>NC_139628.1:22267580-22980080 GCF_964638095.1 Poromitra crassiceps | reverse complement strand
GTTTGAATTGTTTGTTTGTTTGTAGAGTGACTGGTCATCTGGTGCTGTGCCTGGAGCCTGGAGGACACATCCCTATAGCTGCCTGGGTTGTGTCAACTTATACCTTTGGTAGTTATGGAAAATTATGAATGTCTAGAAGGCAACAATTGTCAAATTTATTGTTGATTTGTTATATGAATGTGCTCCGGCTAACTTGTCTCTTTGTTCTTTTAATTCCAGTCAAGCGCCGATTATTATCCACTTGTTTTAATTGTTTGTTTATTGATGCTGCCCGATTTTGGTATTTTAAATAGACTTAACACTGGTCCTCTGTCCTTCTGTAGGGTTTCCTGGTGGCAGTCAGGGTGCACTGGGGGACGTGTGGTGTGGTACCCAATTGGAGTGGTGTGTTGATAGTTTGGGCGTGGTCACTCTTAAGTTGTGAGTGTACTGTTTGTAGTGATCTAATCTCTTCCTAATGGTTGTAGTGATTATTCTCTTCCTATTGGTTGTAGTGATCCATTCCCTTCTATTGTTTGTAGTGAGTTATTCTATTCTCCCTCATTGGTGTAACACTGTGCTGCCGCCTCCTCACCTATCTTCTGTCTCTTCAGTCTTTCCCAGCAGGACCAGCAAATAGTCATTTTATTCCTTTAATAAAACTGCTTTGTAACAGCGCTTGAACTGGTGACTTTGACTGCTGTCTGTTTATTTAGAACTAGATGTAGCTGTATTCATTGTATTTTACATACAGGAGCCCCTGGCTACATGGGCATACAGTTTTCTCTGCAAATGTTTGGTATCCTAGAACAACCTTGGTTCTCCATGCTTAAATAAGCACAAACACTGTCCCTTTACAGATCAAGCTCAATGCAACTATGATCCCATGAGCCCTTAAAAAATATACATGGGAAATGTTACAAATAGCTTTGAGAACACATGGACATTATCTAATGTACTGTATGGGCTAGTTCTGCATGTTGCTGGAACATTCACATGTGACAATTAATATTTCTCCCTCAGTACACCAATGAGAGATTTTGTCAACTTCCCTATGAAGGTGCTATTCGGAAAAACAACTTGACTGTACCTTTAAAGAATATCCATGCAAATAGAGGTGTAAAGGAGAAGATGCAGAAGGAGATATGCATACCAATCTGGGATCTCTCTGCACAGAAACACAACAAATATAAAGTCACACACCACAGCAGTTTTGGTAGGAGTAGACCTGCATTATGCAGCCACACTTTCTCTAAAGCAAAATTCATGTTAGACATTTTAGTCTAGATTGTAGAACATGAACGCTCTTTCTGCAGTCCATACATCTCAAAGCTACAACCAAGAGTTATCTAAGCTCTATGCACAGTATCATCGAGTAATATCGAGAATATAAGCAGACATAAGCACTTTTTTCTGTTTCATTTTGTGTTTTATTAATGTTTCCACTGGAAAGGAAATCTCTGATGGGTTTAAAAGATGCAAGATACAGTCTATGATAGTTCGTTTCGTGCAATGTGTTGTTTCTCAATGATACCCCCATGATGGAGCCTTGGTTCTCTACAAGTTATTCATGTTCGCAAAGATGGAAAGATAATCGGAATACTGTGTGAGTTTCTTTCTGGGTGATTTTTAATGACAAATCTAGAAATGTAAAATATACAGCAAATGCATTTGTAAACACTTACCTCTTCTGTAGCATTCGTTTGCAGTGAATGTGGTGTTTTTTGCACTCACAGGGTTGCTCACCCCACAACTGTACACTGTATCGTCACGTTTTCCCCGCAGGGATATTATTAACTCAGGGCCAGGCAGCGGTCCCTCAAGCAGCCACCAGTGGAACTTCATTAAGGCTGGAGGGCCTCTGGGCTCTGCAGAGCAAAGCAGCCTCGCCTGGAGTGCAGATCGGATCACACAGGATATGGAGGGCTCGGCTACTTGATCTGAAAATACACGCCAGACAAATCAAAACTAATGATGGGACACACCAGGGTCAGGGTCAGTTCCAATTAAACTGAAGAATTGGAATTTGGGGAAAACTATAGGTCTTACCACAGATCACATAAATGAATTATCTTTAACAGTTAATCCCTACATACATAGGCTATCCTTTCAACCTAAACTCAAATGTTAAGATGTTTCTAGTAATGCTCTCAATGTTCATCACATTATGTAGGCCTAATCTCTGTTCCTATACTTGCTGCACCTGCATGCCACTGTATCAGCACTGACTCTTCTGATGTCAGCCCTGAGCCCACTGTGTGTCATTGCAACACAAAAAAAACAAAAAAAAGTGGTTACAAAGTGTTACAATCTCTTTCTCTTTGAAGATTTCAAAGAGATTTTTAAAGCCTTGAGCTGTGAAGTACTTCTTCCCTTCAAGTCCTTTATCAAATATTATAAAACGGAGCCGCATTTAATGCTGTTGTAAAATACTCTATAAACACACTGCATCACAGTATTACTGCGCCACGTAGAAGCCACAATGACCATGGCAGAAATACCGGAAACAGTTATGCCACCATGACAGTCTCCCCTCATCTCCCATAAGCTACAATATTGTTATAATATCAACAACTATAGTAGTTGATATTATAACAATGTTATATATGTGTGTGTGTGTGTGTGTATATAATTATAATGTTATAATATCAATATATATTATATTATACACAATCTATTATCATAACAACAACAGGAAGTGTTATGACTGGTTTGAGTGTATCTTTTGTAAGTGGCACAAGGGTGTGTCCTCTTGGTCATCATAACCACTCAGTCAAACAATGAATGTTGAATAATTTGGCCAATTCCCTTCATTCATTTATTGATCTATATTGATCTGTTTAATCTATGTTCAGGAAGACAGACTCAAAAACTCACCTATGACCTCCACAATATGATGTGAATAATGACTCATTTTGTTCACGGTTATGTTTGATTCATAGCGTCCACTGTCTTGGTGAGTGAGGTCTTTGATAATGAGCTGTCCACTGTCTGAGTCCAGATCAACCCTGTTTTTGTAGGTGCCGTACGGTGTCTCCTGACCACCATTAAACTCTACCACTTTGTCACCATCATGTTTCCACAGAATATGTTCAGGTTTTCCAGAGAGGGTTGGGATCAATATGGCCTCCATCCCCTTGCGTCTGTATTGTGGATCTTGTCCTGCAACTGGACACAGAGACAGAGAAGGTGCACAGGTTCTCTCCAAAAACATGTGGCACCGTGGCACGTGTGCTAAAGAGTTAGTGGTTTTCTGAATTTCTGAATTTACATTTTAGGCTACTGATTATAGTAAGAAAATACCCCCCCCCCAAAAAAAAAACAAAAAAACAACAACAACAACAACAACAACAACAACAACAACAACAACAACAACAACAACAAAAACAAAACAAAACAAAACAAAAGAAAAACACCAAAAACAGTAAAATTGCACAGATATAGTAAAAGCGTTCGGGGACCACCAGGGGGCCTCACTATAGTGATGTCACACATGGCTGTCATAAGTCACTGATGTAACATGCAGTAATGATGTCATAAATCACAGATGACAAGAAATTGTGATGTCATGACATCAGCCTTCCACATACAGAGAGCCAAAGCCCCTCCCCTTCCAGTCAGGCCCTATACGAACCAGCCGTGGGAAAAAAAGAATGGTGAGAGACAATCATTTTTTGATGATTATTCTCTGTATATTGGAGGCTATTTAAACTGTTTGAATATTTGTCTTTGCTGTTTGACTCTGAAGAAGATGTTGTGTGTGTTGAAACATCACTCTTTACCATTGGGCAAGCCCACCCCCTTCCCTCTGATGATGCAGAAGAAAAGCTGTAGTTCCTCGAATGGCCACTAGGCGTCGGGGCGGTCGGCATTCCCCCCATGTTAAAATGCCCCACTTTGTAACAGGATTAAACATCTTTCCAGTGAGGGGCAAAACATGGTTTTGATCTATATACCCGTTTGGAGTAAAATAGATAATAGAAAAGGGGATGATTGACAGATCGCCTGTCCAGTGATCGTGCAGCTTGTCGATCACGGACCAATAGCAGCCGGAGCTGCAGCTCTGGGAAACTCCCATCTCACGTGAGGTGCGGAAGGACTCTCTACCCATTCCCACCCACTCTGCTGATGAAAAGTCAAGATGGTGACAGCCAACGTTTGAACTCCGCCAGGAAATCTAAATTTAATGGGATAGCAATGTCCATATTATTTATGTTTATGGTCTATACACCTTATTAAATCTATTTACCAGTTAAATTGTGTGTTCTCAGTCTCTTTGGGTTCAGCCACTTTGAAGTGGCCTTGACAGTTTAAGGGCCCTATCTTTGTACGGCGCTATCGTTTGCGCTGCCTTTGCGCTGCGTTTGCGCGCCTCTTATTGCTATATTCCCAGCACACCGTCCAGTTTTGCGCTGTGATGACACAGGTGTAGGCATTGCCCAGGCGTGTCAGTGGGCCTCTAGCCTATCATGTGTCTCGCGCAAGTGTCATTTAGCGCTGTGGGGAAGATACCGTCGGTATGTAGCGAGCGCAAAGAGAGGTTTGGGAGTTGCCCGTTCCAAAATAGGCGGTTCAGCGCAATGTGTTAGAAAAAAATCGCCTTGGGTGCTCTCAATTTTAACGCCAGGAAATAGCTGGTCTTAGCGCAAACGCAGATGTACGCCTGAGCGCAGACAGTATTCTCCGGTGCAGTGCAGGAAATCCTCGCTTGGATAGGGCCATTACCAGTGTTGGGCACTCATTACTAAAAAAGTAATATATTACATATTACTCGTTACTATTTTCAAAAGTAATATTATTACTTTACTTATTACTCCATGCCAAAAGTAATTCGTTAGATACTCGTTATATTACTTTTCCGTTACATTCCACACAAATGGCAATAGGCCTTTTTCACTGCAGCGATTTTGTGTCTAAAAGGCAGGAGGTAACACAGGTGCACCAAGATGTTAATTAGGGCTTCCAACTTCCAGTCCATTTAGGTGTTCCAGTGCTGGAGCCTTAATTAGTTAGTTGGTTGCACCTGTGTATACTCTGTCTTCTAGACACAAATGGCCGTTGTGAAAAAGGCCCATAGCGTTTTTCTCATCAAAATGCAGACTTTGCGGTGCGAATGTGTGAACTAGGTCTATTATGTGCCGTTCCATTTAAACTAATCGCTTTGCCAGAGCACAGCTTCCTACAGAGATGCTTGATGAAGAGCACACCTGGCTCAAAGTGATGACTGACAAGATGCAATCTTTTAAACAGCTTCTGTTTTATAGAATGCAGTATGCACTGCCAATGCAAACTCAATACGTATAGGCTACATCTTTGCTTAACAAGTTTGTGTCACAAATAACGTTAGCTCTGCAACATTAACATTAACCTGACAATAATAACAGCAATGTTTGATGTCCACCAGCTTGTGAGTTTTTACGTTATCTCTGTATTTTAACAGTTTTCCGGTTTCTGTTGTGCTGTCCTCTCGTCTCGTAACATTAACGTTAGGAAGTTTGAACTCGTGTTTTTCACAGTGGAAAGAGTGTTAGTAGCCTACCTGTCCTGGACACCGTTTACATTTGACTTTGATGTTCAATCGTGTCACCTTTCTTCCCAACAAAAACAAAGTCATGGGAATATATCTGCAGCCACGGATTTTCCTCCTCGGCTCTGCGGTGACGTCACCTTGTTTTGGGAGCGTTAAAGCCATGCTGCTTGTGATCAATGAATGCCGACTGCGTGTCGTTTTGCAGCGCAGCGGCATCACAGAATGGACTCAACAAAAGATGTAACGACTAATGTAACGAGCTCGTTTATCTTGAAGTAACTGTAATATTATTACTTATATTCTATAGTAATTCGTTACACTACTCGTTACTTGGAAAAAGTAATATTATTACAGTAACGAGTAACTAGTAACTCGTTACTTCCCAACACTGGCCATTAGGCATGGCTCGCGCGCGGACACACAATTCCCTCCTCAGAATGCCACGTTGATTTTCAACTAACCTACACTGCAGAAAAAACACACCTTGATATAATGAGAATTCGTTTGTCATGGTTTGTCACTGCCCAGGCACTGAGGCAGCGCTGTGCTGTGAGGGGCGTGGTGGTCCCGCGGATCGAAATCAGTTTCTGGCAGAAAATCACTTTCTGACACAACACCGGCCAGTATAGTAACCATTGATAGTATACAGTAACCTCTCTCCCTGCACAATTGCACCATGCAACAATAGGTTAACCCGAGTGGACAATTCTGGTATAGGCTATTGAAATAAAATCTCACACATCCCTACCCTATTAAAGAAACAAATAGGCTATTTTTAAATGTGTATGTTATAGCCTATATGAGCGAAACGGCTAATTAAAAGGCTACTAATTACAAAAGCATCAATTTTCATTACAATCCGAACTGGTTCATCCTCCATCTCTCTCTTCCCTCTCTCGTCCCCCCCCCCCCCCTCTCTCTCTCTGACTCTCTCTCTCTCCTAGGCTATATTTTCTCTCCCCCTCTTTCTCTCTCTCACTCCAGTCCCGAAGCGGATAGAGACTGAGAACTGAGTCTACTCTCAGTGAGGAGGAAGCTGCTGACGTGACGCTGTGGTTTTATGGGCATGACCACACCTCCACAATGCTTTTGGGCATAAACACGCCTATAAAGAGATGTGCGCCGAGATGACGTGAAGCGCAGCGGGCCGAAACTCGCACAATTAGGGCTTTAATTGCGCGGCGCTATTCCAGTGCAAAACGGGCGCTAACGCAAATCGGGAAGATAGAGCCCTAAATGTTGTTATCCCGTTTGAATTGTGCCATGAGGTAGGATACTGTACACATGATGTTTGTCCATTTAAAAGGTAACTTTACAAGTCAAGAAATTTGCAGTTTGTGGTAAAACTGTTGCACTATAAGTTATAAATCAGAAAGACTACACACAACCAGTCACATGACGTCTCTCCCGCCAGTCCATGTTGTTGATGGTGTGACGTATATTGTGCGACACGAGAGATGTAGTTGATTCAGCGGTTTCATACAAAACTAAAAGTTACATCGTTTTGGTTTTATGACAAACTGCGACTTTCTTGACATGCAAAGTTATCTTTGAAATTGACCAACATTTACATGTGGACTTCATTGCACAATTCAAACGGGATAAAAAAAAATATGGTCTTTCGCTGTTCACCACAAAATAAATAAATAAAAATCCGGCTGGTTTGTAGCTGAAGCAGGAAGTAGGTGGTCACTTTGGCTCTGTATTTGCAATGTTTCTGGGTGATTTCGTTTTTCTTAAATGACAAATCTATAAATGTACAATATAGCAAATGCGTTAGTAAAATCTTACCTGGGTAGCAAGCGTTTGCAGTAAATGTGGCGTATTTTGCACTCACAGGGTTGCTCACCCGGCACACATACTCTGCATCGTCATGTTCCCCACCCAGGGATATTGTTAACTGGTGGCCAGGCTGCGGCCCCTCAAGCAGCCACCAGCCAAACTTCATCAAGTCTGGAGGGCCTCTGGGCTCTGCAGAGCACAGCAGCATCGCCTGGACTGCAGATAGGATCACACAGGATATGGAGGGCTTGGCCACTTCATCTGAAAATACACGCCAGACAAATCAGACATAATGATGGGACACACCAGGGTCAGGGTCAATTCCAATTCAACTGAAGATTTGGAATTTGGGGAAACGGGTCTTACCACAGATCACATAAAATGAATTATCTTTAACAGTTAATCCCTACACCCTTAAACCACATGAACTTCGCATGTGCTATTCCACATGTGATCACATGTGAAAACATGTTAAATATCACATGAAAACATGTGGAGCACATGTGAAACATGTGCTTTGCCCATGCGAATGCCCATGTGGTTTTGGAACGTTTTCACATGTGAAATGTGTGAAACCCATATAAATTCCCATGTGATTACATGTGAAACCTATGTGATTTACATGTGAAACCCATGTAAATGTTGTTTTCCACATGTGGAAAACATGTTGCTATACAGTACATGTGGCAAAACATGTGATCACATGTGTTCCACATGTGAAAATGTTCCAAAACCACACGCTTCTCATGTGTTTCACATGTGTTCCACATGTTTTCACATGTGAAATCTAACATGTGTCCACATGTGAACCTCGTGTGTTTTTTCTGTAAGGGCATACATGCTATCCATTCAACCCAAACTCAAATGTTAAGACATTTCTAGTAATGCTCTGAATGTTCATCACATTATGTAGGCCTAAATCTCTGTTCAAATACTTAATGCACCTGCATGCCACTGTATCATCACTGACTCTTCTGATGTCAGTCCTCTGTGTATCATTGCAACACATACAAAGTTGTTACAAAGTGTTACAATCTCTTTCTCTTTGAAGATTTCAAAGAGATTTTTAAAGCCTTGAGCTGTGAAGTACTTCTTCCCTTCAAGTCCTTTATCAAATATTATAAAATGGAGCGGCATTTAAAGCTGTCGTAAAATACTCTATAAACACACTGCATCACAGTATTACTAGGCCATGTAGAAGCCACAATATTGACCATGGCAGAAATATCTGAAACATTTATGCCGTCATGACAGTCTCCCCTCATCTCCCATAAGCCACAATATTGTTATATCAACAACTATAGTTGTTGATATTATAACATTATCTATATGTTATAATATCAATATATTTCAATCATGAGAGACCAGAGGGTAGAGTTAACAAGCAAGCTTTATTCAAGTATGGCTGTAGAAAATCCCCTCATTTCACATTCCTCTCACTGCTTCCCTTCACTGCTCTCTGGATGGGCGGAGCCCGAGAGCTAATAAGGCCAGTCACTTCACCTGTGGCAAATCCCTTTGCTGCAAACCATCGGAGCACAAGCTGGCTGGCCTCCACTGGATTCCACACCTTCACCTTTTTGCTGTGTAAATGATTACAGCAACAACATATGGTGTATAAATAAAACTAATGGTGTTGGAATCCAAGCCTCTGCTGTCTTCTGTCCTGGCCGACAGGCCATTGTGTTGGGCCCTACCTGGAACCAGGCCTTAGACCTGAGCTGCACCCACCCTCACCACCATCCTTACAACTGATATTTTTCATGGTCCTTCTTCGGCGGATATGGCCAATGCAATGGACAACAGCACACCATCAAACATGAGGCCAGCCCGTTCTCACCAGCCACCTGTATATCTGGCAGACTTCCAGACTTCATTCCCCCCCCGGCCTCCCAATCCTGCCATTCATCAACCTGCAGAGCCACATGTCATCAATCAGCCCTCAGAGCCTCCTGCTGAAGTGACTCGGACGCCTACATCTGCAAATGTGGAAAATTCTGTCACCACTGAACACCATCCACTTTCCCCAAATACCACCACAAAAGGAGACATGGAGCAAATTAAGGACATGATCATGGGCCTGGGACAGGACGTCAGGGGCCTAGGACAGAGGATGGATAGGATGAGAGAAAAATGCTCAACATCTAACTCTTCACGGACATCCCCTTCCTTGAACCTGGGACCCTGCAGGTATTACAACCCCCCTTTTTTAGGCCAAGAACTGCATAACATACTCAGGACTCGTAGTGACTTTAATCTTAGTTCACCACCTCCACCTAGTCGCTTTTGCTCCCTTTCAGCCCCTGGGTCTTTGAAGTCAGCAAGGCCCAAGTTAAGTCATATTGTCTGTATACCGGCGCCTTCTCTCCAAGCTCCTTCTTACCAGACAGTGCCTCTGCCTAAGGTGAACATTGTCACATCGGTAGCAGTTGACTTAGTTAACCCTTCCTATGCACAGGCTCATGTGTATTCTCAAACTGCTGGGAATCTTCCTGCCCCTCCTTACAGGCAGCCTCTTGCTCCTGTGAATGCTCCACCTCCATTTGCTCCAACTAGACCTCCTTACATGCAGCCTCTTGCTCCTGTGAATGCTCCACCGCCTCAAGTTGCTGCAACTAGACCTTCTTACCTGCAGCCTCCTGCTCCTTCGAACGCTGCACCACCTCAAGCTGCTGCAACTAGACCTTCTTACCTGCAGCCTCCTGCTCCTTCGAATGCTGCACCACCTCAAGTTGCTGCAACAAGACCTTCTTACCTGCAGCCTCCTGCTCCTTCGAACGCTGCACCACCTCAAGTTGCTGCAACTAGACCTTCTTACCTGCAGCCTCCTGCTGCTTTGACTGCTCCATCGCCTCAAGTTGCTGCAACTGGACCTCCTTACCAGCAGCCTCCTGTTGCTTTGACTGCTCCTCAGCCTCAGGTGCTCCCTGCGCCTCCTTCACTCCAGGTGCTCCCTGCGCCACCTCCTCGGCCTCAGGTGTTCCCTGCGCCTCCTCCTCAGCCTCAGGTGCTCCAGGTGCCTCCTCCTCAGCCTCAGGTGGTCCCTGCGCCACCTCCTCGGCCTCAGGTGTTCCAGGCACCTCCTCCTCAGCCTCAGGTGCTCCCTGCGCCTCCTTCGCTCCAGGTGCTCCCTACACCTCCTCCGCCTCAGGTGCTCCCTGCACCTCCTCCGCCTCAGGTGTTCCAGGCGCCTCCTCAGCCTCAGGTGCTCCCTGCGCCTCCTCCTCAGCCTCAGGTGCTCCCTGCGCCTCCTCCTCAGACTCAGGTGCTCCCTGCACCTCCTCAGATTCCGGTGCCCCCCGCACCGCCAGTCCCGGTGGCCCCCCTGGCTCCAGTCCCAGTGCCCCCCGCACCGCCAGTCCCGGTGGCCCCCCTGGCTCCAGTCCCAGTGCCCCCCGCACTGCCAGTTCCGGTGCCCCCTGCACCACCAGTCCCAGTGCCCCCCGCACTGTCAGTTCCGGTGCTTCCTGCACCACCAGTCCCAGTGCCCCCCGCACCGCCAGTCCCGGTGGCCCCCCTGGCACCAGTCCAGGTGCCCCCTGCACCGGTGGCCCCCCGGCTCTAGCCCCAGTGCCCCCTAGACCTCCTGCTCGGGTGGCCCCCGCACCTCCATCTGCTCCCTTGGCACCCATCCCTCGGCGCCGACCTACCGTGGCACCATTCGACCACCAGCATCCAGGTCAGCCTCCGGAAGGGTGCTGCTACCTGTGTCATCAGCGTCTGGGCCATCGTCCAGGGTTGCACCACCCTTCTGACCATCCCCCTGGACGCCCTCCGGACCCGTGGTGCCCTTCAGCCATCCTGCCTGACCTGGAACTTGTGAACCCAAAATTTGTGTTCATGGGGCGGCGGGACACCCCTCTCCCTTGGGTGATGTATGGCAGCCTTTCCTCCTACAGCTAACCCTGGATTTTCTGAACCCTGACCCAGTAACTCCCAATCTCCTCCTCATGGGGCGGCTGGAGTGATTGGTTCCTCGTATACAGACCAAGGATGATGATCCGGACCCTCTTCATCACATCGAAGGATTTTCTTTCAAATCAAATATGGTTCACCAATTTGAGGGGCGGCTGTAGAAAATCCCCTCATTTCACATTCCTCTCACTGCTTCCCTTCACTGCTCTCTGGATGGGCGGAGCCCGAGAGCTAATAAGGCCAGTCACTTCACCTGTGGCAAATCCCTTTGCTGCAAACCATCGGAGCACAAGCTGGCTGGCCTCCACTGGATTCCACACCTTCACCTTTTTGCTGTGTAAATGATTACAGCAACAACATATGGTGTATAAATAAAACTAATGGTGTTGGAATCCAAGCCTCTGCTGTCTTCTGTCCTGGCCGACAGGCCATTGTGTTGGGCCCTACCTGGAACCAGGCCTTAGACCTGAGCTGCACCCACCCTCACCACCATTCCTTACAACTGATATTTTTCAATGGCAGAGCGATAAGATCTATGGCATGGAACGGTATGGCAACTAATTCTGATGGCATGGCGACTAGTTCTTTGGCGTGATGACTCCGCGCTAAGATGCCTCTCTTCTTGAGGTGAGAGAGGGCATCTGCTCGGACTAGAATAGAGAATGCCCCAAAAGAAAGAAAACCCAAACCGCCAACCGGTCTGCTTGCCTCAGCGCTACAGCGGGCGCTGGGCGGAATGCGACGCTTGTCGGCGACCGATTGGCTTGGTGGCTGCTACTTACGAAGCCCCCCGGGCGTGGCCGCAGCGCTACAGCGGGCGCTGGGTATTCGACCAATCCGGCGAGCTTCGGCGCGCTGACTTAGGAAAACCGCCACAGCGACTTACGAAAATCACCGACCAGGCGTGGCCGCAGCGCTACGCGGGCACTGGGTGATCGACCAATCCGGCATAATTCGGCGCGCTGACTCAGCATTAGAAAACCCCACAGCGGCTTACGAAATCACCGACCGGGCGTGGCCGCAGCGCTACGTCGGGCGCTGGGTGATCGACCAATCCGGCATAATTCGGCGCGCTGATTTAGTGTTAAGAAAGAAAGCCCCCCTTTTAGCCAAAACCCCCCTAGCATTTGAGAAAGCCAAAACCTCCCTTTGCATAAACCCCCCCGATGCCTCTCTTCTTGAGGCGAGAGAGGGCATCTGCTCGGGCTAGAATAGAGAATCCCCCAAAAAGAAAGAAAACCCAAAACTGCCAACTGGTCTGCTTGCCTCAGCGATGCAGCGGGCGCTGGGCGGAAGGGGACGCTTGTCGCCGACCGGTTGGCTCGGCGGCACAGCGACTTACGAAAACCACCAACCGGGCGTGGCCGCAGCGATACGCGGGCGCTGGGTGATCGACCAATCCGGCATAATTCGGCGCGCTGACTCAGCATTGAGATTTGAGAAAAACCCTGCAGCGGCTTATGAAAATCACCGACCGGGCGTGGCCGCAGCGATACAGCGGGCGCTGGGTGACCGACCAATCCAGCATAATTCGGCGCGCTGAATTGGCATTTAAGCCAGACAACCCCCCTTTTAGCTTTAAGAAAGAAACCCCCCCCTTTGCCTAAACCCCCCCCCCCCCCAAAAAAAAACGCCAACACTTTGACTACAGGCTGTTCAACACCGAACACTTTGAGTAGTCTACTGTACTTACAGGCTGTTCAACACCTTAAACACTTCGAGTAGTCTGCTGGGATCTGAATTATTGATTTGCAATCATTGACTACAGGCTGTTCAACACCGGACACTTTGAGTAGTCTACTCTACTTACAGGCTGTTCAACACCTTAAACACTTCGAGTAGTCTGCTGGGATCTGAATTAGTGATTTGCAATCATTGACTACAGGCTGTTCAACACCGGACACTTTGAGTAGTCTACTCTACTTACAGGCTGTTCAACACCTTAAACACTTCGAGTAGTCTGCTGGGATCTGAATTAGTGATTTGCAATCACCACGGCATTTGCCTATTGGAGTCGTTACTACCGCTGGCACTGTTTTGCCGAAGCGCTGCATTACTACTGCTGCCCCTGCTTAATTCTGAGCATTACTACTGCTGCATGACTCTGGAAGAGGAACGCATGTTCGACCGGCTTACTGCGCAGCATTACTTACTTCGGAGCATTACTACTGCTGGTGCTATGACTTTAGCACCCCCTGGCGCTATAATATGATATGTAATATAATGATGCATTTAGGATTTTACTCAGGATGATATATAGATAATGATGTATTTAGGATTTTACTCAGGCATCCAAGATGAACAAGTGCTAGCCATATGTTTGTAAGCAGTAATGTGCTCGCTTTCCGTGCTGATCTGAGACAGTTTATTTACAGTTTTATGCGTCGACTTAGCCAGTCAGAGAATGGAGTTATTATGGCCCTAGCGGGTGCCTGCGCAATGTGACGCAAAATTTATGTCGCACTTCTGGAAGCACTGGAATAGCTGCCTGTATGTGTTTTAAACCTATTTGTTGTGTTTCTTTATTTTGTTTTAGTTCTTTCTTATTGTACTGTCTGTGTTTGTGTGCGTATTTTATAAGGACCTGAGTCTGGAATAAAGTTTATATATATAACTTTAGCACCCCCTTGCGCTATACCTTCGGGGAGAGCGCTGGAAGGGAACACTCTTGTTTCCCGCGTTCCACCGACTTGCTTCGGAGCATTGCTACTGCTGGACTATGACTTTAGACTCGCCCCTGCACAGCGAGCGACTTGCGGCGGCTTACTGCTGGCACTATAATTTTGGGGAGACCACACTTGTTCCACCGACTTACTTCGGGGCATTGCTACTGCTGCACTATGACTTTAGACTCGCCCCTGCGCAACGAGCGACTTGCGGCGTCTTACTGCTGGCCTATAATTTCGGGGAGACCACACTTGTTCCACCGACTTAAAGCCCCAATCAGTAAGATTTTTGACATTTTTTACTGTAATATAAGTGCGTTTTAGTCATAGGACATGGTAGATTGACTTGAAATAGGGAGAATCTCGCCTTTATTTATCCCACACCGCCCTCCATTGGCCAGCCCTGGGACTAAGCAGTTTGTCTGCCACGTCCCGTAGCAATAAAAAAAAAAAAAAAAAAGATGTGCGCATGCGCTCTCCAGCCGCAGCGTTGTCTTCCTGAAAACCAAGAAGTAACTCGATTCGGATTTGCTACGAAAATGATGTTTCACGGAACTATGGATTATTATTTCATCACGTGCTGAGTACCCGATGTCACAACATGTACATAGAGCTTTCTGGCGCTGTGTTTTGTTGACTTTGAACGGCGATATCGTTATCGATACTAATGCACGCAGAGGGCGCAGTGGAAAACTTACTGAATGGGGCTTTAAGCTTAATTTATACTTATTAGAAAGTGTCGCTCAGCACATGGTCGCAGATGAAAAATAAAGTGTAGCTCATGTTGCTGCATTTATGCTTCTCTCCGCGGCGCAACGGTCATGTGACGCTAGAGACAGAGGGAGGCAGAGAACTAGTGCAGTGTGCAGACAGGCAAGAGGGAATGCTGTTAGTGAACCCACGTCGGAGGCACATATAACGACACACAACCACCCAATCACCTCCTCTCTCTCTGGGAAGTTGGTCACGGTGTTCTTTGTGATTTTCACGAAGTCATACATCAAGGACATGCTGATAAAAATAGCGGGGACACGCTCATTAATTTGATTTCAGCGAAAACTAAAACAAGGAAATCGCGGGTGCCGTCTATATAGCCAATCACACTTGCGCGACATTATGTGACGTAGTCAGCGACACTAGACATTTCACCAGGTAGCAGACACTGCTCGCAGACACTTGAAAGTGTCGACTCAAGTCCTCATTTCTGTCGGCGACCGTTTCAAAAGTGTCGGCAGACGAAGCATAAATTGGGCTTTACTTTGGAGCATTGCTACTGCTGCGCTATGACTTTAGACTCGCCCTGCACAACGAGCGACTTACGGCGGCTTACTGCTGGCACTATAATTTCGGCGAGACCACCACCAATGAAATGCGATGAAAGAGTGCTACTGCACGGGTTTGCCTTGCCATGTTTGCCTTTGCCATGCTGCTTAAGGAGGTTGCATTTTTGGAACGTCCGCTTGAAGACGATGGATTTGATTTCCGGTTTCGTCGCCGGCCATGACTCTGCATTCAGCTTAATCAGAGACGTGACTTGATTTCGGCCTAGACAGTGGCAATGGGTTTGATTTCCAGTTTCGTCGACAGCGAGACTAGGCATTCAGCTTAATCAGAGACAATGAATTTAATTTCTAGCCCCCTCACCAATATTGTGTTGCAAGGACCAGAACTGGATGAGTGGGCAGAGCTAAATGCAAATGCACCATGTGACTAGGTCTGCCCTGAGCTGGATATTAGGGGCCAATGATTCGTGGGGATGATCCCGTGTAGGCCCTCAAAGCCTTGTGACCCGTCCTGCTTGCGCGACGGAATGAATCAATGACACTTAGGCTATTTACCACTTGAACTCTGGCATTCTTGGCCAGCAGAATGGCACGTTCAAATATTAGCAATTATAGGCATGCATGAACTAACGCCCTTTCCGGCATACCTAGCATTATGGACGCTAGATGCTCTATTCGCTCAATGAATGGGATTAATGCCGGAATGCGATTAATGACTTTTCCGAGGCCACCCGGTGCTGAAGCTATGGCATTGACACGTGATTGATACGGAGATAGAGGGACGCAGGAGGTCTCTCAGCCTGCGATGATGGGCATCGCCCCGTAGCACAATTGAATATCCAAATCGTGGGCTACTGTGACCTCGCTTGGTTTGCCATTCAATAGAGGGTTTGCACGGCGCGTCATCAAAAGGGGAGGCCCGTGGCCGCGGCCATCGTGGAGATACTGTCACAGCACGTAAACAATAGCCTATTAAACCGCAACGAACTGTTCCAGATTATCCATCAAAATGGTCAATTATTGCCGTGTTTTTGGTTGCACTAATCGGTCAGACCGGGAAAAGCATTTGGAGTACTACAGATTGCCAAAAGTGATCACAAATCAGGGAGAAGAGTGCAAAAAATTGACGGAGGAAAGGAGGCGTTTGTGGTTAGCCAAACTGAATCAGGATTTCCGGGGCAAGAATCTTGACAACATTCGAGTTTGTTCTGCACATTTCTTGTCAGGTATGTGACATTAATACAGCAACTCTTACCTAATTTTATAGTGCAATAGTTGCAAGGATAACTATATTAAGGTCATGTTTCTTGCATTCTTGGCTGCATAAAGTTATTTGAATTTATTCTGATCCCATTTCATAGCCTACTACAGTACAAGACTTGTGTAGTTACGTTCCTAAAATTAAGCTTAAAAAGTGTGCTATATTTCTCATTGTATTTCCAGGTAAAAGATCTGACCTGTACAAGAAGGATGACCCAGATTGGGTGCCATCTGTCGATATGATAGGAAGGCCTCCCCAACCACCCAAAGAAACACCGACATCACGCTACAAGCGCCGTGTGAATCCAGCCCAGCAGAAACAGGTTGATGATGCTGCCCATTCCTCGCATGTTATGCATATCCCAGCAGCTGATGAGGATTCTACCACAAGTGATGATTATGTCAGTGATGATGTGTGCATTATTGGGACTCAAACCGAAATGACTGGTGATTTTATTGACTCTATGACCAGTGAACTTCAAAATCTGAGAACGGAAAACATTCAGTTGCGTTCTGATCTGGAACATTTGTCCTCTTCCTATGAGCAAAGTGCATTTGTGGGTAAAGATGAAAAGGTTATCTTTTTCACTGGCCTACCTACATTCCAGGTTTTATTATCACTTTTTACATACCTTAGTCCTCATCTCCCTGTGAAGAAGTCACTCAATCCATTCCAGGTGCTGATGCTGACATTGATGCGACTAAAGGTCCTTACACATCAAGAGCGATGCGAATATACGGCACGAAATTGCGATGCGAGTTTTGACCCACCTGTCAATCACAGCCACAGATGTGTACACGTCGGAAGCGAATTTCTGAAAAATCGACCGTGGTTCGAAAAAATAAACACCGCAATAACGCTCAGCGCAACTTCGCCGTTGGTATGCATGGTTGCATTGACTGATATCGGTTCGGAAAATATTATTGACGTGCGAATTAATCGCACGAAAGAAACGCTCCCGATGTGTAAGGACCTTAAGGCTTAATGTTTCTACAACTTTCCTGTCTTATGCATTCAATGTGTCAATAGCCACCGCTTCTAGGGTATTCACTGATGTTATTGATGTCATGTATATTCGCATGAAAGCCTTTATTATATGGCCAGAAAGAGAACAGCTGCAAAAGATGATGCCGATGCAATTCAGAAAACATTTTGGGAAAAGATGTGCTGTTATTATCGACTGCTTTGAGGTGTTTACAGATCGTCCATCTAACCTTCTAGCCAGAGCAGAAACATGGTCCTCCTACAAGCACCATAACACAGTTAAATTTCTGTTTGGCATTACACCACAGGGCACAGTCAATTACATATCAAGTGCATGGGGAGGAAGAGTCAGCGACAAGTACATCACTGAAAACTGTGGCTTTTTGGACAAAATTATTCCGGGTGATTTAGTTCTCGCTGACCGTGGCTTTGATATTCAGGACACTTTAGGTTGCATAATGGCTCGGGTGAAAATCCCAGCCTTTACTGGAGGGAAGTCACAGTTAGCTCCAGTTGACTTGGAAACCACAAGGAAAAGTGCTCATGTCAGGATTCATGTTGAGCGTGTCATTGGTAGTGTGCGCCAGAAATACTGTATTTTGGGGGGGACATTGCCGATTGATTTCTTGATGTGCAAGGTCACTGAGAGTTTTTGTACCATAGACAAGATTGGAGTTGTCTGTTGTGCTCTGGTGAACTTTTGTCCATCAGTTGTTGATTTTGATTAAAGTGTCATTGTAAAGTAGTTTGTGTGGTACGAATACACACAGTATACCATTCTCATCAGAATCTTTTATTAAGAGAATGAAACAGCAATGTTTTGGAAAAACATTTTTTTAAATAAAACTTTCAGCCTAATTCAAACAGTGTCTGAAGTGCAAGTTTCTGGACTGTGGTTGGCTACAATTAGGCTGTACACATCACAAATAAATGAAGACATGTTCATAAAAAAGGGAGATACACAAATAAGAAAATAGCATAACATCTTTTTTTACTCGATACGTTTCTTGCCCCTTTTTGGCAGAAACTGAGGGAGCCTACGGCAGTTAGGACAATACCATTTTCCTTTAGGCGCAACCTCAACATTAACACAGGAATAGTGAAACCACTGAATATCACATTTTGCATTGTCACACAATATCATCTGACCAAACTCAGTCTGGCCACAGGAACACCAGGGCCCCGTTCCAATACCCATACTTGTACTTCTTTCTTGTAGTATGTACTGCCGCTGCCCTCACAAAGTATGGATTGTAGTGTGTAGCATGCATGCAAAATGCATACTATTGGGACACACTACATCTGTCGTCACGTGAGCTTCCTGAACTCCGACCTCTTGCTCACTTCCGCCGACGTCCGCAGCGCCACATTTTTTTTTTTTTTTTTTTTTTTTTTTTCAATAAACAAAGTCTGGCAGTAACAAACAGTACATTATACAAAAAATTCAGACTAAACATTTACAAAATTGGAACAGACAATCAAATAAACAAAATAAAATAAATAAAGCAAAAACATTAAGTCAGAGATCTAAACAGGAATCAAGATATGCATGTTTTGGTACACACCATGCTTGTTTGGTTTTAACATATTTCAAGGCTTTCTTAAAGTTAATTATCTCATTCATGAACACGCAGCTCAGTCAGTGCAACGTAACTCCAGTAGGTGGCGGTAATGCACAAAAAGTTGTTTGCCAACCGCCATAAAACATTAGAAGAAGAAGAAGACGACATAACTTCCTGCTGCGCAAAGGATTGTGGGGAAGTTTGGCTGAAGCAGCATGCATCGATGCATAGGCCCAATTCCAATCCGCCCCCTAAAGACTCAAGCCCTGAACCCTCAGTCCCTCTAATGGCCGCCATCTGAAAAAGGTTGAGTCATCAAGTGTGGAAGGGATCCACATTGGATAAATAGGAGGATTGGGACAGCAGAGCCCTTTGCACTTGACAAGATGATGTTGACTTTGGCAGGTTTGGGGCTCACTATACCTATATTGTTTATTGTCAAGACGCTTTGAGGGATAGACTCCCTGATGAGTCTGTTCTCATCCAGGCTCTGGTCATTTAAAAATAAATATAGCCTACTGCAAAATCTGCAATCTGCAACATGTGTAATTATAATTAAAATAAGCATAATAATGACATGTCACCCAACATTATACACACAATGTCAATACTGTACAATACAGATTCGGTTAAACTATTTCTCATTCATCAAAAAAGTTGTGGATTGCAATTGTAATAGAAATTATCGATGATTATTCTAGGATTGTGTAAAATAACTACTTGCATTCCTCTGATATAATATTTTTGTCTAATCTGAAATCCCTATTAATGTAGGCTAATGTTTCATTGTCAATTAAGGCATTCCACTGCACTCGCAAACACCGCGTTCGTTTCGCGCGTGTGTGCTTTTATTTTTTTGACAGATATTTGCAGCCTTCCCCGTTTTATACGTCACAATGCTATGCATTGTGGGCAATTCCCTTTCCGTAAGTGGCCATAGCTGCTCCCTTACGGTAAGGGGGCAGAAAGGGCTCACTCTGAGCCCTCATTCACTTTGCGATTTCAGCGTGGGACATCCCTAAGCCCTCGCTCCCTTCACGTGAACGCGCCTCTAAGGGCTTCAGTCAGTAAGGGGGCGAATTGGAATTGGGCCATACTCCGAAATAGGAGCTGATGTAGTACAACATCCTGGTACTCTTGGCATACTGCATCTGACATACTATGTATTGGGACATACTAAATCTTTTTTTGCCTACTAAATAGTATGGAAGTATGGGTATTGGAACGGGGCCCTGGTCTTTTCTTGCTGGCTGGAACTGGTTGCATTATCAGAACCATCTGAATGGACAGATACAGCAGGCTGTGGGGACATTAACCATGGTAGATGAAAGCCTAGTGTAGAACTTGCCAACTAGCTCTGGCATAATGGCTGTGTCAAAAATGTGCTTGCTTTTCTGACATATCATGCCCCAGAACTCTTCATCAAATAAAATGTGCTCAACATGCAGATCTTTCTCTGTCCAAACAACAAAATAAGCAGATTCCAGTTTGCACACTCCAAGCTGAGTTTGCACCTGGTAGAAATACTGGTGGTTTCTACTTAGTGTCAGTTTCCCTTCACCATCCTTCTCCAAGTAAAATCCTGTAACACCATCTAACTTGTCACCTTTTACAAAGAATGGACATTTAATTTCAAGCACACTGACGCCACAACAATCACAAGAAACAAGGCCGTCCGGTGAAGCACCCAAAAATGGCACACTTGGATTGATAAAGAAACCTGTGTCATGCACTTTCACATTTTCATGACATTTCCTATGTTCATCTGTAAACATATCACGTGCAAATTTCTCATGAGTACATCCCCAGGTGGTGGCTTTTGATGTAAATTTGTATGATTCGGGATAGCATACACTTTTGATCAAGCTCTGGGCTGGTTGTTTTGGATCAGTGCAGCATGCAGTTTTCATTTTAGATGCTGTAATTCGACCAGCACGAAATTGAAACCAGAGTTTAGAAGCAGCTTGATCCCTTGTAGCTTCCTCAACTGCCTTTGCTTGCTCCTCTGATACTGAAATTTCAACATCATTGCAAATAGACAATACATCGCTATAGTCCATGTGAACTGCTTCCTCGTTTCGCAATTCAGTCAACACCAGAGGAAAGTTTTCACCAATCGGTTTGGAAACATAACAGTCTGAATAAGGCTCAATCAGGGACAAAATAGCACATTTTGAGCCAGTTGTGCTAAGAGCGTGGAATAATGATGCCAATTCCTCACTGGTTGGAGGTGGTGTTTTGCTTACTTTAGGAGTGGGACAGCTAGCACCTTCTTTCTCAAGTGACTGTACATGACCAGCACAGTCACTCTTAGCAGCTATTTTACTTTATATGTCTTTGCTGCAGTGAAGTAAATTTTTCGACATTCCTTGTACTGCACCTTTGATAATGCAGTATAACAACCAATATGCCTTTTCCTGTGTCACTGTCTTTGAGTCCCTCAAATTCACTGTTGCTTCAATGAGAAACAAAAGTGCAGCGACCTGTGTGCACGTTTCCCCCAGGCCGGCCATACATGTACAGTGAGCTCCGCGAATCTTTCCCGACTTTTCAGCAATGATCCAGGGTTCCAGGGGCTTTTCTCGTAGTCGTTGGGAATGAAGTACCTGAATAAAAGACAAGACAAAAATATATAAGCTTGTAAGAACAACAAACTAGTTTCTCCTTTAATAAATTGGTTGAAGAGGGGCATTTTAATTGTTTATATATTTTATGATAGATCAGCTTTTTGATAAAAAAAAATGTGTACTAGTAGACAGGGTCCAAAATTAGCACCCAGCCACCAGCCAAATGCTGGTAGGACATGAAACATTTGATCATATGACTCTATAGTTCATTTGCATTTCACATCAAGTTTGAAATTTACATCGATTTGCTAGAAAGATTAACATTTCAGCTTTTCACCAGGGCACTCACTGCTGTCACTAAGTTGACTGTACAGTACAGTACAGTAGAGTACAGTATGTTTTGATTTAACCATTAAACAACCAATCCAAGTCAGAAACACAACCGCATAGCTAGCATGTTATAATTCAAAATCCTGAGTACCAACAATTAACTAGCCTGTACTCCATGAAATGTTGTTCATCCAAACTGTAAAGATCAGTTGATCTAACGTAGCTAGCTAACGTTGCTAATGCATCACCTACGTACCTTGGCTTTCACGACACACATCATTGATGATCTGATACTGTGGCTCCCTCACCCATCCGCACACCATCTGGTTGTAGGCTTCCAATCCTTTGTAACATTTAAGGTCTTCAGTTGTGTATGGGCTTGGCGAAAAAACGAGATAGTTCACTATATCAGGATAGGTAATAGACGGCAGACTTGACGGGTCGTCATTCCAAGAAGAAGGAGCCAGCTCGTACGGATCTTGATTGCCTATTAACTTTAGTTTGTCAAAATATTGCGTCCGTTCCTGCTCTGTACGTTTCTCTGTACGTTTTAGCAGCGTCCACTCGTTTTTGTAAACACTTTTGTTGTTTAGACATCTTAAAATCTGCATAAATTCAGCGTAAAATCCATTCTCCATTCATTCAGCATGCAAGGGATCTTTTGTTTACGTTGAGTGCCTCCAAGTTGGCCGTGCATACGGGTTACTGACCAAACCGTGACGTAGGTGAAAACCCTCTATGAGGAGTATAATGAGCAGCACGGCTTTTGTTAATTTGACTGAATGACTGGAGCATCATCTCGGAGAAAAGGAACCGTTTTTCCGTTTTTCTGTTTTAAAGTTTAAACGGAATCTGGCTGTCGTTAGGCATTGATTAACTGACTGCTTTTGCTAACTGATACTTTGCACGTCCATTTGCAATGATTCTGGCTGGCTATTGACTATTGTAAATGTGTCACAATGAATGCAATTTGAGCACGATGTGTAAATACGTTTAATATTAATTGTTTAGGCCTAATTATTTGTAAAGTCACAGCGCATTAGAGATGTGTGTAGTTCTTCATATATTTAGCCTCTTCATTTTGCTCTCAAATGCGCCAGGTTATTTAATTTCGCGTTATGGATGCGAAGAGACATTTAATGTAGCGCCGCTGTCTTTCTTTAGCTATAGGCGAGGATATAACAACCAGTTCACAAAGATTGTCAAGAGATCATTCATTCACTATGATAAATGCATTGCTACTTGTGCCCGCTCGTTTCCTTTGCGCCCGACGTGCAGACCGCAGGGAATGGTTAGATGATTGTTTTTGAAGCACGCCAAAATGATTTAAGATTAGGATTTGATTGCTAAAATTATGTGACACTGTTATGTATTTAAGAGATGATTACCGTTGCGCTCGACTGCTGTCCGGGACGCGCTCCGCGGGCCTTCCCTGCGCTCGGGGCTGACGATTCTGCATGCTGTCCCCGGCTGGAATAGCCTTTAATCGTGGGAGTCGAATTCCCCGACCTCGTCGTGGAACTGCGCCTGCCTCGAACGTGGACATGCTGAGAACGATGGCCAAGCGGGACCTGCGGTTACGATGGCTTGGTTGCAGGATCAGAACGGCGGACGCTGGGAGACTGAATGGCTTGATGGCCCGAACAGAACAGGGCCGCGGATGGATGAGGCTTGAGAATGAGCGAAACACAGCTTTCAGAGAATGGGATGCGATCAGCTCGGGTACAGCGACATTATCGGCGTCATATAGGCAAGTGTGTCACGCGGACATCACGCTGGGATTACACTTGTGCTCGTCACACTAGGATTACATGAGGTGAGGTCACTAGGATTACGCGTGGTGCGCGGCAGCATGTCTGGTCTTCATCTTGAAACTAGGTCGAGACCACCATTATATGTTATATATTATAAAACGGCTCTCTCAAATCAAGCAATCTGATTGGTTCACAGCCATTGTATAAATCCAATAACCCATGGCCATGGGTTATTGGTTGCCATGGCAACTCTCTTACTAAAAGCCTTTGGTTACCTCAAAAAAAACAAATGGCGGAGACAGCTGTCAGATCCTTGTGAATCGATCTTCGCTTATAACTTTACTAATACTTCGCAGAAAATTATGTTTTGTACAAGAATAGATGCGGGCTAAAAAAAAAGGCTGTTAACCCCGCATTTAACCCCGTAACGTTAGTTGGTGTCGGGCTTTGCAGAAAGCACTCAGCTTCTCAGCAAGCGCTGAGAATGCAGCGCTGCGCTCGAGCTGCCTGTCGGGGTTTACAGAAAGCTCTCAGCTTCTCAGCAAGCGCCAGGATTGGCCAATGTCAACTTCAGTCTCCAGAACGATCCAATCAAATCACCCGCACGTCTATCTTCTTGCTAGAGGTCCCGCCTTACAGTAGTGTTTCAACTGACTCTATCAGAATACCATGCCAGTCGGACTTATAGTATTATTATTATATTTATATTATCATACTTGGAAACCGTTTTATAAAAGCAATATAGCACTCGAGCAGCGTGTGTTGTGGCTGATCAGTTGTTATCCCACTCGGCCTGCGGCCTCGTGGGATAACAACTGATCAGCGGGATATATTTGCCACAACACACTAGCTCTCATGCTATATTGCTTAATTATACACAATCTATTATTATAACAACAACAACAGGAAGTGTTATGAGTGGTTTTAGTGAATCTTTTGTAAGTGGCACAAGGGTGTGTCCTCTTGGTGTGGTTGAACCTGCTCAGCAGCTTAAAATAGGTCATCATAACCACTCAGTCAAACAATGAATGTTGAATAATTTTGCCAATTCCCTTCATTCATATATTGATCTATATTGATCTATGTAATCTATGTTCAGGAAGACAGACTCAAAAACTCACCTATGACCTCCACAATATGATGTGAATAATGACTCATTTTGTTCACGGTTATGTTTGATTCATAGCGTCCATTGTCTTGGTGAGTGAGGTCTTTGATAATGAGCTTTCCACTGTCTGAGTCCAGATCAACTCTGTTTTTGTAGGTGCTGTACGGTGTCTCCTGACCACCATTAAACTCTACCACTTTGTCACCATCATGTTTCCACAGAATATGTTCAGGTTTTCCAGGGAGGGTTGGAATCAATATGGCCTCCATCCCCGTGCGTCTGTATTGTGGATCTTGTCCTGCAACTGGACACAGAGACAGAGAAGGTGCACAGGTTCTCTCCAAAAACATGTGGCACCGTGGCACGTGTGCTAAAGAGTTAGTGGTTTTCTGAATTTACATTTTAGGCTACTGATTATAGTACGGAAATACCCCCCCCCCCCCCCCCCCAAAAAAAAACAACAACAACAACAACAACAACAACAACAACAAACAAACAAACAAACAAAAAAGAAAAAACAAAAACAAAAAACAAATAATTAAAATAAAGTAATATTGCACGCCCCCAGGGCAGATAGTAAAAGCGTTCGGGGACCACCAGGGGGCCTCACTATAGTGATGTCACACATGGCTGTCATAAATCACTGATGATGTAACATGCAGTAATGATGTCATAAATCACAGATGACAAGTAATTGTGATGTCATGACATCAGCCTTGATGACATCAGCCTTCCACATACAGAGAGCCAAAGTCCCTCCCCTTCCAGTCAGGCCCTAAGCGAACCAGCCGTGGGAAAAAAAGAATGGGGAGAGTCTGAGATTTTTGATGATTATTCTCTGTATATTGGAGGCTATTTAAACTGTTTGAATATTTGCCTTTGCTGTTTGACTCTGAAGAAGATGCTGTGTGTGTTGAAACATCACTCTTTACCAGTGGGCAAGCCCACCCCCTTCCCTCTGATGATGCAGAAGAAAAGCTGTAGTTCCTCAAATGGCCACTAGGCGTCGGGGGCAGTCGGCATTCCCCCCATGTTAAAATGCCCCACTTTGTAACAGGATTAAACATCTTTCCAGTGAGGGGCAAAACATGGTTTTGGTCTACAGTATATACCCGTTTGGAGTAAAATAGATGATAGAAAAGGGGGTGATTGACAGATCGCCTGTCCAGTGATCGTGCAGCTTGTCGATCACGGACCAATAGCAGGCGGAGCTGCGGCTCTGGGAAACTCCCATCTCACGTGAGGTGCGGAAGGACTCTCTACCCATTCCCTCCCACTCTGCTGATGAAAAATCAAGATGGTGACGGCCAACGTTTGAACTCCGCCAGGAAATCTAAATTTAATGGGATAGCAATGTCCATATTATTTATGTTTATGGTCTATACACCTTATTAAATCTATTTACCAGTTAAATTGTGTGTTCTCAGTCTCTTTGGGTTCAGCCACTTTGAAGTGGCCCATTGAACAGTTTAAGGGCCCTATTTTTGTACGGCGCTATCGTTTGCGCTGCCTTTGCGCTGCGTTTGCGCGCCTCTTATTGCTATCTTCCCAGCACACCGTCCAGTTTTGCGCTGTGATGACACAGGTGTAGGCGTGGCCCAGGCGTGTCGGTGGGCCTCTAGCCTATCATGTGTCTCGCACAAGTGTCATTTAGCGCTGTGGGGAAGATACCGTCGGTATGTAGCGAGCGCAAAGAGAGGTTTGGGAGTTGCCCGTTCCAAAATAGGCGGTTCAGCGCAATGTGTTAGAAAAAATCGCCTTGCGTGCTCTCAATTTTAACGCCAGGAAATAGCTGGTCTTAGCGCAAACGTAGACGTACGCCTGAGCGCAGACAGTATTCTCCGGCGCAGTGCAGGAAATCCTCGCTTGGATAGGGCCATTACGCACGGCTCGCGCGCGGACACACAATTCCCTCCTCAGAATGCCACGTTGATTTTCAACTAACCTACACTGCAGAAAAAAACACACCTTGATTTAACAATGAGAATTCGTTTGTCATGGTTTGTCACTGCCCAGGCACCGAGGCAGTGCTGTGCTGTGCTGTGCATGGTGGTCCCGTGGATCGAAATCAGTTTCTGGCAGAAAATCACTTTCTGACACAACACCGGCCAGTATAGTAACCATTGATAGTATACAGTCACCTCTCTCCCTGCACAATTGCACCATGCAACAATAGGTTAACCCGAGTGGACAATTCTGGTATAGGCTATTGAAATAAAATCTCACACATCCCTACCCTATTAAAGAAACAAATAGGCTATTTTTAAATGTGTATGTTATAGCCTATATGAGCGAAACGGCTAATTAAAAGGCTACTAATTACAAAAGCATCAATTTTCATTACAATCCGAACTGGTTCATCCTCCAATTCCCCCCCCCCCCTCTCTCTCTCTCTCTGACTCTCTCCCTCTCCCCATCTAGGCTATATTTTCTCTCCCCCTCTTTCTCTCTCTCACTCCAGTCCCGAAGCAGATAGAGACTTCTCTCTCTCTCTCTCCCTCTTTCTCTCTCTCACTCTAGTCCCTCTCAGTGAAGGAGGAAGCTGCTGACGTGACGCTGTGGTTTTATGGGCATGAACACACCTCCACAATGCTTTTGGGCATAAACACGCCTATAAAGAGATGTGCGCCGAGATGACGTGAAGCGCAGCGGGCCGAAACTCGCACAATTAGGGCTTTAATTGCGCGGCGCTATTCCAGTGCAAAACGGGCGCTAATGCAAATCGGGAATATAGAGCCCTAAATGTTGTTATCCCGTTTGAATTGTGCCATGAGGTAGGATACTGTACACATGATGTTTGTCAATTTAAAAGGTAACTTTACAAGTCAAGAAAGTTGCAGTTTGTTGTAAAAATGTTGCACTATAACTAAGTTATAAATCAGAAAGACTACACACAACCAGTCACATATAAGTGACGTCTCTCCCGCCAGTCCGTGTTGTTGATGGTGTGACGTATATTGTGTGACACGAGAGATGTAGTTGATTCAGCGGTTTCATACAAAACTAAAAGTTACATCGTTTTGGTTTGATGACAAACTGCGACTTTCTTGACATGCAAATTTATCTTTGAAATTGACCAACATTTACATGTGGACTTCATTGCACAATTCAAACGGGATCCAAAAAAAAGTACCGCCTTTCGCCGTTCACAATTCACCCCCCCCCCCATTTATATTTGCAATGTGGTCTCCAACCTGCACTATGACCTTTAATAATAATGTAATAACAGATTAATGACTTGGCATTATCAATAAAATGCTGTTGGAATCTGTGCACATGGTTAGAGTAAATACAATGAAATGCATTCATTTATGCTTTGGAGTCTGTTCTGTTCTAGTCCATCTCTTAAGAATACCACTTGTAGTATCCATAATATAATATAATATAATATAATACATTTTAGAAGCATATAGAAAATCTATAAAATATATTACAGTGACACAATGGGGGGGGAGGATATAGCGTACAGTATATGATAACGTCACTATAGCCTAAATTCACCTACCTGGCACTCACGTTACCCAATGGAATATTTTAGGAATGTTCTATTCATTTTTAGGGGTGGGCGAAAGATAATTATGATATGATCTTGTTTACTCATACTGTATATAAAACTTGGGATGGATCAATTATTAACTTTATCACTGAACTCGGCCAACATGTTATGTTAGGCCTGATATCACCCTGCTATGGGACAGTGCAGTAATGTCTATCCATGCGTTTAAATAACACACTTTACAAAACAACTCTGTCACGGCTCACAAAATCAACACAATCACAAAATCAGCACAACAGCAGGTCAAACCACAGACTCACCTAGGTAAGATGTAAATATGAAACAGCACACGAAACACCAAAGAGCCATGGCAGAAGTCAGGAGAAGCACGAGCACCAGTTGTGCAGTTTTACTTTCACGGTCAGAATCCTAAATGAAGAGTTGAAGGATGTTATTTTCTTCTTCTTCTTTTACTCGAACACTTTCAGACAAGCTAAGAATTAATAGGTGCCTGGCTCAAATTTCAGCTGCCAGTGTGTCACAGGCGATTTTTTTTTCTACCGATGGTCAAAGCATGACCCGCCCTTCTCTGAAACTGGCATAGAAACATCCAGGCTGTAGATCAGTCACCCTGTTCACATTGGTCTATGTTGCGCCATTACAGACTCCGAGTTTCAGGAAGTGTGTTCCTACGCATGCACAGGGTTCCTGATTTTATGACTGTCACGAGAGCTAGGTTGTGTTGCAAGTTTAATAACAGCAAGTTGTTTTATTCACATCAACTTCTAACACAGGCCATTGTTGCCTGAAATACTATGAATTCTATGGGCTCTATCTTCCCGACGGGGACACCCGGGCATTCCGAAATGTCGGCACTCCGAAATACCGGCATTCCGACAAAATTGTCGGAATGGAGATCTGTCTCGCCATTGCGAAATAACCCTAACCCGGGGGACCGGCTGGAGCTAACCTCTCCCAGCCCCCACGTCTAAACCTAACCTCTCCCACCCCCCATGCCTAAACCTAACCTCCTGCAGACCCTAACCCGAACCTCTCCCACCCCCCACGCCTAAACCTAACCTCCCCCAGAACCTAACCCTAAACCTAACCTCTCCCACCCCTGTAGGCTAAATAACTCAAGATGCTATGTCGGAATGGCGGACCTAATATCTTTCGCAATGGCGAAACCTTTTTTGGAGATAAAAAGCATAGAAGTCAATGATCGAAATGCCGACACTTCGGAATGGCGAGAGGACCCCCTTCCCGACGGCGGTAATTTTACGTTAGCGCTCATTCTGCGCTGGAATAGCGCCGCGCAAAGCCCTAATTGCGGGCGTTTCGTCCCGCTGCGTTTCACGTCATCTCGGCGCACCTCTCTGTATAGGCGTGTTTATGCCCAAAAGCATTGTGGAGGTGTGGTCATGCCCATAAAACCACAGCGTCACGTCAG
The DNA here is from genome assembly GCF_964638095.1 of Poromitra crassiceps. Classification (NCBI taxonomy): domain Eukaryota; kingdom Metazoa; phylum Chordata; class Actinopteri; order Beryciformes; family Melamphaidae; genus Poromitra; species Poromitra crassiceps. Next base: position 22,950,413 of record NC_139628.1, on the reverse strand, counting down.
CAGCTTCCTCCTTCACTGAGAGGGACTAGAGTGAGAGAGAGAAAGAGGGAGAGAGAGAGAGAGAAGTGAGGCTGTCATGCATATAAATCAAATAACGTACTGATGCCCACCTGTGAATCACTTGTGTATTATTGCCATTTCACACGCTGAAAAAGGGCTGCTGTATCCTTTTTCGGGCTCTCTTCTATCTCCGCTGCGGTAATATACTGCATGCGTAATTACGCAGCGTACTGAGTTGAATTTCGTTCCACCAGCACACATTTTATTAATCAGCTATTTTCTATTCGTGTCTATTAATATATATACATCGAATCCCACCAATTTAGTCTGTCATTTTCCCCTTGGCGCACATAAATACACATGCTTCCGTCACTGTCTGCTTGATGGCGAGAGGGACTTCAGCTGCCATCCGCGCTGTGGAGAAGCTGGTCTTACATGCGTGCAATTGCACCGTCACCGTCCAGTTTTGCGCTGTGATGAACAGGTGTAGGCGTGGCCCAGGCGTGTCGTGTCAGTGGGTCTCTACCCTATCATGTGTCTCGCGCAAGTGTCATTTAGCGCTGTGGGGAAGATACCGTCGATATGTGCCGAGCGCAAAGAGAGGTTTGGGAGTTGCCCGTTCCAAAATAGGCATTACAGCACAATGTGTTAGAAAAAATCGCCTTGGGTGCTCTCAATTTTAACGCCAGAAAATAGCTGGTCTAGCTTCTGAGACTGGATGGTGAGAACAATCACAGTGCCAGAGAGATTTAAAGGGGCCATATTATGCATTTCCTAATTTTGTATCATATATATGTTGTTACAATCTTGGATGGTCATATTAAACATGGGCTAAGCTTCAAATAATTAGGTGAAAGTGTTTTAATGTTACCCCCATGAACCCCCCTCCCCCCCATGAAGTCTCGTAGACGAGAGCATATGGATTTGTGCGAGAACATAGTTCTAGTGACGTCAGGTATGTTACCATGGTGATCACAAGCCTAGCCCGGGCCGGCAGTGCGCGCGCGCCATAGCCTTCACCCGTCCCCCCTGCCCCTCCCTTCCCTGTTCTGACTCCTCCAGTACACTGCCGAATTGTCAACCTAACCCCGCGTCACCAGGCGCTCTCCAACCTGGCTGTCTACAACAGTAGTCTCATGGAATAACGGATTTCAGACCGCAAAAACAAGGAGACGACTTGGAAGTGAGCCAGGATGTAGGACTGAAGTGGTAAGTTCTGAAAATATGTGTCTCATTCCAGCATCGGTCCAATGTGCTGCAAGGAAGCGCTACTACTACTACTACTTACTTACCGGCTGGGTAACGTTAGCACTTGCTATTATGTTAGCCTAGCAGCACAGCTGCCTTATAGACATATGAACAACCGATGAATGACGAAAGGCACACATTTTCAGAACTTGTAACATTAGTCCAACTTGCTGACTTCTCCAAGTCCTAATTTTGCTTTGGTCCGTGTAGCCTTTGCTAGGAGAGGCACACTTATAGTCACTAGCATTTGGGAAGTTAGCTAACTAGCTACATTAGCTAGTGTGAAGCTCCCCGGGCAGGGTGTAACATTATGACGGCCGCGGTAATATAATCCCTGCTCGGCCAGCCACCGAAGGAAATGTCCGGGTGCAGCCCGGGCCTAGCGGAGCTGTAGATAGCTAGGGGGATGTTGATATATCAATTGATAGCTAGCTTTATCACGTAAGTCACGTTTTTCATCGATGGTCAAATTCGTTTTGACAATCCGTTGCTCGTTGATATAATTGTTTTACAACTACCAAATTTAGTAGCCAAAGCAGAGATCGCCTGTCTGTCTGTTATGCATATCTATCTATCTATCTATCTATCTATCTATCTATCTATCTATCTATCTATCTATCTATCTATCTAGATAGATAGATAGATAGATAGATAGATAGACAGACAGACAGACAGACAGACAGACAGACAGACAGTCTCACTTCTACAGCGCTAGCTCTCTGGGCAGAGGTTTGCAAACACAAAAACTCCTCGCGCTGCCCTCCTGGAGTATTTTCCGGAGGATGGGGGTTCAGGGACAGGACCTAAAAACAGAGCGTTTCAGACAGAGGGTGAACTGAAGGGGGCAGTGAGAGCCAGTACAAGATAAACTGAGTTTTTTAAACTATGACTGATGCAATAAGTTACTCTACTGGAGGCCAACAATAAAATAATAATACATTATATTAGCAAAATATGGGGCCTTTAAAGAAATGAAATCCAAGGTCAAAGGGCAAAAGCCTTTTATCCTAATAAAAGGCTTTCAAGCATTGAACATAAGAGCAAATATTCAATTAGAGTTGCAAATAACAATTATTTTCATTATCAATTAATCTGTCGATTATTTCCTCGGTTACTCAATTAGTTGTTTGGTCAATAAAATGTCAGAAAATGCTGTTCAATGTTTCCTAACATCCTCAAAATGTCTTGTTTTGCCCACAATTTTCAGTTTACTGTCATAGAGGAGTAAAGAAACCAGAAAATATTCACTTTTGGAAGCTGGAATCAGAGAATTTTGACCTTATAAAAATAATAATCCTCAAAACTATTATCAAAGTAGTTGTCGATTAATTTCAGATCGACTAATCAATTAATCATTGTAATCAATGTAGATTACCAAGTCAAGACCATGTCATTGATGTCAAGTCTCAAGTCTAAATATAGAACAGTAAGTCCAGTCAGAGCTCAAGAGTCCAGTATTAATTTAATATCTTGAAGAAAAATCAATGTTTTTTTTTTACTTTTCAATGCAATAATGGTTTTAATAGGATAAAAACTTGCTAAGAGCATCATGAGTTTGATTTTAAGTTTCAACTTCAATTAATTCAGTCATTCCTTACAAATTCAGAAAACAGAATTTAAATTCAGTCGTTTGCTGGAACAAATCTCATCACAGTTTGTTGACTTTTCCAGTGAACTGAACTGACAGTGAACTGAACTGACAGTGAACTGAACTGACAGTGAATGCACCCCGGCTGTCTTCAGTCAATCTTCCCTCAGATGCCTTTTAGGAAAGCAGCTCAGTTTGGTTCAAAAACCTACTTTGTCTACTCAGCACTTAAGATTCACTTCCTGTCTAAAATGAGGCATGATGAGAAATGATCACACACACACACACACACACACACACACACACACACACACACACACACACACACACACAGCTGCTTCCGATTGTTTTGTCTTATAAGCCGATCACGTGATGTAACTCCTGACGTGTTGGCAGTTTGTCAATCTCTAGCCTCTGAAGGCGACGCCCAATATTTCTGGGTTTCCAGTGTCGCCAGTGGACATCTACAATTATTACACAAGTCTAGGGCCCTATCTTCGCAAAGGCGGTAATTTTGCGTTAGAGCGCTGGAGTAGCGCCGCGCAAAGTCCTAATTGTGGGCGTGTCTGGCCGCTGCGCTTCACGTCATCTCGGCGCAAACCTCCATAGGCGTGTTTATGCCCATAACAGGATTCACAAGGTGAGATCACTCCCCTTAAAAGCCACAGCGTCACCGCCATCACGTCTGTGACAGCATGCAGCTTCTTTCTTGCTCAGTGCAAGCAGAGTGACAGAGTGAGTGAGAGAGAGAGAGAGAGAGATAGAGAAAAGACAGAGGGAGAGTCAGAGAGAGAAAGAGGGTGAGAGAGAAAAGATAGCCTAGATGGGGAGAGCGAGAGAGGGAGAGAGAGAGAGCGATAGAGAGAGAGATGTGAGGCTGTCATGCATACAAATCAAATAACATGCTCATGCCCACCTGTGCATCACCTGTGTATTATTGACATTTCACACGCTGAAAAAGGCCTGCTGCCCAAACGTCTGTGTGGCAATAAAAGTATTCAACTTGGAGTGCTGTCCTCCTTTCTTATATGGCTGTCATGAATTATAGTTCTCTTCTCAACGGTCCTAAAAAATTGAATCCGATCCAGCCCAACCCGCTTGAGACGCGGACCGAGCTCAACTCGCCCGTCGTTGTCACATACTCAGCCCGACAAAAACAGTCATTAGACCTATAGGACATTATAAAAAAGTGTGCAATTATGCTGCCGTGGCTCAAATAATGGGAACGGTATGTGTGTGTTACTGCCATCAATGTTTTTCAGCTTTCATGCTGTTATATGGACGGACGTATGCTTATCACTTTTAGGCTCTCTCTCCTGCATCTCAGCGTACTGAGAGCCGTGATGAGTGATGCTGCTCTAGTTGAAGTTGAAATTCGTTCCACCAGCACACATTTTATTAATCAGCTATTTTTTATTCATTTCTATTAATATATATACATTGAATCACACCAATTTAGTCATTTTCTTCCCCTTGGTGCACATAAAGACACATGCTTCCATCACTGTCTGCTTAATGGCGAGAGGGACTTCAGCTGTAGGCTACTCGTGACAAAACCAGACGTCGAATTTTCAACAGTTAACTTTTGCAGTAGCTAGGCCTAGGTTATTGGCTATTACTAGGAGGTGAGGCAGTTAAGTCGATCTGGGTAGTAACATTATAGGCCGACAGTATGCCCGGTGTCTCCCTCTCTCTCCCCGAGGACGAGGGAAGTGGAGAGGGCTATTGTGGTGCTATTAAACATAGCCTAATGGTTGGAAAAGATCAACATTTGCTTTTTATTTTCTCGTACCCTTCTCCCTTCCCTTTCTATAGTTGAAAATCAACGTTCTGAGGAGAGAAGAGTGTGTGCAGGCGCAAAGTGTTGGAGAGTGACATCCATGCCGTGCGTAAATGTAGTCTGGTAAGTTCAGAAAATGGCATCACTTTATTGTAATGCAGACTTATGCCATATCACGATATTACGATATCCAAAATCAAAGGTGATTTACATCACGATATTGATATAATATCGATATATTTCCCAGCCCTACAATTAAGTTTAAACTTTCAAAACAAGCATTTAAAACTAATACCTTTTAATGATTCCTGACACTTCCCTCTTATTTTCCAGTACCAGTGTTTGGTGGCGGTCTGTGGACAGAAGTTCAGGACAAGTAAAGAGAGGAAAGATCATCTAATAAGAATTCACAAGTATCCTCTGGACTTCAGATTTGACAAGATCAAAAAAGACTGAAGGTAAGAGGACCCTGCCTCCATTTTGTCCACTAGATAGCAGCAAAAACACCATTAGAGATGGGACTCGAATGGAGCATTACATATATATATATACGGTATATAAATATAAATATATATATAATGCTAATGCTTATTCTAAATGACTTGCAAATATATATTAACAAGCTAATGCTTATTCTAAATGACTTGCAAATATATATGTTTAACAACTTGCCTTAAGGCATTAGGAAAGACATGCTGAACATGGATGATCTGTAGCCTATAAATCAGGGGGGTTTAAAGTCTGAGACTGTGGGCCTCCCCCCAGACAGAGCTTGGAAAAAGGTGCCTCCCTCGCTCAATTCCTGGATGTCTATGGGATCATTATGCTATTTGATCCCATAGACACTCAACAATTGAGCCAAGATAGCCTGATATTGCTGTTTGACTTCAGACTACACCTATGTTTAAAATGCATACTACATCATGCGCTGGGACGCGTCATCAGTGATGTTAACTGGGGTCGTAAGGTGTTTCGGGTCTGTCGAACATCATACACCCTCGCCCAGTAGACCCAGCCGAGGCCAACACATTCAGTGCCACAGCGCTTCAGTAAAATTGTCTGGAGCCTGTGCCAGATTCACTTCCATTCAGTTGAAAACAGCTATAGAATTTTTTCTATTATGGCTATATTAACGGGGCTGGACTTTAATGAAAGATTGAACACTCCTGCTTCTTCCAAAGAAGAAATTTTGTTTCTAGACAGTTCCATTATGAAATTACAGCCTCTCCAAAAAGTGCACTTTCAAGGGTTTTCTGTCGTTTTTTTTTAGTTTCCAAGATACAGGCCCTTTTATGAATACCTTTTGCACTCTAATTTCGACAACATTCACTGACTCTGGCTGGTGTTTTCTGATGTGGTGGCGTGTGGTGTGGTTTCTGTGCAGCCTGTGTGTGTCACACACCCCTCTCCCCCCCCCCCCCCCCCCCCCTCCCCCCTCTCCCCTCTCCACCTCTGAGCTGCGGGCTCCTCCCACACGCACAGTTTGTTTTCTCGTTTTTGCCCCGGACAGATCCCAGCGCCCCGCCGCCCATCAAGGAAATGATGCGCGCTGGCAAACGCGACTGAACGAAAAGGCAGGCATGCTGGCTTTCTAGGAAATCGTGTGGAGATAGATAGAAGCATAAGAGCTCAGTTGTGAGCGCGGATGCAGCCGAGCCCACTCTCCGCTGTAGACAGAGCAATATATACGGCTCTGGCAGAAATGGTCCAGAAAGCATGCATCGGTTTCCACTTTCTCCGCTGTCTCCTGTACAAAGTAAAGGATCTGAGGTGGGTGGAGCAGCTCCTGTGACGATGTTTAAGGTGGCGCCGTGTGATCCCTTGAAGGGATTCATGCTCACTGGCTGGGTACGACCTTAAACAGCAGAATTATGGAATAATATGAATTATGATTTTAGGACGTCCACAGACGTCCTTGGCACTGAACGTTACTTTTTTTTAGGACGTCCACAGACGTCCTTGGCACTGAATGTGTTAAGACCCCGACCCGCGTCCCAGAAGCAGCCGCTCATGGATCAGCCCTCCTACTCTGTCTGCAACGTTGCCCGCGGAAGGGTTGATCATGCCCAATCCGCTGCAATAGAGTTAGTACTATGAATTGAAAATGGGGGACCTTGATGTAAACAAGACAAACGTCTTTCTCTGGTCTGCATCCCCTTAACAATTGTGTGTATTGAGCCGTACTGTATTGTACCCAATCTGCAATCTGTTAAATAAAGTTTTCATTCATTCATTCATTCATTCATCATTCATTCATTCAGTGCTACACTGCAGTATTGAAAGACCCTTCGGGGCATGGAGGGTCTAAGGCCCTGTGTGGGTGACTCCAGGCCGGGCTCCTCCTTCGTCTCACCAGACCCTCCCGGGGAAAAGGCAATCCTACCATGGGCAGCCTACCATGGGCAGAGAGGATGCCTCAAGAAGTCCTGTGCGCTGCATGTCACTCGCCTGCGCCGAGCACCTCGCTCTAGCCTGAAGGACCCCAGGCCGCGCCGATCTTTGCACAGATTTTCAGGAGGCTAATCCGTAGCGTTTGTGGATTTCTCCCTCACGAGAGAGCCAGGCTGGGGTGCTAAACCCATCCCGTACCGGTTGCCGTCTCTCCGACCGTCAACTGTCTCTCATGCTTGTCACCAAACTATACTTGGTTGTCACGTCACCTAGTCTATTAAGTGTCACTGGTCAGGGGAGCCAGGATTCTATGTTTAAAATACATACTACAGCATGCGCTGGGACGCGTCATCAGTGATGTTAACTGGGGTCGTAAGGTGTTTCGGGTCTGTCGAACATCATACACCCTCGCCCAGTAGACCGAGCCAAGGCCGATTAAGACCCCGACCCGCGTCCCAGAAGCAAACGAGGAAATGCACAAGATGCAACAAGTCACGTTAGACCGGACCTTGTACCCATAATTATTTTACAGTGGGGCATTCAAAAATAAGGTGGATAATCTAGTTTATTTTATTTGTAGGTTAACTGATTGGGCTTTGGCCACCCTGACTTCTTTGTGCTTCCTTATTTGTTTACAACCAACTTATGTTAAAATAAAAATAAATCATTGTTTTTGTTAACTTTAATTAATTCAGTTTCACTCACTTTTTTCCTGGACTCCTTATGTTACACCTTTTCACCCTAGACACTCATTTAAGGACGTAACAAGGACTGTTTAAATTACAACTTTTGGGGCAACGTGATGCTATCTGATATCTATATCTGGGTGATGTTATCTGGGTAACAGCTTTCCTCTTTTAATAAACCTTCTGAGATACAGAGATTCAGCAGCCATGTTCTCTTGTTTCAGGGTACCGGCAACTCTGTCATTTAAAAGAGTGAGCTCTGTTGCCTCTTGCTGCTAACAATAAGTCCACACAGGGTTTGTAACCTTAACTACAATACTTTACATTGTTTGTGTAAGTGATGTTAGATGCTTTTGAGTGTCCACTTGGATGTATTAGCTAACGCCATTGCCATACAGCCAGGGACTAGGAGCCCACAGAAAGCCAATATACCATGCAAAGCGGCTCTAGCTGTGGTATATATATGCTCTACATTCACCTTATGTGGCCCCGCCCACTTCACCCGTTTGTGTTACGACTTCCTGTTCAAAACCCCGGCTGTTTTACCTGCTCAAACCAGAGATCGTCTCTCTGGTCGAAGCTAGTGACTCACTAGTCTCACGTGGTCAAACCCAACGTCAACGTTAGCAAGCTTCCATCTACACGGCTACTGTGAGAATAGTGACTCACTGGAAACAGGCTGCGGGGATAAGCTCTGCAGGAAGTGTAAACAGTCACAATCAGTTCAACACAAATTGTGTTTACACTTCCTGTTAGTCTCTCAAGCCAGTCTGTCTTCTGTATAATGTGAATACCACGGCTGTGATCAGATCAATTACCATAATACTGTAATAATAATAGCTATTCTGGTAAGTTCAAATGGCATAACTTTACTGTAATGCAGCCTTTCAAATCAGGACAGCCGTAGTGATGAAAATACTGTTCCTTAAGCTGCGTTCACACCGACCTATTAAAGTTTTTCGCTGGCATCGAGTTTACATACAAAGTCAATGCAAACGAGCGATTGAGCGTATATTCGCCCGGGAGAAAAATCGCTGGGCGTCCGAGCGACAGAGACAGAGCGATAGGGAGAAAATACACTCGTCGCTCGAGATGAAATATCCCAACTCGAGCAAAATTACGCTGGCATCAGTCGCTCGCTGTTCAACGCTGATTGGCTGCCGTGTGAGAGTGAGTCAAGGATCACACTGGCGGGAACAAACCGCTGGTTTATTGTGTGGCAACAAACCACATTGACAGTCTGACAGCTGACATGAAGTGAAGTCTGTACTACCGGTATGGATCTCGCGTTACGAGCACGCTGATAGGCTTAGCTTGTAAACAACGACGGTGGCTCGTAGTGGACAAAACATCATGACATTGCGTAACGTTATAGCCCCCACATGTCCGTCAATTCATGTGCCTGTTGATGAGCGATTTAAACAGAGCGACAGAGCGATTCCAAAGGGTTGAATCAAGCGACAGAGCGAAAAATAAATATCTCGTGTGAACACAGCTTTAGAGTTTAATGCAGTTTATATTATTTGAGTCAGGTCTGCATTGGACTTATGAATAAATCTAAACCATCAATTACCACCGTTATGTTATGTCAATAGAGCACCGCAGGAATGAGTCCGGAAGTAGCATGGAAGCCGGAAGTCCCAGACTTCCTGGATCTTACGGGGGAAAGTCAATGGGGTTTTAGAATGGGGATTTCACTTAAATGCATAAAAGGTCTAACGTGAATCACTGAATCGCCTTTTAAAGCGTTTTTCTACGCATATACGTTTCAAAAGTCATAAAAGTGATTCACATTTGTGAAGAATTATCCTGCTGAACCCAAATTACCGCTCCCAGAACCTTTTGTTAACCACAGACCTTATTTTATGCATTTAAGTGAAATCCCCATTCTAAAACCCCATTGACTTTCCCCCGTAAGATCCAGGCAGTCCGGGACTTCCGCCTTCCGACTACAAAAATACGTCACTATACGACTATATTGCAATTAAAATAAAGAATATATAGCAATACAAAAAAATTGGTATATTGTGCACTAATAGTCTCAATAATATTCAGTCAGTTGATGTCTGTTTTTAAAGACAGAATTGTTTATGAACATTTATCATCAGCATCATTCATGGACAAAGATTGCAAAACAGGAGTGAGTAAGGTAATGATTTAAAATAGTTGCAACTCTTGTTGAGAACATGCACAATCAAATCCTCATTTGTGTTTTTAAAGCCGTTCCGTGACCAATCGGGACAGTTGCTCAAAATTTGTTTGAGAGCTTTGCATGAAAATACCAAAATGCAGCAGGACAGTGTTGAAAACAACAATAAGCTGAAACAATGAATCAAAATTGTATATAAATGGATGAATTTTCAGTCAGGAACCCTTTACGTTTTGGACTCAACAGAATGTTTTGCAAACATCATTGTGTCTTCATATAATTTGTAGCCTGAAGGTCTGAGACCACAGCTGACTGGTGTGCGTTGCCTTCAGGGAACTATATGCTGAAATAGCATATTGGTTTGGCAAATTTATAGACCAAAACAACAGTGAGGAGAGAGGTTCATTAACACAAAACCTGCATAGATGATGATTGTAGATAAGAGCAGGTCCACTCAGACAGACAATAGAACAAGAACAATATTATATTGCATTAACCCCCAAGGGAAAATTGGGATGTCATCATCATTAGCATAATAAAGTATGGATCTGCCCATTGATATATCAATGTTTATCATTGTAACACACATACTATTGACATAAAAAATGGATTAGAAATTCAGGTTCAGTGCTTTGCTCAAGGACACTTTGCCAGTCAGGTGAAAAGAAGTGGCTGGCCACTGTGCATGTGTCGGAGGAAGCATGGTGCTAGTCTACGGCTCTCCCCAGATCAGCAGAGGGTGGCGCAGCGACCTGCAGGGCAGCATGAGGAAATTGGCCAAGTACAATTGGGGAGAAAATGGGGGGGAGGACACTTTGTCAGGTGGAATATATTTACTGTTGCGAGGGAAAAACCCTGACTAGTTACACATTTTCTCTCATCAGAGCAAGAAAGAAGCAAGGGTCTACTTTGTGGAATATCGCTATCATCTCTTTACTTGCATCTTCTCCTTTATTCCTTACTGTGTCAATGAGAAAACGAGCCTTGTCACTTCTCGATTGCATCTCACGTGCTGCCTCCCTCTCAGAGTCAGTGATCACCCTGAGCTTGTCCAGCAGGCTGTTGAGCACAGGTCCTGATACCCTGTCTATGAATTTGCTCTGTATGCGTAACAGCGTCTTCTTCCCTTCTCCTTCTTCTGACGGGAGACTTGAACCATGATCCTGGCTCTTTCTTACGGCATGTGACGAAAGACAAACTTGCCCTTCCCATACACACTTGGAATTGTTGTGTTTTAGAACCAATTTAATCTTTTTCAGGATTCTTTCTAAAATCACTTGAAATGTGGGGATGTAGTTGTCAAAGGATTCAGTGTCAAACTCTGCCTCTTTCGGCAGTATTAGAATTGAGTCATCTTCAGGAGAAGTGGACAGTATGTACTCCTGCTCTGGGTGTAGTTTACAGCGTGAGGGCATCTCTATGTACCTCTCATCTCCAACTATTTCCTTCCTTTTGTGCAGCACATCTCTAAGCACAATGTTTCCAGGAAGCAACAACACATTAAGCTCAGATCCGAGATCAGGATCAACTGGGGTCTTGTAGAACAGCAACACCAAAGCCCGGATTGGGTCAGGGGGCGAGTTTTCATCCTTGACATTACCAAGAGCACAAAATCCAGTGATGTTTATAATAACATGAGTTTCTGTTATCTTATGTGGAAGGATGAATGCAATTCCCTCGTCTGTCACATGGGCAACTGACAAGAATTCACATGCACCTGCAGAGTGGATCTCACAGTGTGGGAGATGAAGTTGACAGACAGACTGCTGGTGGCATTTCATATCAAACAGCGGTCCTGCAGGCTTCTTGCTATGGCGGGCTAGTAGCCTCCGGTTCCAAGGGATAACCATGTACACCACATCCCCTTCTCCCTCCATGTTAAACACTAGACCTGTCACACTGCACTGGTACAGGCCTTGGTTGGTGCACTGAAACCTGTAGGTTTCCTCATTTTCATCAACAGTAATATCAGGCTTAAACCTCACATAGCTGTCTTGTAAAAGGATATCAGCTTTGGCCTCTTGTAACATTTCCTCTGGAGCATCAGAGTTGCTTGCTGGCTCCATTTCTGACATAAGTTTCTCGCATGCATCTTCTGCTGGGCTTTCTTCAGTGCTAATGGGGGACCTCTGTAGGTGAGAATGGCCTGGCGGGGTGTCTGTGGTTGAGGGGTTGTCGGCTGACTCCTGTGGCAACATTTTCTCTGGGGCATCATGTCTTTCTTCTGACTCACTTACTGAGTCCAAACGCACATACCTGCATGGATCTTTCACTGTGTCTCCTTCAGTGCTGATGGGAGAGCCCTGCAGATCCACTGGGCTGATTGGTGGACATGGAGGACCAGCAACAACTGGGTCGATGGACTGAGAGCAAGACGCCGGGTCTGACGTGGAAGTTGAAGATCTTTTGCTTACAATTTCCCAACATTCCCACATGCTTATAAGTTCCTCGAATGCATCTTCGGCTGGGCATTCTCTTTTTTCACTGCTGATATGGGAGTCCTGGAGGTGGAGGTGAGAATAGCCTGGCGGGGTGTCTGTGGTTGAGGGGTGGCCAGCTGTGACCTGTCCCTGGTGTTCATACCTATCAAAACATATGTCCTCTGACTGGGGTTTAGGAGAAGAACATTGCTTGGAGGCCTCTTGTGGAAGGGAAGGGGAAGTAATGTTGGGGGGAGGTGTGGAAAGAGAGGCAGAAGAAAAAGGCAGCTCAGAAAGCCAGTCAAGATCTGCTTCACTGGATTCATAGAAACAGTCAGGCTCTTCCTCTTTATAGGAGGAGTCTGTCCTGGAGGGGGGAGAATTACTCTTGTAGATGATGATATTGCTGAAATCATGATCAATTAGCCTCCCAGAATGAGGGTCAAAGTGCTGATACATGCCTGAGGGCCCAACTTTTTCAGGAAGTGGCACCTCCTTGTTTAACCTCTGGTCTTTCTTTGGATTGTGTTTCAGATCCTCCCCATTGTTTTTTGATTGATTTGATTTGCAGATTTTTTATTTTTGGTCATCCAAACACCATGTACAATACCTCTTTTTCATATAATCAAAACAATAGACATAACACATTTTACATGGATCTTGACCAAAAAAAGGTATGGGCTGAAGCTAAAAGCTTATTTTGCCCACCCTATTCACATACAGCACATGACAAAGAAAGAAAAACAAGTGTGAATCTTTATAAGAAAAGAAAACAAAGAAGGAGAAAAACAAAAAAGAACATGCTTCCTGCTCATACTTTATAATGCATATTTAATAGTTGTACATGATTTATTTATTTATTTATTTATTTTAATATCATAAATATGAGAGTTATCACTCTTTAACTGCTTATCTTTCTCATCTAGATCTGTCTCCATTTTTCTCTCCTGCTCCGTCACCTTTGTAGTTTCAGTACCACTATGTGCTTCTTCCTCATATTTTCCCTCTGCAGCAATTTCACTTTCAGTAGTTTTGACTCGCTCTTCTTTATGCTCACTCAGCCTCTCTTCACCTGATTCCTCTTCATTTGGGCCTGACTGGGCCTTGTGTTTCTCATCAGCAGGTTGTAGCTCATGCTGGCTCACACCTTCAACTGGTTCTGCTTCTGCGGTGTAGAAGTCAGTCTGTGAATGACCCCCAGACTCATCTGAGTTACTCTTGGTTTCACTCTTTTGTTCAGGATGTGTCATGTTTGGGTCACGGCTATCCAAAGAGGGTTCTTCTGAGTCTGGAACTGCCTGCATTGGAAAGGTCCTGGTGTTGTTGGTGTTGTCTGGTATCATCTGTGTGGGGCTCTGAGGCTGCTGGGTGGAGTGTAGAGGCAGATTTGACAACTCACTTACTCCCTCCAAGTCACTTTCTGTGTCTGACTGATGTTCAGAAAATCGTCTGTCCATTTCTTGCTGGGTAGATTCTGTAGCATCTGGCTGAGCGTTTGCTTCCTCCTGTGATGACTTTGAATCTGGTTCAGGTGGTGTCACTTTCAAAGCAGGTTGTTCAGGAGTGGAGGACGACTGCAGATCTGACTCTTTCTCCTCACTAGATCTCTCTGGTTCACCAACTGAGACTGTTTCATTTATCTTCTCAAAGCTTGGTGAGTCAGTTTGTGGGAGCTCTTCCTCTGTAGGTGTTACTGCGGCCTGGTCTGAGTCTGCATCTGCTTCTTCGTGTTCGCTGGTGTTGTCCTCAGCCGTATTCTGACCATGTTGGGCCAGAGGGCCCAAAGACTGAGGCCTGGGAAGGGTGTCAAGAAGAGACTCTTCCTCATCTGACCTGTCCTCCAAACCTGAAATATAGAATGATAATTATATGTAAATGATAAAAGACTCAACTACCAGTCTGCTTAAGAGTGCTGAAAGAGGATAAATCATTCAGTCAGGCTTAGTTTGAAATCATTCTGAACCTGACTGGAACAGTCCAGTAAAGATCAACGTGAATATAGCCTCCTGCTTTCAACACACGGTTTCTAAACTATCCAGAATTAAGAAATGTGGTGGTTGCGGGTCCTCTTTATCCTTTATTAGCAATACAATACTACAATATGAAGATGTATTTATTATTCAGTATTAATATCAATGTGTTTCATTCGTGTTAAGTTATCTAAAGTGAGAGATAAACAGAACTGACCTGTCTGTGTGTCTGCTGGTTTTTTCTTTGCTGGGTGAATGTTTGGTAGAACTGAAGCCTGTGCTTGCCTCGATTCAATGACCACCATCCTTTCATCTATCACAATATCTGTAAAGAATGAACAGTCATGACCAGTAAAATGAATATATTTTTATATCAGTTATATTAATATCAGTATGCATAACTTGGTCATATTTGGACTTCATCAACCAGTGAATCTATATTTAGTGCAATGTGTTGTTTCTCGATGATACCCCCATGATGGAGACTTATTACTCATGTTCGCAAATATTTATGGAAAGATTATTGGAATACCCTGGGTGAGTTTGTTTCTGGGTGATTTTTTCCCATATATGACAAATCTACAAATGTACAATATACAGAAAATGCATTAGTAAAATCTTGCATAACCTGATAATATTTGGACTTCGTCATCATCCAGTGAATCTATATTGTATGTAGAATGAAAAAAGTGAAATGAAAATCAGGTTTATAATCTCACATGTTCTCAGCTTTCTTATCAATCTGCACAGTAGAAAATTAATTCCTCTTTTAACAAAGGCTTTGTTTGCCCTTGTGATATTATGTTTCAGGGGCATTTCGGATAATTTCCATGGCAATACCTTAGTTCTTCTATGTTACATGACAGACCAATAACGACTTTTATCCAAGCATATTATTTCTAAAAGTTCATTAACAATCACAGTTAAAAATCCAAATTTCCTATAATCTCAACAACACTGTCTGGGATGTTATGTAATGTTGGCAAAATCCTTTCAAATAACATGTAGACCAACAGACAGTACATAGGTACATAGGCCCCTATCTTCCCACTTGCCTTAGGTGCTAAAACCTGCGTTAAACCCAAAAAAACGTGATTTGCGCCTGCCTCGGGAAGATAGCATCATGGTTTCAGGACCCGAAATGCGCTTTACGCCGAAGAGGCGTGGCGCAGTGCCAGAATATGCCAGAATGGGCATTTCGGCCTTAAATACCGGCCTAACGATATCTTTCCCCCCTGGCGTTAATTTAGCGCTTTTCAAAACCAGGCCTTATTCAGTGCGCCGGGGATATGACTGTGTAATTGCACGCAGCTCTCCTCTGCCATCTCACTCTCTCCCCCCCTCTCTCTCTCTCTCTCTCACTCCCTCTCTCTCGCGCGTCAAACAGGCACAATGACAGATGAAAAAAAATGTGTTATACCGTTTTGAGGTTTTGAGCCCCTGTCATTCAGAGGCTGTTGCATCATCCTACCTGTGCAGTGGGGGATAATAAAAGGTAGCAAGAGAAAACGATATCATTATGCCCAAACTTTCACCAATCTAATCTCATCATGACATCCAGGGATAGGCTATATTTTTTCTAGCTGATGCGTTTAGAACATACTTTTCACTTTGATATTGTTATAGTGTAGCGTATTTACATGCTTGCTGTATTTAAACGGCAGTGAGATTGGTTTGAGAAGCATAATAATGTGGAATAATATATATGGAGACAGACGGGGATGAAAGAGGGAGGGGGGGACCTCAGAGCGCTTTGGTCGGGCTTTTCTGACCGGATTGGATCGCTCCGTGGAATGGAACATGAAAGGGACATTGTGATTCGTTTACTGCACTTATCCAATGAGCACGGTGTGAATAATTCTACGCTTAAAAGGCGTGGTTATAATGCTTAAGGCCACATGTAGCGCCGACATGAGAATAGGCAGTGCGCCGGTCCACGCCCACTAATATGAGCTGCGCCTGGCACTAAGCTCTAATTTAAGGCCAGTGGGACGATAGAGCCCTACTGTAGCGCTATCTGGTCCATCCTCCAACCCCATAGACTCTTTGACAGCTTTTTTAGGCCCTGCCTGGCAAGAGTAGCCTGGTAAACCAGCCCGTCACGTGAACTCACATTTCATTTGGTTCTCCGTGACGGTCTGGCCCCGGCGCCATGGGGGAGGTTTAGCAGGGGCGGGCGTAGTTGCCTTGACAGACAACTCCTTCAGCCAATCAGCGTCGGATCCAATCAAACCCAAATCCACTCGGGAGAATGGCAAAAACATATTTTCCGCCGAGAAACTCTGCGGTTGCGGCGATACTCCTGTACTTGTTTAATTGTTGTTATTGAGTCTATTTCTGCAATAACTGCACTTTATGGCTGTTTAAACTAGACAAACGCTGACATGACTCCTCAAGACGATCAGGCAAGGAGGCGGCCATTACTGTTTTGTTAGTGCAGTGCTAGTGGCGTTCCTGATTGGCCAACTTGCGCTGTCAATCACAGCGGAGTCGCTGATTGGCTCTTCCGCTCTTCCGCTTCTGCTAAACCCTCCCACTGGCGCCGGGGCCAGACCATCACGGAGAAGCAAATGAAATGTGAGTTCACACGACGGGCTGGTTTACCAGGCTATGGCAAGAGAGGGTCAGCGACTGTTTCTATTTCATTTCAATGTTTCCAGTCCTGACTCAGCGGGTGGTTTGCTTATCGAAAACCTAGTGCTAGTGAACAATCTGGCCAGCTACAGTAGCTTTGCGCTACCTGTCACTGAGGTAAATAACGCTAGGAGGGGTTGGGGGAGAGGGTTTTGCAGGTACGGATGCCTAGCTGGCCACTTTCTAGTCACACTTTGCAAATACAGGACAAAATCCGGATACGCTTTGCAAATACAGAAAGTTATCTTTATTTTATTATCATAAAAAAAAAAAAATCTAAATTCCAATGGCAATTATATATTTTTTACATGTAATTTCCCCTGAACCCCCGCTAATTTCTTAGCCTGCTGCACAGATATGCACAAAACACACACAAAAAAACGTAAATGTAAGCAGGAATAATGGATATGTTATATTAACACTTCTACACATAAAAACCACTAAATCAAGAGACTGCCCAACAATAAATAAATTAACGTGTCTTAAAGTGAAAACTTTGTGCATACCTTTTCTTTTCTTCTGGATAAATGTCATACCTTTTGCTGGACCATGTGCTGACTGCTTTTTCTTTCCTCTCTTTTTTCTTCTCTGTTCTTTCTTGCTCTCTGTTGGAGCCAAGAGCCAGATGAGGGTCAATGCTTACAGCAAGCAACACTCAATCCTACAGGGCATACAGTTTTCTTTGCAAATGTTTGGTATCCTAGAAAAATCTTATTGGTTCTCCATGCCTAAATAAGCACGAACACTGTCCCTTTACAGATCAAGCTCCATGCAACTATGATCACATGAGCCCTTAAAAAATATACATGTGAAATGTTAAAAATAGCTTTGAGAACACATGGACATTATCTAATGTACTGTATGGGCTAGTTCTGCATGTTGCTGGAACATTCACATGTGCAAATTGATATTTCTCTCTCAGTACACCAATGAGAGATTTTGTGATCAACTTCCCTATGAAGGTGCTATTTGGAAAAACAACTTGACTGTACCTTCCGGGCGTTTCAAAAGCATCCTTAGACTACAGAAGAGGAAGATGCAGATGAAAATGACGATGGTCAGGAGGATGATTTGCACAGTATTCGACAGCCCTAAAGCACAATTCATTATAGCATAATGATGTTAGACATTTTAGTCTAGATTGTTGAACATGAACACTCTTTCTGCAGTCTGTACATCTCAAAGCTACAACCAACAGTTATCTAAGCTCTATGCACAATATCATTGAAGCAGACATAAGCACTTTTCTATGTTTCATTTTGTGTTTCGCTAATGTTTCCACTGGAAAGGAAATCTCTGCTGGGTTTAAAAGATGAAAGATACAGTCTATGATAGTTTGTTTAGTGCAATGTGTTCTCGATGATACCCCCATGATGGAGACTTGGTTCTCTACAAGAGTTATTCATGTTCGCAAATATTTATGGAAAGATTATCAGAATACTCTGTGTGAGTCTGTTTCTGGGTGATTTCTTTTTTCTTAAATGACAAATGTACAATATAGCAAATGTGTTAGTAAAATCTTACCTGGGTAGCAATAGCGTGCAGTGAATGTGGCGTTTTTTGCACTCACAGGGTTGCTCACCCCACAACTGTACTCTGCATCGTCATGTTCCCCACCCAGGGATATTGTTAACTGGTGGCCAGGCTGCGACCCCTCAACCAGCCACCAGTCAAACTTCATCAAGTCTGGAGGACCTCTGGGCTCTGCAGAGCACAGCAGCATCGCCTGCACTTCAGACGTGTCGTTAATCACACAGGATATAGAGGGCTCGGCCACTTCATCTGAAAATACACGCCAGACAATTCAGAACTAATGATGGGACACACCAGGGTCAGGGTCAATTCCAATTCAACTGAAGAATTGGAATTTGAGGAAACAGGTCTTAGATCACATAATATTTAACAGTTAATCCCTAATAGGCTATCCTTTCAAACTAAACTCAAATGTTAAGATGTTTCTAGTAATGCTCTGAATGTTCATCACATTATGTAGGCCTTATCTCCGTTCCAATACTTGATGCACCATGCCTGTTGTAGAAAATATAAGTTCCATTGAAATTTCCTAATCAATAAGCTAATAATTGCCTAATAATTGCATATGCATAATTAATTCTATGAGTTACCATGACATGACATCTCACACATTTCACCCCAGTGGCAGAGGACTTCTCTCTTTTACTGAGACCTTGGGCAGTGCATCGTGTCCCATAACAATTGATAACAGTCTCTCGGTCAGACTGCACGACGCACACACATTTATCCCATTCCTCTCCCCCCTCTCCCCCTCTTTCCTGCCTTACAGTATAACGCGTATGTCAAACTGTCAGTCATCACTGAATATTTGGACTCTATACATTGATCAGATGGTACATTGAGATTCAGTCACATAATGCAGTTTATAGGAGAATGTTATGGCTTTAAATATACTTTTATAAGACACTTCCTGGACTCTTGGTTTCAATTCATTTGGTTTATATAAGCTGTTATAATTATCATATAGCGGATGAGGAGTGGTCAAATTCCATTCTATAACAATGCCACTGTATCAGCACTGACTCGTCAGCCCTCTATGTGTCATTGCAACACATACAAAGTTGTTACAAAGTGTTACAATCTCTTTCTCTTTAAAGATTTCAAATAGATTTTTAAAGCCTTGGGCTGTGAAGTACTTTTTCCCTTCAAGTCCTTTATCAAATATTATAAAATGGAGCTGCAAAGCCGTCGTAAAATACTCTATAAACACATTGCATCACAGTATTACTTCCTCATGTAGAAGCCACAATATTGACCATGGCAGAAATATCGGAAACAGTTATGCCGCCATGACAGTCTCCCCTCATCTCCCATAAGCCACAATATTGTTATAATATCAACAACTATAGTTGTTGATATTATAACATTATATATATATATATGGTAAATGGTAAATGGCCTGCATTTATATAGCGCTTTTATCCAAAGCGCTTTACAATCAGTAGATAGTCTACATTCACCCATTCATACACCAATGGCGGCAGGCTGCCACACAGGGTGCCTACACACCATCGGGAGCAAGGAGGGTTAAGTGTCTTGCCCAAGGACACAACGACAGCAGCTGGGAGGGAGCGGGGATCGAACCGCCAACCTTTGCGTCATTGGCCGACCCGCTCTACCTCCTGAGCTAAAGCCGCCCCTCCCTATATATATATATATATATATATATATATATATATATATATATATATATATATATATATAATGTTATAATATCAATATATATGTTATATTATACACAATCTATTATTATAACAACAACAACAACAACAACAACAACAACAGGAAGTGTTATGAGTGGTTTGAGTGTATCTTTTGTAAGCGGCACAAGGGGGTGTCCTCTTGGTGTGGTTGAACCTGCTCAGCAGGTTAAAATAGGTCATCAACACTCAGTCAAACAATGAATGTTGAATAATTTTTGCCAATTCCCTTCATTAATTTATTGATCTATTTAATCTATGTTCAGGAAGACAGACTCAAAAACTCACCTATAACCTCCACAATATGATGTGAATAATGACTCATTTTGTTCACGGTTATGTTTGATTCATAGCGTCCACTGTCTTGGTGAGTGAGGTTTTTGATAATGAGCTTTCCACTGTCTGAGTCCAGATCAACTCTGTTTTTGTAGATGCCGTACGGTGTCTCCTGACCACCATTAAACTCTACCACTTTGTCACCATCATGTTTCCACAGAATATGTTCAGGTTTTCCAGGGAGGGTTGGGATCAATATGGCCTCCATCCCCGTGCGTCTGTATTGTGGATGTTGTCCTGCAACTGGACACAGAGACAGAGAAGGTGCACAGGTTTGCTCCAAAAACATGTAGCATATATATATCAAGTTTTCAGTTTCAAGTTTTCTTTATTGAATATTCTCTTGGCAGTTTATGTAACTGAAATACGAGAATATTTACAATGGATAAAATCAATGGAGTACAACATAAAAATATAAAAACCACAATTTAGAATAAAATAATAATACATTTGTGAGTCTTCTGTGTTTTATCAACAGTCTAACAGTCTATATATATATATATATATATATATACATATATATCAGTAGAAAGGAAATCCAGCGCACACCAGGTTGTCAGAATAGACTTCTTTTATTTAAGTTGCATAAATATGGCGAACATATGTGTTTTATCAACAGTCTAACAGTCTATATATATATATATATATATATATATATATACACATATATATATACACACATATATATATGTATAAAATATATATATGAACACAGCAGAACACACTGCAAGACAATACAATGCATGAGAGAACAAAACGACATAGGCAACAACAACAGGACAACACACTACAGAACACCATGCAACATGACGACAACAACAACCATTAATTGCTCTAAATTGAGATGTTGCGATCATTCCATGGTGACTTGTGTCATCGCAGCGCTCATTCAGGTTGCAAATGAACAAAGCTCACCTACCAACACAGATCACTGCCATAGACTGTACAAAACAATTCCCAGATGTTTTGCAGAACATACGAACCACAATGCAACAACAATGCAATGCAACAACACAAAGCAACAATGCAACGCAACACAACGACATGGGTTTGTAAGTACTTGCAAATGGTAGGCTATATTATAGACTACTCTAGGATTTAAAACGCTGTTTCTAAAGTTTGTCAGGGTTGTATTGTGGAGTTGTGTTATTGGTTTGTTATTTTAGACTAGTTTAGGCTGTTTATGTAACGTTTTAACCTCTTAAAAATCTGCCTCTTCGGGGGTTATGATAACGAACATGGCAACCCGTCTCTGCCGTCTCTCTCTCTCTCTCTTGCACAAGGGGAGAGAGAGAGATGGAGAGAGCAGCTGCGTAATTTCTGCATCCAGTGAAAGTCTGTCTGTCTGCCTGTCTGTCAGATTGATAGACTAATACTAGTCAGTAATCTGCGTGATAATGTTGCTTGACTTTTAAATTCAATTCACAGATGGCATTAGACTGAGCTAATTTCAGATTATTTGCCTCATAGCCTAGCAGTTACTTTCAGCTGTCTGTCTCTACTCCAGAGCAGAAACGGGTCCGCTATAGATTCTTTGTTGCTGTTATTTGTAATAATTATTACAATTACAATTATTACTAGGCTACATTAATGTACAATTATTAGCCTGCATGAATGTAGCCCTAATTACAAAAAATAATGTGGGTGGGGCGTCAGAGGATCTTCTGTCAGTTGGGTGTTACAGAACAGTTGGTATTGATAATAATAATAATAATAATAATAATAATAATAATAATAATAATAATAATAATAATAATAATAATAATTGATAGGACTTATATACCGCTTTTCTATGTAGCCTACTCAAATATGCTTATACATGAATATTTCCCTGGGGTTAAAGGCTGCATTACAGTAAAGTGATGCCATTTTCTGAATTTACCAGGCTGTTCTAGCTGGTCTATTAGTTGCCTTTACATAGGCTACATTGTCATGATATCCACTGAGGTGTACTGAGATGTGTACCTGTTTAACCAACAAAAGTATTTATCTATCTGTATATTCGAATAGAAGACCAGGGGCCAAATGTAGTGTTAATTTGGGTGTAGAGCTTTTTTGGGCTTACACAGATTTCTACACATACAGTACATGCACAGTTTTATACATTTGGCCCCAGAAGTGGTTGTGGTTTATAGGGAAAGTCCCATCAAATCTGGCAAATTTATTTTCTAATCTAATATTAGAAAATACATTTGCCAGATTTGATATGATGGCTCATTTGAAATGCTGTAAATGAAATCAATGAATGAAATAGATAAACCTTATTTGAGGTGTTAAATTCAGAAAGTCCAGTTTCCAGGATTTTCTAAGTGGTTTCCAGGACCTTACCATGACCTACCCCAGATCATAACACACCACCATGCAAATGTGCAGCCCACTCCAACCAGAGACTTTACAAGTAGTTTCCACGACTTTCCAGGTGGTTTCCAGGACTTTCAAGGTGGTTTCCATGACCTTCCCATGACCTTACCTGCATCATAACACACTGCCATACAAATTTACAGCCAAATTTAACTTGGGGAAGTGGTTTCCAGGACTTTCCAGAACTTTCCAAGTAGTTTCCAGGACTTTCCAGGACTTTCAAGGTGGTTTCCATGACCTGCTCATGACCTTCCACTGATCATGACACACTGCCATACAAATTTACAGCCAAATCCAACCTGGGGAGGTGGTTTCCAAGACTTTCCAGTGCTTTCCAGGTAGTTTCCAGGACTTTCCAGGTGGTTTAAAGGACTTTCCAGGTGGTTTCCATGACATTGCCATTACCTTCCCACGATCATAACACAGTGCCATACAAAATTTCAGCCCAATCCCACCTGGTGTGTGGGCATGCACATGCAGACAACTTCAAGAAAAGATGTTTATGTCTCAGAATTAACGTCAAACTTTGAGGCCGTTTGTCTCAAAAACACAGTTTGGAAACAGTCGTGACATAAAGGGGTGTATCTCCCTCAATTGTTGGACTACAAAGATAATTTTGATATCCCCAGAAAGCTGAAATTCTCCTCTTTCCAACGGTGTATACAACTCAAAATGTCTTTTGGGGTCAATGTGACTGATTTTGTCAGAGCAGGTCACAAATGATGTTAAAGTAGCTCTGTTTAGAACGTACTGTACTCCACTATATACGGCCCACCTGTGGTGCAACTACAGTAGTAAGAAAATGAAAAAACTTAATGTGGCATATAATGATGCTTTCAGAATACTACTCAAACTCCCCAGGTGGAGCAGTGCAAGTGACTAGAAATGTACCCACTTTTCATGCTGTTTTGAGGAATTGTATGCATAGATTCATGTGTAGACTCACTGGATCTAAAAATAAAATTATTGTGTCCTTAACTGACATATCACAGAGTGACACAAGGTACTTGTCTTGCTTCTGGAAGCACTGGACCCGTAGCCTATATGTTTTTTTTAAAATACACTGTTTGGTTTTATTTTGACCATAAATGCCTGTGCTGATGCTTTATCTGCATCTCCTTAAATGTTATTGTATTGCCTTTTTATGTTTTTGTATTGTTTTTTATGGACCTATGGGTCTGAAATAAAAGTTGATTGATTTGTCAGAAAATTGGAGTGCGTAGTTTTGTGTTGTTTGGTGCCAAACGCTTTTCTCGTTTCTAGATGGCGGGCGCTGGCACATACACAGTCGTGCCAAAATCAAATGGCCGCCATTCAACCAAAAATGGATGAAACGACTTGAAACTTGACATAACACCTCATTTCTATACATATATTATGAATATATAGTCAGATTTACATTCAAACATAAGTTGCTGCTATTTGGGCTACTTGGTGTTGGTGTGTGCTGTTGTAGATGGGCACCATACGGGTAGATTTGTGTTGTTTGGTGCCAATCGCTTTTACGGTTTCAGAATGAAACAGTAAGACTTGGTCTTTGGGACATGCCTGGACTTGCCTCTGGTAATCCTGCGATAGACGAGAGAGGCTAAAAGCTCTGGAACTTTGTGTGCCTCTGGTAATCCTGCAATAGACCAGAGAGGCTTAAAGCGCACTGAGTCAGTGTGCTTTTAGTCTCGCTAGCCAGCCTCTCTTCCTTTCCGTCAGAGAGTCTGGCGCTGTGGAAACAGGCAACAGGGATCAGCCCGCCCCTGCTCTAAAGCTGCTCACCCATTCGAGCGGCTGTTTCGGTGGCAGCAGGATATCCGCTCCCCCGCTTGCAAGCTCTGTCACGCTCTGTTCATTGGCTCCGACCATGTTAATCAGAGCGGCTTCCGCTCCCATGTGTGTCGCTGTAATGCTCCCGCCGAACGCTAACTAGCTAGCGTAGAAAGCTAACGGCAGAAACCTACAGGCTAACTCGTTGCTACACGCTGAAAATGGCAAGTTTTGAAGAAAATTTGGATTGTGCAATAAAGAAGGCCTGCTCGGCACAAGTTCCACCCCGAAACTATTTTCCAAGGGCACTAACGCTAAGCACCGCCCAAGACGAGGCTGATTGGTTAACCCAAACAGAGCATTTTTTTCACAATCCCACAATGGAAACCTGCGACGCCAGACTCTCTGACGCAAAGGAAGAGAGGCTGGCTAGCGAGACTAGTGTGCTTTTAGCCTCTCTGGTCTCAACACTTTGTGCAATTTCCACATTTCTCACTTGCTCCAGGCAGCCAACCTCAGCCACTCCCCAGCCTAGGGTGCCTCTCTCCCGGCCCCAGATGCAGTGGTAAGCGCTGTCGCCTCACAGCTCGAAGGTCCTGGGCAGGCACGTGCACAGAACATTAGAGGGGCAGGGGCTCAAATTCATAAAAGGGCACTACAGCCGCCGTCCGGAGGGCGGCGGCGAAAATTTGAGGCAATTTGAAGGCCAATTTAGGGGTATAACTCATTTTAAATATTCCAATTTTAACCAGATTTAGAGGAATATCTCATTTTAGGATGAGACTTGTCACGGAAAAATAACTCACAAACTGAATAATATTAGTATATAAAAGTTGCATGCTGTTGCAATACTGTTGTGAAATCATTTAAGCATCAATATTTATTTGCTCCTTTTCTCCCTTTAGGTTGTTGTACACTACAACAGATAGCAACACAGGCAGAAACATTGAACGATACTGAGTGAGGCTTGTAATATACCATGCATTTTAACCATAATTCTAAAAAGCAAGACAGAAGATTTAGATAAGGTGTATTAGAAAATTGTTTATTTTTTGCTGATTCAACAACACAACATAGTGTGAAGACACACAACACACAACACATTCCAATAGTGAAGGAGGAGATCAGAAAACACGTCTGGAATAAGGTGCTTGAATTAAAAATAATATTAAAATAAATAAAAGAAAAGCTGGTTACTTTGTGTTTACTTCCTTTGTGTTCTTTAGAACTTGTAACTTCTCATGTCCTTCCTTCCTCCCTCTGTCTCTCTCTTACCTTTCCCTACATTACAGGAGCAGCTTTCTGGGGGCCATGTCCCTGTAGATGTCAATCACCTCATTGTGGTTTACAGGGATGTCTTTTTCAATGGCGAGGAGGAGGAGATCAGAAAGCCTCTTTTCCTTGCATAGGCTTCTGAGTGAGTTTTTCACCAGCTTGAGCTTGGAGAAAGATCTCTCCACCGTTGCTGTTGACACTGGAATTGTTGCATATGTTCTTATCATTTCCACCAGTGTTGGAAAGATATCCTGTCCACTGTTGTCTCTCAGTGTTTTCAACATCCCCCCCACTGTGGATGTGTCTGGGAAAGATGCATGAAAAACACGGAGCTCTGTTTTCAGCTTATCCTCCACTCCATAGAAATCACACAGTGTGTGAATGGCCTCAACAGAGTCAGCACTCATGGCATCTTGGCCTATCCAGTTCCTGGCTTTTGTCAAACTGTGGAGTGCACTAAGTACCTTGCCGGACTGGGTCTCCCCATCTCCCCTAAATCTCCGGTGTAGTTCCTGAGAAAGAACATCAATGAAGGGGTAATACATCTTCACTCTATAGTAGTCTTCTACTGATTGGAAGGAGTGGCTCTCTGTGGCTGCAGTAGCACTCTGTCTATACTTTGAAGGCACCCTCCTCTGCCTTTGCTGTCCTGGGGGGACTGTGGGGATGCTGATCCCAGCGGCTTCTGCCTTTTCAGTGGCACTCTGAAACAGTGCTCCAGACTGTTCTTCTGTCCTCAGGTTAGACAATGTGTCCATCACTCCACCAACAACAGTATATGCTGTGGACAGGTCAATATGCTTCTTCTGTAGAGCATCAGAGGCAAGTGCGGTGGCCTCAAAAACTGGAGTGGCCATCTCAAGGCAAAGCATAAACTCAAAGTCTATGGCTTTAAGGTACATCTTTGCATCACCAGCAGCAGTATCTGGAGGCTCTGCCTCTGTTATATCAGTGAGGACCTTGACCACAGAAGTCATCACTTTGAGGAGGTTCTTCAGGGCTTTCTCTCTGCATGCCCAGCGTGTGTCCGAGAGCTTCTGCAGTCGAATGACACGCTCTCCAGGGTGCAGGGCCTTTTGACATGTCACAAAGGCAGTGTGTCTTTTTGTGGAGCCTGTAAAAAACACATAGAGCTTCTCTACCAGGTTGAAAAAGGTAATGAAGTGGAGGCTTGACTTTGCACTTTCAACCAAGACAAGATTTAAGCAGTGTGCATGACAATGCACATACAGAGCCTTGTCATTGTGTTGGATAATTCTTGATTGTAGTCCTCTGTACTGACCACTCATATTCGCGGCCCCATCATAGCCTTGGCCACGCATGTTTTCGAGCTGTAGGCCATTGCTCTGTAGCAATTCAAGAACCGTTTTCTCCATCTCCTCTCCTGTTGTTCTTGACACATTACAGACCTGGAGGAAGCGCTCCTTGATCTCCATTTCATATACATAACGCACAACAAAGGAGACCTGCTCGCTATGTGATACGTCAGTGGTTTCATCTACGAGAATGGAATATATGTTGGCCTCCTCTATTTCTTTACCGATCTCTCTTTTTATGAATATGCATGGCCAGGGCGTTAATGAGATCGTTTTGTGTTCTGTTTGATAGGAGTGAAATCTTAGGCTTCTTCTTACGTTCTTTCTTATCTTTGAAAGTATCTAAATGTAGCTTGAGTACACTGTCGTACTGGCTAAACATTTTCACAAGTTCCAGGAAGTTGCCCTGGTTTGAGCTTGTGGCAGACTCGTCATCACCTCTGAAAGCCTTCCCCTGTCGTGCACAGGGGCGCCGTATAGGGGGGGAAAGGTAGGACGATTCTAAGGGCCCTTGAAGCTGACAGGGGCCCTGTCAGCTTCAAGGGCCCTAAAAGCTTGGACACTAGGCAATTTTTTGCAGTATTAAATTATTAACCTATTGTAATGAATATACTATTTTATTCAATGTACTAGTAAAACAAATTGCTTCTTTTTGGCAAAAAAGAAAAAATCCTCTTGCACACACACCCCTTCGATTTTCAAGAAATGGTTTCTCCCTGCCTGGCTGACAGGAAAAATAGGCACGCCTCCCATCCAGGCAGCGTGGGGCAGCAGCAGCACTACGCAGTACGCGCTGAGATCAGAGGAGAGAGCAGAGAGGAGAAGCAACCAGCAACATGCCAAAAGCAAAGTCAGGTTTCAAAAAGAGAAAGGATAGGCAAGAAAGAGAGCAGAGAGAAAAAAGAGGACAACAGTGCCTCACACAGTTTTATAGGAAGGCAGGTGAGTGAGCTGGACTGGTGCAGCTGTCTGCCTGTCTCTGTGTGAGGCGAGGCAGATAGCCTATGCTACGTGAATCACTCTGTTAACCTAGAGAACTGTCTAGTCTGTCTGGCGCCATCTGACCATTTATTCAACTTTTCTTAACTACTGGAAATTACCCTGTTAGACCTTAGTGAAATATGCTTACTTCACAGAGTGTTTACATTTCCCTCCTGTCCTGTCTAGCGAACATTTAATCAATGCAAACAATTGTTTGCAAGCCGTTCATATAAATCAGTTGTCCCTCCCTGCCTGGCTCTTGCCTAACACAACAGATGCAGAATCAGACACAGCCCCCCCCCCCCCCCCCACCGGCACCTTCCAATGAACCAGTCCTCCTAACTGATGAAGGAGGTGAGACACACACACACAGGTGCAGCATTGTGTTGAATGACATGGTAGTTGGCACAATTGCAGTGGGTCTGTGGGGATTTATTTGTAATACGAATAATAATAATAATAATAATAATGGTAATAAAAAAATAAGAAGGATCAACACAATTTATTTGTCCACATAATGACCATTATATGAAAGGAAAAGCAGCCCACAAATGACAGCCAATGAGAAAAGGAGAACATAATGATATTAAGACTGAATAATGATATCACAACAGTCTCATGCTAAACACTCTCCTGTTGGACTCCACATGTGTATCAATATTATTTCTAGTCATTAGTTGATAGTATTTCTTTGTTCCCTCTGGTGTATTCAGAGCAGAGAGAGAGTATGATGATTCAACAGGGATGGTGGTGAGATGAAGGTGGGTGAGAAAAGGAGCAAATATTGATGGTTAAGACTGAATAATGACAACACTACAGTGTTATCCTAATATAATTTAAAATGCGATATTATCCTCTAAATCAGCTTCAAACAGCCCAAATTTTTCGCCGGCGCCCTTCGGACGCCGGCATCAGTGGGGCCCATGCTATGTCCTGTCATGGGGCCCAAAATCCCTGGCGGCGCCCCTGGTCGTGCAAGATACAAAATAATGTCAATAATTCGGGTTAAAATTTCTCTGTTTCTTTGTCTTTCTCGCTCTCTTATCGCCTTGCCTTGTTTATCTGAAACATCTAAAGCTGCTTGTAGAGCATTCTTTTTGTATGTGTTCCAGCGCACCATGCTGGTTAAGTGGGCCTCTGAGTCGGCATGCTCCTTTATTTTGTCAAGCCCTTTTTTCCAATTCTTTACGCCAGCTACTCTCCAAGCAGCCTCCTTGTATTTTTCTTCATCAAGAAAAAGCCGACAGCTGAAGCAGTACATGGCATCCTTTTCTGGGGAATACTCCAACCATGGCTTGTTCTGATACCAATTCCTTTGAAATGATCGGCCATTTGCGTCTTTTGGACAGGGTCCACAGGGTTGACAGGGTCCTCGATCAACACACATTTTTACATAGCTGCCATTACACTTCAGATCAAAGGCTTGGTTGTGGGCAGGATCTGTAGGAAACTTTAAGGATGCAAGTTTTGATAGGGCTTGTTCAACATTACTTGGAGTTTCCTCAACCTCAGCTTCCTCTATGGCTTCCTCAAACTCAACATCCACTTCTTCCCTTCCAGTGGCCTCTTCCTCTTCAACAGGGAGATCATCTATGGCTTCTGTGTCAGGTGTTGCATCTAAAGCCACCTCTCTCTCCGTACTTAGATTGAAACCCTCCTCCTCTCTCTCCGGTGTTACTTGTACGGCCTCCTCCTCTCTCTCTCTTTCCAAGTCGGATTCATCTCTTCTCTCAGGTACGCTACTGGTGGTACCTGGTCTTAACCATGCATTGAGAGATGTGCTACCCTTGGCTGCTTCCTGGAGCTCCTTCTTCTTCTTTTTCTGATTTCTTTTCTTAGTTGGCATTGTGCTGCAGAAATGATTAAAATTAATCCTATGTTAATTACTTTGTAATGTTTCAGATCTCTTTCAACTTCTATCAACATGCATCAGAATGATGCATTGACTTACTATATTATTAATTAATTGTATAAGGTTTTAGGTTTTATTAGCGTACATACTGTTGTGTTTGTGATCTTATGCTAACTGCAAGTACAAGCATTGCTTTACTCTGTGTCTACAGTTCAAATAAAACGGTACACATTGTTCACCATCAGCATGAATATTAGTATATTGTCTTATAATAATTAATAATTCGTAATAACTACCATTATTGTTATTATATATTAATTTAATGAATTACTTATTTAATTAATTAATATAATATGAATATGAATAGTTAATTAATATAATAACAATTAATAATATGTGTGTGTGTATAGGCCTATATAATATAATAATAATAACATATTATATTATATATTTAATATAATAATAATAATTAATAGTTATTAATGAGTGTGTGACAAAGACTTAGAGACATTGTTCATGTGTGATGTACTGTACCTGCTCTTCCTTTCGTCCTGTCAGCTGCCTGTCAGGCTCACATGTGGGTGGTGGGTGGTGGGGGTGGGGGTGGGGGGGGGGGGTGCGGAAGGGGTCTGCAGTATTCTGTCACTGATGAAGCTCTAGAAGCAATTCAGCATTATTGTTACTCTACAGAGCCTTGCCCTTATCAGGAGACACATTGACAAATAAATATTTTCAAGAGCAACAATTCTGCATTTGTTCCCTATATTTTGGTTATTTATTTATTTATTGCGTGGTTTATTTATTTATTCATTCATTCATTCGTTCATTCATTCATTCAAGTCGAACAAGAGCCACAACAACTACCCAGGCCAGTAGCCATAAATGAGGCTCACTCAGTCGTCACTGGCTAGTGGCTGGCTACTACGGAATACATATCGATATCAGACAAAGCCGAATTACAGTTGCAGTCATTTAACTCCGTTTTTGCTACATAGACCACCATAAGATGTGATTTGCATCCCCTCCAGACCAGACCATCAGAGGCCTGCCCTGGCACATAGACACAGACTTTAAAAGCATAAAAAAGCATCGAGGTGAGTTCCATGTTTTGGGGGCTCATTCCTAGCACATGAAGGCTGTGTTTGGTGCTCTCTGGCGGGGTGTAAAACGGCAGTACAGGCTGCTCGCCTCGCTGCTGCATGCCTGTCTGTACCGCCGAAATTTTAACATGAAACAAATGGGGGGGTGGCTCTCTGTGTAATTCTTTGTTTTGACAAACATACATACCTGATTCACGTTGACTGACTGACTGATATTATATATCTGTCAGACTGTGTGCGGGTGTGCCTGTGCTGTGCTGCTGCATGTCATGTGGTTGCTGCTCTGTCTGGCTGAGCGGAGTTCAGTGCGCACTGCTGCTGCCTGCTGGAGTGGGCGGGGACGGGCCACGTGTGTTTTTGGGCTGCTGCCTTCAGGGGCGGTTTAAAAAAACACTGCTCCATGCAGAAGCCTATTATAAATGGTGCATTCAAGGCCAAGAGAGTTCGGAAAAGGCATTTCTCTTTGAATGCTGCCTTCAGTGACGGCATGGAAAGGGCAATTTCCATACAAAGCACCATTAGAAATGCATTCATGGTCAGAAAAGGGCACTTTTTACAGACTGAAAAAAAGGCAGGGGCTCAAGCCCCCTTTGATGTCTATGTGTGCACGTGCCTGGTCCTGGGTTCGATTCTCACCTGGGACGCTGTGGGCGCTGGAGTTGTGACCCCCCCATATCCTCAGTGCCTACTGCCCAGGTGGGCTATCTCGTCGAAAGGGCCTTTCTGTGTGGAGTTTGCATGTTCTCCCCGTACCCCCCAGGGGGTTCCTCCGTACATAACCCCCCACTAAAAACATGCAGAAGATCGTCATCCGACCAGTGACGACAACATCTGAAGTTGGTCCAATGAAGTTCCCCGGGCGCTGGAAAGAAATAGCGACCACTGCTCCTGGCCTGCCCCCTGGAGGAAAGGACAAGCCTGGATGGGTCAAATGCAGAGGACATATTTCACCGGCCACCGTCAGCATGAGTGTGTGTTGTGGCCGCATGCATGTGTTGAAGTGTGTTCGTGTGACAATAAAGACGGGCTGCCGTCTGAAATTGTGTGTTTAATTGTGTGTTTAGATACCCAGGCCAGCCACCCCCTACCACCACCCATCCATTACCCAGGACAAGAGCCTCTCTCTGCCCAGACTTTGGTGCACCCCTGGCGGGCTGCAAGACCCAGGCTGGGCCCTCACTGGAGGTCCCTTGGGAGTCTCAAACTGTGGCCCGCGGCCCTTGGGCTGGATGCAGGGGGCCGAGACGGGGTCCCCAGCCCCAAGCACACCCCTAGCGGGCTGAAAGACCCAGGCTGGGCCCCTCACTGGAGGTCCTTTGGGAGTCTCAAACCGCTAAACCAGAGAGTGTATATATTCTGACCTCACTTAAGGCTATAAACCAGAGAGTGTGTATATTCTGACCTCGCTTCTGGCTATAAACCAGAGAGTGTGTATATTCTGACCTCACTTAAGGCTATATACCAGAGAGTGTGTATATTCTGACCTCATGTATGGCTATATACCAGAGAGTGTGTATATTCTGACCTCACTTAAATCTATAAACCAGAGAGTGTGTATATTCTGACCTCACTTAAGGCTATATACCAGAGAGTGTGTATATTCTGACCTCAGTTATGGCTATAAACCAGAGAGTATGTATATTCTGACCTGACTTATGGCTATAAACCAGAGAGTGTGTATATTCTGACCTGACTTATGGCTATAAACCAGAGAGTGTGTATATTCTGACCTTGCTTCTGGCTATAAACCAGAGAGTGTGTATATTCTGACCTCACTTAAGGCTATAAACCAGAGAGTGTGTATATTCTGACCTCACTTAAGGCTATATACCAGAGAGTGTGTATTTTCTGACCTCATGTATGGCTATATACCAGAGAGTGTGTATATTCTGACCTCAGTTATGGCTATAAACTGGAGAGTGTAACAACTTAAACAATCAAACAAGTCACAAAACAACAGAGATAAACTTACAAAGAGAAAACATCGCATGGATGCAACTGGGACATATCCTCAGTGATGTACCCTGGGGTCATAGAATGTTTTTGGTCTCGCAACATCATACACCCTCGCCCAGGTGACCCAGCCGGGGCTGGCCAAGCCCCAACTTACGTCCCAGTAGCTACCCACCGTCAGCCCTCTAGGAAGGGTCGAAGGTGGTCACGTGGTCAGGGCCACTCAATCCGCTGCTCCGGAACTACTCTGCCGGGACTGGGGGGGAGAAGGGCTCTGGTACATAGAGGGACCGGGCTCTGTGGGTTGCCACCCGGCCGGGCTCCTCCCTCGTCTCACCAGGTCTAGGACCTGTGCGCTGCACCAGACTCCCCCGCTCCAAACATCTCATTCCGACGTGATGGTATCTTGGTGGATACCATGCGGTACCAGTAATTGGTGGCACTGCAGACTCCACTTGCGGCTTGAATGGCCCTCCTAAAAGGCCTCTCGTGGATTGTTGGGCTACTTCCTCCCAGAAGACGCAGGCTGGGGCGCTAACCCATACTGCTCCCGGGTGCCGTCCCTGTTCCGGCTGTCAACTGTCTCTCCAGTGGTCACTAGTCTATTCCTGGTTGTCACGTAGTCTATTCCTATGAGTCACTGGCTAAGCCAGGCTAACTTATTAAGAGAAAACATCGCATGGATGCAACTGGCCTGTGACCAAGTGACCTGTCTCAGCTTACGAAAGCAAAAGTGAGAACTGATTCAACAAAACAAGAATTAGACATTTTCATAAAAGTGCTATCTACATTAAAAATTCTGAGCTTACGATTTAAAAAAACATCCATTGATGGGCTTTCTTACACATAGCATTCACATGAGACTCGAAGGTCAGTTTGTCATTGATTAAAGTGCCAAGATACTTATATTGCTGCACAACCTCTACAGCCCGATCATTGAGCGCCACAGGGGAGATGATTGAGGGGGGACTTCCTGAAGTTGATGACCATCTCTTTAGTTTTGGACACATTGATGTCTAAGAAGGCCGATTTGCACCACTCAGTGAAGTCGTCTACTACGGTCTCATGATCGGGGTCGGACAGTGTGTATATTCTGACACCACCTGTGTCTATATACCGGACTCATGTTTAGCAGACTTTAGTTTGTTTATTTCCTGTCGTGTTGTGTGCTGGCAATGTATGCATAGTCATTCCCTGTTTGGCAGTAGTCTTTATTGTTTTTGGATTTTTGCTGTAAGTCCAGTAAAAAGACTTCAATGCACTCCGGCCTGTGTCATCTCTGCATTTGGGTCAGATCACACATACAACCTTGCATATAAAAGCTAGAATTATGTGTGTATCGAACATTTTACAGAAACTTCAAGACCTGGGGAAATGCATCCAATTTATTTTTAATACTTTTCCAGAAGACCTGCTTAGGAACTCGGTTAGCAGCTAATGAGTTAAGTTATATAAGCATGGCTAAAAGTTTAGCTTACTGTTTACATCTCTGACAGACAGAAAAAGCAGGTTAAATGATGCTTTTGATCAACTACTATAAGGTTGAGGGTCTTAAAATAATTTGTTTTGTGTATGGATATTATGGATACTGTTATACTGCATTTATTAATAAACTTATGTTTAATTATACCTTAAATTAGCTTTCTGTTATCAAAGAGTTAGCCTCCATATAATTTGGCTTGACCGGTCTTTAGCCCATTGTGGGGCCAAAGTGTGTATGGTGTGTGTGTAAAACCAGGGTCTGAAAAGTCAAGTCCCCACCACTAGTGGCCGCCAAAAAATTCACGTCCGTACACACTTATACACACGGAACCAGTTAAATGGGCATTGTGGGGCCAAACTTGAAAACTTGCTAGGGTACTGTGTTGATGTTGTTTTCACTGAATTTAACTGAATTTGAACATTTTTTTGTGTGGGTCCGGCATTTTGGTCCCCACAAAAATTTTGGTCCCCACACCGTGGTTGGGCTATCAGGTGCCGGTCCCCATGATGGGCCAATTACAAGCACACACACACACACACACACACACACACACACACACACAGCTGCTTCCGATTGTTTTGTCTTATAAGCCATGATCACGTGACGTAACTCCTGACGTGTTGGCAGTTTGTCAATCTCTAGACTCTGAAGGCGACGCCCAATATTTCTGGGTTTCCAGTGTCGCCAGTGGACATCTACAATTATTACACAAGTCTATGGCCCTATCTTCGCAAAGGCGGTAATTTTGCGTTAGCGCCCGTTTTGCGCTGGAGTAGCGCCGCGCAAAGCCCTAATTGTGGGCGTGTCTGGCCGCTGCGCTTCACGTCATCTCGGCGCAAACCTCCATAGGCGTGTTTATGCCCATAACAGGATTCACAAGGTGAGATCACTCCCCTTAAAAGCCACAGCGTCACCGCCATCACGTCTGTGACAGCATCGCTTCTTTCTTGCTCAGTGCAAGCAGAGTGACAGAGTGAGAGATAGAGAAAAGAGAGAGGGAGAGTCAGAGAGAGAAAGAGGGTGAGAGAGAAAAGATAGCCTAGATGGGGAGAGCGAGAGAGGGAGAGAGAGAGATAGAGAGAGAGATGTGAGGCTGTCATGCATAAAAATCAAATAACATGCTCATGCCCACCTGTGAATCACCTGTGTATTATTGCCATTTCACACGCTGAAAAAGGGCTGCTGCCCAAACGTCTGTGTGGTAATAAAAGTATTTAACTTGGAGTGCTGTCCTCCTTTCTTGATGGCTGTCATGAATTATAGTTCTCTTCTCAACGGTCCTAAAAAAGTTGAATCCGACCCAACCCAACCCGCTTGAGACGCGGACCGAGCTCAACGCGCCCGTCACTCGCCCGTCGTTGTCACATATACTCAGCCCGACAAAAACAGTTATTAGACGTATTGGACATAAAAAAGTGTGCAATTATGCTGCCGTGGCTCAAATAATGGGAACGGTATGTGTGTGTTACTGCCATAAATGTTTTTCAGCTTCATGCTATGTTAGGCCCGATACCACCCTGCTATGGGACAGTGCAGTAATGTCTATCCATGTTTAAATAACACACTTTACAAAAATAACTCTGTCACGGCTCCACAAAATCAACACAATCACAAAATCAGCATAACAGCAGGTCAAACCACAGACTCACCTAGGTAAGAGGTGAATATGAAACAGCACACGAAACACCAAAGAGCCATGGCAGAAGTCAGGAGAAGCAGGAGCACCAGTTGTGCAGTTTTACTTTCACTGTCGGAATCCAGAATGAATCTTCTTCTTTTACTCGACTTTAAGACAAGCTAAGAATTAACAGGCGTGATTGTGCCTGGCTCAAATTTCAGCTGCCAGTGTGTCACAGGGGATTTTTTTTTCTACGATGGTCAAAGCATGACCCGCCCTTCTCTGAAACTGGCATAGAAACATCCAGGCTGTAGATCAGTCACCCTCTTCACATTGGTCTATGTTGCGCCATTACAGACTCATAGTTTCAGGAAGTGTGTTCCTACGCATGCACAGGGTTCCTGATTTTATGCCTGTCACGAGAGCTAGGTTGTGTTGCATCCTCGGCACGGTGTTGAACAATAAACTAAGTTTAATAACAGCAAGTTGTTTTATTCACATCAACTTCTAACACAGGCCATTGTTGCCTGAAATACAATACTATGAATTCTATGGGCTCTATCTTCCCGACGGCGGTAATTTTACGTTAGCGCTGGAATAGCGCCGCGCAAAGCCCTAATTGTGGGCATTTCGTCCCGCTGCGCTTCACATCATCTCGGCGCACAGCTCCGTATAGGCGTGTTTATGCCCAAAAGCATTGTGGAGGTGTGGTCATGCCCATAAAACCACAGCGTCACGTCAGCAGCTTCCTCCTCACTGAGAGGGACTAGAGTGAGAGAGAGAAAGAGGGAGAGAGAGAGAGATGTGAGGCTGTCATGCATATAAATCAAATAACGTACTGATGCCCACCTGTGAATCACTTGTGTATTATTGCCATTTCACACGCTGAAAAAGGGCTGCTGCCCAAACGTCTGTATCCTTTTTCGGGCTCTCTTCTATCTCCACTGCGGTAATATACTGCATGCGTAATTACGCAGCGTACTGAGAGCCACGATGAGTGATGCTGCTCTATTTGAAGAAGTTGAATTTCGTTTCACCACCACACATTTTATTAATCTGCTATTTTCAGCTATCTTCCCCTTAGCGCTAAATGACACTTGCGCGAGACACATGATAGGCTAGAGGCCCACCGACACGCCTGGGCCATGCCTACACCTGTGTCATCACAGCGCAAAACTGGACGGTGGAGGCAGACGATAGCTTAGACGCTGGGAAGATAGCAATAAGAGGCGCGCAAACGCAGCGCAAACGATAGCGCCGTACAACGATAGGGCCCTATAAGTCTTGGAAGGGAAAAAAGAGAAAATACCTCTACACAATATTACTGTACTTCGGCACTATATATTTTTGTACCAATAAAAACAGTTGAGAAAAAAAGAAACATCCAGGTCATGTGTGGCACCAACAAAATCAGAATGCCTATTAAGGTCACTAACTGTGACCAGCCCCCAGAAAACCCTACCCCCCTAAAACTTTAAAGGAATTTGTACTGAGAGCCGCGATGAGTGATGCTGCTCTATTTGAAGAAGTTGAATTTCGTTCCACCAGCACACAATTTATTAATCAGCTATTTTCTATTCGTTTCTATTAATATATACATCGAATCCCACCAATTTAGTCTGTCATTTTCCCCTTGGCGCACATAAATACACATGCTTCCGTCACTGTCTGCTTGATGGCGAGAGGGACTTCAGCTGCCATCCGCGCTGTGGAGAAGCTGGTCTTACATGCGTGCAATTGCACCGTCACCGTCCAGTTTCGCGCTGTGATGAAACATGAAATAGCTGGTCTAGCTTCTGAGACTGGATGGTGAGAACAATCACAGTGCCAGAGAGATTTAAAGGGGCCATATTATGCATTTCTTAATTTTGTATCATATATATGTTGTTACAATCTTGGATAGTCATATTAAACATGGGCTAAGCTTCAAATAAATACATGTAGGTGAAAGTGTTTTAATGTTACCCCCATGAACCCCCCTCCCACCCATGAAGTCTCGTAGACGAGAGCACATGGATTTGTCCGAGAACATAGTTCTAGTGACGTCAGGTATGTTACCATGGTGATGACAAGCCTAGCCCGGGGCCGGCAGTGCGCGCGCATTTGGGAAGTTAGCTAACTAGCTACATTAGTGTGAAGCTCCCCGGGCAGGGTGTAACATTATGGCGGCCGCGGTAATATAATCCCTGCTCGACCAGCCACTGAAGGAAATCTCCGGGTGCAGCCCGGGGCTAGCGGAGCTGTAGATAGATAGGGGGATGTTGATATATCAATTGATAGCTAGCTTTACGTCCAAGTCACGTTTTTCATCGATGGTCAAATTCGTTTTGACAATCCGTTGCTCGTTGATATAATTGTTTTACAACTACCAAATTTAGTAGCCAAAGCAGAGATCGCCTGTCTGTTTCTGTTATGCATATCTATCTATCTATAGACAGACAGACAGTCTCACTTCTACAGCGCTAGCTCTCTGGGCAGAGGTTTGCAAACACAAAAACTCCTCGCGCTGCCCGCCTGGAGTATTTTCCGGAGGGTGGGGGTTCAGGGACAGGACCTAAAAACAGAGCGTTTCAGGCAGAGGGTGAACTGAAGGGGGCAGTGAGAGCCAGTAGAAGATAAACAATGGGTTTTTTCCACTATGAATGATACAATAAGTTACTCTACTGGAGGCCAACAATAAAATAATAATACATTATATTAGCAAAATATGGGCCCTTTAAAGAAATGAAATCCAAGGTCAAAGGTGAAAAGCCTTTTTTCCTAATAAAAGGCTTTCAAGCATTGAACATAAGCGCAATTATTCAATAGAGGGTATGCATGTGATGTCACAGAGGCAGAAGTCACTGTGGGGTCACGCCCACTGAGTCACAGCAAGACTGAGCTTGAATGCAGTAATCAGCCTAGATAAGTGACACCTGCTGCTCAGGGAGAAACTTGACACTCATTTTGACACTCATTCCTGATTGAGGGGGCGTGTTCCAGTGGGCGTGCATACCCTCTATTAGAGCTGCAAATAACAATTATTTTCATTATCAATTAATCTGTCGATTATTTCCTCGGTTAATCAATTAGTTGTTTGGTCAATAAAATGTCAGAAAATGCTGTTCAATGTTTCCCAACATCCTCAAAATGTCTTGTTTTGCCCACAATCTAAATATATTCAGTTTACTGTCATAGAGGAGTAAAGAAACCAGAAAATATTCACTTTTGGAAGCTGGAATCAGAGAATTTTGACCTTATAAAAATAATAATCCTCAAAACTATTATCAAAGTAGTTGTCGATTAATTTCAGATCGACTAATCAATTAATCATTGTAATCAATGTAGATTACCAAGTCAAGACCATGTCATTGATGTCAAGTCTCAAGTCTAAATATAGAACAGCAAGTCCAGTCAGAGCAAATCAAGAGTCCAGTATTAATTTAATATCTTGAAGAAAAATCAATGTTTTTTTTTTACTTTTCAATGCAATAATGGTTTTAATAGGATAACAACTTGCTAAGAGCATCATGAGTTTGATTTTAAGTTTCAACTTCAATTAATTCAGTCATTCCTTACAAATTCAGAAAACAGAATTTAAATTCAGTCGTTTGGAACAAATCTGGAACAAATCTCATCACAGTTTGTTGACTTTTCCAGTGAACTGAACTGTCAGTGAATTGAACTGACAGTGAACTGAACTGTCAGTTAACTGAACTGACAGTGAACTGAACTGACAGTGAATGCACCCCGGCTGTCTTCAGTCAATCTTCCCTCAGATGCCTTTTAGGAAAGCAGCTCAGTTTGGTTCAAAAACCTACTTTGTCTACTCAGCACTTAAGATTCACTTCCTGTCTAAAATGAGGCATGATGAGAAATGATCACACACACACACACACACACACACACACACACACAGCTGCTTCCGATTGTTTTGTCTTATAAGCCGATCACGTGATGTAACTCCTGACGTGTTGGCAGTTTGTCAATCTCTAGCCTCTGAAGGCGACGCCCAATATTTCTGGGTTTCCAGTGTCGCCAGTGGACATCTACAATTATTACACAAGTCTAGGGCCCTATCTTCGCAAAGGCGGTAATTTTGCGTTAGAGCGCTGGAGTAGCGCCGCGCAAAGTCCTAATTGTGGGCGTGTCTGGCCGCTGCGCTTCACGTCATCTCGGCGCAAACCTCCATAGGCGTGTTTATGCCCATAACAGGATTCACAAGGTGAGATCACTCCCCTTAAAAGCCACAGCGTCACCGCCATCACGTCTGTGACAGCATGCAGCTTCTTTCTTGCTCAGTGCAAGCAGAGTGACAGAGTGAGTGAGAGAGAGAGAGAGAGATAGAGAAAAGACAGAGGGAGAGTCAGAGAGAGAAAGAGGGTGAGAGAGAAAAGATAGCCTAGATGGGGAGAGCGAGAGAGGGAGAGAGAGAGAGCGATAGAGAGAGAGATGTGAGGCTGTCATGCATACAAATCAAATAACATGCTCATGCCCACCTGTGCATCACCTGTGTATTATTGACATTTCACACGCTGAAAAAGGGCTGCTGCCCAAACGTCTGTGTGGCAATAAAAGTATTCAACTTGGAGTGCTGTCCTCCTTTCTTATATGGCTGTCATGAATTATAGTTCTCTTCTCAACGGTCCTAAAAAAGTTGAATCCGACCCAACCCAACCCGCTTGAGACGCGGACCGAGCTCAACTCGCCCGTCACTCGCCCGTCGTTGTCACACATACTCAGCCCGACAAAAACAGTCATTAGACCTATAGGACATTATAAAAAAGTGTGCAATTATGCTGCTGTGGCTCAAATAATGGGAACGGTATGTGTGTGTTACTGCCATCAATGTTTTTCAGCTTTCATGCTGTTATATGGACGGACGTATGCTTATCCCTTTTCGGCTCTCTCTCCTGCATCTCCGCTGCGGGGCTACTGCGTGCGTAATTACGCAGCGTAATGAGAGTCGCGATGAGTAATGCTGCTCTAGTTGAAGTTGAATTTTGTTCCACCAGCACACATTTTATTAATCAGCTATTTTTTATTCGTTTCTATTAATATATACATTGAATCACACCAATTTAGTCATTTTCTTCCCCTTGGTGCACATAAAGACACATGCTTCCATCACTGTCTGCTTAATGGCGAGAGGGACTTCAGCTGTAGGCTACTCGTGACAAAACCAGACGTCGAATTTTCAACAGTTAACTTTTGCAGTAGCTAGGCCTAGGTTATTGGCTATTACTAGGAGGTGAGGCAGTTAAGTCGATCTGGGTAGTAACATTATAGGCCGACAGTATGCCCGGTGTCTCCCTCTCTCTCCCCGAGGACGAGAGAAGTGGAGAGGGCTATTGTGGTGCAATTAAACATAGCCTAATGGTTGGAAAAGATCAACATTTACTTTTTATTTTCTCCTACCCTTCTCCCTTCCCTTTCTATAGTTGAAAATCAACGTTCTGAGGAGAGAAGAGTGTGTGCAGGCGCAAAGTGTTGGAGAGTGACATCCATGCCGTGCGTAAATGTAGTCTGGTAAGTTCAGAAAATGGCATCACTTTACTGTAATGCAGACTTATGCCATATCACGATATTACGATATCCAAAATCTAAGGTGATTTACATCACGATATTGATATAATATCGATATATTTCCCAGCCCTACAATTAAGTTTAAACTTTCAAAACAAGCATTTAAAACTACCGTAAATTCCGGACTATAAGCCGCGTCTTTTTCCCCGTTTTTTGGGCTTTTTTGGCCCCTGCGGCTTATAGTCCGGTGCGGCTTATCTATGGATTTTTTCAAAAAAAAAAAAAAAAAAAATCTCTCTTTTTTAGCACTCTTTCTAACTATAAATCCACTTCTGTTTTAATTTCCTCTTGCCCTCTTTTCACCACACCGCGGACACTGTGTGCACTGTAAAAAAAAACACAGGTGGTGTTGTGTTATGTTGTTTTGTTGAAATGTTAATAAATGGGAGCTTCCTCAAACAGCCATCTCTTTCCCGACAATCCCCTCTGTGCATGAACCCTTACATATGGTAATTAAACATTAAAACACAACCCTTGTACCCTGTTAGTCCAACAGTTGGCTCGTTTTTACATTCGCGCGGATGGGGTTTTGACATTTTTGGTGGTCTGAGGCTAAAAGTGTGCTCAGGTCTTTTTTTCTGTGTGTTTTACAAAAGTCTCCCTCTCACCATGTTAGAACACTTCGTGGCCTCCTGTAGCGAAAATACTCACAGGTTTACTGTTGGCGGTTGTTGCATGGACCGCAAATTCTCATTGACTTCCATTATAACATACTTTTTTGGGACCTCCAGCCATTGAAAAAAAAAATGCACTCACATTATGTTTTTATTCTATCATCCTGGACCAAACACCTTGAAATTTGACCTTGAAATAGAATTTTGTGGTTGGCTGAAAATTTGGGGGAATTACATGGCCTCAAAGTCCATTGCATAGTTTTCCCATTGGTTTCAATGTTAATTTTGAACAAAAACAACACTTTTTTTAGGACCTCCAGCTTTTTTCCCCAAAAAAGATTATTTCCCTGATGTTACACATCTCACCTTGAGTCAAGGCTTGTAATTACTAGTTTCTATTGTGTTTCGCTATTTCCCCCTATTCCCCCAGTTTTGGCACAACAACCAATTACATGCAGTTTTCATGAAATGTACAGGAAATTGATCTGTATGCCGAACATGGGAAAATATTCAAAAGCAGAATTTTACAGTGCACACTACTAATTTGAAGCCTTTAGACCAGGATAGATGCTGGACTAAAGCTCATTTGTGTTTTTTGGGGAAAAAGTCTGGAAGTCCTAAACAGGCACTTTTTGCTTTTTTGGCTCAAATCATGCAGTAAATATGAAAACCACTGATGATGTCACAATGTCTATGAATGTCATCAGTGACATCATTAGTGACCAAAAACATCTTACGACATCACTGATGATAATCTGATTACAAAAGTAATCTGATTACAAAAGTAATCTGATTACAATGAGTAATCTGATTACAAAAGTAATCTGAATTTACAGATAGAAATTACATTGTATACTGAATGTTGCTGCCAATCTTTGACCTATCCCAGGCTATGAAATCCCCCCCTTGAAAAATCCACTTTGCATTTATGGGAACAAAAATTTATGGGAAATTGTGTTTTTACTGTACTTTTACTGTACTTACAGTACTACTGGACACTGGCATTTGAGGGGTTAAAGTTCTGACTAAGTATGAAATGTTGGTACACATAATGAGGGATGAAGTTACCAATGAATAAAAAAAAAATATAAAAAATGTTTGGGAAAGAATTAATAATAATCTTATTAATTATTCATATTTTGGGTAGTTGCTTGGACCAACAATAAAATGAGTTATAAAAAGATAGCAGGGTACAAGGGTTAAAAAAAAAAAAAAAAAATACCATTAAAACACCCGCGGCTTATAGTCCGGTGCGGCTTATATATGTAACAAACAGGCAATTTTGCAGGTGCGGCTTATACTCCGGTGCGGCTTCTAGTGCGGAATTTACGGTAATACCTTTTAATGATTCCTGACACTTCCCTCTTATTTTCCAGTACCAGTGTTTGGTGGCGGTCTGTGGACAGAAGTTCAGGACAAGTAAAGAGAGGAAAGATCATCTAATAAGAATTCACAAGTAGCCTCTGGACTTCAGTGCCTCCCTCGCTCAATTCCTGGATGTCTATGGGATCATTATGCTATTTGATCCCATAGACACTCAACAATTGAGCCAAGATAGCCTGATATTGCTGTTTGACTTCAGACTACACTTGTTTAAAATGCATACTACATCATGCGCTGGGACGCGTCATCAGTGATGTTAACTGGGGTCGTAAGGTGTTTCGCGTCTGTCGAACATCATACACCCTCGCCCAGTAGACCCAGCCGAGGCCGATTAAGACCCCGACCCGCGTCCCAGAAGCAGCCGCTCATGGATCAGCCCTCCTACTCTGTCTGCAACGTTGCCCGCGGAAGGGTTGATCATGCCCAATCCGCTGCAATAGAGTTAGTACTATGAATTGAAAATGGGGGACCTTGATGTAAACAAGACAAACGTCTTTCTCTGGTCTGCATCCCCTTAACAATTGTGTGTATTGAGCCGTACTGTATTGTACCCAATCTGCAATCTGTTAAATAAAGTTTTCATTCATTCATTCATTCATTCATCATTCATTCATTCAGTGCTACACTGCAGTATTGAAAGACCCTTCGGGGCATGGAGGGTCTAAGGCCCTGTGTGGGTGACTCCAGGCCGGGCTCCTCCTTCGTCTCACCAGACCCTCCCGGGGAAAAGGCAATCCTACCATGGGCAGCCTACCATGGGCAGAGAGGATGCCTCAAGAAGTCCTGTGCGTTGCATGTCACTCGCCTGCGCCGAGCACCTCGCTCTAGCCTGAAGGACCCCAGGCCACGCCGATCTTTGCACAGATTTTCAGGAGGCTAATCCGTAGCGTTTGTGGATTTCTCCCTCACGAGAGAGCCAGGCTGGGGTGCTAAACCCATCCCGTACCGGTTGCCGTCTCTCCGACCGTCAACTGTCTCTCATGCTTGTCACCAAACTATACTTGGTTGTCACGTCACCTAGTCTATTAAGTGTCACTGGTCAGGGGAGCCAGGATTCTATGTTTAAAATACATACTACAGCATGCGCTGGGACGCGTCATCAGTGATGTTAACTGGGGTCGTAAGGTGTTTCGGG
The DNA here is from genome assembly GCF_964638095.1 of Poromitra crassiceps. Lineage (NCBI taxonomy): Eukaryota > Metazoa > Chordata > Actinopteri > Beryciformes > Melamphaidae > Poromitra > Poromitra crassiceps. The sequence goes on along the minus strand of NC_139628.1, from coordinate 22,905,584 downwards.
TCTGTCGAACATCATACACCCTCGCCCAGTAGACCGAGCCAAGGCCGATTAAGACCCCGACCCGCGTCCCAGAAGCAAACGAGGAAATGCACAAGATGCAACAAGTCACGTTAGACCGGACCTTGTACCCATAATTATTTTACAGTGGGGCATTCAAAAATAAGGTGGATAATCTAGTTTATTTTATTTGTAGGTTAACTGATTGGGCTTTGGCCACCCTGACTTCTTTGTGCTTCCTTATTTGTTTACAACCAACTTATGTTAAAATAAAAATAAATCATTGTTTTTGTTAACTTTAATTAATTCAGTTTCACTCACTTTTTTCCTGGACTCCTTATGTTACACCTTTTCACCCTAGACACTCATTTAAGGACGTAACAAGGACTGTTTAAATTACAACTTTTGGGGCAACGTGATGCTATCTGATCTGGGTGATGTTATCTGGGTAACAGCTTTCCTCTTTTAATAAACCTTCTGAGATACAGAGATTCAGCAGCCATGTTCTCTTGTTTCAGGGTACCGGCAACTCTGTCATTTAAAAGAGTGAGCTCTGTTGCCTCTTGCTGCTAACAATAAGTCCACACAGGGTTTGTAACCTTAACTACAATACTTTACATTGTTTGTGTAAGTGATGTTAGATGCTTTTGAGTGTCCACTTGGATGTATTAGCTAACGCCATTGCCATACAGCCAGGGACTAGGAGCCCACAGAAAGCCAATATACCATGCAAAGCGGCTCTAGCTGTGGTATATATATGCTCTACATTCACCTTATGTGGCCCCGCCCACTTCACCCGTTTGTGTTACGACTTCCTGTTCAAAACCCCGGCTGTTTTACCTGCTCAAACCAGAGATCGTCTCTCTGGTCGAAGCTAGTGACTCACTAGTCTCACGTGGTCAAACCCAACGTCAACGTTAGCAAGCTTCCATCTACACGGCTACTGTGAGAATAGTGACTCACTGGAAACAGGCTGCGGGGATAAGCTCTGCAGGAAGTGTAAACAGTCACAATCAGTTCAACACAAATTGTGTTTACACTTCCTGTTAGTCTCTCAAGCCAGTCTGTCTTCTGTATAATGTGAATACCACGGCTGTGATCAGATCAATTACCATAATACTGTAATAATAATAGCTATTCTGGTAAGTTCAAATGGCATAACTTTACTGTAATGCAGCCTTTCAAATCAGGACAGCCGTAGTGATGAAAATACTGTTCCTTAAGCTGCGTTCACACCGACCTATTAAAGTTTTTCGCTGGCATCGAGTTTACATACAAAGTCAATGCAAACGAGCGATTGAGCGTATATTCGCCCGGGAGAAAAATCGCTGGGCGTCCGAGCGACAGAGACAGAGCGATAGGGAGAAAATACACTCGTCGCTCGAGATGAAATATCCCAACTCGAGCAAAATTACGCTGGCATCAGTCGCTCGCTGTTCAACGCTGATTGGCTGCCGTGTGAGAGTGAGTCAAGGATCACACTGGCGGGAACAAACCGCTGGTTTATTGTGTGGCAACAAACCACATTGACAGGCTGACAGCTGACATGAAGTGAAGTCTGTACTACCGGTATGGATCTCGCGTTACGAGCACGCTGATAGGCTTAGCTTGTAAACAACGACGGTGGCTCGTAGTGGACAAAACATCATGACATTGCGTAACGTTATAGCCCCCACATGTCCGTCAATTCATGTGCCTGTTGATGAGCGATTTAAACAGAGCGACAGAGCGATTCCAAAGGGTTGAATCAAGCGACAGAGCGAAAAATAAATATCTCGTGTGAACACAGCTTTAGAGTTTAATGCAGTTTATATTATTTGAGTCAGGTCTGCATTGGACTTATGAATAAATCTAAACCATCAATTACCACCGTTATGTTATGTCAATAGAGCACCGCAGGAATGAGTCCGGAAGTAGCATGGAAGCGGAAGTCCCAGACTTCCTGGATCTTACGGGGGAAAGTCAATGGGGTTTTAGAATGGGGATTTCACTTAAATGCATAAAAGGTCTAACGTGAATCACTGAATCGCCTTTTAAAGCGTTTTTCTACGCATATACGTTTCAAAAGTCATAAAAGTGATTCACATTTGTGAAGAATTATCCTGCTGAACCCAAATTACCGCTCCCAGAACCTTTTGTTAACCACAGACCTTATTTTATGCATTTAAGTGAAATCCCCATTCTAAAACCCCATTGACTTTCCCCCGTAAGATCCAGGAAGTCCGGGACTTCCGCCTTCCGACTACAAAAATACGTCACTATACGACTATATTGCAATTAAAATAAAGAATATATAGCAATACAAAAAAATTGGTATATTGTGCACTAATAGTCTCAATAATATTCAGTCAGTTGATGTCTGTTTTTAAAGACAGAATTGTTTATGAACATTTATCATCAGCATCATTCATGGACAAAGATTGCAAAACAGGAGTGAGTAAGGTAATGATTTAAAATAGTTGCAACTCTTGTTGAGAACATGCACAATCAAATCCTCATTTGTGTTTTTAAAGCCGTTCCGTGACCAATCGGGACAGTTGCTCAAAATTTGTTTGAGAGCTTTGCATGAAAATACCAAAATGCAGCAGGACAGTGTTGAAAACAACAATAAGCTGAAACAATGAATCAAAATTGTATATAAATGGATGAATTTTCAGTCAGGAACCCTTTACGTTTTGGACTCAACAGAATGTTTTGCAAACATCATTGTGTCTTCATATAATTTGTAGCCTGAAGGTCTGAGACCACAGCTGACTGGTGTGCGTTGCCTTCAGGGAACTATATGCTGAAATAGCATATTGGTTTGGCAAATTTATAGACCAAAACAACAGTGAGGAGAGAGGTTCATTAACACAAAACCTGCATAGATGATGATTGTAGATAAGAGCAGGTCCACTCAGACAGACAATAGAACAAGAACAATATTATATTGCATTAACCCCCAAGGGAAAATTGGGATGTCATCATCATTAGCATAATAAAGTATGGATCTGCCCATTGATATATAAATGTTTATCATTGTAACACACATACTATTGACATAAAAAATGGATTAGAAATTCAGGTTCAGTGCTTTGCTCAAGGACACTTTGCCAGTCAGGTGAAAAGAAGTGGCTGGCCACTGTGCATGTGTCGGAGGAAGCATGGTGCTAGTCTACGGCTCTCCCCAGATCAGCAGAGGGTGGCGCAGCGACCTGCAGGGCAGCATGAGGAAATTGGCCAAGTACAATTGGGGAGAAAATGGGGGGGAGGACACTTTGTCAGGTGGAATATATTTACTGTTGCGAGGGAAAAACCCTGACTAGTTACACATTTTCTCTCATCAGAGCAAGAAAGAAGCAAGGGTCTACTTTGTGGAATATCGCTAACATCTCTTTACTTGCATCTTCTCCTTTATTCCTTACTGTGTCAATGAGAAAACGAGCCTTGTCACTTCTCGATTGCATCTCACGTGCTGCCTCCCTCTCAGAGTCAGTGATCACCCTGAGCTTGTCCAGCAGGCTGTTGAGCACAGGTCCTGATACCCTGTCTATGAATTTGCTCTGTATGCGTAACAGCGTCTTCTTCCCTTCTCCTTCTTCTGACGGGAGACTTGAACCATGATCCTGGCTCTTTCTTACGGCATGTGACGAAAGACAAACTTGCCCTTCCCATACACACTTGGAATTGTTGTGTTTTAGAACCAATTTAATCTTTTTCAGGATTCTTTCTAAAATCACTTGAAATGTGGGGATGTAGTTGTCAAAGGATTCAGTGTCAAACTCTGCCTCTTTCGGCAGTATTAGAATTGAGTCATCTTCAGGAGAAGTGGACAGTATGTACTCCTGCTCTGGGTGTAGTTTACAGCGTGAGGGCATCTCTATGTACCTCTCATCTCCAACTATTTCCTTCCTTTTGTGCAGCACATCTCTAAGCACAATGTTTCCAGGAAGCAACAACACATTAAGCTCAGATCCGAGATCAGGATCAACTGGGGTCTTGTAGAACAGCAACACCAAAGCCCGGATTGGGTCAGGGGGCGAGTTTTCATCCTTGACATTACCAAGAGCACAAAATCCAGTGATGTTTATAATAACATGAGTTTCTGTTATCTTATGTGGAAGGATGAATGCAATTCCCTCGTCTGTCACATGGGCAACTGACAAGAATTCACATGCACCTGCAGAGTGGATCTCACAGTGTGGGAGATGAAGTTGACAGACAGACTGCTGGTGGCATTTTATATCAAACAGCGGTCCTGCAGGCTTCTTGCTATGGCGGGCTAGTAGCCTCCGGTTCCAAGGGATAACCATGTACACCACATCCCCTTCTCCCTCCATGTTAAACAATAGACCTGTCACACTGCACTGGTACAGGCCTTGGTTGGTGCACTGAAACCTGTAGGTTTCCTCATTTTCATCAACAGTAATATCAGGCTTAAACCTCACATAGCTGTCTTGTAAAAGGATATCAGCTTTGGCCTCTTGTAACATTTCCTCTGGAGCATCAGAGTTGCTTGCTGGCTCCATTTCTGACATAAGTTTCTCGCATGCATCTTCTGCTGGGCTTTCTTCAGTGCTAATGGGGGACCTCTGTAGGTGAGAATGGCCTGGCGGGGTGTCTGTGGTTGAGGGGTTGTCGGCTGACTCCTGTGGCAACATTTTCTCTGGGGCATCATGTCTTTCTTCTGACTCACTTACTGAGTCCAAACGCACATACCTGCATGGATCTTTCACTGTGTCTCCTTCAGTGCTGATGGGAGAGCCCTGCAGATCCACTGGGCTGATTGGTGGACATGGAGGACCAGCAACAACTGGGTCGATGGACTGAGAGCAAGACGCCGGGTCTGACGTGGAAGTTGAAGATCTTTTGCTTACAATTTCCCAACATTCCCACATGCTTATAAGTTCCTCGAATGCATCTTCGGCTGGGCATTCTCTTTTTTCACTGCTGATATGGGAGTCCTGGAGGTGGAGGTGAGAATAGCCTGGCGGGGTGTCTGTGGTTGAGGGGTGGCCAGCTGTGACCTGTCCCTGGTGTTCATACCTATCAAAACATATGTCCTCTGACTGGGGTTTAGGAGAAGAACATTGCTTGGAGGCCTCTTGTGGAAGGGAAGGGGAAGTAATGTTGGGGGGAGGTGTGGAAAGAGAGGCAGAAGAAAAAGGCAGCTCAGAAAGCCAGTCAAGATCTGCTTCACTGGATTCATAGAAACAGTCAGGCTCTTCCTCTTTATAGGAGGAGTCTGTCCTGGAGGGGGGATAATTACTCTTGTAGACGATGATATTGCTGAAATCATGATCAATTAGCCTCCCAGAATGAGGGTCAAAGTGCTGATACATGCCTGAGGGCCCAACATTTTCAGGAAGTGGCACCTCCTTGTTTAACCTCTGGTCTTTCTTTGGATTGTGTTTCAGATCCTCCCTATTGTTATCACTCTTTAACTGCTTATCTTTCTCATCTAGATCCGTCTCCATTTTTCTCTCCTGCTCCGTCACCTTTGTAGTTTCAGTACCACTATGTGCTTCTTCCTCATATTTTCCCTCTGCAGCAATTTCACTTTCAGTAGTTTTGACTCGCTCTTCTTTATGCTCACTCAGCCTCTCTTCACCTGATTCCTCTTCATTTGGGCCTGACTGGGCCTTGTGTTTCTCATCAGCAGGTTGTAGCTCATGCTGGCTCACACCTTCAACTGGTTCTGCTTCTGCGGTGTAGAAGTCAGTCTGTGAATGACCCCCAGACTCATCTGAGTTACTCTTGGTTTCACTCTTTTGTTCAGGATGTGTCATGTTTGGGTCACGGCTATCCAAAGAAGGTTCTTCTGAGTCTGGGACTGCCTGCATTGGAAAGGTCCTGGTGTTGTTGGTGTTGTCTGGTATCATCTGTGTGGGGCTCTGAGGCTGCTGGGTGGAGTGTAGAGGCAGATTTGACAACTCACTTACTCCCTCCAAGTCACTTTCTGTGTCTGACTGATGTTCAGAAAATCGTCTGTCCATTTCTTGCTGGGTAGATTCTCTAGCATCTGGCTGAGCGTTTGCTTCCTCCTGTGATGACTTTGAATCTGGTTCAGGTGGTGTCACTTTCAAAGCAGGTTGTTCAGGAGTGGAGGACGACTGCAGATCTGACTCTTTCTCCTCACTAGATCTCTCTGGTTCACCAACTGAGACTGTTTCATTTATCTTCTCAAAGCTTGGTGAGTCAGTTTGTGGGAGCTCTTCCTCTGTAGGTGTTACTGCGGCCTGGTCTGAGTCTGCATCTGCTTCTTCGTGTTCGCTGGTGTTGTCCTCAGCCGTATTCTGACCATGTTGGGCCAGAGGGCCCAAAGACTGAGGCCTGGGAAGGGTGTCAAGAAGAGACTCTTCCTCATCTGACCTGTCCTCCAAACCTGAAATATAGAATGATAATTATATGTAAATGATAAAAGACTCAACTACCAGTCTGCTTAAGAGTGCTGAAAGAGGATAAATCATTCAGTCAGGCTTAGTTTGAAATCATTCTGAACCTGACTGGAACAGTCCAGTAAAGATCAACGTGAATATAGCCTCCTGCTTTCAACACACGGTTTCTAAACTATCCAGAATTAAGAAATGTGGTGGTTGCGGGTCCTCTTTATCCTTTATTAGCAATACAATACTACAATATGAAGATGTATTTATTATTCAGTATTAATATCAATGTGTTTCATTGGTGTTAAGTTATCTAAAGTGAGAGATAAACAGAACTGACCTGTCTGTGTGTCTGCTGGTTTTTTCTTTGCTGGGTGAATGTTTGGTAGAACTGAAGCCTGTGCTTGCCTCGATTCAATGACCACCATCCTTTCATCTATCACAATATCTGTAAAGAATGAACAGTCATGACCAGTAAAATGAATATATTTTTATATCAGTTATATTAATATCAGTATGCATAACTTGGTCATATTTGGACTTCATCAACCAGTGAATCTATATTTAGTGCAATGTGTTGTTTCTCGATGATACCCCCATGATGGAGACTTATTACTCATGTTCGCAAATATTTATGGAAAGATTATTGGAATACCCTGGGTGAGTTTGTTTCTGGGTGATTTTTTCCCATATATGACAAATCTACAAATGTACAATATACAGAAAATGCATTAGTAAAATCTTGCATAACCTGATAATATTTGGACTTCGTCATCATCCAGTGAATCTATATTGTATGTAGAATGAAAAAAGTGAAATGAAAATCAGGTTTATAATCTCACATGTTCTCAGCTTTCTTATCAATCTGCACAGTAGAAAATTAATTCCTCTTTTAACAAAGGCTTTGTTTGCCCTTGTGATATTATGTTTCAGGGGCATTTCGGATAATTTCCATGGCAATACCTTAGTTCTTCTATGTTACATGACAGACCAATAACGACTTTTATCCAAGCATATTATTTCTAAAAGTTCATTAACAATCACAGTTAAAAATCCAAATTTCCTATAATCTCAACAACACTGTCTGGGATGTTATGTAATGTTGGCAAAATCCTTTCAAATAACATGTAGACCAACAGACAGTACATAGGTACATAGGCCCCTATCTTCCCACTTGCCTTAGGTGCTAAAACCTGCGTTAAACCCAAAAAAACGTGATTTGCGCCTGCCTCGGGAAGATAGCATCATGGTTTCAGGACCCGAAATGCGCTTTACGCCGAAGAGGCGTGGCGCAGTGCCAGAATATGCCAGAATGGGCATTTCGGCCTTAAATACCGGCCTAACGATATCTTTCCCCCCTGGCGTTAATTTAGCGCTTTTCAAAACCAGGCCTTATTCAGTGCGCCGGGGATATGACTGTGTAATTGCACGCAGCTCTCCTCTGCCATCTCACTCTCTCCCCCCCTCTCTCTCTCTCTCTCTCACTCCCTCTCTCTCGCGCGTCAAACAGGCACAATGACAGATGAAAAAAAATGTGTTATACCGTTTTGAGGTTTTGAGCCCCTGTCATTCAGAGGCTGTTGCATCATCCTACCTGTGCAGTGGGGGATAATAAAAGGTAGCGAGAGAAAACGATATCATTATGCCCAAACTTTCACCAATCTAATCTCATCATGACATCCAGGGATAGGCTATATTTTTTCTAGCTGATGCGTTTAGAACATACTTTTCACTTTGATATTGTTATAGTGTAGCGTATTTACATGCTTGCTGTATTTAAACGGCAGTGAGATTGGTTTGAGAAGCATACTAATGTGGAATAATATATATGGAGACAGACGGGGATGAAAGAGGGAGGGGGGGACCTCAGAGCGCTTTGGTCGGGCTTTTCTGACCGGATTGGATCGCTCCGTGGAATGGAACATGAAAGGGACATTGTGATTCGTTTACTGCACTTATCCAATGAGCACGGTGTGAATAATTCTACGCTTAAAAGGCGTGGTTATAATGCTTAAGGCCACATGTAGCGCCGACATGAGAATAGGCAGTGCGCCGGTCCACGCCCACTAATATGAGCTGCGCCTGGCACTAAGCTCTAATTTAAGGCCAGTGGGACGATAGAGCCCTACTGTAGCGCTATCTGGTCCATCCTCCAACCCCATAGACTCTTTGACAGCTTTTTTAGGCCCTGCCTGGCAAGAGTAGCCTGGTAAACCAGCCCGTCACGTGAACTCACATTTCATTTGGTTCTCCGTGACGGTCTGGCCCCGGCGCCATGGGGGAGGTTTAGCAGGGGCGGGCGTAGTTGCCTTGACAGACAACTCCTTCAGCCAATCAGCGTCGGATCCAATCAAACCCAAATCCACTCGGGAGAATGGCAAAAACATATTTTCCGCCGAGAAACTCTGCGGTTGCGGCGATACTCCTGTACTTGTTTAATTGTTGTTATTGAGTCTATTTCTGCAATAACTGCACTTTATGGCTGTTTAAACTAGACAAACGCTGACATGACTCCTCAAGACGATCAGGCAAGGAGGCGGCCATTACTGTTTTGTTAGTGCAGTGCTAGTGGCGTTCCTGATTGGCCAACTTGCGCTGTCAATCACAGCGGAGTCGCTGATTGGCTCTTCCGCTCTTCCGCTTCTGCTAAACCCTCCCACTGGCGCCGGGGCCAGACCATCACGGAGAAGCAAATGAAATGTGAGTTCACACGACGGGCTGGTTTACCAGGCTATGGCAAGAGAGGGTCAGCGACTGTTTCTATTTCATTTCAATGTTTCCAGTCCTGACTCAGCGGGTGGTTTGCTTATCGAAAACCTAGTGCTAGTGAACAATCTGGCCAGCTACAGTAGCTTTGCGCTACCTGTCACTGAGGTAAATAACGCTAGGAGGGGTTGGGGGAGAGGGTTTTGCAGGTACGGATGCCTAGCTGGCCACTTTCTAGTCACACTTTGCAAATACAGGACAAAATCCGGATACGCTTTGCAAATACAGAAAGTTATCTTTATTTTATTATCATTAAAAAAAAAAAATCTAAATTCCAATGGCAATTATATATTTTTTACATGTAATTTCCCCTGAACCCCCGCTAATTTCTTAGCCTGCTGCACAGATATGCACAAAACACACACAAAAAAACGTAAATGTAAGCAGGAATAATGGATATGTTATATTAACACTTCTACACATAAAAACCACTAAATCAAGAGACTGCCCAACAATAAATAAATTAACGTGTCTTAAAGTGAAAACTTTGTGCATACCTTTTCTTTTCTTCTGGATAAATGTCATACCTTTTGCTGGACCATGTGCTGACTGCTTTTTCTTTCCTCTCTTTTTTCTTCTCTGTTCTTTCTTGCTCTCTGTTGGAGCCAAGAGCCAGATGAGGGTCAATGCTTACAGCAAGCAACACTCAATCCTACAGGGCATAGTTTTCTTTGCAAATGTTTGGTATCCTAGAAAAATCTTATTGGTTCTCCATGCCTAAATAAGCACGAACACTGTCCCTTTACAGATCAAGCTCCATGCAACTATGATCACATGAGCCCTTAAAAAAATATACATGTGAAATGTTAAAAATAGCTTTGAGAACACATGGACATTATCTAATGTACTGTATGGGCTAGTTCTGCATGTTGCTGGAACATTCACATGTGCAAATTGATATTTCTCTCTCAGTACACCAATGAGAGATTTTGTGATCAACTTCCCTATGAAGGTGCTATTTGGAAAAACAACTTGACTGTACCTTCCGGGCGTTTCAAAAGCATCCTTAGACTACAGAAGAGGAAGATGCAGATGAAAATGACGATGGTCAGGAGGATGATTTGCACAGTATTCGACAGCCCTAAAGCACAATTCATTATAGCATAATGATGTTAGACATTTTAGTCTAGATTGTTGAACATGAACACTCTTTCTGCAGTCTGTACATCTCAAAGCTACAACCAACAGTTATCTAAGCTCTATGCACAATATCATTGAAGCAGACATAAGCACTTTTCTCTGTTTCATTTTGTGTTTCGCTAATGTTTCCACTGGAAAGGAAATCTCTGCTGGGTTTAAAAGATGCAAGATACAGTCTATGATAGTTCGTTTCGTGCAATGTGTTGTTTCTCAATGATACCCCCATGATGGAGCCTTGGTTCTCTACAAGTTATTCATGTTCGCAAATATGGAAAGATAATCGGAATACTGTGTGAGTTTCTTTCTGGGTGATTTTTAATGACAAATCTAGAAATGTAAAATATACAGCAAATGCATTTGTAAACACCTACCTCTTCTGTAGCATTCGTTTGCAGTGAATGTGGTGTTTTTTGCACTCACAGGGTTGCTCACCCCACAACTGTACACTGTATCGTCACGTTTTCCCCGCAGGGATATTATTAACTCAGGGCCAGGCAGCGGTCCCTCAAGCAGCCACCAGTGGAACTTCATTAAGGCTGGAGGGCCTCTGGGCTCTGCAGAGCAAAGCAGCCTCGCCTGGAGTGCAGATCGGATCACACAGAATATGTAGGGCTCGCCTACTTGATCTGAAAATACACGCCAGACAAATCAGAACTAATGATGGGACACACCAGGGTCAGGGTCAATTCCAATTAAACTGAAGAATTGGAATTTGGGGAAAACTATAGGTCTTACCACAGATCACATAAATTAATTATCTGTGTGTGTGTGTGTGTGTGTGTGTGTGTGTGTGTGTGTGTGTGTGTGTGTGTGTGTGTGTGTGTGTGTGTGTGTGTGTGTATAATTATAATGTTATAATATCAATATATATTATATTATACACAATATATTATAACAACAACAGGAAGTGTTATGAGTGGTTTTAGTGAATCTTTTGTAAGCGGCACAAGGGTGTGTCCTCTTGGTGTGGTTGAACCTGCTCAGCAGCTTAAAATAGGTCATCATAACCACTCAGTCAAACAATGAATGTTGAATAATTTTGCCAATTCCCTTCATTCATTTATTGATCCATATTGATCTATTTAATCTATGTTCAGGAAGACAGACTCAAAAACTCACCTATGACCTCCACAATATGATGTGAATAATGACTCATTTTGTTCACGGTTATATTTGATTCATAGCGTCCATTGTCTTGGTGAGTGAGGTTTTTGATAATGAGCTTTCCACTGTCGAAGTCCAGATCAACTCTGTTTGTGTAGGTGCCGTACGGTGTCTCCTGACCACCATTAAACTCTACCACTTTGTCACCATCATGTTTCCACAGAATATGTTCAGGTTTTCCAGGGAGGGTTGGGATCAATATGGCCTCCATCCCCGTGCGTCTGTATTGTGGTTCAGGATCCTGCCCTGCAACTGGACACAGAGACAGAGAAGGTGCACAGGTTCTCTCCAAAAACATGTGGCACCGTGGCATGTGTGCTAAAGAGTTACAGTAGTTTTCTGAATTTCTGAATTTACATTAAATAAATAAAATAAAATAAAATTGTTAACATTAAGAGGAGAATATTCTGCTGGGCTCACAAGAGGGAGTTCCATTCCATGAACAGTGCCCCTGCAGATGACAAAAATGAGTCTAGATGCAGGTATGTGTGATTTAAAAAACGTCAGCCCCCAGGAAAACAAATCCCATTGCTACATGTATACATACCCCTTCCATATATGAGTTTTTGTGATTAAAATTGTTTTAAATTCAAAAGACATAAGACAGAACAGAAAACACATGCAGCAGCAGCAGCAGCAGCAGCAGCAGCAGCAGCAGCAACAACAACAACAACAACAACAACAACAACAACAACAACAACAACAACAACAACAACAACAACAACAACAACAACAACAACAACAACAACAACAACAACAACAACAACAACAACAACAACAACAACAACAACAACAACAAAGCGAAACATTCCTAATCAAAAAGCAAATAACAGACTTGAAAAGTAAAAGCTCTCAACGTGGAGTTCGGGGACCACTAGGGGGCCTCACTATAGTGATGTCACACAGATGATCATGCCCGTAGCTACCATTGAGGACACCGAGGTCATGATGATCTGATCTGATGTGGTGTGTAGCCTGTACTACGTAGCTAGTTTAATGCCTTATCCGAGTAAGTTTGAGTTTGAACCTGGTTTAGCCGTACTACAAAGCAAGTTAACTTCTAATCACCATGGCAACTCATGCTGCAAAGCTAACCTGGTCCCGACCAGGTTAGCTTCAGAGGATAAGATCAAAATCCATGACAGACCCATAAAATCGGCTCTCTGGAGTCACTCACCATTCGTATAAGATCGCCATATGAAAAATAGATTGCAGTCAACTGAGAATAGAACAAGAAAAGCATTCGTGGCTCTGTAGGTTACATAATTAAATTAAGCCTACTTACCAATTTATGTCTTAACAGCTGAACGATGCGTGGAGAAATATGATCACTATTAATCACCGCAGCGCATATCATAAACGAGTGAGGGTGATATTCTCCTACATGCCAGAAAAGCCTATACATATAATATAGATATGGGATAAATACGGGATAGCCCCAATACTAAATATGCAGGCTACTCTTGCATGTTTCAGCTGGAAGTGTGTCCTGTAGGCTGTATGCCAATATATGAGCAAAAATAGGCTAGTTTTTATCAATGAAAAGTATGCCCGCATCGTCTCAATTCAGTCCAGCAGTTTTCTCTTTTATATTAGGATATCATTATTATAGCCTAGGCCTATATATGAATTATTCGATCAGTGCAACCACACACACATAATGAGTGATAGAGATCATTATTCATTGAGCATGCTTTCTAAATCTATGGTCTAAATAGGCTTACAGATTGTGGAAATGTATAGACTGAGATTACACATTTAATGTACATTTACAATCGCACAAAGCTGCTGTAGGAGACAGAAATCGCTGATCAAAGTAAATCAAATGACTGATGTGAATACAAGCGGCAGCTTTAGACAGTCCTTCCGCAGACTATATCCAACGCGGATTTTCATTCTGCCATAGGCTACATTAAATATCCGCAAAAATCTCTGATCCCACTGCGCTTTCATTGAATGAGGAAATGGGTGTGGGCGTGGATCAACTCAGCTGTTCATAATGTGATTGGCTAGCGCACCTCTTTCGCGTGGACGCGCGCCTGTGCACGAGCGAAAAACGTGCGCGTGCACAGGCAGATCCCAGATAAACCCAGCTTCAGTTATCGAGTAGAAAACCAGCGTCGTAGTATCGTTAAACTAGATAGCTTTGATCCTGTTCAGTCAAACCAGATCAAAGTGACAGATCGCGGGTCTGTTAAGACAGCTTCGTAGTACAGGGTACTGGTCTGCATGTGTTCTGGGCTCCTGATTCTCCAACCTTTTAAACCATTATTCTATTGTTTTTAAGTTTTGAAAGTTTTATATTGTTGCACTACCTGACTTTTATTGCAAGAACAATCATGTAATCCAACAATTTGCTTCCTCTCTGTGTGCTATATAGATAGAAGAGACATAACTCACCACAACGTTTAAATTTTGCATTGGCCGCTAGCTGGGGGCTAGACTTTGGGGACAGTTCTATTGAAGTGAATCGGTAAGTAACTCCCCTAAGTGATGTTTGTGTAGATGGGCTATTGTATTTAATTGAGCAGTATTCTGCCATGTGACCTGTATGCAGAATATATATTATACGAGGAGCCATTTATTTTTTGTATCATTTTAGAGGATATTAATCTAACATGATGTCTGTAGTTCTTTATAGATCTAGCCTCTTAATTTTGCTCTCAAAGTCCACCAGATTGAAGCATTTTACTTTAAAATGGACAACATTTTCTAACCGGGGGGTGCACAGACCCCCCTGGACACCCCACGCCATGCTAAAATGACCTTGGTATTTCTCAAACTCTGGCTACGGGCTTGCAGATGATGTCATAAATCACTGATGATGTAACATGCAGTAATGATGACATAAATCACAGATGACAAGAAATTGTGATGTCATCAGCGATGACCCCTTCCACCTACAGAGAGCCAAAATATTGGAGGCTATTTAAACTGTTTGAATATTTGCCTTTGCTGTTTGACTCAGAAGAAGACGCTGTGTGTGTTGAAACATCAGTCTTTACCAGTGGGCAAGCACACCCCCTTCCCTCTGATGATGCGGAAGTGAATTGAAAAGCTAGTTCCTCGAATGGCCACTAGGCGTCGGGGCAGTAGGCATTCCCCCCATGTTAAAATGCCTGACATTATAACAGGATTAAACATCTTTCCAGTGAGGGGCAAAACACGGTTTTGGTCTATGTAGCTAATTTCACCTTTTCATAACAACTGTTAGGGGGGTCAATATAATTTTATATAACTCGCCCGTTTGGAGTAAAATAGATGATAGAAAAGGGGGTGATTGACAGATCTCCTGTCCAGTGATCGCGCAGGTTGCCGATCACGGACCAATAGCAGGCGGAGCTGCGGCTCTGGGAAACTGCCATCTCACGTGAGGTGCGGAAGGACATAACCCATTCCCTCCCACTCTGCTGACGAAAAATCAAGATGGTGACGGCCAACGTTTGAACTCCGCCAAGAAAACAAAATGTAATGGGGTAGCAATGTCCATATTATTTATGTCTATGGTCTATACACCTTATTAAATCTATTTACCAGTGAAATTCTGTGCTCCAATCCTCTCTTTGGGTTCAGTCACTTTGAAGTGGCCCATTGAACCATTTAAAAAAATATATATACGGTTTGAATTGTGCCATGAGGTAGATATACTGTACACATATGATGTTTGTCAATTTAAAAGGTAACTTTACAAGTCAAGAAAGTAGCAGTTTGTTGTAAAACTGTGGCACCATAAGTTATAACTAAGTCAGAAAGACTACACACAACCAGTCACATATAAGTGACGTCTCTCCCACCAGTCCATGTTGTTGATGGTGTGATGTATAATGTGTGAGATGAGAGATGTAGTTGATTCAGTGGTTTCATACAAAACTAAAAGTTACATCGTTTTGGTTTTATGACAAACTGTGACTTTCTTGACATGCAAGTTATCATTGAAATTGATAAAAAAAAAAAGTCCTGTTTTTCTCCGTTCACTTTGACGAGGTTAAGAATGACAGGTGACTGAGGTTGGGGGTGATGGTTGGCTTGCCCGGCTGGTGTCTTGTGGACACCTTGCGTGAGATCCCAAGCACTTTATCTATTACATACATAAGCACCTTGAGCAGCTGGTAGGACCACATTGCAATGTTAATGTCAATGATGTATGTATGCTTTTTTCTTTTTCTTTTTCCCTGCGTCTGAGCCTGTCTTGTATTGTCTTGTGTATTGTTTCATAGAAAATTGAAAACAAAATATTGAGGGGAAAAATAATACCACTTGTAGTATCCATATAATATAATACATTTTAGAAGCATAGAAAATATATAAAATATATTACAGTGACACAATGGGGGGTAGCGTATATGATAAGGTCACTATAGCCTAAATTCACCTACCTGGCACTCACGTTACCCAATGGAATATTTTAGGAATGCTCTATTCATTTTTAGGGGTGGCCGAAAGATAATTATGATATGATCTTGTTTACTCATACTGTATAAAAAACTTGGGATTGATTAATTATGAACTTTATCACTGAACTCGGCCAACATGTTATATTAAGCCCGATATCACCCTGCTATGGGACAGTGCAGTAATGTCTATCCATGTTTAAATAACACACTTTACAAAACAACTCTGTCACGGCTCACAAAATCAACACAATCACAAAATCAGCACAACAGCAGGTCAAACCACAGACTCACCTAGGTAAGAGGTACATATGAAACAGCACACAAAACACCAAAGAGCCATGGCAGAAGTCAGGAGAAGCAGGAGCACCAGTTGTGCAGTTGCAGGGTGTTATTTTCTTCTTCTTCTTTTACTCGAGCTCTTTAAGACAAGCTAAGAATTAACAGGCGTGATTGTGCCTGGCTCAAAATTCAGCTGCCAGTGTGTCACAGGCGATTTTTTTCCCTACGATGGTCAAAGCATGACCCGCCTTTCTCTGAAACTGGCATAGAAACATCCAGGCTGTAGATCAGTCACCCTGTTCACATTGGTCTATGTTGCGCCATTACAGACACCGTAGTTTCAGGAAGTGTGTTCCTACGCATGCACAGGGTTCCTGATGTTTATGCCTGTCACAAGAGCTAGATTGTTCAAGTTCAAGTTTTATTGTCATGTTCATAAAGAGAGTACAATGTACAATCTAATGAAATTAAATGCTTTTTGCTCAGGCACTCTCTCTCAACCTTAAAAATTATACGACTAACCTTTAATAATTAAAACATATCAGCATAATAGAATAAAAGCAATAGAACTGAATATAAAAATATAAAAACATAGTGGCATAAAAATCAATAGTATAAAAACATATCAGCATAAAAGTGCTTAGCAGAATAGAAAACTAGTATCATAAAAACATATCAGCATAAAAGTGCTTAGCAGAATAGAAAACTAGTATCATAAAAACATATCAGCATAAAAGTGCTTAGCAGAATAGAAAACTATTATCATAAAAACATAGCAGCATAACAGAAGTAACAGAATGTAGCAGCATAGACACAGGTAGGTAGTCAGTGTAATCATTTCATGGCAATTTAAGTGCTACTGTTCAACAACCTATAACCGCCTGTGGGTAGAAGCTGTCCCTGAGGCGGGAGGTCCGAGCCTTGATGCTCTGTAAGCGTTTTCCAGAAGGTAGGTAGGAAAACAGGTTGTGTGCTGGTTGGTTGTTCTCTCCTATAGATGCTGAGAGCTTTTTTCCTGCAGCGGGTGTTGTAAATGTCCTGAATCTTAGGGAGTGAGCAGTTGATTATTTTCTCAGCTGATCTTACTACCCTAGTCAGGTGCTTGTGATCTTGTGTTGTGATGTTACCAAATCAGACTAGTAGGACCCTGTCAGGATGCTTTCTATTGTGGACCTATAGAAGTTAATGAGGGTGGTGGAGGACATGCCATATTTTTTAAGACATCTCAGAAAGTAGAGCCTCTGCTGTGCTTTCTTGATAGTGCAGCCGGTGTTAAGGGACCACGAGCGAGAGTCGGAGATCTGGATGCCTAGGAACTTGAAGTTGGGTATGACTTCAACCGGCTTGTTGGTAATGAGAACTGGTGACTTGACAGATTTGGTTTTCCTGAAGTCGATTATAAGCTCTTTAGTTTTATTGACATTCAGAGACAAGTTGTAGTTGTGACACCATGTGGACAGGCCCTTCACCTCATCTCTATATGTTGTAGTTTTGACACCATGTGGACAGTCCCTTCACCTCATCTCTATATGTTGTAGTTTTGACACCATGTGGACAGGCCCTTCACCTATCTCTATATGTTGTAGCTTTGACACCATGTGGACAGTCCCTTCACCTCATCTCTATATGTTGTAGTTTTGACACCATGTGGACAGGCCCTTCACCTCATCTCTATATGTTGTAGTTTTGACACCATGTGGACAGGCCCTTCACCTCATCTCTATATGTTGTAGTTTTGACACCATGTGGACAGGCCCTTCACCTCATCTCTATATGCTGTAGTTTTGACACCATGTGGACAGTCCCTTCACCTCATCTCTATATGTTGTAGTTTTGACCCCATGTGGACAGGCCCTTCACCTCATCTCTATATGTTGTAGTTTTGACACCATGTGGACAGGCCCTTCACCTATCTCTATATGTTGTAGTTTTGACACCATGTGGACAGTCCCTTCACCTCATCTCTATAAGTTGTAGTTTTGACACCATGTGGACAGGCCCTTCACCTCATCTCTATATGTTGTAGTTTTGACACCATGTGGACAGGCCCTTCACCTCATCTCTATATGTTGTAGTTTTGACACCATGTGGACAGGCCCTTCACCTCATCTCTATATGTTGTAGTTTTGACACCATGTGGACAGTCCCTTCACCTCATCTCTATATGTTGTAGTTTTGACACCATGTGGACAGGCCCTTCACCTCATCTCTATATGTTGTAGTTTTTTACACCATGTGGACAGTCCCTTCACCTCATCTCTATATGTTGTAGTTTTGACACCATGTGGACAGGCCCTTCACCTCATCTATATGTTGTACTTCTGACACCATGTGGACACGACAGGCCCTTCACCTCATCTCTATATGTTGTAGTTTTGACACCATGTGGACAGGCCCTTCACCTCATCTCTATATGTTGTAGTTTTGACACCATGTGGACAGGCCCTTCACCTCATCTCTATATGTTGTAGTTCGGACACCATGTGAACAGGCCCTTCACCTCATCTATATGTTGTAGTTTTGACACCATGTGGACAGGCCCTTCACCTCATCTATATGTTGTAGTTTTGACACCATGTGGACAGGCCCTTCACCTCATCTCTATATGTTGTAGTTTTGACACCATGTGGTCAGGCCCTTCACCTCATCTCTATATGTTGTAGTTGTGACACCATGTGGAAAGTCCCTTCACCTCATCTCTATATGTTGTAGTTTTGACACCATGTGGACAGTCCCTTCACCTCATCTCTATATGTTGTAGTTTTGACACCATGTGGACAGTCCCTTCACCTCATCTCTATATGTTGTAGTTTTGACACCATGTGGACAGGCCCTTCACCTCATCTCTATATGTTGTAGTTCTGACACCATGTGGACAGGCCCTTCACCTCATCTATATATGTTGTAGTTTTGACACCATGTGGACAGGCCCTTCACCTCATCTCTATATGTTGTAGTTTTGACACCATGTGGACAGGCCCTTCACCTCATCTATATGTTGTAGTTCTGACACCATGTGGACAGACCCTTTACCTCATCTCTATATGTTGTAGTTTTGACACCATGTGAACAGGCCCTTCACCTCATTTCTCTATGTTGTATTTTTGACACCATGTGGACAGGCCCCTCACCTCATCTCTATATGTTGTAGTTTTGACACCATGTCGACAGGCCCTTCACCTCATCTCTATATGTTGTAGTTTTGACACCATGTGGACAGGCCCTTCACCTCATCTCTATATGTTGTAGTTTTGACACCATGTGGACAGGCCCTTCACCTCATCTATATGTTGTAGTTCTGACACCATGTGGACACGACAGGCCCTTCACCTCATCTCTATATGTTGTAGTTTTGACACCATGTGGACTGGCCCTTCACCTCATCTCTATATGTTGTAGTTTTGACACCATGTGGACAGGCCCTTCACCTCATCTCTATATGTTGTAGTTTTGACACCATGTGGACAGGCCCTTCACCTCATCTCTATATGTTGTGGTTTTGACACCATGTGGACACGACAGGCCCTTCACCTCATCTCTATATGTTGTAGTTTTGACACCATGTGGACAGGCCCTTCACCTCATCTCTATATGTTGTAGTTTTGACACCATGTGGACAGGCCCTTCACCTCATCTCTATATGTTGTAGTTTTGACACCATGTGGACAGGCCCTTCACCTCATCTATATGTTGTAGTTTTGACACCATGTGGACAGGCCCTTCACCTCATCTATATGTTGTAGTTCTGACACCATGTGGACACGACAGGCCCTTCACCTCATCTCTATATGTTGTAGTTCTGACACCATGTGGACAGGCCCTTCACCTAATCTCTATATGTTGTAGTTGTGACACCATGTGGACAGTCCCTTCACCTAATCTCTATATGTTGTAGTTGTGACACCATGTGGACAGTCCCTTCACCTCATCTCTATATGTTGTAGTTTTGACACCATGTGGACAGAACCCCGGACCTCATCTCTATATGCATCCTCGTTATTGTTTGTGATATATATATATATATATATATATATATATATATATGGAGAGACAGTTGACGGCCGGAGAGACGGCACCCGGTACGGGATGGGTTTAGCACGCCCAGCCTGGCTCTCTCGTGAGGGAGAAATCCACAAACGCTACGGATTAGCCTCCCGAAAATCTGTGTAAACATCGGTGCGGCCTGGGGTCCTTCAGGCTAGAGCGAGGTGCTCGTCGCAGGCGAATGACGTGCAGCGCACAGGCCTTCTTGAGGCATCCTCTCTGCCCATGGTACGCCATGATAGTACGGCATGGTAGGATTGCCTTCTTAACCAGGGAGGGTCTGGTGAGACGTAGGAGGAGCGCGGCCGGGAGAAACCCACAGGGCCTGAGCCTCCATGCACTGAAGGGTCTTTCAATACTGCGGTGTAGCACTAGCTCTATTGCAGCGGATAGGGCGTGATCAGCCCTTCCGCGGGCAATGTTGCAGACAGAGTAGGAAGGCTGATCCGTAGCGGCTGCTTCCGGGACGCGAGTCGGGGTCTTAATCGGCCTCGGCTGGGTCTACTGGGCGAGGGTGTATGATGTTGGGAGACCCGAAACACCTTACGACCCCAGCTAACATCACTGATGACGCGTCCCCGCGCATGCCGAAGTATGTATTTGAACGTATATATATACTTGTATCATTACTGTTGAACCAGAACCCCATTTTACAGGACTGCCCCTCTTTCTTTCGTCCTAATCGTTTTGAAGGCAGCATAGACCCTGAAGGCAGCCAGGATCCCAATAACGTTGCTGTACTTCTTGACAAGACACACAGCCTATGCTGCCTCTGATTGGCTTGCCCTGATATTCTTACCCTAACCTTAATCATTCCTATAGTCAAGTCTTTTACTGTTTATTTGTCTGACAAATCAAAACCCAGAAGAACCTACCACAAAAATTTAACATTGAATATATTGGGTGTCAAATATTGCAATAAACTAAATTGAGAGGCATATTTTTGCTGGCATTGTGCTTTTTTTTGTAGGCTCTTATATTTTATTTCATATATCACACATGTACCTTGTTAATTGAATGCTTTTTTTTTACAAAGTATTTTTAACCAGTGGTGGAAATGGGGGGAACGGAGTTCCCACCGTAAACATTGAGAGGGAACGGTGATAACGATGGCTTGCAATGCAGTGGAGCGCAGAGCAGAGCAGTGGACAGCAGAGCAGAGCAGAGCAGTAGAGAGCAGAGCAGTGGACAGCAGAGCAGTGGACACCAGAACAGTGGACAGTAGAGCAGTGGACCAGAGCAGAGCAGTAGAGAGCAGAGCAGTGGAGAGTGGAGCATAGTAGTGGAGAGCATAGCAGTGGAGAGAAGAGCAGTAGAGAACAGAGCAGTGGAGAGCAGAGGAGTGGAGAACAGAGCAGTGGAGAGCAGAGCAGTGGAGAGCAGATGAGTGGAGAACAGAGCAGAGCAGTGGAGAGCAGAGCAGGAGAGCAGATGAGTGGAGAACAGAGCAGAGCAGTGGAGAGCAGAGCAGGAGAGCAGATGAGTGGAGAACAGAGCAGAGCAGTGGAGAGCAGAGTAGTGGAGAGGAGATCAGTGGACAGAGCAGAGCAGTGGAGAGCAGAATAGTGGAGAGCAGAGTAGTGGAGAGGATGCAGCATGAAAGGAGCAGAGAATAGTGGGAGAACATGTATTTGGAAGCTGAATAAGTAGTGTCAATGTGTCATCAAGTCTGTCATGTATAAAAATCAAGGGGAAATCACCAGTAGATCTCCACAATCTTATTTAAGTCACTTTTGTAATATATTGGCCCCACCAGGGTTATAAGATGGTTTAGTGAGCTTTGTGGTTAAAGCTAGGGATAGGAAGGTAGAGAGTCGGGATTGAGGGGTGGGTCGGCACTAGGCACTTGTTATGTAGATCTAATGGTAATGAGTAAAAACAATAAGAAAAACAGTCAAGCATTCATCTCTTGATTTGAACAGAAGTAATACATTGCATTACAATGAACTGCGCAACACAGTCTGCATCAGCTAAGACTTTTTAACATGAATAAGTAGCATTTGTCAATACTTGAAGGAATAGGCAGCATTTGTTAATTGTTTTTGTTTTTTTAGAAGAGCGGTTAGTTCAAGAACGGTCCAGGTGTAAATCATAAGTTAATAATGGACATGAATACTAATATGTGTGGGGACATAATCCACACAACTTTTTATACTGCTATTGACTTGGACACTGCCATGGACTGCATGTAGTGCAAAATGTACTATGAACTTGAGCTCAATAAAATAAGATACAACGATCTTGATTACACACAGACTATACGAGGGCAAACTATTTCATTGCACTGCTATAACCTATATTTGGGGGGGGGAGTCATTTACGGCTACCATACTTTAATCAATGGTTGCTTCATTTTAATGATTAGCTTCATTTTAGTCATACTAATTGATATCAAAGGTTGTCTTTATAGTTGTTGACACCTGTTCTTTTCAGACAGTTGACGTCATATAACGGGCAATGAGCTGTATCTCATGGACAATTGCCATCTTCATAAGTGTAGCTATAATGCCCTATGTCTCCGGAGAGGGGGAGGGGGGGGTCTGGACTGTGTCCGGGGGCCCCCACCCTGCCTAAGGGTTCCAAGCCTGCCCATTTCCACCACTGGTTTGAACTACTTTTTCTGCGTAGCTTGTAGTTTCCTAAACTAGATTTCTCCCAGGGTCGCTTTGCTGTAGTTTCAACTACTTCCATGGTGAAGTAGTTGGTAGCTTTCTAATATAAGCTATGGCAGGGATACTCAACTTGCTTTGCCCGGGGGCCACTTTCGTGAAATGGTAGAAGGCCAGGGGCCAGTTAATAAACAATCAATATACATTTTTCTGTAGCGGATTGTAGGTTTTTGGGGTGTCAGCCGGAGTTTAGTCTGACAATGTTGTGCACACCGGATAGTTAGATAGGTTAAGTACATACATAAGTGCCAGGGTAGCGAGCAGACGGCGGTATTTGACAATTTAGCAGCTAAATCATAGATTATTGAAAGATATTCCATATACCAGACTGAAATGCTATAACAGAAGTGTGAGTATTGGCCAGAATGACATGAACATGTGGACACTTATTCAGTGGGTATCTTGCATGTTGCGTTCAGGTGCACTGTAATTTTTTTTTTTTTGCAATTCCATCGCGGGCCACACAGGGGGCCGCACATGGCCCGCGGGCCGCCAGTTGAGTATCACTGAGCTATGCTTTCAAAGTAGCTTCCCCAACACTGCAAGCAAAATACATGGAATGGGAGGCCGAGTGGGTAGGCGCTGAGGTCTCACTAGCAGCCCTCTGTGTCTTCCTCTTCTCCGCCTGTGTTGACGTCGGGCCCGGCACCACGAGGGGGCAAAACTCAGTTACATTTTCTGCCCCCTTACTTTATTTTTATTTTTTAGAATAGTTCATCTATAAAGGCCAGTTAGGCAATGTTTGTACCTGACATGTTTCGGCTGCTGTTTCTGCAGTCTTCATCAAATTTGATCAGTTTAAGTTGATGTAGGCTACCCCCTATAAACATAGCTCTGTTGTTTCAGAATTGGCAGGGAAGCGCTATTTGCTGTGCTTTGGTTGTCACAAGGTGTCAGAGATGTAGCTATTTATTACATTTCAACCTCACTGCATGTTGTAGTGATCATGACGTGATTAAAACACACACACACACACACACACACACACACACACACACACACACACACACACACACACACACACACACACACACACACACACACATACACAGAGAGAGAGTAATCAGCTGCACCCAAGCACACAGCATGCCATGAGCAGAAAGATGGAGACAACGCATCTGATCACTTTATTTCTTTAATTTAATGAACCTGGCACTGACTGGCTATTATTTTGTTTATTTTTTTGTCGACTTTTGCAGCAATTGTTTATTATA
Source organism: Poromitra crassiceps (assembly GCF_964638095.1). NCBI lineage: Eukaryota > Metazoa > Chordata > Actinopteri > Beryciformes > Melamphaidae > Poromitra > Poromitra crassiceps. Next base: position 22,881,552 of record NC_139628.1, on the reverse strand, counting down.
TGACTTTTCATATAGACATATATGTTCAGAGTGCTCCAGACAGGTCCCGCATTTCTCAGCTCTATTAATGCCTTAATCTGCTGCTGTGAAATAAATGTTTTATTTGATTTTGAATAGTAGTCTTTCTTGTGTTGTTATTGCGCTTTTCAGAGGTTATTATGGTTAAAAAGTCCAGAAATAGGCATAGCGGGTATATAACCAATGTTTTACGATATAAAAATATCATATAAAAAAAAAAAAAAATGAAAAAAACTCCCCAGTTATAACCGCCCCCTCAGTCATTTCATCCTAGCGCCGGCCCTGGTTGATGTTTGTAGCTGCTGCCGGTGCCCCACGCTGCATTCAAGTTGAACACAATCTCTTTGGGTAACTCCGGTGGTGTGTAGAACTGTGGCATACTTTGGGCTCTATTCTCCCCCTGGCCTTAGGCACTAAACTGCAGCCTTAAATGCACAAAACACGCTTTGCGCCTACCTACCGCTGACTCGGGAAGATAGCGCCCTGTTTTTACTCCCCGAAATGTGCTTTATGCTGAAACGGCGTGGCGCAGTGCCAGAATAGGCCAAAATGGGCGTTTCGGCCTTAAATACCAGCCTAAAGCGATCTTCCCAACTGGCGTTAATTTTGCGGTTAATGCTTTTCAAAACCAGGCCTTATTCAGTGTGCCGGCTCCCCTACCAAAGCATGCATTGAGGCTTAATACATTTTGACAATTTTGACATTTGACATCAAACGGATCCTGACTGTTACCGTCCAATATCTATACCCTGTATAGCCAAAGTTTTGGAGAGGCTGATTTGTAAACAGCTTACAGGTTTTCTGGATGTATATAGCATTTTGTCTAATGTGCAATCTGGATTCCGTGCAGGTTATGGGTGTGAAACTGCGACCCTTAAAGTATTGAATGATGTTATCACTTCCCTTGATTCTTAACTAAGCTGTGCAGCCATATTTATTGATCTTGCAAAAGCTTTTGAGACTGTAGACCACAAACTGCTTCTGGGTCGACTAAAATATATTGGTGTCACAAAGAAAACAGTAGCTTGGTTCAGAAAGTATCTCTCTGGACGTACACAGTCTATCAAATATGGAAACGTGATATCTCAGCCCCTGTCCATCTCATTGGGAGTGCCACAGGGTTCCATTTTAGCTCCTGTTCTTTTCACCATTTATATCAACAATATAGGTCTCGCAGTTGGTAACTCTTCCGTCCATCTCTATGCCAATGACACTATTCTATATTATGCTGGCCCCTCCCCAGATGCTGTCCTGAAAACTCTTCAGGAGAGCTTCCAGCTAATTTAGGCGGGTTTCTCTGCCCTGGGTCTGGTTCTCAACACCAATAAGACTAAGGTCATGTGGCTCGGCAGAAGGAATGTCTCCCCACCTGGTACAACAGGTACACGTCCTCCGATGGCCGAGAGCTGGAGTCAGTCACCTCCTATAAATATCTGGGGATCTGGATTGACAGCACTCTGTCCTTCTAAGAACATCTGACGAAGCTTCAGGCCAAGGTCAAATCCAGGCTGGGCTTCCTGTAACCGTTCCTCCTTCATTGCCTCGGCCAAACTCACCCTGGTCCAGATGACGGCCCTCCCTCTGTTTGATTGGAAATGTGATCTACCGGTCAGCTGCCAAGAGAGCTCTGGATCACCTGGATGTCCTATATCACTCTGCCATCCGTTTTGCCACCAATGCCCCTTACAGAACACATCACTGCACCCTGTACTCCATGGTAAACTGGCCTCCCCTTGAATCCAGGCGCAAAATACACTGGTTTAGCCTGGTTTACAAATCACTCGTAGGCCTCACTCCCCCCTATCTTGCACACCTATTGGAACACTCAACTCCCACTTACAGCACCCGCACTGCCACCCACATTCTTCTGAAGGTCCCCAAAGCTCACACATCTCTGGGTCGCTCCTCCTTCCAGTTTGCTGCAGCCGATGACTGGAACAAATTACAAAAAACCCTGAAGATGGAGAGCTTTGTCTCCATCAGTTCCTTCAATGACCTTATTACTAACACTATGTCGTTGCTCCTCATGATGTTGTCCGTGCTGCCCCTTCTCCTCTTTGATTCAGCTTGTATTCACTGTTGGTCTACTTCCTCTTTTAAAGTGTAGATATTGTTGCCGTCATGTGTGCTAGCATACAGTTTAAATATATACATATAGTATGTGTATTGTTCTGTCTGTTCTGTCTATTTGTCTGTGATGGCCTGCTTGTGGTCTGTGCTGAATGTTTCTTGTCCTATCTCTGTGTCACTTTTAAGCTTTTATTTTTCCCATAACCCCCTTCCCCTCAGGAGTTTTTTTTTCCTCCCACTAGGCTGTTATTGAAAATAAGAATTTGTTCTTAATTAAATTGCCTGATTAAATAAAAGTTGATGATGATGACAAGAAAAAGCAACACAATCAGCCTAAGTAGGCTAAGTGGTAGATAGAAATAATATTTATGTTAACACAACATGCAATTCTAGAACATTTCAATATTGGTCAAAATAAAACATAAAAATCAAAACACAACCCTATGTGAAACATAGCCTACATGTAATCCAGGTCGTATATATATCCGTCGCAAATACAATGTGTTAGACGAGTGACAACCATGACACGGTTGTGCTGTGATGTGCAGGAGCAGCAGGTAGCCTACAAGTTATAAAACTACCTGCCCTGAATGAGCCGAGTGGGGGTGCTTGTTCACTATTGTGAAAGTTATGTGTTTACAACATATAAAGATCATGGAAGTGGATGGTATCAGGAATGTCACCGATAACGTTCTATATTGTACAGGGAGACCATCAGCCCTGCTGAACAGATCTGTATTTGCCTGGCTGTAGGTTGAATCATTTTATTCAGGCTATGATCTGCGATGTGCTGAGATATCCAAATTGGCATGAAGAGATGACAGCATGCAACGAAAACCCAGACTGGATCGAGTGGATCGGAGCTTCGAAAGGAAGAATGTCATTGCCTAAATGCAGTTCACCAATGCACTGGCGCCGGAACAAGGGGGACATGGGGACATTTTGTCCCCCTTAAAATTTGGTCCCCCTAAATTTTTTTTTTTTTTTTTTAATCTGAGGGGGCAACTGCCCCTGACGCTTAGAGCCCACTTTACACTGTTTACACAGCCTGTGATGCTTGTTAAAGCCGTGATCATTGTGGGATTATTACACCTGAGACAGACAGACCCAGGGATCAAGTTACAGAGAGCCCACTTTACACTGTTTACACAGCCTGTGACACTTGTTAAAGCCATGATCATTGTGGGATTATTACACCTGAGAGACAGACAGACCTGGACTCTGTACTGCACTCACTGTCATTGGCTGCTGCTATAATCGTATACGGTTATTGTTATTTTATTTTTGTGTTGAGATGACAAGTTTTGCACTGTGTTTCGAAGTGATAATAATAATAATAATAATAAGTTCAGTGTTTCTGCCTGTGTTGCTGTCTGTTGTAGTGTAATTATAAAATTACCTAAAGGGAGAGCAGGTCACCAAGTGAGTGAGAAAAGGAAAAATACTGAATAATTACATTACTACAGTATAATCCTAATGTTAATTTAAAATGAGATATTCATCTAAATATGGCTAAAAATCATCCAAACGTCCATAAAAACGTCAATTTTTCGTCGCCGCCCTAATGGGCGCCGAATAAAAAAAAAAAAAAAAAAAAAAAAAAGAAAAATTGTGTCCCCCTTATTGCAAACTCGTTCCGGCGCCACTGCACCAATGACCACAGTTGTGTTGCATCCTCGGCACGGTGTTGAAAAATAAACTAAGTTTAATAACAGCAAGTTGTTTTATTCAACTTATCAACTTCTAACACAGGCCATTGTTGCTTGAAATATGCAATTCTATAAGTCTTGGAAGGGAAAGAAGAGGAAAATACCTCTACACAATATAACTACTTCTGCACTATATATTTTTGTACCAATAAAAACTGTTGAGAAAAAAAAAAACATCCAGGTCATGTGTGGCACCAACAAATCTGAATGCCTATTAAAGTCCCTATAACTGTGACCAGCCCCCAGAAAACTTGCAAGACCCCAGGCCCTGACAAAATAAAATTATCAAGGAATTTGCTGTGGAGCTCTGTTCCCCACTGACATCAGTACCCAGCCCTGGTTAAATGCACAGGCTTAAGGCCCAGGGCACAGGACGTGAAGGGGCCCAAGGCTCAGAGAGGAAAAAAGAAAAAAAAAAGTTTTTTATCAAGCTCACTTATCAAAGCAATTAACTTGTCGGTACGCTTTGTCCTCCTTTTGTTCATGCCAGCACTATATGATATCACCTGCCCCCTCAGATAAGCCTTCATAGCTTCCCATAAATTAGCCTTGGTTGTACTAGATGTCTGATTTGTTTCCAAAAAGAAGTCTATTTGGTTAGATATGAAAGAGACAAAGTCTTTATTATTTAGTAGCCGTGGGTTAAGTCTCCAAGAGCGATAGGCAGGTTCATTTTCTGGGAATTGTAATGACATTAACACTGGACTATGGTCTAATGATGATATTCCCACACCCACTAGATGACAACAGAGGAAGCAGTTTTTTATCCAAAAGAAAAAAATCTATCCTTGAGTAGGATTTATGAGGTGAGGTGAAAAAAATGTATATTGTCTATTTGTGGGGTTTTTAAACCTCCAAGGATCTATTATTCCATACAACTCCAGGAATGAATTAATACACTGTGATGATTTACTTAAAGTTCCCATCGTACCTCTGGAGCGGTCAAGAGTAGGATTTAATACACAGTTTAAGTCCCCTTCCAGTATCAAGTGGTGAGTATTTAAATCCGGTAATAGAGAAAAAAAATCTTAAAAAAATTGAGCATTGTCGAAGTTATGAGCATACAGGTTCGCCAACAGAACCGGTAAATTAAATAATGTTCCTTGTACCATAATGTAAAATCATGTTATTACATCACTGATGATGCCATATGCACTGATGTACTTAACTCATTGAGTGCCAATGACGTCTAAAGACGTCAATTCAAATAGTAACGTAGAGTGCCAATGACGTCTAAAGACGTCAATTGCGTTTTTTGACGGTGGGACGTGGATCAAAGCCTGATGCATCTCCTGTAAAAATATGGGGGATGTTGAAGGTGTATAAGCTATTTTACGGACCCATTAGGTGGCGACAGTGCTCTCCAGATTAGAGAAAGGTGAGGAAAAAAACAGAGAAGAAGCCGTGGGGAAACGGAAACCGATGCATGCTGTAACGTTAGCTGTGCCTGTGAACAGCAGCCAATCTGCTCCCACAATTGAGCCTTTCTGTCTGTTGTGATAGTTTCTCCATATGATTAGTTGCCAGAAAAGGAGCACCCGACACCAGCGTCTTTCTGAAAAGATAAATTATTCTCAGCTGGAAGCGCTGGGAGCCGGCGCACAAAAACGGCGGAGCGCTGAGAAAATAGACGCTGTGCAGCGCACTTTGAAACGTGCAGCGGAAAATTCAGAGCAGCAGAGAGCCACCAGAGACACTCCCACGGAGGAGGAGTTTGCAGTTGAGGGGGGTGGGGTACGCAGGGCACCATACAACACCGACCCAGACAGCAGGCTCGATGGACAGATTGGCAAACACAAGCTAGAATACCTGATGCCCACCAGCAGTAAATCAAGACCAGCAAGAAGGTGTAGGGTCTGCGCACGCAGGGGCCAGCGCTGCTGGTTGCAGCTAAAAAATATTATTTTGCCATCAAAATTCCTTTGTTCTCGCTGTTTTATTGAAGGAAATTATTTTTGAGGTGTCACTACATCAGAAAATATTAGCTTCAGAGTCAGTGATGTGCTTGAAATGCTTCATTTCACAAAAGGCTCATTATCTCAGCTTCTAGTTTGAAACGTCTGTTTTTGGTGAAACCAACCTATCTTCTACTGCTGATAACTAAAGAACGGAAAATGATATCAATAAACTTTTTTTTGCTGATGATACAAGAGAGTCTCATCGTTCTTTGGGCGTGTTCGGTGTTTACATAGTAATATCACACAATATTCTGTGGGTCTTGAGAAATCACTGAAAACGCTCTGAAAGGGCTGGCACTGGGAGCATCCATTTTCCAGAAATGGCTGGCAGCCAATGAGTTAAGGGGCACACACGCATGTAAACAGACCCAGATCCGCGCACGCCAATAGGGCAGGCAAGGCCACGCAGCAGCCGAGCTGGAGCGACAGCTTGGCGAGCTGAAGGGTGGGCGAGGCTGCGCAGTTGGCGAGCCTAGGAATCGAGTGCGTGATTCCTAGGCTCGCCCAAAAAATCGAAATGGGAGTTAGAATTGAACATTGATCTGTCAGAGAGTGATTGGCATTCCATATGTGAAACACAACAAACCTCCACCAGCTCTAGAAGATGGAGGGATTTTAGCTGGAAGAACTTTTTCATCCGCTTTTTCATCACACCGTACATTAAAAACAGTTAGGTGAACAGCAGCCCTGCTGGACACAGTATAGGCAGATGAATGCCAATCACTCATGTTTTCTATATGAAAATACAAGTTTTCTGGGAAAGTGTTACAGTGGAATCCGGTTATAATAATCATCCGCTTATAGTGATCAATTTGACCCAACCCAAGGTGATCATCATAAGAGGAGTGCACTGTACTCAGATCCTGCAGGAGATCTTAGGCTATGAGATTCCCAATGAAGCCCAGCTTGTGTACCTGGGTTTGATATCAGATGAGGAGGACCTACCTCTTCAAAATTGTGATACTTGCTGGGGAAATTCTGCCATCACAAGGAACTGGTTGAAAAATGACTCTGCAGGAGCAGGTCAGTTGATGGACATTGTAGAAGAAATATACTCCATGGAGAAGCTGATGTATAATCTACCGTAAATTCCGGACTATAAGACGCACCGGTGTATAAGCCGCGGGACCAAAATTGACTATTTTTTTCTTCTATAAGCCGCACCGGTCTATAAGCCGCGGGTGTTTTGATGTTTAATTACCATATGAAAGGGTTCGTGCACAGAGAGGAATGTCGGGAAAGCGATGGCTGTTTGGGGAAGCTCCCATTTATTAACATTTCAACAAAACAAAACAAAAGTCAGGTCACTAATCCCCAGACAAAATCACACAACAATAGGCTATATGTGCAGCAAACCTGTAACCAGAGAAGTCAAGTCACTAATGCTCGTCTTCCTCTTCTTCCTGCGTACTGAAACCACCAAAGTCCTCATCTTCAGTGTCGGAAACGAACAGGTTCAGGGTGGCTTCGTCAACCACTCTCCTCTCTCCTTCATTGTCACTCAAAACCAACGAACTCCTCTTCATCTATAGCTGTGTTTCCATTACAGTTTTTCGCAAAAGAATTGCGATATTTCTACAACTTCGACAATGTACAATTGCGACTTGTAGGCGTTTCCATTGAAGTTGCGTTTGAGTGATTCCCCGTTGCAGCAGCTGCCACAGTGATTACGCACGGGGATCTGCCCCATATCCCGTCCCCTGCATGCTCAAATCCAACCAATGGTCAATGGAAATCCCAACATGAAGTTACAATGCATATAAACGAGCCTGATTATCAATTCAAAAGAAAATGAGTCGCAAAATGTTGCTGGCTGCGTGAATGCAGTCAGCGCGACAGGCAGAGGAAAAAAGGTAGCCTAATAGCCTACAACTGGTCCGATTTAGAGATGGAGGGGGGAAAAGGCTGATTTGGTTCTATAATTGCACCTGAAACGTGTGCAATGTATTAGCCTACTCACAGTCACTGTATTCACTTCAGACAGCACCACCGCACCAGTGTGTGCTTTTCATCCTCTCATCTCGCCGCTGTGCCAAATGCGCGCACACAGGCAGCCTGCTGTCACCATGGACCGATTTCTGCCATTAAACATTATCTAATTTGCCCGGCTACGCTTTTGCACAACACTCGTCTTTCTGCTAGGTAGCGTTGCTTCAAAGTTTTCCACTTGGTGCGGAGGTTTTGACACGGCTATCGAACCTTACTTACCAAACTTATTTTCCGCTCCTTTTCCAAGGGATAATATGGGTCACATGACGTGCAAATGCGAAAAATGTGTTTCCATTACACTTTTGCGATAAACTGCTATATCGACACGTCTGAAAAACCACCTCATGATCATCTACTGCTCGTTCTCATGCTGTCGAGAACGAGCAAAGCTTTTTTTTGGTGAAAGAATCCTCCAGGGCGCTTCTTGTTAACAGTCCGAGTGAGTGGCAGGTCGAACGTCAAAGGCACTTCATCCATATTTATGATCTGCTCCGGTTCGATGGAATATTCCTTGATCTTCCTTTGTGTGAATTCGCCGAAGTTTGTGATTTTCTCCTGGTAGTCGGGGGAGGGAGTTGATGGGCTTGTGGCCGTTTGCTTACCGTAATTACCATATGTAAGTGGTCAGGCACAGAGGGGATTGTCGGGAAAGAGATGGCTGTTTGAGGAAGCTCCCATTTACCGTATTACCGTAACATTTCAACAAAACAACATAACACAACACCACCGTTGTTTATTTTTACAGTGCACACAGTGTCCGCGGTGTGGTGAAAAGAGGGCAAGAGAGGAAATTAAAACAGAAGTGGATTTATAGTTAGAAAGAGTGCTAAAAAAGAGAGATTTTTTTTTTTTTTTTTTTTTTTTTTCTGAAAAAATCCATAGATAAGACGCACCGTTATATAAGCCGCAGGGGCCAAAAAACGGGAAAAAAGCCGCGGCTTATAGTCCGGAATTTACGGTAATAACGAAGGCGAAGACCCATGACTGCCATTGGGCAAAATGGCATGCTTACAAGTCAAAAGACGAGTAGTATTCTTTACTGGCCTGGTTAGAATTGACAGAAGTATTTTCTATTTTACTACGTATGTTGTGTGTTTGTCCTACTGTGTCTTTGTTGATTTTGTTAACTCAAAATAAAGAGTTAAAAAAATAAGAGTATAAACCCATGACCCATTTAAAGTTTGAATCGAGTGTCTAGCTAAGGTCTGAGGCCCTCTTTCAAGCCATGCCCTGAACAGTCCTCCCATAGACTTACTGTACAGTCTAGTTTAGCCACATACCAAGCTTGCTCAACTGTTATTGGAGCACAGAGCAAAAAGGGGCGGGCCTTCGGAAAGTTCTGGAAACAAGTTAAAATCACTGGACAGCTTGTCATGTTTTGCAGGGCAGATAATAGAGAGGATATTAAAGATAATTCAGAAAGGAAAATGTTGAATGTCAAGGTTGGCTCAGCGGTTTCACAGTAATGTCTTGTTTGCTCTCTTCTTCCTGCATATAAAGTGTTGCATAGAGACACTGCATGAAAGAGGCCACGCCCATCACAGGGGAAAGCGCTAAATTCACTTCCATATACCAACGTAATTTTCCTTGAATTAAACATACTGTAGCTAAAAGTTTTGTGTAGTGGGGCTGTGCAGACAACAAATGTAAAAAATCGCCAATTAAAGTTTTTTTGTAGATGTATTCAATGAGAAATGGTCTCCGGTAATAGTACAGATAGAGAGACTGAGTGATGATAATAGTGCTTCTCTGGGTTGATTGTATGTTAAGTTGAGTTGTGAGCCTTGTCTGTGAAGCCTGCATGAATTGAACCAGTGAAAAAGGGGATGATGTGATGCTACATGTAGGCCTACTATGAGATTTGTGTTTCCTGTGTTTTTCAGTTCTATTGTTTGTGAATAAAATAACAAAAATAACGTTTTTTGTACTCCCGACCAAAACAAGGAAGCCATTGAGAATTGGTGAGAAGAAAAATGTGGATTTAGCTGTCAAGGAAGTAAGTTGGAGTGTTATGATCTTTGTGTGCAACACCCGACCATGCACGCGACATAGGAGAACACCAGGAGTTTTTGTTTCCCCCCGTTTTGGGCGTGTTTTCTGAATGATTACGCGCTCCGCACTTTCTCTATAATTGCTGCAGCCACATATTGTTCTAAGATAAATGTGTATCGATGCTTAGTAACGGATTCACACACAGCAGATGTTTCAAGATGTCATTGCATTTGTTTTATTTTCACATTTGAACGCATCTTTTGTCTTCATACAAATCAGGGTGCGTTTGTATTATTCTCTCAGGATGCCCCGGGCGCCCCGGTCCCCACAAACATACATGTTTCATATCAACACACGTCACGTTTACACATCATCGTTAGCATTAAAACATGTCTACACAGCGTGTCTTCACAACACTGCTGCTCCTTCACCAAAAACACTGACCTGACTTTTCTAAAAGCATCTAAAGGGAGAGGCAGCCAGCGGAGGTTTCATTATGAAGGATTTACACTTGACAGCTTCTGAGACTGGATGGTGAGAACGATCACAGCCAGAGAGCTTCAAGAAAAACATCCAAGGGCAAAGTTCACAAGATGTAATCAAAGGCTTTCAAGCACTGGACATAACTATTCCCCTTTGTTTATTTGTTGCAGAGCTGTGACCAGGTCAACTTCACTCAAGTCCCAAGTCAGTCTTAAGTCTTGAGGCTCAAATCAAGTCCCAAGTCTAAATGTAGGTTACCAAGTCAAGTCCAAGTCATCAATGTCAAATCTAAATGTAGGTTACCAAGTCAAGTCCAAGTCATCAATGTCAAGTCTAAATGTAGGTTACCAAGTCAAGTCCAAGTCATCAATGTCAAGTCTAAATGTAGATTACCGAGTCATGTCCAAGTCATCAATGTCAAGTCTAAATGTAGATTACCGAGTCAAGTCCAAGTCATCAATGTCAAGTCTAAATGTAGATTACCGAGTCAAGTCCAAGTCATCAATGTCAAGTCTAAATGTAGATTACCGAGTCAAGTCCAAGTCATCAATGTCAAGTCTAAATGTAGATTACCGAGTCAAGTCCAAGTCATCAATGTCAAGTCTAAATGTAGATTACCAAGTCAAGTCCAAGTCATCAATGTAAAGTCTAAATGTAGGTTACCAAGTCAAGTCCAAGTCATCAATGTCAAGTCTAAATAGATTACAAAGTCAAGTCCAAGTCATCAATGTCGTCTAAATGTAGAACAGCAAGTCAAGTCCAAGTCATCAATGTCAAGTCTAAATAGATTACAAAGTCAAGTCCAAGTCATCAAAGTCAAGTCTAAATGTATAGCAAGTCAAGTCAGAGCAAATCAAGAGTCCAGTATAAAATCCAACAAATAATAGAACAGCTAACAGTCAACAGGAAAAGACAACACTTATGCCGTATCACGGTATTACGATATCCCAAATCTAAGGTGATTTACATCACGATATTGATATAATATCGATATATTTCCCAGCCCTACAATTAAGTTTAAACTTTCAAAACAAGCATAACTAATACATTTTAATTATTCCTGACTCTTCCCTCTTATTTTCCAGTACCAGTGGTTGGTGGCGGTCTGTGGACAGAAGTTCAGGACAAGTAAAGAGAGCAAAGATCATCTAATAAGAATTCACAAGTATCCTCTGGACTTCAGATTTGACAGACTAAAGGTAAGACGTGCCTGCCTCCATTTTGTCCACTAGATAGCAGCACCAGATAAAACACCATTAGAGATGGGACCGAGCATTTTGATCTTGGAGAGCTGGGGCCACATTACAGAAACTCCCTATCTTATGTCTTAAGTTAGGATAGGACTAGTTTAAGATAGGATTTTTTCTGATTTCGTATTACAGAAGCAAATCCTAACTAACTTTAGGAATCCTATCTTATCTTGCTAAATCCTATCTTATGTCTTGTTAGGAAATCCTAAATACTCATCCAGCATCGGTTATCAACTTTTCTGTCTGTTACCCTAGCAACCACTAGCAACAGACACCTCCTCCTTTCTCAACTTGCGGGGGGAAGTAGGAGCGCTAGTAGCCTGCTGGCTGGAAAGTTTTCAGCCACCCTCATGCGGGAGGTGAAAGAGAGGGAATGGGCTAAAATAGCGGAAACCGTCTCTGCCGTTCCTCCCCCCTTGGAAATTGTATGTACCGAGGAGCCAAATTGCTGATGGCTGTTGCTACCTCAGTTAAATTACGTGACATAGCAGGCTGAGATATTTTGGATATGTCGGCCACTTCAGTTTGAAAATCTCCCTTCGCAAAAAAGCGAAGTGCATTTGGGCAAGTTGTACTCAGAGATGGGCAGTATTTGAAATACTTGTATTTGAAATACGTATTTCAACTACTTTTTTGTATTTTGTAATTCGTATTTGGCTGGGCAGAGAAAAATGAGATGTAATTTGTATCAAGATACTTTCAGATCTTGTATTTTGTGTATTTCAAATACATAAAATACATTTTTCTTTTTATTCTCAAATTGACACATGTAAACATTGACACAGGTTTAAACTAAAGATGGAGAAATTAGTTGTACTAAAAACAACTAAGTGAACTAAACTGAAACCTGATATGAATAAACAGAGAAATTACTTGTACTAATAAAACAACTAACTGGACTGAACTGAAACCTGATTTGAATAGGAGAAATTAGTTGTACTAAAAACAACTAAGTGAACTAAACTGAACTGAAACCTGATATGAAAAGATGGAGAAATAAGGTGTATTGAAAAACAACTAACTGAACTGAAACCTGATGTGAAAAGATGGAGAAAGTAGTTGTACTAAAAACAACTAAGTGAACTAAACTGAAACCTGATATGAATAGATGGAGAAATAAGTTGAAAAAACAACTAACTGAACTAAACTGAAACCTGATATGATTCAGAATAGATAGAGAAATAAGTTGTACTGAAAAACAACTAACTGAACTAAACTGAAAGCTGATATGATTCAGAATAGATTGAGAAAGAAGTTGTATTGAAACACTAACTAACTGAACTAAACTGAAACCTGATGTGAATAGCTGAAGAAATAAGTTGTACTGGAAAAAAAACAACTAACTGAACTATACTAAAACCTGATATGAATAGATTGAGAAATAAGTTGTACTGAAAAAACCCCTAACTGAACTAAACTGAAACCTGATTTGAATAGGAGAAATTAGTTGTACTGAAAAACAACTAACTGTCATAAACCTGATTTGAATAGATGGAGAAATTAGTTATACTGAAAAACTATAACTGAACACCAAAGTACCCTAATGAAAATCAAAAATGTCTTTCTGTTGCTACAAGGATGTCTGAGCTTCACTGTGCATAATGATGGCTGTGCAGATTTTGACACTAGAATGGTGTTACCACTGCTGATAGTGGAAAGTTGTATTCAGTGAGTGATTGTTCTTTAGTAATTATGTTCTAGATAGCCAGGTTGTTTTGGATTTTGTTTATGAAGCAGAAGGAGGGGAAGTCATTTTAAGGATGTAAGGATTTGAACAAGAGTCCAATTTCATGGAAGGCCTTTTTTGTTTGAGATGCAGTTTCTCATCGTTCCTCTCACCGATTCACAATTTCACAACCTTAGACAGGATGTGCATCAGGGCATTCAATTCCTGAAATGTAACCTTTTCTAGTTGTATAAATATGTTTGCATGTTAAATAAATACTGTGACGACAAGTTACTGACATGGTGGTGAATGTGAAGTTGTTTAAAGGGGACCTACTATGCCTTTTACCTATTTCAGTTATTTATATATTGTGTTATGATGTCAGATATCTATGGCTAAACATAGTCAAAGTTCCAAAACTTGAGGTTAACATGCAGAAATGCTGCCTTTAAGTCAAAAGCCCTCACAGAAGGTGATTAACTGAGCTGAAGGAGAAATTAGTTCTACTGAAAAACAACTAAAACTAAAATGGAAGAACTGCAGTGTGTTAGGGAGGGGAGCGTACCTATGTTCCCCGGGTCCTATATTCCCCGGGTCCTATGTTCCCCGTTTTTGTGGGACCGGGGAACATAGAACCCTTCCTAACCTCCCCCAGACCCTAACCCAAAACCTAACCTCTCCCACCCCTCACGCCTAAACCTAAGGTCGGCATTGCGGGTGGTCGGCATAGCGGATAGACACCCCAAATGTTACGGAGAGTGTTAAAAATGGGGAACATAGGACCCGGGGAACATAGGGATGACCCCTTAGGGAGTACACATACTGTGACAGAGGACTAAAGAGAGGATTTACTGTCTAAGGAAACCAGAAAATGTCACTTTTGAATAGCTGAAATCAGAGAATTAGGACATTTTCCTTAAAGAAATGTCTCTAAATGATTAATAGATCATCAAAATAGGCAATTAATTTAATATTTGGCAATTCATCTATGAATTGACTAATCGTTGCAGCTCTTTATAAGTTTTTATAAAATGTATTTTCATGTATTTTCAAAATACAAAATACGTATTTGTATCTCAAATACATTTTCAGACAAGTATTTTGTATTTGTATTGTGATACATTTTTTGAGCAAGTATTTGTAATTTGTATCAAAATACTTTATGATGTATTTTCGCCCATCTCTGGTTGTACTACCGGCAGAGGCAGAGCCCCGTGTCACCTATAGTCGGTCTCTCCAACACAGGTCTCAGCTCCTCGGCTAGCTGCAGTATCATGTCCCGGGGCGGTCTGTATCGATTAACGAGCGTTCTGTTATCAAAACGCAAAACGTCATTCGGCTCCCGCATGAGCCTCTCGGCAAATAAATTGCGCCTGTTGACATTTTGTTGGTTTTGCAAATGTAATAGCAGCGCAGCCATAACGTAGGTAGGTAGGCTATAGATAGGCTATAAATTATAACGAGATGCAAGATGGCTGTTGTTCCAGTTGAAAATAGCGTAAATGAGTTAGGACAGCATAGCTGGCATCTTAAAGTTAGGAGAGCTTTTTTTAAGATTTTGGGGAGTTGGGACGCTTATGTAATACGCTTTTCCCATTTTAAATTAGGATGAGAATATTGACTTAGGAACTGTTGTTCTGTAATGGGTGTTTTCCTAAATCAAGTCCTAACTCTAATTACCATGGTTACCAATCATTTAGGATAGGATTTGGAATTTAGGAAGTTTCTGTAATGTCGCCCCTGAGGTCCATTAGTAAAAAGGGGGGGGGGGGGGTTACAGTATGTGCGACTTTGTGAAATCCCAAAGGTAGTCTCAAATGAGAGGAGTGAGAAATAAATAACATGAACATCCACAACAGTAAAACTGAATCCACCAGGAAATGGAAGGTCGCTGCACTCCGCCTCCTCTGGTCAGTCGGGGCTACGTCCTGCCGGTGACGCTCCCTGCTGTCGGGTGAGAAGAAGCGTCTGGCAACTTCACATGTATCTGAGGAAGCATGGTGCTAGTCTACGGCTCTCCACAGATCAGCAGAGTGGGTGGGGAAGCGACCGGGACAGCAGGGGGAATTGGCCAATTAAGTGCAATTGGGGAGAAAATGGTTGGGAAATCAGAAAAAGAAAAGAAAAGCATGCAACATTATAGTAAGTTGCTGTAAAGCCAATGTCAAGCTAATGCTTATTCTAAATTACTTGCAAATATATATGTTTAACAACTTGCTTTAAGGGAAGGCATTAGGAAAGACATGCTGAACATGAATGATCTGTAGCCTATAAATCAGGGTTCTTTAAAGTCTGAGACTGTGGGCCTCGACCCCCCAGACAGAGCTTGGAAAAAGGTGCCCCCCTCGCTCAATTCCTGGATGTCTATGGGGTCATGATTATGTTATTTGATCCCATATACACTCAACAATTGAGCCAAGATAGCCTGATATTGCTGTTTGACATACTTCAGACTACACCAAATACATAAATACATACCAAATGTAGGAGCCATTTTATGGTTTTCCTATGCATGTTCAACGTTGAGCACTAGGTGGCCCCCTTGGGTCACTGGTTGTTTGGAGTCACCGGTTACTTAGGGAGGTGGGTAGCAATCATGCTCCAGGTGTGTTGCTAGACGGGGAAGCTATACAGTTTTTGACCGCCACCGTATGCCACGGTTGGTGCTGTATGTGTATGGAATAATTGTTTGTTATGGTGAATGACACTGCATCATCGGTATGGATTCTTGCCTATCTTGATAGTTGAAGACCATTAAACGGTGGGCACATTCATCAAACCAAGAAACTAGAGTCGGAATCTGATTTATTTACAGACACTGCTGTTGGCCGGCGTGTCAACTAGGTCACCATCTATGCAGCCCCCTCAGTGGCTTAAAGTTCTAGGCTTAGCCGCTACACCAAATATATAGAAAGGTGTGTCTGAAGACATTTATTTGTTTATGACTCTGGGAAAGTGGGGACAACTGTCAAATTCCACAAAACTACTTTATCTCTTATAACCAGATCACACACATTAAGCCTATTCTATGTTATCTCTTATTTTTTCACTTCCATTCACTGAGCCTCCCCTGAAACTGCTTGGAGTCCCCCTGGGGAGGCCCGCCTCCCACTTTGAAAACCCCTGCTATAAATAAAGCTATGGATTTTTTCCCCCTTGGTTTGTCTTTCATCATAAGATAAGGAATTCAGACCAAATTTAGCTACGTGGCAGTTGGTTATGATGAGCCAAGGTTGTGTCCATCATGGAAAACCCTGAGAAAATGAATATTTACCCACGTGAAAAAAAGAAAAACTTTGCATTTAATTTACATTGCATTATCATATCACTACTTTACTATTGACATTACCCAGCAAACATCGTCACAAAGTGACAAATGTGATTGACGTCCATTTTTAAATATAAAAACACGTTTATGCCATAAATATACATGAAGTAAATATTTCTGTGTCATCATTTAAGTACCTGTGGTGTGCAGAGGCGGTGGGTAAATAATGACACTTGTTGCCGAAAACAGCAGAGCAGCAATATGCCGATAGTAACTTCAGCAAAGAGATAGTTCATCCAGTAAATTACAGTGTTGCTGTGTGGCAGATCTGTGTTCACCTCTGGGTTGTGGAGAACTTTTGTTTTTAAATCTAACATACATAGTTAAATCTGGACAGAACACTGCCATATATGGTTCAAGGGAGTTTCAGAAAGTCATATTAACATATAAAAATGAAATAGCGTGTATAGGACTGTTACGGCCCTTGGCCTCATTTATTTGTTATAGTATTACACTTCTGGCTTATGCCTATTGTAACATTCCATTGACTGTTTTACTTTGTGTGAATTGTAATGGGAGGAGGGGGTGTTACAGCCTCTGTCAAAGCCTGGCATTGGTGTGTGGCTCTATTTCTGTTTCTTTTCCTGCCTCACTCTCTCTGTCCCAGACACGCCCCCTCTGCTGCAATGATCCCTTCTGCTGAGGTGAGGAGCCCTCACCTGGAGCTGGTTGGCAATCACTGCTGATTGGCTGCTTCAGAGCTGCATGCCCTACATAAGCTCCAGTGTGCCAAGATGGCACTGGGGTTAATGTGTTTAACACTGGCCTGCCATGCGCCCGCTGGTTGTGTTTGAAACCCTGTTTCTTACATAGCCTTGTGTAGCTCTTTTTGATTAGCTTTTTGCTGCTTTCAGCTACTAGCTCTCTTTTTGGTTATTCTTTTTGAGTGCCCTTTGGCCACCTGACAGCCAGCACTTGTTTATTGTGTGTGTTTTGAAGCTATAGCTATTTATATTAGCTCATTGGCCTTGCTTTAGCTTTAGCTTTTGCCTATGGCCTTTTGTTAGATGTAGCCTAACTATTTTTCATGCTTACACTCACTGGCCTCCTTAGCTACTCTTGTTATTGATTTTTGTTCATTGATTCATTGTTGATTCCTGTTTACTGATTGTTAATATTAAGGAAGCCCTGTAGGGGTGTGTTGCCCTTTTCTTTACTCCCCCTTTTCTCCTGTTTTTTTGTAGGTTTAAGGAGGAGTAGTTTTTTCTTTTTGTTTATAGTCTAGTTTATTTTATTTGTAGGTTAACTGATTGGCCTTTGGCCACCCTGACACCTTTGTACTTCCTTATTTTTTTTACAACCAACTTATGTTAACACGTTGACTGCCAAGAACGAGTTGAGTCGTCAAACACAATCCAGCTGTTCACTGCCAACGACGACTTGACTCGTCAAACTGTTTTTTCAGTGGTTTCCACTAGGTGAGGCCCTTGGGCAATAGGTGAATGTGGATCCGACCTCTCCCGCTGCCCCGGAAGTACTCTAACAAAGATTTCTATATAAGGAAGGCGGGCTCCTTTGATCGCGTGGGTTGAAGTAGGTTGGCAATAGATTGAGACAGACAGCATTACATAGCGATTTATACATAGAGAATTTCAGCAATTTAGCGTCAGATTTAGAGCGAGTTGGTTAGCGTAGTTGATTTAGTTTGTAGTTGTTAGTACAGTAGTAGTGTTTAGTATAGTCTTCATAGTAGACTTAGTTTAGATACTTAGTTCGCGCGTAGTTACAGTTAGTGTTCATTGTAGTTAGCTTAGCACATTTAGCATTAGCGTCAGTTCATTTTAGTATTTAGCCTTTATTCTAGTTCAGTTTATTCTAGTTCAGTTTGATCGAGTTGGTAGCCGGTAGATTAGCCTTATTTCAGTTCAGTTTGAGCTAGTCGTAGCAGTAGTTGTTTTATTTCAGTTTAGTTGGGAGCGGGTGGCGTGTTTGTGCCATGCCGGCAAAACGCAAGCGGTCTTCGGCGGCCACACGCAAGCGATCGGCCGATCAGAGATCACTGCTGGATTTCTTTTCTGTACGAAATGAGCTTGTGCCGGAGACCGATTCCGAGGTCTCGGATGATGAACGGGGTGAGCCTCTGGATGTCGCGGTTGCGGCTGCTGGACTGACTGAGTCCGAGTCGAGTGACATCACGTCTTCCCCAGACGTGGAGGACTCTGAAGATGAGTGGGCCCCATCCAGGAGCGAAGGTCCACAGAGCAGTGGTAAGACGATGTTTGAGATGACTTGTGTAACTTGTGTAAATGTAATTACTATGACTGTAAAAAAGCCAGCAGTCAGTCAATTCATTTTACTGAATTTCAGACTCTGAAGATGAGCCTGAAGCAGCCAGCTGTAGCGGTACAGCACCTGGTGCCACAGCCTCTCGTGCCAGGAAAATGGGTAAGAGCACACTTCAGAATCAGGTTTATTTTGTCAGTCCCCATGGGGTGGGAGGGAGGGAGGGAAAAAGAAAAAGAAAAAGTTTTCATACTGTATTTTGTGATATCCTTGTGTTTCTGTGAAAACTGAAAAATAAAGTGATAAAAAAAAAAGAATCAGGTTTATTTTCACATCACAGGTTCCAGCCAGAATTCCAGAAATTCTAGAACTCCAGAATTCAGTACCACACATATAAAAAACACTATTTTATGGTAATTATGTATTTCTATAATTTGCAGATGGAGCTGGAAGTGGGACACGTCCTCGGCCTGCAGGTCCTGAGTGGTGTGGCGTTGACTGGGAGCCAACCCACATCCCATTCACAGCAGAACCGGGTCCTCATAGTGGTGGTGCTGCTCAACCAGTGGAGTTCTTCCAGCTCTTCCTGGACGATGAGCTGCTCCAGGCCATTGTAGTCCAAACTAACTTGTATGCACACCAGTGCATCAGTCAGGTCAGTGAGGCTCTGCCACATTCAAGGCTTGGGAAGTGGAAGGACACTACAGTGGCAGAACTCAAGAGCTTCTTGGGACTATATTTCCTGACTGGGATTGTCAAGAAGCCTGAACTGGCCATGTACTGGACCACAAATGAAGTGACTGCTACCCCCCACTTCCCCAGAACCATGTCTCGCAACCGCTTTCAGCTCCTGACACGATTCCTCCATTTCAGTAACAATTTTGATGTTGATGGTGCAGACAAGTTGTTCAAGGTCCGGCCAGTTTTGAACGACCTGTTAGAAAAGTTCAGAGCCATGTTGACACCAAGTCAAAACATCAGTATTGATGAGGGGATGCTCCTGTGGCGTGGGCGGTTGGCCTTCAAGGTGTACAACCCACAGAAACCCATAAAGTATGGGATAAAATCATACATCCTCTGTGACTCCCAGACAGGTTACTGCTACAGCATGAAGCCCTACTGTGGTGAGCGGTCCACCCTAGGCGAGACAGTGGAGTTCCTCCTCGGGGACTTGGCAGGGCAGGGGTACCATTTATACATGGACAACTACTACAACTCTGTTGGAATGTGTGCACAGCTGCTGGAGTGTCAGACACATGTCTGTGGCACTCTGAGGAGGAACAGGGGCGAGCCACCTGCTACAAAGGTTACCAACCACACCGTGAAGCTGGGGGAAACCGTCATGCGCCACAATGGTGGCACCATGGTTCTGGCCTGGCGAGACAAGCGCATCGTCAAAATGGTTTCCACTCTGCGCATGACACGATGGAGACGGTGCAGGTCAGGCAGAAAGGCAGCAGAGAGAGGGTCACACATGCAAAACCCAAGTGCGTTGTAGACTACAACAAGTACATGAATGGGGTAGACAGATTGGACCAGAACATTGCCTACTATCCCTTTGCCAGGAAGACATCCAGGTGGCCATTCAAGTTTGTCATGTACATGTTTCAAATGTCTTTTTATAACGCCTTTGTTCTGTACAAAGCTAAACACCCAGCTAAACGCCAGAGAAAGTGTAAAACATTGATGGCTTTCATCCTGAGTGTTGTCTGTGCATGGACCAGACCTGTGGTGGAGGAGGAGGTGGGGGCTGGGGTGGAGGAGGAGGAGGTGGGGGCTGGGGTGGGGGAGGAGGTGGGGGAGGAGGTGTGGGAGGAGGTGGGGGCTGGGGTGGGGGAGGTGGGGGGTGGCGGGGAGGAGGTGGGGGGTGGGGGGGAGGGCAGTGACCAACCTGCAACCAGGCCGGGCACCATACCTGGACCCTCCAAGCAGGCTGGATGTCAATCTAGCGGGCCATTACATGGCCATGTATCCAGCCTCACTCAAAAAAGCTGGCCCAACGAGGAGGTGTAGAGTTTGTAAAGAGAGAGGTGTTAGAAGCGAGACACGCTACCGTTGTGTCCTGTGTAATGTCCCATTACACAGGGCTGCCTGCTATGAGGTGTACCACTCAGAGAAGAACCGTGCTCGGTGGCACAAGTAGGCATGGGTCGTAAAAAAAAAAAAAAACTGCCTGTTTTTGATGCACTTTGTTTGATTGTTTGCTAGCTAGCAGGAATACATAAAAAGCACCTGCCGATTTTCATGTAACTTTGTGGATGGGTGTAACATGGGCCAAGGAAGTACCCATTACATTTTGGAGCAGTTCTGGATTCGGTGTACGAGCCCAAACCGGTTTGATCACGAACCGAAAAAACCTATAAAAAAAAAAAACATGTAAAAAAAAAAAAAAGCTGAGTGACCTGTGGTCTGCTGTTGTTTTGTATTTATTTTGACATTTATTTATTTTATTATGGTATTATTCCTCCATTATTGAAAACAACTATTGTTCAGATGTCTGATGTCTCACTGATTTCAAAAATAAATGGTTAAAGTGACTTTTGTGCCTGTTTGATTGAATTTCACAAAACTGCGATTATCTCAGCTTTCTGCCTCAGACCCTGAAACCATGCTGTACTCAACGGCTAATATCTACATAACTACTAACTCTACAAACTAACTCTTTTAGACAGAGAAAGTACACATTCTATTAGTACTTTTGAGATATTGTATGTTCACAAAGTCCAAGCAGAAACGAATCCTCGGCTCTTGTAAAATGAGCCAGAATCCTCAAAAAACGGCTTGGCAGAAGCTACCTACAGCAAGAAAAAAACGGCTGGCAGTCAATGTGTTAAAATAAATCATTGTTTTTGTTAACTTTAATTCAGTTTCACTCCCTTTTTTCCTGGACTCCTTATGTTACAGTGTAACATTTAAGGGACGTAACAAGGACTGTTTAAATTACAACTTTGGGGCAACGTGATGCTATCTGATATCTATATCTGGGTGATGTTTTCTGGGTAACAACTTTCAGTAAGCTTCCATCTACACGGCTGCTACTGTGAGAATAGTGACTCACTGGGAACAGGCTGCGGGGATAAGCTCTGCCACAGGAAGTGTAAACAGTCACAATCAGTTCAACACAAATTGTGTTTACACTTCTTGTTAGTCTCTCAAGCCAGACTGTCTCTTCTACATGAGGTGAATACCATGGCTGTGATCAGATTAATAGACACAGGAGAAAAGGTAGTAGCACAAACAATGTTAAAGTCGTGATCAGAGGAGGTTTTAGACATTAACATGTGTCTTCACATTTCTGACCTTCTGGAGGCTACTCTCAAGGTCTCTGCTGTCATAACCCTTCGCTCTGAACCGTGTAGGCCTACATAAACTCCTCAAAAAAAGTTCAGAAACGTTATTTCGGTCAGTTATTTCTCCCCTTTAATTGTTGTCTTTGAGTGTCTTTCTGTAATAACGGCACTTTTTGGCTGTTTAAACTCGACGAACGTTGACATTACTCCTCGAGGCGGACAGGCAAGGAGGCGGCCATTATTGTTTTGCTAGTGGCGTTCCTGATTGGCCAACTTGCACTGTCAATCACAGGGCACTGAGCGCAGTTGCTGATTGGCTCGTTCGCTTTGTAGTTTCTGCTTAAAGCCCTCCCAGGGCTTGAGGCCAGACGGTCCTGCAGAACTAAATGAAATGTGAGTTCACGTGAGCGGCTGCTTTACCAGGCTAGTTGACAGTTAGGCCTCGGCCATGATTGAATAAGTCAAAGTTTGAATGAAGCTGTCTCTGACTGTAGTTAAGTTCAGTCAAGCTCAGAGCAGCTAGCAGGCTTGTGCTGATATTCAATATGATCAAATATTGTGGTATTTTCTGGTGTTACTTAGATCAGTCAGTCTCAACATTTTTCTTATCAAGGACCCCTAATTTAGTACACCTTATTTGATTATGTTTTTTCTTCTTCTCTTGGACCCAAAGCTGAGTTTTCTTGTTCAGAGTATTTGTATTCTAGGTAGAGAGATAACAGTGAAAGTAGGATCCAAATCATTATTTTAATACACTCATTGAAATTAAATGCTTGGTAATGCTTCATTTTCCGGCTCCCCAGTTTTATAAAAACTATTTATACATTCATATGAATAATGAGTAAGTTTTGCCAATATAGTAGTACAATTATTGTAGAAAAGTGTAGAAAATCACAGTATGGCATCATAAATTGTTCAGCTCCTTTTGTTCATTTTAACATATCGTTTCCTGCCTGCTCTTTATCTAGCTACATGTAACGACTATCTTAGGTCAATATTTGAACAAAGTTTTGAGTGTTTGAAGCAGTATGGGGGGGAGTGGCCTGAGTCAACTCTGAGCTGCTGGCACGATGCCAGTGAGCCGACGCGTCACATGACAGATGAGGGGCGATATTGTAGTTGTTTGTCCGGGTCAGCTACTGATGCTCTTCTTTGTTGGTGTTGTCCGTTTAGTGAAACCAGGAAGTGTCCGTCCAGGCGTCCCCACCAAGCCGCCGGCGCTGACCTCACCACGCCGAGCCAGCGGTGAGAGAGGGAGACTGTGTGTGTGTGTGTGTGTGTGTGTGTGTGTGTGTGTGTGTGTAAAAGCCCTAAGCTGGATGTAGCTGCAGCACAAAGGAGTGGTTGTGTAGAGTTTGAGAGCTTCAAGAGACAAATCCTGCAAACAATTTATGCAGAAACATGCAAACATGGTGTGTGTGAGAGAGAGAGAGAGAGAGAGAGAGAGAGAGAGAGAGAGAGAGGTTAATCATGCATCATGCAGCCCAGCCCATGTGTAACACATTGCCATGATTGTGCAAGAACCAAAATCACTACTTTACTGTGTGTGTGTGTGTGTGTGTGTGTGTGTGCATGTGCGTGCGTGAATGTGTTTGTGTGAACATGCGTGCACGAGCGTGCGTGTGTCTAGGAACTGTAATCATGCACATAACTTGTCTGCTGTGTGTTGCTGTGCACAAAGACACATTATACAGCAGGTAGTTTACAGTCTAGCAACCTGAGTCGTCAACTTGACCGTTGATAATTCCCACAATGCACAGCTGCCCAGGCTTTACTGGCCGCTGTACAAACGGTTAGCTAGTTAGCGACCTTGCTTGTTTTACTTTACTGCTGTAACAGCATATAATAATGTTATGAGGTACGTGAACCTCCTCCAGCTAATCTGATGTTTTTGCTCATTTCAAATCATACTTGCATTCCTCCACTTTTGAATCTTCTGGTTGTTTTCTTATGTTTTTATTTTTATTTTATTGCATGGTTTATCTTTAACACATTCACTGCCAGCCGTTTTTTTTTTTACTGTAGGTAGCTTCTGCCAGAGGGTTTTTTTGAGGATTCTGGCTCATCTTTCAAGACCCGAGGATTCTTTTCTGCTAAGATTTTGTGAACACAAAATATCTCAAAAGAACTAATAGAATGTGTGCTTTCTCTGTCTAAAAGAGTTAGTTTGTAGAGGTAGTAGTTATGTAGGCATTAGCACTTGAATACAGCATGGTTTCAGTGTCTGAAAATTTAAGCTGAGATAAATAGCTTTTTGTGAAATTCGATAGAACAGTCACTTTAACCATTCATTTTTGGCATCAGTAAGACGTCAGACATCCAAACAATAGTTTTGAACAGTAATTTCCTCCATAACAGCAGGAAACACCCCTCTCCTTCAAACTCCTCCCTCCGTGTGTGTTCTTCTTGGCTGCAGCGGGCGTGTCACAAGCTCGTTTCTGCTGCTGCTGCTGCTGCTCCTGTCTGCTGGCGGCCGCTGGGCAAGTCTGGATGGGCTCGCTCGTTTCTTGGGGTTTCGGTTGAGAGCTTTGATGAAGCTTTTGCGATTCTGGTCTTATTTATGCTGCGTGTTTCAAAGTGTGTTGCACCCATAATCTATTATGCAAATTTGCAATCCCCCACCGCCAGCAATCAGCGCGAAAGCGAAAGCGTTTTCGCCAATCAATTTTACCGTATGAGAATGGTTTCATCGCGCGTTCCCCTGCAGTTTTGGCTCTGCTGTTTCTAGTCTGGAGAGCACTGTCGCCACTTAGTGGGTCGGTGGAATGGGTTGTACACGTTCGGTGGCTCCCATATTTATATAGGAGATGTAAAAGGCTTAGATGCACCGTCAATTTTTTTTTTTTTTTTTTTTTTGACGTATTAACTCATTGCATATCGATGCATACGGATGCGATGCGATTTCCGTTTCCATAACGACTTCTTCTTTGTTTTTTCCTTGCCTTTCTGTTATGTGGAGAGCACTGTCGCCACCTAAGGGTTCTGTAAAATAGGTTAGACACATTCAATAGCTCCCATATTGTAAGAGGCGATGTAAGAGGCTTAGATCGACATCCCCCCGTCAAAAAACGCAATTGACGACTTTAGTCGTCAATTCAAATAGTGACGTAGAGTGCCAAAGACGACTAAAGTCGTCAATTGCGTTTTTTGACGGGGGGATGTCGATCTAAGCCTCTTACATCGCCTCTTACAATATGGGAGCTATTGAATGTGTCTAACCTATTTTACAGAACCCTTAGGTGGCGACAGTGCTCTCCACATAACAGAAAGGCAAGGAAAAAACAAAGAAGAAGTCGTTATGGAAACGGAAATCGCATCGCATCCGTATGCATCGATATGCATGAAGCATAACGTTACTGCAGCTGTGCCTGCAGCAGCCAATCTGCTCCCACAATTGAGCCGCTCCGTGTCGGTTGCGACAGCATATCCGCATGATCAGCCGTGGAGTTGTTATTATTCTCAACTGGAAGCATGGTTGCCGGTGACAAACACACGCGGAACGCTGTAAAAAAGCTGGATGTCGCGCACCCTTCACTGTGCGCACAGCAAACTCAGCAGAGAGCCACCACAGACACGGAGGAGGAGTGTGCAGTTGAGGCGGGGCGGGGCGGGGGGGGGGGGGCACGCAGAGCAGCACACAACACCCAGACAGACCCAGACAGCAGGACAGGATTGACAAACGCAAGCCAGAATATCCGATGCCCACCAGCAGCAAATCAAGACCAGCAAGAAGCTGCAACCAGCAACGCAGGTTGTAGCTAAAAAATATTATTCTGCCAAACAAAATTCCCTGGCCTTCACTGTTTTATTGAAGGAAATTATTTTTGAGGTGTGACTACATTAGAAAAGATTAGCTTCAGAGTCAGTGATGTGCTTGAAATGTTTAATTTCACAAAAGGCCCATTATCTCAGCTTCTAGAAAAGAATTGCTGTTTTTGGATGAATCAAGCTATCTTCTCTGGCTCATAACTAAAGAACGGAAAATGGGATCAATAAACTTTTTTTTGCAGATGATAGAATAGAGTCTCATCGTTCTTTGTGCGTGTTCAGTGTTTACATAGTAATATCACACAATATTCTGTGGGCCTCGAGAAATCACTGAAAACGCTCTGAAACTCTGGCACTGGGAGCGTCCGTTCTCCAAAAGTGGCTGGCACTCAATGAGTTAACACGTCATTGGCAGTCAACCGTTGGATTTTTTTTGACGTATCAACACGTCATTGGCAGTGAACGTGTTAATTGCTGTTCTTGCTTTATGCGTTTTTGTGAAGCATTTTCTCATCATTGCTTTTTAGATAAATGCAATCAATGTCAAAACAAAAGCTCATCATCATCATTATTATTATCATTAGTTCACTATAGAGCTTCTGACATGACATGATACAATGTAATATATAATAACATGTAATATAATGATACAATGTAATAAATATATAATAACATGTCATATAATGATATATACAATATAATATATATAATAACATGTCATACAATGAATGACGTGTTGTGATGCAACCTCTCCAGCTCCGGCTCCGGCCTCCAAGACTCCCTCAGATCTGTCTCCCGTCCCGACCAAACCTCCCGCCCCGGGCGTCAAACACCCGGATCCCATGCCTGTCCCGGGACCCGTGCCCATCCCCGCCCCGGCTCCAGCCTCCAGACCCCCGGGACCCGCACCCGTCCCAGGTCTCAAACCTGCGGCCCCGGCTCCCGCCCGGAGGAAGGGCTCCCTGACTCTGACCAAAGCAGACTCTGCCGGCACCGCCAACCCAAACTCCTCAGATCCTCCTCTGCCTCCACGGTGAGACACGGCTCACTTGATCTCTATAGCATATTTATTAATCTTATTCTTTTATTTTTGGGTTGTTGTTGTTGTTGCTTGGATTTGCTTGTTGTCAATCAAGAGGGGAGGAGATGTTTACATAGGTTAATTTGAACTGTACTATGGGCAATATTGTTTGTAGTGAATTTCTCATCTCTTACTGTTTTTCTGCAACATAAAATGTGGTGGGAACCCCCCCACCAAAATCCATAACTTGTCTAGTAAAATGACATGAACAATGAAAGAAAGAAACATAAAATAGGTAACTAAGGATAATAATAAAACATTGAAAATAATAATACAATAATAACGTGTTACACCTACTGTACATACAGATTGTTTAGTAAAAGGACGTTTTTGAGCCGACTTTTAAAGGTGGTGACAGTGGGAGTCACATCTGTATAGCTGTATTAAAAGCTGCTTGGTCAGATTTTGTTTTGACCGTGGGGAACGATGAACAGACCAGACGGCCTCTAACTATTCACTATATATATATATATATATATATATATATATATATATATATCTATATCTATATCGATATCGATATAGATATAGATATATATATAGATATAGATATATATAGGTCACACAATATTAGGCTAGTTTATATAAGGAATTTATTTCTTTGGCATATTTCCAACCGGCCACTTGACCCGGTGACCTTTTAATCTGCCGGCCCGCGGCAACAAATACCAGCGGAAAGCCGGCAATTGCCGGCTAACAGAATCCCTGTGTCACGTGTCCTTAAGCACTTAGCAAGAGTTGTGCTTGGCTACTGCCAGACTTGGGTTCTGGTGACTTGAGACTTGACTTGTACTTTGATGACTTGAAAAGGTTTCTAAAGTCTTGAATTGAGATCTTGTGTTTGTGTAAATGAGTCAGATTGAAAAAGTGATGAGATTTGTTCCAGCAGACTGAATTTAAATTGTGTTTTGTGAATTTGTATGGAATGATTGAATTTACTGAAGTTGAAACTGATGATAGAAATCAAACTCCTGATCCTCTCACCATGTTTTTAGATTGCATTGAAAAGTCCTAGATATTTCTATATTAAATTGATACTGGACTCTTGTTGTGACTTGACTTTGTTGTGACATTTAGACTTGACGCTTGACATTAATGACATCTCTCTCTCCTCTCCCTCTCTCTCTGTCCAGTCCATCAGGGGTGAAGCTCCTCCCCCTTCGTCCTCCACCAATTAAATCCATTCCTGGACGACCGCCCCCTCCCGCAGTCAGCACCACGTCCTCGTCCACAGCCAACCTGACGCCTCCTCCCTCCAAAACTAGCCCCGCCCCCTCTGTCACTCCAGCCAACCAGCCTCCTCCGTCCAAGAGCAGTCCGTCCCCTTCTTCTGTCACAGCCAATCAGACGCAGGGTCAGAGGGCAACAAAGAGAGGGCCCCCTCTGCCCCCCCGTCCTAAACCTGGACACCCCCTCTATGACAGCTATATGGTAGGCTTCCCCCCCGTGCACATGCACGCACACACACACACACACACACACACACACACACACACACACACCCCTTCAGTGGCTTTATTGGATATGAGTTGGGAAATAGATGTCTAGAAGTCTGAGATTTCCTTATTTGGTCATGTCTCAGAAACAGGAAGTCCTGGTTGTCCTGGATGACCCAAGCCCCGCCCCGCCAGAGAAGGACGAGAGGAGAGGGCAGACAGTTGTCACCCCTCTCATCGACCAATCCCAGTGTCTCCTGGACCTGGACATCCAACCAGAGCCTGTTCCTGGTCTGGACAGCCAATCGAAACCCGTCTTGGATGAGGAAATGGCCGGAGAGACAGACATAAAGCGGGCTGTCCCTTCCGGAGGACTGGAGGTGAGAATTTAACCGTCAGTTTTAATATCTGTTTGTTGTAACGTTGCTAGGCTGTCGCTAACCTAAAAGTCTCCGAATAGTATCCAAACATTATTATATACTTTACAGGGCTCATAGCGAGTCAAATGAATTATTTGGAGACCAACAGCAAATAAATGAATGCGCACATTCGGAAAAGTGGGTCAAAGGTCATTTGACGTAAATATGTTGGGTTGTGTAATGACTCTTCCTTCTTTTATAGGTTCCTTGACACAAACTACATATTTTTTTACATGAGAGATAATTTGTGTGTTTTGTCTTCCAGACCATCCTGCCTGTCCTTCCTGCTGAGTACAAAGACCAGCCAGAGCCTGCTGCTGTCAGGTCAGACACATGCACGCACACACACACATGCACACACATGCACGCGCGCGCGCACACACGCACACATATACACACACATATACACACATGCACGCACGCACGCGCGCTATGGAGGTCCAAATGACTCAATAAACATGCGCAGCTATCGACTGAACGTGTCACACACGCATGCTTTGACGCCTGTGTAGCAAAGCAACGCTTGACGTGTCATGTAGTTTCCCCATTGACTTGTAATGGTCACGCGTGCACGCGTACGCGGTCTGACTGTTGCACCCCGCTGTTTATGAGGATTAATGGGCGATTTATGTTGTAAAATGTGGGCGCAAGGGATTGTGGGAAATATTTTTGTTGTGGTGACCACAGAATAGTCTGCTAGCGATCTGTAGAGGACTTGGGACAGAAACCTCAAGTGCAGTCATGTGACTCTGGTGTCATGTGACTCTGGTGTCATGTGACTCTGGTGTCATGTGACTCTGGTGGATTGGGCAGCTGGGCTGTTTAAGCTAATCAAAGTCTCTGTTCTTCAGTCTAGGCCTCCTAGCACAGGAGGCGTGCTGTATCTCTAGATAGGGATCTGTATAATAAACGATGCCAGCGACATGCTGGATCAACTTTTACCTTCATCAAATTTTGTCATTCCCTACACATGGTCAGGGTTAGCCTAATATTTTGGTCACTGGCACCATCTACTGGATGAAAATGGAACATGGAACTAGAATAAAATAGAAGAGAACTATGCGACGCGTTCACATACGCAGACTGTTGTGCGCGATGCAGATAAACTTCCGGTGGCGTACGTATCAAAAATGCAAACGCGGGTGTGTGAACGCTTAACAAAACTTCTCAGGCTTTCTCAGACGTGCACACGCTGTAAGTAGCTACAGTACGCAGCTTGTTGTCACGCGTGATGTAGTTTGCACACGTCATAGTGCGCGTGCGTGTGCGCGCGTGACAACATTTACTATGTTAATCGCACAGGCACACACGTTGCTGCGCGTGTGTCTGTTGATATTGACTTTGATAGGGCCCCATATGCGCGCACACACGCACATGCACGCACACACGCACACATATACACACACACATGCACACACGCACATGCACGCACGCACGCACACATATACACACACACACATGCACACACACACACACACACACACACACACATGCGCACACACACACACACGCATGCGCGCGCACACACATGCACGCACGTGTAACCGAGTTGAATCAGCGCGGATTCCTCGTGAGTCCCGAGTGGTAGCGAGTGGATTGGTTAAACTCACTCCCCAGGTATAAAAGCATGTTAACCAGCTCCGTCAAGGGAGCTAGCTCTCTTGGTGTTGCGGTTAACATGTTAGACTCCCAAGCCGAGGGTCGGCAGTTCGAATCCACCCCTGGACAAGCCCTTAACATGGGTTGCTGCAAGTACCACCTACACAACGCCGTTACACACGCACACATACATACACGCACACACACACACACACACACAATTGAATGTGATGGTTTTCTTGTATGCATTATTCTATGTGTGTGTATGTGTGTGTAGCGGTCCCAGGTGCGTGGCCAGGTTTGACTACGAGGGAGAGGAGGAGGACGAGCTCACCTTCTCCCAGGGTGATGTCATCGCGCTCCTGGAGCTCATTGGGCAGGAGTGGGGGCGGGGCCAGATCCACGGGCGAATCGGAATCTTCCCCCTGAACTTCACCGAGGTGGTGGAGCCCCTCCCCCAGTCGGCGCCGCCGCCGCCGGGGGAAACGGCAAAAGACTCGTCAAAGATAAGCGAGGAGACGACAGAAGAAACTACAGGTGAGATGGACTGCTGGCTTCTTTCTTTCTTTCTTTCTTTCTTTCTTTCTTTCTTTCTTTCTTTCTTTCTTTCTTTCTTCTTCCTACTTTCCTTCCTTCATTCCTATCAGTTCAGTTGATTTATTTTGATCTTGTTCAGATGATCAAAAACAAATATAGGCCTACTACAACAACATGCATGTAAAATGAAATGTACAAGACTGTAAATTTATAATATTAATACATTTATTTTGCAGACAGAACTTGCAGTAAAAGCTCATTAAACAACTATAAAAAACACAATAAAAACATGATAATGTTTATAATGGGGCATTTTTCTGATTATTATACGTTAATTTATTTACATAGCATGAAGGATGGGAGAAATCAAATGAGTGATGTAATTTTCACAAGATTGATTTACACCTAACATTTATTTTGGATATGTTAGTGGAAGCATACTGCAGGGCTACATCAGTGAATGATGTAATTCAGGTTAAAGCAGGTTTTATATCTCAGTCATTTTCTCAGTGTTATTGATTGTGTATTTGACACATGGTTTGTTCCCTCTGTCTTCAGCTGCACCAAAACCTGCACAAGACCAAGAGTCAGCGGTGAGCTAGTTGTTTTCATTCCTGTCTTACTTTTGCTTTACATTTTTCTTTTTCTTTTAATCCATGTATTTTATGTAAAGCGCTCTGAGCTCTCAACATAAAGTTATTATTAGTATTATCAGCTGCTGCTACAACGCAATTTAACCCACAGCTAAAGCTGTGTTCACACCGAGATATTTATTTTTCGCTCTGTCGCTTGATTCAACCCTTTTGGAATCGCTCTGTCGCTCTGTTTAAATCGCTCATCAACAGGCACACGAATTGACGGACATGTGGGGGCTATAACATTACGCAATGTCATGCTGTTTGTCCACTACGAGCCACCGTAGTTGTTTACAAGCTAAGCCCATCAGCGTGCTCCTAACGCCAGCTCTATACCGGTAGTACAGACTTCACTTCATGTCAGCTGTCAGCCTGTCAATCAGCTGTCAATGCGGTTTGTTGCCACACAATAAACCAGCGGTTTGTTCCAAGCTAGTGTGATCCTTGACTCACTCTCACACGGCAGCCAATCAGCGTTGAACAGCGAGCGACTGATGCCAGCGTATTTTCGCTCGAGTTGGGATATTTCATCTCGGGCGACGAGCGTATTTTCTCCCTATCGCTCTGTCTCTGTCGCTCGGACGCCCAGCGATTTTTCTCCCGGGCGAATATACGCTCAATCGCTCGTTTGCATTGACTTTGTATGTGAACTCGATGCCAGCGAAAAACTTTAATAGGTCGGTGTGAACGCAGCTTAAGAGGGGTTTACGTCACGCCGTGCTGAGGTTTCATACAATCTGAACCAGATTGTGTTTTTTTCTCAGTTTGTTTAAGTAAAGTTAGCTTGATCATTCTGTGTGTGTGTGTGTGTGTGTGTGCGTGTGTGCGTGTGTGCGTGCGCTTGTGCCTGTGTGCGTGCAGACGGAGTGGGCGCTAGCCCTGTTTGATTACCCCGGTCAGACGGCAGAGGACCTGTCCTTCCAGAAGGGGGCGCTGATCCATGTGACGCAGCACGTCGACGCCGCGTGGAGGAGAGGAAGACTGCAGGGCAGGGAGGGGCTCTACCCTGCTGCCTTCACACAGCCTGGTACACACACACACACGCACACACACACACACGCGCACACACAGACACACACTGTACAGCGCCTGAGGATGTGTGGATCATTGTGATGTTATCAATTCCGCCCATCCAGTGCTCCGAGGGCAAGAAAACAAACGCTACAAAGTATTTTCAAATACTATTTGACCCAGCTCTGATGCACACACACACACACACACACACACACACACACACACACACACACAGGTGCAGGTGGTAATAAATGCGGGTCACTAAACGTCTAACCGCCACTTCCTCTTCTTGTTTGCAGCTCAGCCAATCCCAAGCCAGCACGAGGCGGTTAAGGGTGTGGCCAAGGCTCTGTTTGACTTCACAGCTGAGAGCGAGGATGAGCTGACACTGAAGGTGTGTGCGTGTGTGTGTGTGTGTGTGTGTGTGTGTGTGTGTGTGTGTGTGTGTGTGTGTGTTTTGGGGGAGTGGTTCTCAAAAAGATTCTGATAAGATCTTGTCCCAGGGTGAGATTTTTGGTTTTAGATGTTTTATTAAAGAAAGTGTATGAAGCCCATGATCAAAATAGTCATACACATACATCATTGTGTTACTTATGGATGGTATTATAGTGAAAATAAGTTATCCCCCTTTTTGCTGGGGACCCCCTGGAAAACACTCAAGTCCCCCTGGGGGTCCCCGAACCCCACTTTGACAACCACTGTTTTGGGATGTTATAACAGCTTAAATTTGATTTGTGCCTGTATGTTGATCAACAAAACACTTTTCTCTCTCTCTCTGTCTTTCTCTCTCTCTCTCTCTCTCTCTCTCTCTCTCTCTCTCCCTCTCTCTCTCTCCCTCTCTCTCTGTCTCTCTCTCTCTGTCTCTCTCTCTCTCTCTCTCTCTCTGTCTTTCTCTCTCTCTCTCTCTCTCTCTCTCTCTCTCTCTCTCTCTCTCTCTCTCTCTCTCTCTCTCTCTCTCTCTCTCTGTCTCTCTCTCTCTCTCTCCCTCTCTCTCTCTCTCTCTCTCTGTCTCTCTCTCTCTCTCTCTCTCTCTGTCTCTCTCTCTCTGTCTCTCTCTCTCTGTCTCTCCCTCTCTCTCTCCCTCTCTTTCTGTCTCTCTCTCAGGTGGGCGACGTTATGACAGAGGTGGAGACTGTGGACGAGCAGTGGATTATGGGAGTTGTAGGCGGGAAGCGTGGAATTGTTCCTAAAAACTACCTTTCACTTCTTTAAGCAGAGACAAAGTGAGCGGTGGTGTGAAGCCACAGCTGCTCCACTCAGTGTTTCAGTGCATTTCAGTCAAGCACACATTTCACTTTTACACACTGCAGAGACTCTGCCCCTCAGAGGGAGGAGTCTCCTCCACTATGTCATGACATCATGGAGGAGACTCC
Organism: Poromitra crassiceps; assembly: GCF_964638095.1. Classification (NCBI taxonomy): domain Eukaryota; kingdom Metazoa; phylum Chordata; class Actinopteri; order Beryciformes; family Melamphaidae; genus Poromitra; species Poromitra crassiceps. Next base: position 22,847,714 of record NC_139628.1, on the reverse strand, counting down.
TCCCTGAGGGGCGGAGTCTCTTCATTTCCATCCGTTTTGAATGAACAAGCCTCTGCAGCGGTTCTGCATGGGAACCAGCACATTAGAAGAGTGGACGTCTTTGCCTGATTGCTCACTGTTGCCATGCCGACTGAGGACACTAAACCGCCGTTGCCTTACCGGCCCGTTGCCCTGACGACCGAGAACACTACACACCAGCTTCACCTTCGTTAGTTGCTGTAGACTCTGATTGGCTGCTGTTGCCATGGAGACTGAGAATCCTGCTTGGTGTGTCGCCACGACGATTGAGATCGGCGATGCCGCGGGAACACATGGCGTTGCCTTGACAACAACAGAGAACACTAACAGCACCGCTGTTGCCTTGGTGACGGAGCACACGTTTTCTTATTGGCTGTTGCCTTGGCAACCGACAACACTACACCAGCCTTGCCTTAATTTAGAGGCCATGAATGGCTGTTGCCATGTAGAGAACCTGCGTATCCGTGTACAACAACACAGAACACTATCCACCAGTGTTGCCTTGGTGATTTAAGAACACTTTTTGTTTGGGGCTGTTGCCTTGGCAGCCAACAACACTACACCAGCCTTACCATGGTTAGTTAGAACCCTGGCTGGTGGCTGTTGTAATGGTGATTGAACCTGCGTTGCCTTGACAACAACAGACAACAGTATCCACCAGTCAGTGTTGCCTTGGTGATTGTTAAAGATTCTCCTCTACAGTCAGACAGGATCACAGAGGTCTCACTCATGATGATAAATGTTTTGTTCAACTTTTGTTGACGACTTCACGTTCATGTGAACTCTGTTGTGATCCTGTGCCGACGAGAGGAGAAACAAAAAGAAAATGAACGCTGAATAACCGATTCAATACGAGACAGACAGAAACACACAGACAGGAGTTGAGAGTCTGTAGATTTGAATGGCACTGTGCTGCTTCTTCTCGCTCTAACAGGTTTTCTTGTCGAAACATCTCAAAAAACATCATCTCTCACTTCCAGGCCGAACATGAATCCTTACCAACTGAAAATCTTAGTGTTTTTGTTCTTATTCCAGATTAAACATGCATGGAGGCTTTTCTCTGAATCTGCTGCTGTGAAATTAGTGATGACGACATACACGCGTTTCAGCTCATCCCCCCCCCCCCCCGCTTCTTAGTCTCTCAAGACAATCTGTCTCTTCCACAATCTTGGAATGCTCCAGAGACGGTCTGTAGTTCAGACTGTTCACATTTGGACAGAGGAAGTTGTCATGTTCCAAAGAAAGAAAGAAAAAGATCAGATCAGATGGTAGTTAGTTGGTATTCGACTAGTCACGAATCTCAGAAACATAACCGAGACAGCTGATCAGCGGATAAGGCTTTTGCACACCAAGTCCGTATTTTTTTGTCCGAAATTGACGGACGTTTAAAAATAAATACAACCACATGTTGCGTCACTCAAGTTTACACACTGACTCCGAAAGATTTGTCCGTCATTAAAGTTTTTGGAACAGGTTTGATTTTCTGCGTTTTTTCCGCATCAGTCAAAAGTCTTTTGCGAGCTGTTTGACCCGTCTGTCTCTGTGTTTAGGGGAAGAGAGACAGAGGTGCTGCTCGGCTGGAGTCCAGTCTGAGCGGCTGGCTGCAGCTCACTGGCCCCTCTCTCTCTCTGCTCCCTCTCCCCGGGGAGCGATGCTGCAGCACCTCCGGCCACAGCGCACCACAGCCGGCTTGGCGAGGTGAAGGTGAGCATTGATGGAGCCTCTGTGTCCAGTATGATATGGTCACCATTCCCCGACCTGCTGCCAGCTGCCTTCTCCAGTCCACATCACTGCTGCTGCTGCCTGTCAGTCATGTGGTAATGTGGATACAGGAGAAGACGAATATTTGTTTTGTTTTGCGACTAGAACGACGAACATAATAATAAAACGCATCGGCCTCAGTGTGCAAGGTTTCTGTGCGTGACGATCCCCCCCCCCCCCCCCACCCCTGGGTGACGGATAAAAAAAAAAAAACAATGTGTGTAAACTCCTTTATTATGAACGGATATCCTGCGTTATTTGTTGACCAAATTTGAGAGCTGCTGAAGTACAGACGGGTAGACGGGAGCATTTGTAAATGGCAGGAGCCAACGTGTCTGTCTTGAGAGACTACCAGCTCCTTATATGTTGTTTAGGGTTTTATCTGAGCAGGATACTGGCCAGGCTGAACCATAGTTCAATTAAGTTTTATTTTTAACTTTCAGTAACTTTTACTTTGCAGCCTGATGAGAGAACAAGCACAATGTATTTAAAACCTGACAAAATAAGGCGTGGAGGGAATATGATTAGAAAATGTCAGTTTTGGTTGACATCAGTTTTCTAGACTAAACCCAGTAACCAAATGAAATGATGTAAACAGGTCCGCGCTCTGTGCACTGCTGCTCGCCTGGTGCTGCGTTCCAGAGACGTCAGAAAGTCTGAACTTAGTTTCAGTTGACAATGTAATTAACTGTTGTACTCTATAGAAGGTGACACCATCACCTGGCACCAAAGAGCAACCAATAGCAAGATGGCCATTTCAGTAGCATGCTGTTTGTTTAGTTGGTCACAATACAATAAGGTTACATTAATTAAGGGTTAACGCTTAATAACTAACCCCTAATTAAGAGTTAACTGATGTGTCTAGTAATCATTTACTAAGGTATTAAGGTTTGAGCAAGATTATGGTCAAGGCTAATTAAGGGTTAGTTAATGCTTAATTAATGCAGCCTTATTGTAAAGTGTTACCTTTTTACCTTTATTAAATTTGATTTGGGTTTGGTCTTATATATTTTAAATGTAAAGTAACATTTAAAAGTGCTAACGTGCACCAACGAGCTAACGTTGCTAAATATCATTGACATGCAATTGTGGCAAAGGGAACGGGATGTTGAAAATGCGTGTTTCTATCCTGGATTTTCTGACCAGCTTGCTTTAGAATTTCCCCTTTCCTGACGTGGACTTGAACGCAGCGTCATCATGGCTAATTCACTGGCAGTTTATCAAAGAGGAAATTTGACATGTGGCGTCTTAACATGCTAGCTACATATATGACTGGTCGTGTGCCAATGTATAGTGTGTGTGTCTGAGAGAGAGAGAGAAAGAGAGAGAGTGGAATAGCTTTGTAACAAATGTTTTAATGTGTAACCAAACATTCCAACTTTTTAATCCAAATAAAATGAGACATTTTAATAATTAATTGTTGTGTTGTTTGTTTGTTTTGATCATAGTTGTGTTGTTCTCAATACAGCTGAGACGACCTATAACGCATTTCAGCAGATTTGGCCAAACTGAGCAGGTCCTGCAGCAGCTGAATGAATGATGCACTTTTTAAATAAATGAGAGCAGCCAATTAAAGTGCTTGTTTGACTAATTGACCTTTCCTAAGTCCTCCCCTCGGAAACTCAGCCAACTTTCATGAGTGCAGCAGAAACCTGTGTGAAATAGTGGGAAAGTTGTGTCAAACTAACGTTAATATCTCACAAACTTGACATCAGATTGCTTATATTTTGACATTGTGAGAGCAGAAGTAACTGAAGGTTTTGATGTATAACAATGTATGTAATGTAGTGTTAATTGTGTAAACTATCACAATTTTAAAATGTGTGAATTTAGTGAAAAGTGTGAATTTATTGAAAAGTACAGCATGTAAAGTCAGGTAGACTGAATTGTGACATCACACACACTAGACCATTGTGACATCACACACACTAGACCATTGTGACATCACACACACTAGACCATTGTGACATCACACACACTAGACCATTGTGACATTACTCATACTTGACCAGGACATCACACACACTAGACCATTGTGACATCACACACACTAGACCATTGTGACATCACACACACTAGACCGTTGTGACATCACACACACTAGACCGTTGTGACATCACTCACACTAGACCATTGTGACATCACACATACTAGACCATTGTGACATCACACACACTAGACCATTGTGACATCACACACACTAGACCGTTGTGACATCACACACACTAGACCATTGTGACGTCACACACACTAGACCATTGTGACATCACACACACTAGACCATTGTGACATCACACACACTAGACCATTGTGACATCACACACACTAGACCATTGTGACATCACACACACTAGACCGTTGTGACATCACACACACTAGACCGTTGTGACATCACACACACTAGACCATTGTGACATCACACACACTAGACCATTGTGACATCACACACACTAGACCGTTGTGACATCACACACACTAGACCGTTGTGACATCACACACACTAGACCGTTGTGACATCACACACACTAGACCATTGTGACATCACACACACTAGACCATTGTGACATCACACACACTAGACCATTGTGACATCACACACACTAGACCGTTGTGACATCACACACACTAGACCATTGTGACATCACACACACAAGACCGTTGTGACATCACACACACTAGACCATTGTGACATCACACACACTAGACCATTGTGACATCACACACACTAGACCGCTGTGACATCACACACACTAGAACGTTGTGACATCACACACACTAGACCGCTGTGACATCACACACACTAGAACGTTGTGACATCACACACTAGACCCGGCGTGTCAAACTCATCTTAGTTCACGGGTCACATGGGACCCAATTTGGTGACCCAAGTGGGCCAGACAAAGAAAGTGAATGCATAATAAATAATAACCTAACTAACAACACCTTCAAATTTCGCAGTTTCTTTTAGTATAAAGATTTAGGAGTACAGCTACATTTTAAAAACATGGTTTCACATAGCGTTATCTCAGCTAACATAGGCGTGTCATATCAAATATTCACAACACTGCTGCTCCTTCAACAAAACACTGACCTGACTTTCCTAAAAGCATCTGAGAGGGAGAGACACAGTGGAGGTTTCATTATGAAGGATTTACACTTGACAGCTTCTGAGACTGCATGTTGAGAACAATCACAGCCAGAGAGCTTCAAGAAATGATATCCAAGGGCAAAGTTCACAAGATGTAATCAAAGGCTTTCAAGCACTGGACATAACTGTTCCCCTTTGTTTATTTGTTGCAGAGCTGCGACCAGGTCAACTTCACTCAAGTCCCAAGTCAGTCTTAAGTCTTGAGGCTCAAGTCAAGTCCAAGTCATCAATGTCAAGTCTAAATGTAGGTTACCAAGTCAAGTCCAAGTCATCAATGTCAAGTCTAAATGTAGATTACCAAGTCAAGTCCAAGTCATCAATGTCAAGTCTAAATGTAGGTTACTAAGTCAAGTCCAAGTCATCAATGTCAAGTCTAAATGTAGGTTACCAAGTCAAGTCCAAGTCATCAATGTCAAGTCTAAATATAGGTTACCAAGTCAAGTCCAAGTCATCAATGTCAAGTCTAAATGTAGATTACCTATGGGCTGATATATGTGCCACCTCAAATTGAATTTGAATTGCTCAACTTGAATTCGAAATTTTTCATTTTGAATTTGAATTGCTCTTTTTGAATTCGAAATTTTTCATTTTGAAATTGAATTGCTCTATTTGAATTCGAATTTTTTTATTTTGAAATTGAATTGCTCTATTTGAATTTGAATTGCTCTATTTGAATTAGAATTTTTTCATTTTGAAATTGAATTGCTTTTATATTTTGAAATTTTTATTTTTTAATGTGAGTTGAAAAACTGAATCTGAATAGCATAATTTTAAACTGAATTTATTTGCTTTGAAATTATTCAGTTTCCACATTCCTATTTCAAAATTCAATTCAAAATTTTCAGAATCTTGTGTTCAAAAATTTCAACATGTGTGTGCGCCATCCGGGTCCTTCAAGGAGGAAGAAGAGGAAGGAGGAAGAGCAATCGAGCGCTGATTGACCTAACTCCTTTTTGGCCGAGGCACCACACACCATGCCACACACCCACTCCCGCTAGAACTATTTGGTCTTGTTGTATTCAGGTTCGCTACAATCATAGAAGACCACTTTGAGTTGAACAAGGATGTTTATACAGTATATATCATTGAACAGTACATGACAGCGAATCTCGTGAACCCGGAACTGATCCTCCCCCGACCCCATGACATCATCAACAGGTCAACATCATGTACTGATTAGATAAGATTACACCTTACACCACAGGTCTTTGCTCCCACGGATGTATTAAATTAGCCGCCCGCCAGTCTTTCCATTGTCTGCTCATCATCATGGACGAGAGGACACCAACCACGGTAAATACCAACTGGTTACCATGTATTTTCACCGGCATAACGTAACGTAGCTACACCAGCTGAGCTTGTTTCTGTGGCGCTTAGCCTAGTTGGCTAGCTAGCCAACTAGCTAGGCTAACTGCCACAGAAACAAGCTACGGATTGATGTGTGGTTTCCAGGTAAGAATAAACGCACAATGTTGAGCATTTACATTACATGTTATTCACAGGTATATGCCACACTATATATTATCTCAGAAACTAGCGTAATTGTGTTTGGTAAGATAAAGACATTTGATAAATGAATGAATTTTCCTTGTAGGCTGTAGCTAGAACAGTATGTTGCTATAGCTAGCGAGGTGGAGGTAACGTTAACGTTAGCTAGATTAGGCTACGGTAGCATTATCGATCTAATGAATTCTAGCCGTAAACATTTCAGAAGCTAGGTTAGCAACGCTGGCCACACATGTAACATACAGTAACTACTATGTTTTCTCTTATTAGAGATTCCAAGAAGAGAGAACATTGCCTCTGGCGATGACCAACTGTGACGGTGGGATGGGGAACAGGACAACTGCTAGCTGTGTCTATCACGGACCCAAACCTGCAGACTGCAGCAGATACCCGCAGATTTGGAGAGATGTTCTGCAACCACCATACTCTTGTGTCTCCATGCTACTACACATCATTTTGCTCCTTGTATGGGATGAAGACCCGTCGTTGACGTTGGGGAAGACAGCTTTTATGTTGTAGCCACTTTGAGTCCAGTTTTTGTTGATGTGAGTAATGTTCAGATAGAGGGATGCTATTTACTATCTAGCTGCTGTCACTATGCATTATCAAATACCTACATAAATCAAATCCAGTCAAGAACATAGGGGCTGCATGGGAAAATATGTAATTTAAAAATGGAAAGCATGTAGGAACCTAGCCGCAAAACGCGACTATTTCACTCGAGTACCTCTCCCATCATAGTCGCGCTCGCCCGACCCCTTTATCGAGGGAAAGTTGCACATTTAGCGATCTACAAGCTTCAAACATGCACCAATCACTAATATAAACTACGCACCTTGTTGCCACGGATGTTGTCGAGCAGGCCGCGCTGAGGCCGCGCTTTGTTAACTCGTATTTTAAGAAAGTTTGGGTTATTTGTGTGTCCGGAAACATTATTTTCCCTTCTCCAACGACTCTTCTTCTTTTTTGCTGCTCACCGGTTCAACTGCTCAACTGCGCCACCGCATCATGGGGTATTACATCATGTGTCAAGTATGGGGTTTGCCCTGTGTCGTTCTGTCAGTCACAGTCACATGATGCGGTGGCGCAGTTGAGCAGTTGAACCGGTGAGCAGCAACTTTTTCGATTGTTATTAAACAGTATAAATTTAATATCAATGCATCACATCTTACCTCTAATAGTCGACGAGATCAACGCAGAGTAGTCTCGCTTGAACCCAGAGTGAATCGGCCAGTGTTAGTGTGTCTGTAGCCAGGGCAGATCAGGAAGTGAAATGAAACGGTTTGCAGCAGCCACTTCGGCCATAACCACAAAATAACTTCCAAAAAACCTGTTAGAATATAACGAGAGATGTTCCCGCGAGTATGCGTGGCGTTCACATTGTTTATGTTATGTTGCTAGGCAGCGCAAACGGCGTAGGAAGGCAGCTGCGTTTCACTTCCTGGTTTCACTTCCGCGTTTCACTTCCGGGTTACCCGGTCCGGTCGCTCTAGAGAGCCCCCTGTTGGCGCGAGTTTAGACAGACTATAGACTTAATAATCACCTAAGGGAGCAATCTCAGATACACACGGCTTTGGTCTCGTCGACTATTAGAGGTAAGATGTGATGCATTGATATTAAATTTATACTGTTTAATAACAATCGAAAAAGTTGCTCGTAGCTGCTTTAAGACGCAAAATAATTAATTTCCCACTCTGGTAATGTCCAACATGGTGTTAGCTGTAGCCTAACACCAGCAAAGAGACAACTTGTGTGATGACAATTCATTTAACACTAGCCGGTTGCCAATATTGACTGCATCAAAGATGTAGCAAAGTAGTATTACTATTACTATTAACACATTGAATGCCAGCCATGTTTTCATTCCTGTAGGTAAGTTGTGCCAGGGGTGTTTTTGACGATTCTGGCTCATTTTAGAACAGCCGAGGATTCTTTTCTGTTAAGAATTCATGAACACCAATCATCTAAAAATAACTAATAGAATGTGTGCTTTCTCTGTCTAAAAGAGTTAGTTTGCAGAGTTAGTAGTTATGTAGATATTAGCCGTTGAGTACAGCATGGTTTCAGCGTCTGGAAATTTATTCAGAGATAAATGGCTTTTTGTGAAACAGTCACTTTAACCATTCATTTTTGGCATCAGTAAGACCGTCAGACATTCTAAACAATAGTTTTGAACAGTAATTTCCTCCATAACAACAGGAAACACCCCTCTCATTCAAACTCCTCCCTCCGTGTGTCTTCTCCTCCTTCCTCCTAACAGCGGGCGTGTCAGAAGCGCGTTGTGCTGCCTGCCTGTCTGTCTGCGTGCCTGCCTGCCTGCTTGCCTGCGTGCGGGGACGAGTCTGAAATGGATTACTGTAAAATCGCCAAGCCATTTCCTTGAATGGCTTGCTCCCGCGGTGTGTGTGTGTGTGTGTGTGTGTGTGTGTGTGTGTGTGTGTGTGTGTGTGTGTGTGTGTGTTCGCGCGTTGCTCCGCGGCTCTGGGGGGGAGGGGATCTCTGTCCGTTCTGTGTGTGTGTCTCCGGGCTCCTGACTGTAAAATCGCCAAGCCATTTCCGCGGGAGGCGGCTGCTTTTGGTGTACGGGTCCCGTGGCTGTGGCTTCTCTCTGTATCTGTCGCCACTTAGTGGTCGGTAAAATAGATTACACACATGCTCTTGCTCCTATAGTTATCTCGAAGATGTAAAAGGGGTTGATTGATGTCCCACCGTCAAAAAAACATGTAAGACGAGTTAGGTCGTCCTTGGCACTTAAGCGCTGGATTATGTAAGACGAGTTAGGTCGTCTCTGGCACTTAATGTGTTAAAACGATTATGAATTATATTCGCTAAACATTATCTCAACAGACTTACCAGCGGCTTCGTTCTGTGATGCGTTTGTTATGGTTTGTTCACACTTCCTATACGTCCTGTTTGCCGGAATATCATTGGCTGATTCAAGTCATGTGACGCTAAAACGAGCATTTGATTGGTTTTTGCGATAGCACTGCCATAACGTTTCCCTGATCTAATAAGTTACGTTTTCATTAAACTGCGTTCGATTTGAGGCTGCCAACAAACGGAATCGTGTTCAGAAGAATTGTATTTAGTTCATATGAAAAAAGCATCTAACCTCAAAATGGGGATCGATCATCTCAAAAACGAAAGCAGATAGCAGCCTTCGGCCCCTCACCTAAAAAGGAGTTCGGTCAATCTGCGCTCGATTGCTCTTCCTCCTTCCTCCTCTTCCTCCTTGAAGGACCCGGATGGCGCACACACATGTTGAAATTTTTGAACACAAGATTCTGAAAATTTTGAATTGAATTTTGAAATAGGAATGTGGAAACTGAATAATTTCAAAGCAAATAAATTCAGTTTAAAATTATGCTATTCAGATTCAGTTTTTCAACTCACATTAAAAAATAAAAATTTCAAAATATAAAAGCAATTCAATTTCAAAATGAAAAAATTCGAATTCAAATAGAGCAATTCAAATTCAAATAGAGCAATTCAATTTCAAAATAAAAAAATTCGAATTCAAATAGAGCAATTCAATTTCAAAATGAAAAATTTCGAATTCAAAAAGAGCAATTCAAATTCAAAATGAAAAATTTCGAATTCAAGTTGAGCAATTCGAATTCAATTTGAGGTGGCACATATATCAGCCCATAATTACCCAGTGGTGTATAAAGTACTTGAAAACCATACTTGAGTAAAAGTAAAGATATCTTCCCAGAAAAAGACTTTGGTAAAAGTCAAAGTCACTCATTAGAATATTACTTGAGTAAAAGTCTTAAAGTACTTGATATTTTCTGTACTTAAGTATCAAAAGTAATTTTCTGATATTAAATGCACTTAAGTATTGAAAGTAAAAAGTACAAGTAAATGCTGTTAAAAAAATCAAGTAAAAGACATGCCTGGGCTTGAGTGGAAGTCTATTTCTTCTTCTTGACTTTTATAGCCGCTGGCAAACAACATTATGTTGCATTACAGCCACCAACTAGAATGATGTGTGGATCGTGATTAACATAACTTGCAAACTAGGAGCACTGATTTGACAAACCTGATTGCTTGCAGGCTACGCAATTTCTTCTGATTTTACTTAACTAAGATGCTTGGGGGAAATGTAGTGGAGTAAAAGTATCCATTTTATTTGGGAAATGTAGTGGAGTAAAATTGAAAGTTGACAGAAATATAAAATACTCAAGTAAAGTACAGATACTTAAGTACTGTACTTAAGTATTAATACTTCGTTACATTACACCACTGTAGATTACTAAGTCAAGTCCAAGTCATCAATGTCAAGTGTAAATGTAGGTTACCAAGTCAAGTCCAAGTCATCAATGTCAAGTCTAAATGTAGAACAGCAAGTCAAGTCAGAGCAAATCAAGAGTCCGGTATCAATTTAATATCTTAAAGAAAACTAAATATCAGGACTTTTCAATGCAACATGGTTTTAATAAACACTTGGTAAGAGCATCACGAGGTTGATTTCTATTAAGAGTCATTGGTTGGTGAGTACTTATACCTCTACACGACCCAGACGCCCCATATCTCATTATTTTCTACGAAGTGGGCTAAATGTAAGTCAAAGAAGCCACATGTCATGTGAGATGTCACAAGCACTTTTATTAAAACAAGATCGGGCTGGGCGATATGGACAAAATCATATCACAATATATTTGACCAAATACCTTGATATCGATATTGCGACAATATTGTAGGGATGACTATAATTGGTGCCTCCACAAAATATACACAATGAGATTTTTTGATAAATAATCATCAGTGATGGCTAAGTCAATCATCAGACAATGACTAAGTGGGTAAAGGCAAATAATAGAACAGCTAGAAAAGTGAGTTCAGAGAATGACATTTTACTCTAATGCAGCTTTTAAAACCAGGAAAAGACAACACTTATGCCATATTACGATATCCAAAATCTAAGGTGATTTACATCACAATATTGATATAATATCGATATATTTCCCAGCCCTACAATTAAGTTTAAACTTTCAAAACAAGCATTTAAAACGAATACCTTTTAATGATTCCTGACACTTCCCTCTTATTTTCCAGCACCAGTGTTTGGTGGCGGTCTGTGGACAGAAGTGCAGGACAAGTTTGCTGTTGCGAGGGAAAAACCCTGACAACCTTCCGGTTACATCTCTTTAACCACCAGATTTCAGAGGAATCAGAATCACATTTATTGCCACAGTATGCAAGTTACATACGTATATATATATATATATATATATATATATATATATATATATATATATATATATATATAAATATATATATAATATATAAATCAACAAGATTCACCGGTCATTATTTCTCGACAACCGACCGCTGCTCTGCCACACCTGGATTAATCAGTTGATAAGAGCCTTTTGTCAGCAAACACTACTAATTAGGCCAACCAGTTGCAGCTGTGGTGTCTTGTGTGCCAATTACGAATGAAACCGCTTTGTCGTTGAAAACGCTATAAAAAAATCTATTTGAATAATTATTTTTGTCAGATTATTGAATGATTTAGTTGTAGGCCGTGTTCTAAGCGGGATAATGTATAGTGAGCCGGTGATTACTGGAAATAATGACCTTCAGGTGAATGATTAAGCCCTCCGCTGCGCGTCGGGCTCAATCATTCACCTGTCGGTCATTATTTCGCCAGTAATCACCGGCTCACAATACATTATCCCTTACATATATACCGTATATATATATGAGTGGAGGAGTGTTCTGTCGATAATAAATTACTTTATAATATACATTGACTTTACATTAAATTCACAGTCTGCGTTAAATAGGCGTCAAATAGGCATTGAATTGACATGAATTTACAGTCTGAGTTAAAATATGAGTTTACTTTGAATTTACATGAAATTTACAGTCTGAGTTAAATAGGGGTTAAATAAGCAGTGAATTTACATGAATTTACAGTCCAAGTTAAACAGGCATTAAATTAGCTCAAGAAAGAGGAAGCGGTCTACTTCACAGAATATCGCTATCATCTCTTTACTTGCATCTTCTCCTTTCTTCCTTACTGTGTCGATGAGAAAACGAGCCTTGTCACTTCTCGATTGCATCTCGCCTGCTTTCTCCCTCTCACAGTCAGTGATCACCCTGAGCTTGTCCAGCAGCCTGCTGAGCACAGGTCCTGATACCCTGTCTATAAAGTTGCTCCGTATGCGTGACAGCAACAGCGTCTTCTTCTCTTCTTCTCTTCTCTTCTTCTCTTCTCCTTCTTCTGACGGGAGACTTGAACCATGATCCTGGACCTTTCTTACGGCATCTGACGAAAGACAAACTTGCCCTTCCCATACTACACACTTGGGATCGTTACCGGGTTTTAGAATCAGTTTGATATTTTTCACGATTTGTTCTAAAAACACTTGAAATGTGGGGATGTAGTTGTCAAAGGATTCACTGTCAAATTCTTCCTCTTTTGGCAGTATTAGAATTGACTTATCTTCAGGAGAAGTGGACAGTGTGTACTCCTGCTCTGGGAGTAGTTTACAGCGTGAGGACACCTCTATGTACCTCTCATCTCCAACTATTTCCTTCCTTTTGTGCAGCACATCTCTGAGCACAATGTTTCTAGGAAGCAACAACACATTGAGCGCATTTTTGACATCAGGATCAATTTGAGGTTTGTAGAACAGCAACACCAATGCCCGGATTAGGTCAAGGGGTGAGTTTTTATCCTTCGCCATACCAAGAGCACAAAATCCAGTGATGTTTATAATAACATGAGTTTCTGTTATCTTATGGGGAAGGATGAATGCAATTCCCTCGTCTGTCACATGGGCAACTGACAAGAATTCACATGCACCTGTAGAGTGGATCTCACAGTGTGGGAGATGAAGTTGACAGACAGACTGCTGTTGGCATTTTATATGAAACAGCGGTCCTGCAGGCTTCTTGCTATGGCGGGCTAGTAGCCTCCGGTTCCAAGGGATAACCGTGTACACCACATCTCCTTCTCCCTCCATGTTAAACACTAGGTCTGTCACACTGCACTGGTACAGGCCTTGGTTGGTGCACTGAAACCGGTAGGTTTCCTCATTTTCATCAACAGTAATATCAGGCTCAAACCTCTCATAGCTGTCTTGTAAAATGATATCAGCTTTGGCCTGTTGTAACATTTCCTCTGGAGCATCAGAGTTGCGTTTCTCGCATGCATCTTCTGCTGGGCTTTCTTCAGTGCTACTAGGGGACCTCTGTATGTGAGAATGGCCTGGCGGGGTGTCTGTGGTTGAGGGGTTGTCGGCTGAGTCCTGTGGCAACATTTTCTCTGGGGCATCATGTCTTTCTCCTGACTCACTTACTGAGTCAAAATGCACAAACCTGCATGGATCTTTCACTGTGTCTCCTTCAGTGCTGATGGGAGAGCCCTGCAGATCCACTGGGCTGATTGGTGGAAATGGAGGACCAGCAACAACTGGGTTGATGGACTGAGAGCAAGACGCCGGGTCTGAAGTGGAAGTTGAAGATCTTTTGCTTACAATTTCCCAACATTCCCACATGCTTCTAAGTTCCTCGAATGCATCTTCGGCTGGGCATTCTCTTTTTTCACTGCTGATGTGGGAGTCCTGGAGGTCGAGGTGAGAATGGGCTGGCGGGGTGTCTGTGGTTGAGCGGTGGCGAGCTGTGACCTGTCTCTGCTGTTCATAACTATCAAAACGTGTGTCCTCTGACTGGGGTTTAGGAGAAGAACATTGCTGGGAGGCCTCTTCTGGAAGGGAAGGGGAAGTAAAGTTGGGGGGAGGTGTGGAAAGAGAGGCAGAAGAAAAAGGCAGCTCAGAAAGCCAGTCAAGATCTGCTTCACTGGATTCATAGAAACAGTCAGACTCTTCCTCTTTATAGGAGGAGTCTGTCCTGGATGCATGTTCCATCTCCTGCAGAGAAGGGATCTGTTGAATTGTTCTGGAAGGGGGAGAATTACTCTGGTAGATGATGATATAGCTGAATTCATGATCAATTAGCCTCCCAGAATGAGGGTCAAAGTGCTGGTAAATGCCCGGAGGCCCAACATTTTCAGGAAGTGGCACCTCCTTGTTTAACCTCTGGTCTTTCTTTGGATTGTCTTTCAGATCCTCCCCATTGTTATCACTCTTTAACTCATCTTTCTCATCTAGATCCGTCTCCATTTTTGTCTCCTGCTCCGTCACTTTTGTAGTTTCAGTCCCACTATGTGCTTCTTCCTCATATTTTCCCTCTGCAGCAATTTCACTTTCAGTAGCTTCTTTATGCTCACTCAGCCTCTCTTCACCTGGTTCCTCTTCATTTGGGCTTAATCGGGCCTCGTGTTTCTCATCAGCAGGTTGTAGTTCATGCTGGCTCGCACCTTCAACTGGTTCTGCTTCTGCGGTGTAGAAGTCGGTCTGTGAATGACCCCCAGACTCATCTGAGTTACTCTTGGTTTCGCTCTTTTGTTCAGGATGTGTCATGTTTGGGTCACGGCTATCCAAAGAGGGTTCTTCTGAGTTTGAAACTGCCTGCATTGGAAAGGTGGTGTTGGTGTTGTCTGGTATCATCTGTGTGGGGCTCTGAGGCTGCTGGGTGGAGTGTAGAGACAGATTTGACACCTCACTTACTCCCTCCAAGTCACTTTCTGTGTCTGACTGATGTTCAGAAAATCGTCTGTCCATTTCTCGCTGGTTAGATTCTGTAGCATCTGGCTGAGCGTTTGCTTCCTCCTGTGATGACTTTGAATCCGGTTCAGTTGGTGTCACTTTCAAATGAGCCTGTTCAGGAGTGAAGGACAACTGCAGATCTGACTCTTTCTCCTCAATAGATCCCTCTGGTTCACCAACTGAGACTGTTTCATTTATCTTCTCAAAGCTTGGTGAATCAGTTTGTGGGACCTCTTCCTCTGTAGGTGTTACTGCGGCCTGGTCTGGGTCTGCATCTGCTTCTTCGTGTTCGCTGGTGTTGTCCTCAGCCGTATTCTGACCATGTTGGGCCAGAGGGCCCGAAGACTGAGGCCTGGGAAGGGTGTCAAGAAGAGACTCTTCCCCATCTGACTTGTCCTCCAAACCTGAAATATAGAATGATAATTATATGTAAATGATAAAAGACTCAACTACCAGTCTGCTTAAGAGTGCTGAAAGAGGATAAATCATTCAGTCAGGCTTAGTTTGAAATCATTCTGAATCTGAATGGAACAGTCCAGTAAAGATCAACGTGAATATAGCCTCCTGATTTCAACACACGGTTTCTAAACTATCCAGAATTAAGAAATGTGGTGGTTGTGGGTCCTCTTTAACCTTTATTAGCAATACAATACTTAAATATGAAGATGTATTTATTATTCAGTCTTAATATCAATGTGTTTCATTGGTGTTAAGTTATCTACAGTGAGAGACAAACAAACCTGACCTGTCTGTGTGTCTGCTGGTTTTTTCTTTGCTGGGTGAATGTTTGGTAGAACTGAAGCCTGTGCTTGCCTCGATTCAATGACCACCATCCTTTCACCTATCACAATATCTGTAAAGAATGAACAGTTATGACCAGTAAAATGAAACTGCTGCACCCTTTATATATTTACATCAGTTATAATAATATCAGTATGCATAACTTGGTCATATTTGGACTTCATCAACCAGTGAATCTATATTTTCTGTTTGTTTAGTGCAATGTGTTGTTTTCTCGACGATACCCCCATGATGGAGACTTGGTTATCTAGAAGAGTTATATTACTCATGTTCGCAAATATTTATGGAAAGATTATTGGAATACCCTGGGTGAGTTTGTTTCTGGGTGATTTTTTCCCATGAATGACAAATCTACAAATGTACAATATACAGAATATGCATTAGTACAATCTTGCATAACCTGATAATATTTGGACTTCGTCATCATCCAGTGAATCTATATTTTCTGTAGAATGAAAAAAGTGAAATTAAAATCAGGTTTATAATCTCACATGTTCTCAGCTTGCAATCACAATTAAAAATCCAAATTTCCTATAATCTCAACAACACTGACTGGGATGTTATGTAATGTTGGCAAAATCCTTTCAAATAACATGTAAACCAACAAACAATACATAGATACATAGAGTACTGTAGCGCTATCCAGTCCATCCTTCAACCCCATAGACTCTTTGACAGCTTTTTTAGGCCCTGCGACTGTTTCTATTTCATTTCAATGTTTCCAGTCCTGACTCAATGTTTCCAGTCCTGACTCAATGTTTCCAGTCCTCCTGACTCAATGTTTCCAGTCCTGACTCAATGTTTCCAGTCCTGACTCAATGTTTCCAGTCCTGACTCAATGTTTCCAGTCCTCCAGACTCAATGTTTCCAGTCCTGACTCAATGTTTCCAGTCCTGACTCAATGTTTCCAGTCCTCCTGACTCAATGTTTCCAGTCCTGACTCAATGTTTCCAGTCCTCCTGACTCAATGTTTCCAGTCCTGACTCAATGTTTCCAGTCCTGACTCAATGTTTCCAGTCCTCCTGACTCAGCGGGTGGTTTGCTTATTGAAAACCTAGTGGGCTAGTGAACAAGCTGGCCAGCTACAGTAGCTTTGTGCTACCTGTCACTGAGGTAAATAACGCTAGGAGGGGATGGGGGGGAGGGTTGTGCAGGTACGGATGCCTAGCTGGCCACTTTCTAGTCACACTTTGCAAATACAGGACAAAATCCGGATACGCTTTGCAAATACAGAAAGTTATCTTTATTTTATACGGGGGCATTTTAAAAAAATCATCTCAATTCCAATGGCAATTATATATTTTTTACGTGTAATTTCCCCTGAACCCCCGCTAATTTCTTAGCCTGCTGCACAGATATGCACAAACAACACACACACACACACACACACACACACACACACACACAAATGTAAGCAGGAATAATGTTAATGTTATATTAACACGTTGAGTGCCATAGCCGAGATATCTCGTCTTACATAATCCAACGGTTAAGTGCCATAGACGAGCTATCTCGTCTTACATAAACATTTTTTTTTTTTGACGGTGGGACATCAATCAACCACTTTTACGTCTTCTATATCACTATCGGAGGAAGAGAATGTGTATAATCTATTTTACCGACCACTAAGTGGCGACAGTTCTCTCCCAAGACAGAGAAGCCACAGCCAGCCACAGCCAGAGCAGCCAGCCAGCGCGCTGGAGAAAGCCACAGTGTAATTTTCAAGGAAGCAGCTCAGCGAAAACTCCCTCGATCCCACACACACACACACACACACACACACACACACACACGCGCGCGCGCGCGCGCGCGCGCGCACACACACACACTCGAGCACCCCCGCGCATAAATAAGACCAGAATCGCAAAAGCTTACTCAAACCTCAAGAAAGTTTTACAGTCCAGACGGCCGCGGAGAATCCTTCCCCCGCAGCACAGATGGAGGGAGGAGCCCGGAGACACACACACAGAACTGACAGAGATCCCCTCCCCCCAGAGCCGCGGAGCAACGCGCGAACACACACACACACACACACACACACACACACACACACACACACACACACACACACACACACACACACAATACAGTATACAGACTCGCCCAAAGGCACCCACAATCACAGGCAGGTGACTGTTCTGCTGAATTTCACAAAACTGCGATTATCTCAGCTTGCTGTCTCATACGCTAAAACCATGCTGTACTCAACGGCTAATATCTACATAACTACTAACTCTGCAAACTAACTCTTTTAGACAGAGAAAGCACACATTCTATTAGTTATTTTTAGATGATTGGTGTTCACGAAGTCTTAACAGAAAAGAATCCTCGGCTGTTGTAAAATGAGCCAGAATCCTCAAAAAAAAAACTGGCACAACTTACCTACAGGATTGAAAAAATGGCTGGCACTCAATGTGTTAACACTTCTACACATAAAAAACACTAAATCAAGAGACTGCCCAACAATAAATTAACGTGTCTTAAAGTGAAGATTTTTGTGCATACCTTTTCTTTTCTTCTGGATAAATGTGACACCTTTTGCTGGACCATGTGCTGACTGCTTTTCCTTTCCTCTCTTTTTTATTCCCTTTTTTCTTCTCATTCTCTCTGTTGGAGCCAAGAGCCAGATGAGGGCCAATGCTTACAGCAAGCCACACTCAATCGTACTGGGCATACAGTTTTCTTTGCAAATGTTTGGTATCCTGGAAAAACCTTGGTTCTCCTTTACAGATCAAGCTCCATGCAACTATGATCACATGAGCCCTTACAAAATATACATGTGAAATGTTAAAACTAGCTTTGAGAACACATGGACATTATCTAATGTACTGTATGGGCTAGTTCTGCATGTTGCTGATTCACATGTGAAAATTGATTTTTCTCCCTCAGTACACCAATGAGATATTTTGTGATCAACCTATGAAGGTGCTATTTGGAAAAACAACTTCACTGTACCTGGGCATTTCCAATAGATTATAACACAAACTACAAGTATGAGGAAGATGCAGATGCTGAAGGCGACGTAACGAACCAGCCTACCTACATCTGCACAGAAACACAACAAATATAAAGTCACACCACAGCAGTTTTGGTAGGAGTAGACCTGCATAGAACGCCACACTTTCTTTAAAGCAAAATTCATATAGTATAATGATTTTAGTCTAGATTCTTGAACATGAACGCTTCTGCAGTCTGTACCTCTCAAAGCTACAACCAAGAGTTATCTAAGCTCTATGCACAATGTCATCGAAGCAGACATAAGTACTTTTCTCTTTTTCATTTTGTGTTTCATTAATGTCTCCACTGGAGAGGAAATCTCTGCTGGGTTTAAAAAATGCAAGATACAGTCTATCATAGTTTGTTTAGTGCAATGTGTTGTTTCGCGATGATATCCCCATGATGGAGACTTGGTTCTCTACAAGAGTTATTCAGGTTCGCAAATATTTATGGAAAGATTATTGGAATAGCCTGTGTGAGTTTGTTTCTGAAAACTGTCAAAATTGTATTAAAGAGGAGTCATTCAAATTATTTTCATTTAATGAGATGTGTTAGAAAGGCCTACTAAACTTTAGGAGAATTATGGACACACATGTGTGAGGGGGTACTATCGGCATGGTAAAACAGCTCAAGGGTTACATAACACAAAAATGGTTGGGAACAACTGCTCTTGTAACAACTCCACATCCATGATGCCTGCTAATCAGGAGAATCGGCTACACCTGCTGAGCGTGGTAATCTGCAAACCTGCTGGTCATCCCCAATCATCATCACCACCACTATAAGAATCCTTCTCGGTCTACCAGTCCTCGCTGGAACATTGCCATAGAACGGTTTGTAAACCAGCCAGTCTCTAGTGGAACTATCAGCCGTCCGTTGCCTTTTTGTTCGTCTGCTTACCTGCCTGCCTGACGCCTTTTTCCCCCTGTGTTCTCAGGATTCCCTGCCAGCCTGCCAGCCAGCCCTCCAGAGCCTTCCTGCTAATCCTATAATAAATACCATTGACTTTGACACTTACCTGGTTGTCTCTCCTGCATTTGGGTTCTTCAGTAATACGTGACAGAATGTTCCAGCCATGCTGAACCCAGCAGGTGATCCCATCACAGACCTGGCCGCTGTCTGCCAGGCTGTAGCCAACCAGCAATCCGTACTCGCCCAGCACAGCGATGTCCTGCAGGGAATGACCGAGGCCATCCGTGATCTCGCCATCAAGGTATCTGGAATGCAACCCCCGCTTGTTCCTCCCGCTAACCCGGACCCTCGGGTGTCTCCCACTGTGTCTTCCACTCCGGCTAAGGAACCATGGGTTCCGCCCCCGGATAAATATGACGGGGATTTTGGATTGTGTCGGCCCTTTTTGATGCAATGTGAAATCGTTTTTGATCAGCAGCCTCTGTCCTATTCCACCGATAGAGCCAAGATAGCCTACATCATGGCCCTTCTCAGGGGTAGCGCTCTGGCTTGGGCTGCAGCAGTATGGGAGACGCGGGTCATCACTTCCTCATACACCGATTTCATGATGGCTTTTCGGCAAGTTTTTGATCATCCCGTGCAGGGAAAAGATGCCTCCAAAAGAGGGGTCCACCCGCTATGCCGACCACCCGCAATGCCGACCTTAGGTTTAGGCGTGGGGGTGGGAGAGGTTAGGTTTTGGGTTAGGGTCTGGGGGAGGTTAGGTTTAGGCATGGCATGGGGGGAGGTTAGGTTTGGCGTGGGGGCTGGGAGAGGTTAGGTTTTGGGTTAGGGTCTGGGGGAGGTTAGGTTTAGGCATGGGGGGAGGTTAGGTTTGGCGTGGGGGCTGGGAGAGGTTAGCTCCACCGACACGCTGCACGCCGCCTCGCTCAGCTGGTTCTGCTTAGGCTATCGGCATTGCGACCTGTCGGCACTGCGGCCTGTCGGCACATAGACGCGGCACCTCCAAAAGACTACTTTCCCTCCGTCAAGGTTCCCGTAGTGTGGCAGACTACTCGGTGGAATTTCGCACTTTGTCCGTGGAGAGTGGTTGGAACAGCGAGGCTCTCCAGGCTAGTTTTTCTAATGGGCTGTGTGAATCCATAAAAGACGAGCTGGTCTCCTATCCTGAGTCTCGCCATATGGAGGAATTAATCACCTTGGCCATTCGGATCGACAATCGTCTCCGTGAGCGGAGGAGAGAGAGAACACGCCGCCTTTCTGGTAACATCGATCCTCTCCGTGCGTCTCCGTTGCCAAGCGCAACCAACCAAGCTCGCCCGACTGAAGCCGAGGCTCGCCGAGATCTCCCGAGGCGGGATTTCTCTCCTGCTCCGGAGCCGATGCAGCTCGGCCGCTTCCGCCTCGACCCGGAGGAACGGCAACGCCGTATCTCCAGCAAAAGCTGCCTGTATTGTGGCCAGCCCGGTCACTTCCTTGCCTCCTGTCCTCACCGTCCATCAAACTGACAGGCTCGTTGGGAAAGAGGGGAATCCTAGCGAGCCATACAGTCTGCCCTCTCACTCCTCATCCCGCCCAGAACTGCATGCCACCATCACCGTTAAAGGTCAGTCACATGATTTTTTGGCTTTAATAGATTCTGGTGCCGATCAAAGTTTTTTGGATTCCCGTGTTGTTAAGCAACTAGGTCTTGCCACTGAGAGCCTGGATCAGCCTCTCGAAGCGAATGCCTTAGATGGCCGTCTCCTTGCCCGAGTAACTTCAAAGACTGAGCCAGTGCAACTCCTGCTGTCGGGAAACCACCAAGAAAAGTTAAGTTTTTTTTGTCATGGATTCCCCATATGTTCCCATTGTACTTGGCTACCCCTGGCTTGTAAAACACAGTCCCCATATTGATTGGGCATCTGCCCAAATTGCAACTTGGAGCCCGTACTGTCATACTCTGTGCCTGCAATCAGCTCTGCCTCAGTCTGTCCCTTGTCAGGTCCTGACTTCTGAGCCCCTGGACCTATCCACGGTACCTCCCGAGTACCATGACCTCCAAGCCGTGTTCAGTAAACAGCAAGCTCTTTCTCTGCCTCCCCATCGCCCCTATGACTGTCCTATAGAGCTGCTGCCTGGGGCGCCTCTTCCCAGCAGCCGCCTATATAACATCTCCAGGCTGGAACGGGAGTCCATGGAGAGGTATATCAAAGACTCCTTGGCTGCAGGGCTCATCCGCCCGTCATCTTCACCTCTTGGTGCAGGATTCTTTTTTGTTGAAAAGAAGGACAAGTCCCTCCGGCCATGCATTGACTACAAAGGTCTAAATAATATCACTGTCAAGAATAAATATCCTCTGCCTCTCATGCACTCTGCCTTTGATTCTCTCCAGGGAACGACAGTCTTCACAAAACTTGAGCTCCGCAATGCCTACCACCTGGTCCGAATCCGAGACGGCGACGAATGGAAGACTGCCTTCAACACCCACTTGGGGCACTTTGAGTATTTGGTCATGCCATTTGGCCTTACCAATGCCCCTGCAGTCTTCCAGAGTTTGGTAAATGATGTCCTACGGGACATGTTGGACCGCATTGTGTTTGTGTACTTGGACGATATCCTAATATTTTCCAGAAACCTCCCTGAACATATTGTGCACGTCCGCCAAGTCCTCCAACGGCTTCTGGAGAATCGCCTGTTCGTAAAAGCAGAAAAATGTGAGTTTCACGTTCCCTCAGTCACCTTCCTGGGCTACATCGTGGCCGAGGGTCAGATTAAGATGGACCAGGCAAAGGTGAACGCGGTCCTGGAGTGGCCCAGCCCCACAGGTCGTAAGCAGCTACAGAGGTTTCTGGGTTTTTCCAACTTTTATAGAAAGTTTATTCGCAATTACAGCCGTGTTGCAGCCCCACTAACTACTCTAACCTCCACCTCCAGACGGTTCATATGGACACCTATAGCAGAGGCCGCTTTCGTGGAGTTAAAGAACCGCTTCACCACCGCTCCCATCCTGATTCAGCCGGACCCGACCAAGCAGTTTGTCGTTGAGGTGGACGCCTCTGAAATTGGGATCGGGGCGATCCTTTCTCAATGGTCCTCGGAGGACGGTAAGCTGCACCCATGTGCCTTTCTGTCTCTTCGTCTCTCCCCAGCGGAGAGAAACTACGACGTTGGAAATCGAGAGCTCCTGGCAGTGAAACTGGCGCTGGAAGAATGGAGGCACTGGCTGGAGGGGTCAGAACTCCCTTTTATGGTCTGGACAGACCATAAGAACCTGGAGTACATACAGTCAGCAAAACGACTCAACTCACGTCAGGCCAGGTGGGCACTCTTTTTGGGCCGTTTTAACTTTACTCTGACCTACAGGCCCGGATCCAAGAACATCAAGGCGGATGCGCTCTCTCGTTTGCATGGAATGGATTCTGAGTCCAAGTCTCCACCTGACACCATCATTCCGTCAACTTGTGTGGTTGCTGCCGTCACCTGGAACATAGAAAAAGAGGTCAGAGAAGCACAACAGACTCAGCCTGACCCAGGTAACGGTCCCCCAGGTCGCCTGTTTGTTCCCGGCACCATGGTAACTCGGGTGTTAGAGTGGGCTCACTCTTCCCGCCTCACATGCCATCCTGGGGTAACTCAAACCCTAGCCTTCCTCCGCAGACGGTTCTGGTGGCCTTCCTTGAAGGAGGATACAAGATCTTTTGTTTCTGCCTGTCCTGTGTGTGCCCAAAATAAATCCTCCACTCAGCCCAGTGCCGGGCTGCTGCGTCCTCTGCCAATTCCTCGCCGTCCCTGGTCCCACCTGTCCTTGGATTTCGTCACGGGACTGCCTGTCTCAGAGGGTAATTCTGTCATACTTACTGTTGTTGACCGCTTCAGTAAATTTGTGCATTTCATCCCTCTGTCTAAACTACCTTCAGCCCGGGAGACTGCGGATCTGATGGTCAAGGAGGTTTTCCGAGTCCACGGCCTTCCCAGTGACTTAGTTTCCGATCGAGGCCCTCAGTTTACATCTGCTGTCTGGAAGGCATTCTGCTCCGCCATTGGTGCTACCGTCAGCCTGTCATCTGGGTTTCATCCGCAATCCAACGGCCAGTCCGAGAGAGCCAACCAAGATTTGGAGACTGCACTCCGTTGTCTTGTGTCGGCTAACCCATCCTCCTGGTCCTCCCAACTTCCCTGGGTGGAATACGCGCACAACACCTTGCCATCATCAGCTACCGGTATGTCACCATTTCAATGCCTGTATGGATATCAGCCTCCCTTGTTTCCATCTCAGGAGGAGGAGACCCTGGTTCCTTCGGTTCAAGCCCACATCCGTCGGTGCCGCAGGACCTGGCGCCGAGCACGAGCTTCACTGCTCAGAGCCTCTGAACGGTACCAGCGATCAGCTGATCGCCACCGTACCCCTGCGCCTAACTACTCGGTGGGCGACAAGGTATGGCTCTCAACAAAGGATCTGCCTTTAAAATCTGACGCAAAAAAACTGTCTCCCAGATTTATTGGTCCCTTCTTCATTACCAAAATCATTAACCCTGCAGTGGTCCGTCTGAAGCTGCCCCGCACTCTCCGGGTCCATCCTTCTTTCCATGTGTCTCGCATTAAACCTGTCTCTACCAGCCATCTAGTTCCTCCAGCTCCTCCACCCCGCCTCCTCGGATGATCGACGATCATCCCGCATACACCATCCATCGTCTACTGGACTCTCGCCGCCGTGGGCGCGGGATTCAATACCTCGTCGACTGGGAGGGATATGGCCCAGAGGAACGATGCTGGGTCCCTCGCCGTCACATCCTGGATCCTGATGTCATCCGGGAGTTCCATAGGATGCACCCGGACAAGCCTGGTGGGTCGCCCGGAGGCGCCCCTCGGAGGGGGGGTACTGTAACAACTCCACATCCATGATGCCTGCTAATCAGGAGAATCGGCTACACCTGCTGAGCGTGGTAATCTGCAAACCTGCTGGTCATCCCCAATCATCATCACCACCACTATAAGAATCCTTCTCGGTCTACCAGTCCTCGCTGGAACATTGCCATAGAACGGTTTGTAAACCAGCCAGTCTCTAGTGGAACTATCAGCCGTCCGTTGCCTTTTTGTTCGTCTGCTTACCTGCCTGCCTGACGCCTTTTTCCCCCTGTGTTCTCAGGATTCCCTGCCAGCCTGCCAGCCAGCCCTCCAGAGCCTTCCTGCTAATCCTATAATAAATACCATTGACTTTGACACTTACCTGGTTGTCTCTCCTGCATTTGGGTTCTTCAGTAATACGTGACAGAATGTTCCAGCCATGCTGAACCCAGCAGGTGATCCCATCACAGACCTGGCCGCTGTCTGCCAGGCTGTAGCCAACCAGCAATCCGTACTCGCCCAGCACAGCGATGTCCTGCAGGGAATGACCGAGGCCATCCGTGATCTCGCCATCAAGGTATCTGCAATGCAACCCCCGCTTGTTCCTCCCGCTAACCCGGACCCTCGGGTGTCTCCCACTGTGTCTTCCACTCCGGCTAAGGAACCATGGGTTCCGCCCCCGGATAAATATGACGGGGATTTTGGATTGTGTCGGCCCTTTTTGATGCAATGTGAAATCGTTTTTGATCAGCAGCCTCTGTCCTATTCCACCGATAGAGCCAAGATAGCCTACATCATGGCCCTTCTCAGGGGTAGCGCTCTGGCTTGGGCTGCAGCAGTATGGGAGACGCGGGTCATCACTTCCTCATACACCGATTTCATGATGGCTTTTCGGCAAGTTTTTGATCATCCCGTGCAGGGAAAAGATGCCTCCAAAAGAGGGGTCCACCCGCTATGCCGACCACCCGCAATGCCGACCTTAGGTTTAGGCGTGGGGGTGGGAGAGGTTAGGTTTTGGGTTAGGGTCTGGGGGAGGTTAGGTTTAGGCATGGCATGGGGGGAGGTTAGGTTTGGCGTGGGGGCTGGGAGAGGTTAGGTTTTGGGTTAGGGTCTGGGGGAGGTTAGGTTTAGGCATGGGGGGAGGTTAGGTTTGGCGTGGGGGCTGGGAGAGGTTAGCTCCACCGACACGCTGCACGCCGCCTCGCTCAGCTGGTTCTGCTTAGGCTATCGGCATTGCGACCTGTCGGCACTGCGGCCTGTCGGCACATAGACGCGGCACCTCCAAAAGACTACTTTCCCTCCGTCAAGGTTCCCGTAGTGTGGCAGACTACTCGGTGGAATTTCGCACTTTGTCCGTGGAGAGTGGTTGGAACAGCGAGGCTCTCCAGGCTAGTTTTTCTAATGGGCTGTGTGAATCCATAAAAGACGAGCTGGTCTCCTATCCTGAGTCTCGCCATATGGAGGAATTAATCACCTTGGCCATTCGGATCGACAATCGTCTCCGTGAGCGGAGGAGAGAGAGAACACGCCGCCTTTCTGGTAACATCAATCCTCTCCGTGCGTCTCCGTTGCCAAGCGCAACCAACCAAGCTCGCCCGACTGAAGCCGAGGCTCGCCGAGATCTCCCGAGGCGGGATTTCTCTCCTGCTCCGGAGCCGATGCAGCTCGGCCGCTTCCGCCTCGACCCGGAGGAACGGCAACGCCGTATCTCCAGCAAAAGCTGCCTGTATTGTGGCCAGCCCGGTCACTTCCTTGCCTCCTGTCCTCACCGTCCATCAAACTGACAGGCTCGTTGGGAAAGAGGGGAATCCTAGCGAGCCATACAGTCTGCCCTCTCACTCCTCATCCCGCCCAGAACTGCATGCCACCATCACCGTTAAAGGTCAGTCACATGATTTTTTGGCTTTAATAGATTCTGGTGCCGATCAAAGTTTTTTGGATTCCCGTGTTGTTAAGCAACTAGGTCTTGCCACTGAGAGCCTGGATCAGCCTCTCGAAGCGAATGCCTTAGATGGCCGTCTCCTTGCCCGAGTAACTTCAAAGACTGAGCCAGTGCAACTCCTGCTGTCGGGAAACCACCAAGAAAAGTTAAGTTTTTTTTGTCATGGATTCCCCATATGTTCCCATTGTACTTGGCTACCCCTGGCTTGTAAAACACAGTCCCCATATTGATTGGGCATCTGCCCAAATTGCAACTTGGAGCCCGTACTGTCATACTCTGTGCCTGCAATCAGCTCTGCCTCAGTCTGTCCCTTGTCAGGTCCTGACTTCTGAGCCCCTGGACCTATCCACGGTACCTCCCGAGTACCATGACCTCCAAGCCGTGTTCAGTAAACAGCAAGCTCTTTCTCTGCCTCCCCATCGCCCCTATGACTGTCCTATAGAGCTGCTGCCTGGGGCGCCTCTTCCCAGCAGCCGCCTATATAACATCTCCAGGCTGGAACGGGAGTCCATGGAGAGGTATATCAAAGACTCCTTGGCTGCAGGGCTCATCCGCCCGTCATCTTCACCTCTTGGTGCAGGATTCTTTTTTGTTGAAAAGAAGGACAAGTCCCTCCGGCCATGCATTGACTACAAAGGTCTAAATAATATCACTGTCAAGAATAAATATCCTCTGCCTCTCATGCACTCTGCCTTTGATTCTCTCCAGGGAACGACAGTCTTCACAAAACTTGAGCTCCGCAATGCCTACCACCTGGTCCGAATCCGAGACGGCGACGAATGGAAGACTGCCTTCAACACCCACTTGGGGCACTTTGAGTATTTGGTCATGCCATTTGGCCTTACCAATGCCCCTGCAGTCTTCCAGAGTTTGGTAAATGATGTCCTACGGGACATGTTGGACCGCATTGTGTTTGTGTACTTGGACGATATCCTAATATTTTCCAGAAACCTCCCTGAACATATTGTGCACGTCCGCCAAGTCCTCCAACGGCTTCTGGAGAATCGCCTGTTCGTAAAAGCAGAAAAATGTGAGTTTCACGTTCCCTCAGTCACCTTCCTGGGCTACATCGTGGCCGAGGGTCAGATTAAGATGGACCAGGCAAAGGTGAACGCGGTCCTGGAGTGGCCCAGCCCCACAGGTCGTAAGCAGCTACAGAGGTTTCTGGGTTTTTCCAACTTTTATAGAAAGTTTATTCGCAATTACAGCCGTGTTGCAGCCCCACTAACTACTCTAACCTCCACCTCCAGACGGTTCATATGGACACCTATAGCAGAGGCCGCTTTCGTGGAGTTAAAGAACCGCTTCACCACCGCTCCCATCCTGATTCAGCCGGACCCGACCAAGCAGTTTGTCGTTGAGGTGGACGCCTCTGAAATTGGGATCGGGGCGATCCTTTCTCAATGGTCCTCGGAGGACGGTAAGCTGCACCCATGTGCCTTTCTGTCTCTTCGTCTCTCCCCAGCGGAGAGAAACTACGACGTTGGAAATCGAGAGCTCCTGGCAGTGAAACTGGCGCTGGAAGAATGGAGGCACTGGCTGGAGGGGTCAGAACTCCCTTTTATGGTCTGGACAGACCATAAGAACCTGGAGTACATACAGTCAGCAAAACGACTCAACTCACGTCAGGCCAGGTGGGCACTCTTTTTGGGCCGTTTTAACTTTACTCTGACCTACAGGCCCGGATCCAAGAACATCAAGGCGGATGCGCTCTCTCGTTTGCATGGAATGGATTCTGAGTCCAAGTCTCCACCTGACACCATCATTCCGTCAACTTGTGTGGTTGCTGCCGTCACCTGGAACATAGAAAAAGAGGTCAGAGAAGCACAACAGACTCAGCCTGACCCAGGTAACGGTCCCCCAGGTCGCCTGTTTGTTCCCGGCACCATGGTAACTCGGGTGTTAGAGTGGGCTCACTCTTCCCGCCTCACATGCCATCCTGGGGTAACTCGAACCCTAGCCTTCCTCCGCAGACGGTTCTGGTGGCCTTCCTTGAAGGAGGATACAAGATCTTTTGTTTCTGCCTGTCCTGTGTGTGCCCAAAATAAATCCTCCACTCAGCCCAGTGCCGGGCTGCTGCGTCCTCTGCCAATTCCTCGCCGTCCCTGGTCCCACCTGTCCTTGGATTTCGTCACGGGACTGCCTGTCTCAGAGGGTAATTCTGTCATACTTACTGTTGTTGACCGCTTCAGTAAATTTGTGCATTTCATCCCTCTGTCTAAACTACCTTCAGCCCGGGAGACTGCGGATCTGATGGTCAAGGAGGTTTTCCGAGTCCACGGCCTTCCCAGTGACTTAGTTTCCGATCGAGGCCCTCAGTTTACATCTGCTGTCTGGAAGGCATTCTGCTCCGCCATTGGTGCTACCGTCAGCCTGTCATCTGGGTTTCATCCGCAATCCAACGGCCAGTCCGAGAGAGCCAACCAAGATTTGGAGACTGCACTCCGTTGTCTTGTGTCGGCTAACCCATCCTCCTGGTCCTCCCAACTTCCCTGGGTGGAATACGCGCACAACACCTTGCCATCATCAGCTACCGGTATGTCACCATTTCAATGCCTGTATGGATATCAGCCTCCCTTGTTTCCATCTCAGGAGGAGGAGACCCTGGTTCCTTCGGTTCAAGCCCACATCCGTCGGTGCCGCAGGACCTGGCGCCGAGCACGAGCTTCACTGCTCAGAGCCTCTGAACGGTACCAGCGATCAGCTGATCGCCACCGTACCCCTGCGCCTAACTACTCGGTGGGCGACAAGGTATGGCTCTCAACAAAGGATCTGCCTTTAAAATCTGACGCAAAAAAACTGTCTCCCAGATTTATTGGTCCCTTCTTCATTACCAAAATCATTAACCCTGCAGTGGTCCGTCTGAAGCTGCCCCGCACTCTCCGGGTCCATCCTTCTTTCCATGTGTCTCGCATTAAACCTGTCTCTACCAGCCATCTAGTTCCTCCAGCTCCTCCACCCCGCCTCCTCGGATGATCGACGATCATCCCGCATACACCATCCATCGTCTACTGGACTCTCGCCGCCGTGGGCGCGGGATTCAATACCTCGTCGACTGGGAGGGATATGGCCCAGAGGAACGATGCTGGGTCCCTCGCCGTCACATCCTGGATCCTGATGTCATCCGGGAGTTCCATAGGATGCACCCGGACAAGCCTGGTGGGTCGCCCGGAGGCGCCCCTCGGAGGGGGGGTACTGTAACAACTCCACATCCATGATGCCTGCTAATCAGGAGAATCGGCTACACCTGCTGAGCGTGGTAATCTGCAAACCTGCTGGTCATCCCCAATCATCATCACCACCACTATAAGAATCCTTCTCGGTCTACCAGTCCTCGCTGGAACATTGCCATAGAACGGTTTGTAAACCAGCCAGTCTCTAGTGGAACTATCAGCCGTCCGTTGCCTTTTTGTTCGTCTGCTTACCTGCCTGCCTGACGCCTTTTTCCCCCTGTGTTCTCAGGATTCCCTGCCAGCCTGCCAGCCAGCCCTCCAGAGCCTTCCTGCTAATCCTATAATAAATACCATTGACTTTGACACTTACCTGGTTGTCTCTCCTGCATTTGGGTTCTTCAGTAATACGTGACAGAATGTTCCAGCCATGCTGAACCCAGCAGGTGATCCCATCACAGACCTGGCCGCTGTCTGCCAGGCTGTAGCCAACCAGCAATCCGTACTCGCCCAGCACAGCGATGTCCTGCAGGGAATGACCGAGGCCATCCGTGATCTCGCCATCAAGGTATCTGCAATGCAACCCCCGCTTGTTCCTCCCGCTAACCCGGACCCTCGGGTGTCTCCCACTGTGTCTTCCACTCCGGCTAAGGAACCATGGGTTCCGCCCCCGGATAAATATGACGGGGATTTTGGATTGTGTCGGCCCTTTTTGATGCAATGTGAAATCGTTTTTGATCAGCAGCCTCTGTCCTATTCCACCGATAGAGCCAAGATAGCCTACATCATGGCCCTTCTCAGGGGTAGCGCTCTGGCTTGGGCTGCAGCAGTATGGGAGACGCGGGTCATCACTTCCTCATACACCGATTTCATGATGGCTTTTCGGCAAGTTTTTGATCATCCCGTGCAGGGAAAAGATGCCTCCAAAAGAGGGGTCCACCCGCTATGCCGACCACCCGCAATGCCGACCTTAGGTTTAGGCGTGGGGGTGGGAGAGGTTAGGTTTTGGGTTAGGGTCTGGGGGAGGTTAGGTTTAGGCATGGCATGGGGGGAGGTTAGGTTTGGCGTGGGGGCTGGGAGAGGTTAGGTTTTGGGTTAGGGTCTGGGGGAGGTTAGGTTTAGGCATGGGGGGAGGTTAGGTTTGGCGTGGGGGCTGGGAGAGGTTAGCTCCACCGACACGCTGCACGCCGCCTCGCTCAGCTGGTTCTGCTTAGGCTATCGGCATTGCGACCTGTCGGCACTGCGGCCTGTCGGCACATAGACGCGGCACCTCCAAAAGACTACTTTCCCTCCGTCAAGGTTCCCGTAGTGTGGCAGACTACTCGGTGGAATTTCGCACTTTGTCCGTGGAGAGTGGTTGGAACAGCGAGGCTCTCCAGGCTAGTTTTTCTAATGGGCTGTGTGAATCCATAAAAGACGAGCTGGTCTCCTATCCTGAGTCTCGCCATATGGAGGAATTAATCACCTTGGCCATTCGGATCGACAATCGTCTCCGTGAGCGGAGGAGAGAGAGAACACGCCGCCTTTCTGGTAACATCAATCCTCTCCGTGCGTCTCCGTTGCCAAGCGCAACCAACCAAGCTCGCCCGACTGAAGCCGAGGCTCGCCGAGATCTCCCGAGGCGGGATTTCTCTCCTGCTCCGGAGCCGATGCAGCTCGGCCGCTTCCGCCTCGACCCGGAGGAACGGCAACGCCGTATCTCCAGCAAAAGCTGCCTGTATTGTGGCCAGCCCGGTCACTTCCTTGCCTCCTGTCCTCACCGTCCATCAAACTGACAGGCTCGTTGGGAAAGAGGGGAATCCTAGCGAGCCATACAGTCTGCCCTCTCACTCCTCATCCCGCCCAGAACTGCATGCCACCATCACCGTTAAAGGTCAGTCACATGATTTTTTGGCTTTAATAGATTCTGGTGCCGATCAAAGTTTTTTGGATTCCCGTGTTGTTAAGCAACTAGGTCTTGCCACTGAGAGCCTGGATCAGCCTCTCGAAGCGAATGCCTTAGATGGCCGTCTCCTTGCCCGAGTAACTTCAAAGACTGAGCCAGTGCAACTCCTGCTGTCGGGAAACCACCAAGAAAAGTTAAGTTTTTTTTGTCATGGATTCCCCATATGTTCCCATTGTACTTGGCTACCCCTGGCTTGTAAAACACAGTCCCCATATTGATTGGGCATCTGCCCAAATTGCAACTTGGAGCCCGTACTGTCATACTCTGTGCCTGCAATCAGCTCTGCCTCAGTCTGTCCCTTGTCAGGTCCTGACTTCTGAGCCCCTGGACCTATCCACGGTACCTCCCGAGTACCATGACCTCCAAGCCGTGTTCAGTAAACAGCAAGCTCTTTCTCTGCCTCCCCATCGCCCCTATGACTGTCCTATAGAGCTGCTGCCTGGGGCGCCTCTTCCCAGCAGCCGCCTATATAACATCTCCAGGCTGGAACGGGAGTCCATGGAGAGGTATATCAAAGACTCCTTGGCTGCAGGGCTCATCCGCCCGTCATCTTCACCTCTTGGTGCAGGATTCTTTTTTGTTGAAAAGAAGGACAAGTCCCTCCGGCCATGCATTGACTACAAAGGTCTAAATAATATCACTGTCAAGAATAAATATCCTCTGCCTCTCATGCACTCTGCCTTTGATTCTCTCCAGGGAACGACAGTCTTCACAAAACTTGAGCTCCGCAATGCCTACCACCTGGTCCGAATCCGAGACGGCGACGAATGGAAGACTGCCTTCAACACCCACTTGGGGCACTTTGAGTATTTGGTCATGCCATTTGGCCTTACCAATGCCCCTGCAGTCTTCCAGAGTTTGGTAAATGATGTCCTACGGGACATGTTGGACCGCATTGTGTTTGTGTACTTGGACGATATCCTAATATTTTCCAGAAACCTCCCTGAACATATTGTGCACGTCCGCCAAGTCCTCCAACGGCTTCTGGAGAATCGCCTGTTCGTAAAAGCAGAAAAATGTGAGTTTCACGTTCCCTCAGTCACCTTCCTGGGCTACATCGTGGCCGAGGGTCAGATTAAGATGGACCAGGCAAAGGTGAACGCGGTCCTGGAGTGGCCCAGCCCCACAGGTCGTAAGCAGCTACAGAGGTTTCTGGGTTTTTCCAACTTTTATAGAAAGTTTATTCGCAATTACAGCCGTGTTGCAGCCCCACTAACTACTCTAACCTCCACCTCCAGACGGTTCATATGGACACCTATAGCAGAGGCCGCTTTCGTGGAGTTAAAGAACCGCTTCACCACCGCTCCCATCCTGATTCAGCCGGACCCGACCAAGCAGTTTGTCGTTGAGGTGGACGCCTCTGAAATTGGGATCGGGGCGATCCTTTCTCAATGGTCCTCGGAGGACGGTAAGCTGCACCCATGTGCCTTTCTGTCTCTTCGTCTCTCCCCAGCGGAGAGAAACTACGACGTTGGAAATCGAGAGCTCCTGGCAGTGAAACTGGCGCTGGAAGAATGGAGGCACTGGCTGGAGGGGTCAGAACTCCCTTTTATGGTCTGGACAGACCATAAGAACCTGGAGTACATACAGTCAGCAAAACGACTCAACTCACGTCAGGCCAGGTGGGCACTCTTTTTGGGCCGTTTTAACTTTACTCTGACCTACAGGCCCGGATCCAAGAACATCAAGGCGGATGCGCTCTCTCGTTTGCATGGAATGGATTCTGAGTCCAAGTCTCCACCTGACACCATCATTCCGTCAACTTGTGTGGTTGCTGCCGTCACCTGGAACATAGAAAAAGAGGTCAGAGAAGCACAACAGACTCAGCCTGACCCAGGTAACGGTCCCCCAGGTCGCCTGTTTGTTCCCGGCACCATGGTAACTCGGGTGTTAGAGTGGGCTCACTCTTCCCGCCTCACATGCCATCCTGGGGTAACTCGAACCCTAGCCTTCCTCCGCAGACGGTTCTGGTGGCCTTCCTTGAAGGAGGATACAAGATCTTTTGTTTCTGCCTGTCCTGTGTGTGCCCAAAATAAATCCTCCACTCAGCCCAGTGCCGGGCTGCTGCGTCCTCTGCCAATTCCTCGCCGTCCCTGGTCCCACCTGTCCTTGGATTTCGTCACGGGACTGCCTGTCTCAGAGGGTAATTCTGTCATACTTACTGTTGTTGACCGCTTCAGTAAATTTGTGCATTTCATCCCTCTGTCTAAACTACCTTCAGCCCGGGAGACTGCGGATCTGATGGTCAAGGAGGTTTTCCGAGTCCACGGCCTTCCCAGTGACTTAGTTTCCGATCGAGGCCCTCAGTTTACATCTGCTGTCTGGAAGGCATTCTGCTCCGCCATTGGTGCTACCGTCAGCCTGTCATCTGGGTTTCATCCGCAATCCAACGGCCAGTCCGAGAGAGCCAACCAAGATTTGGAGACTGCACTCCGTTGTCTTGTGTCGGCTAACCCATCCTCCTGGTCCTCCCAACTTCCCTGGGTGGAATACGCGCACAACACCTTGCCATCATCAGCTACCGGTATGTCACCATTTCAATGCCTGTATGGATATCAGCCTCCCTTGTTTCCATCTCAGGAGGAGGAGACCCTGGTTCCTTCGGTTCAAGCCCACATCCGTCGGTGCCGCAGGACCTGGCGCCGAGCACGAGCTTCACTGCTCAGAGCCTCTGAACGGTACCAGCGATCAGCTGATCGCCACCGTACCCCTGCGCCTAACTACTCGGTGGGCGACAAGGTATGGCTCTCAACAAAGGATCTGCCTTTAAAATCTGACGCAAAAAAACTGTCTCCCAGATTTATTGGTCCCTTCTTCATTACCAAAATCATTAACCCTGCAGTGGTCCGTCTGAAGCTGCCCCGCACTCTCCGGGTCCATCCTTCTTTCCATGTGTCTCGCATTAAACCTGTCTCTACCAGCCATCTAGTTCCTCCAGCTCCTCCACCCCGCCTCCTCGGATGATCGACGATCATCCCGCATACACCATCCATCGTCTACTGTACTCTCGCCGCCGTGGGCGCGGGATTCAATACCTCGTCGACTGGGAGGGATATGGCCCAGAGGAACGATGCTGGGTCCCTCGCCGTCACATCCTGGATCCTGATGTCATCCGGGAGTTCCATAGGATGCACCCGGACAAGCCTGGTGGGTCGCCCGGAGGCGCCCCTCGGAGGGGGGGTACTGTAACAACTCCACATCCATGATGCCTGCTAATCAGGAGAATCGGCTACACCTGCTGAGCGTGGTAATCTGCAAACCTGCTGGTCATCCCCAATCATCATCACCACCACTATAAGAATCCTTCTCGGTCTACCAGTCCTCGCTGGAACATTGCCATAGAACGGTTTGTAAACCAGCCAGTCTCTAGTGGAACTATCAGCCGTCCGTTGCCTTTTTGTTCGTCTGCTTACCTGCCTGCCTGACGCCTTTTTCCCCCTGTGTTCTCAGGATTCCCTGCCAGCCTGCCAGCCAGCCCTCCAGAGCCTTCCTGCTAATCCTATAATAAATACCATTGACTTTGACACTTACCTGGTTGTCTCTCCTGCATTTGGGTTCTTCAGTAATACGTGACAGCTCTAGCCTATCATGTGTCTCGCGCAAGTGTCATTTAGCGCTGTGGGAAAGATACCGTCAGTATGTGGTGAGCGCAAAGAGAGATTTGGGAGTTGCCCGTTCCAAAATAGGCAGTTCAGCGCAATGTGTTAGAAAAAAATCACCTTGGGTGCTCTCAATTTTAACACCAGGAAATAGCTGGTCTTAGTGCAAACGCAGACAGTATTCTCCGGCGCAGTGCAGGAAATCCTCGCTTGGATAGGGCCATTACGCACGGCTCGCGCGCGGATACACAATTCCCTCGAATGCCACGTTGATTTTCAACTAACCTACACTGCAGAAAAAAACACACCTTGATTTAACAATGAGAATTCGTTTGTCATGGTTTGTCACTGCCCAGGCACCGAGGCAGCGCTGTGATGGTGGTCCCGCGGATCGAAATCAGTTTCTGGCAGAAACTCACTTTCTGACACAACACCGGCCAGTATAGTAACCATTGATAGTATACAGTAACCTCTCTCCCTGCACAATTGCACCATGCAACAATAGGTTAACCCGAGTGGACAATTCTGGTATAGGCTATATTGAAATAAAATCTCACACATCCTTACCCTATTAAAGAAACGAAAAGGCTATTTTTAAATGTGTATGTTATAGCCTATATGAGCGAAACAGCTAATTAAAAGGCTACTAATTACAAAAGCATCAATTTTCATTACAATCCAAACTCCCAGCGAGCACAAAACGTTTTTTCAACGTTGATTTTTAGTTGAAATCTGGGTAATATTGGGTTTCAACGTCTAAGACCTAATTTCACCCTCTTTTCAACCGGCTAAAATGCTGTTACAACGTCAACGTGTCAAAAAAACACAATTTGGTTAATCATATTGTTAAAACGTTTGTTGTAGCTTGAAATAGAGACAATATTGATAGTGTGTGAATTGGCATTTGTCGAATTTATTGTGTAACTGAGAGTTGAAATCTGGTCTACACGAAAACTACATTTCACACATGTCACATGAAATATCATAAATATGGGACTATATAGGCTATGTGGTGCCAGCAAAAAGCTTCCAGGACACATATGATTAATAGTTTAGCGCAATACTATAAAATAATTAATTTAGTTCCTGCAGCAACGCGCATGCACAAGTAGCCTACTTAGTCGCTAGCTAGCTGTGACTGACTAGACCAAAGCAAGTCTGCACCGATCTGCAACATAATTTTAGTCTGGTACATAATATTGTAACAAGCTAAGTGTTTGCAATGGCAGTAACTCAGGCAGAGAGATTAGCTTAGTTCCAGTGACAAGTCCTGTGCCTCAATACACAGCATGACTCCAGGAAATGTCTGTTTATTTACGTTGCAACACACCTTCAAACATGGAAACTCAGAGGGGGTCATTGAACTATACCCCCGTCTCACTTATGGTGTCAACATCCAAAACTGTAAGACAATGTAGCTAGCATGCAAAACAACTGTACCAGTCACCACATAACACTGCAGACAACCAACAACACATATACAGAGAACAGGAAGGTTTCATTAATCTCCAAAACACATTGTTGAACACACTACCCCCAGAGCATGCTGGGAAACTCCACCCACTTCCCTCAGCATGCTACACAGCCCCCACCTAACTGGTTAGCTGTCCCCAGCAACCCACACGCCCATGACATAGTCCCGGAGGTGTGGGGGAATCCCACGCTGGCGCCGAGCTGGAGTTAAAGTTCCCCCGGCCGTTGTTGGAACTGAGGGAGGAGTCTGGGGCTGGTACTCGGCCACTGACTCCCCCCTGGACGGGGCCAAGGGTTGGTAGGGCGCAAGCCGGTCACGGTGGAGGACCACCACACGATTCCGTTTGACCAGTCGCACCCTGTACACAACATCTGACAGTCTGTCAAGCACTGTACAAGGTCCAGCCCAGTGGCTCATCAGCTTTGGGGAAAGGCCCTTCTTCCGTTCAGGGCTGTAGACCCACACTTGCGCACCGGGGGCAAAGTCCTCCCCCTTGCAGTGAGAGTCATAAGCCCCTTTCTGTCGAGATCCCGCATCTGAAAGGGACTGTCTGGTCAATTCGTGCACGAGTCGGAGCCGTTCTCGGAGGTTGTAGAGGTAGCCCAGGCCAGGCTTACCCCCAACCTCGGGCTCTGGGGGGGGGGGGGGGGGGGGGGGGGCAAACACCAAGTCCACAGGGGTGCGAAGCTCGTGCCCAAACATGAGAGCTGCAGGAGTGCACTTGGTAGATTCCTGAACCGCCGTGCGGTATGCCCACAAGACCAAAGGTAGGTGCTGATCCCAGTCTCGCTGCTGGCGGCTGGTCAAAATGGCAAGCTGTGTGGCCAGGGTGCAGTTGAATCGTTCAACCAGCCCGTCGCTCTGGGGGTGTAGTGGCGTAGTACGAGTTTTCTTGATGCCCAGCCGCCGGCAGACCTCGCCGAACACTTCAGCCTCGAAGTTCCGCCCCTGGTCACTGTGTAGTTCCTCTGGCACCCCGAAACGGCAGAACATCTCGCTGACCAGGCGCTCGGCAGTGGTAGCGGCAGTCTGGTCAGGAACCGCATACGCCTCAGGCCACTTGGTGAAGTAGTCCATGGCCACAAGGATGTAGCGGTTACCTTGGTCGGTGGTAGCGAAGGGCCCTAGAATGTCAACGCCCACACGCTCCATCGGGGCCCCCACTTGGTACTGCTGCAGGGGAGCATGTGAGCGCCGGGTCGGTCCCTTCCGAGCCGTGCAGGAGTCACATTGATGAACGTACAGCTCTACGTCCTGATGGCACCCCGGCCAGTAGAACCTGGACCGAAGTCGTTGGAGGGTCTTGGTGACCCCGAAGTGACCCGCCCCCACCGAACCATGCACCAGCTGGAGGACCCTGGGTCGTAGTTGGCGGGGCACCAAGAGTTGGAAGATGTCATGGTCACCCCCGGGAGCCTGCCAGCGGCGATAGAGGACGCCATTTCGGTTGGTGAGACCCGACCCTTGAGCGCAGAGGGCTTTTGTCTCTGGGTCTAGACCTGATACTGTCGCCCATGGTGGTCGTTGGCCTGCTCCCACCCAACCGTGGACTCGGAAGAGAACAAGGTCCTGGCTCTGGTCACGCTGGAGCTGTTGTAAATCAATCGTTCCCAACCCGTCAATGTCAGCTGCTGCCGGTGATGAAACCCGGGGGCCGCTGTTGCTGCCTCATGGATGGCCATTGACACCGACTGAAGGGACGGTGTGCAGGGCTGCCACCATTGGGGCTGTTGGGTCACGGTCCTCAGCACGCTGGCAGTGTCGGCACCCTTGTTTCCTGCAGGGCCGTCGGGAGAGGGCATCTGCGTTGGCATGGAGACCGTCTGGCCGGTGGCGAATCTCAAAGTCATAGTCCTGTAGCTTCTCCACCCACCGTGGCAGCTGCCCCTCGGGCTCTTTGAAGTTCAGGAGCCAGGTGAGGGAAGCATGGTCGGTGCGGAAGAGGAATCTCTGCCCGTAGAGGTAGGGCCGGAAGTGGCGGATTGCCAGGACCACGGCCAGCAGCTCTCGACGGGTGACGCAGTAGTTCGTCTCTGATCGTTTGAAACAGCGGCTGTAGTAGGCGATAACCTGCTCACCATGCTCCCCCTCCTGGGACAACACCGCGCCAATCGCCACATTGCTGGCATCGGTGTCCACGATGAATGGTCGCTGTAGATCCAGCACAGGAGCCTCTGTGAGTGCTGAACGGAGCTGCTCAAAAGCTGCCGCACACTCCTCACTCCACTGGAACGCCTCGCCTTTGTGAGTAAGTCGGTGTAGGGGGCTGGCGATGGTAGCAAAGTCCTTGACGAACCGCCGGTAGTAGGAGGCCAGACTTGTGAAGCTCTTTAGCTCTGAGACCTTGTGGGGGACTGGCCACTCCCTCACTGCAGCTGTCTTTGCCGGGTTTGGTGACACCCCTGCAGCACTGACGACATGACCTAGGAAGGATGTCTCTTGCGGCAGTAGATAACACTTCTTGGGATGAAGACGCAGACCGGCCTGTCGGATGGCATGGAAGACACTTCTGAGATTTGCCAGAGCACCCTCGAAATCTGCAGCGTGGGCGAGGAGGTCATCCAAGTAGACAACGCAGCGGCTTTGGGGAATGTCATTGTCAGCCAGGACCCTCTCCATGAGACGCTCAAAGGTGGCCGGGGCATTGCAGAGTCCAAAGGGCATCACTTTGAACTAGGGATGTCCGATATTATCGGCCTACCGATATTATCGGCCGATATTAGCATAAAAAAATCGATATCGGAAAATATCGGTATCGGTTTTCATGCCGATATATATTTTTTTTTAATACAGGGGGAGCCTCACTGAGAGCAATGCTCTCTTTTTCAGGAGTGCCCTGTTCACATTCACACACACATTCATACCTGGAAGCTGACCAGTACAACCACAGTCTGATCTGTTGGCCACTGAGCAGCTCCACTGGAGCGGTTTGGGTTAAGGGCCTTGCTCAAGGGCACCTCAGTGGTGGTAATGAGGGAGGGGCAAGCGCTGCCTTTTCATTTTCCCCACCCAGATTTATCCTGCCGGTCCCGGGGATTGAACCGACGACCTTCTGGTCACAAGCTCGCTTCTCTAACACTTACAACTTTAACACAACATGCATATTATATATTAAACTCTTCAGCTACATTAAGCTACATTATGTAACTTGTTACGTGAAATTTTGGTGGAAAAAAAGCCTGCTTATATCGGTATCAGTTGATATCGGTTGATATCGGTATCGGAAATTAAGAGTTGGACATTATCAGATATCGGATATCGGTAAAAAAGCCAATATCGAACATCCCTACTTTGAATTGATACAGCCCCTGACCGAAGGAGAAGGCGGTCTTGGGGTGTGCCTCTGGTGCCAACTCCACCTGCCAGTAGCCGCTGCGAAGGTCCAAGGAGCTGAACCAACAGGACCCAGAGATGTAGTCGAGGGCATCGTCAATGCGGGGCATTGGGTAAGAGTCTTTGCGGGTGATGTCGTTGAGGAAGCGGTAATCAACGCAGAAGCACCAGGTGCCATCCTTCTTCTTGACCAAGACGACCGCAGCTGCCCAGGGGCTATTGGAGGGCTCGATGATGCCCGCTTCAAGCATCTCTTTTATCTTCTGTTCTGCCGCAGCCCGCTTAGTGAAGGGCATGCGGCGGGGACGGAGGCGGATGGGACGTGCACCACCAGTGTCGATGTCGTGCTGTACCATACTGGTTCGTATACACTTCTCATCCCTGGCTGCAAAGATGTCGGTGAACAGTTCCAGTACCTCTTTCAGCTGATGCCTCTGCTCTGCATCAAGGCCTTCACAACTCCTCTGGTACAGCTCATCTATAGCTTGCTTGGTCTCAGCTGATGGCGGTGGACCTGATGGAGATGACGTGGCGACCCCCTCGACCAGTGGCGATGGCGACCCCCTGGCTGGCGATGTGGAGGACCCCCTGGCTGGCGACGTGGAGGACCCCCTGGCTGGCGATGCGGACCCCCTGGCTGGCGACGTGGAGGACCCCCTGGCTGGTGACGTGGAGGACCCCCTGGCTGGCGATGCGGGCCCCCTGGCTGGCGACGTGGAGGACCCCATGGCTGGTGACGCCGACCCCTCGGCTGGCGACGTGGAGGACCCCCTGGCTGGCGATGCGGAGGACCCCATGGCTGGTGACGCGGACCCTTCGGCTGGCGACGTGGAGGACCCCCTGGCTGGTGACGCGGACCCCTCGGCTGGCGG
Source organism: Poromitra crassiceps (assembly GCF_964638095.1). Lineage (NCBI taxonomy): Eukaryota > Metazoa > Chordata > Actinopteri > Beryciformes > Melamphaidae > Poromitra > Poromitra crassiceps. The sequence goes on along the minus strand of NC_139628.1, from coordinate 22,806,788 downwards.
TGTGGAGAACCCCCTGGCTGGCGACGCGGGTGACCCCATGGCTGGTGACGCGGACCCCTCGGCTGGCGACGTGGACCCCCTGGCTGGTGACGTGGACCCCCTGGCTGGCGACGTGGAGGACCCCCTGGCTGGCGATGCGGACCCCGTGGTTGTTGATGTGGAGGACCCCATGGCTGGTGACGCAGACCCCTGGCTGGCGATGTGGTGGACCCCCTGGCTTGTGGTGATGCAGCGGATCCCTCAGCTGGTGGGGGTAAAGCTGTCCCCCCTCCCCCGGTGGTATGGAGTGCTATGGCTTCAGAACCCAGGTAGAGTACAGCTCTGGGTACGTTGACCACAGCCCCCCACTTGTCCAGCAGATCCAGTCCGATGATGCAGGGGTCTTGTATATTGGCTAGCCAAAATTGGTTTTCAATGACGTGGTTAGCAGCAGTCACTTGGAGAGATCTTTTCCCACGCATCCTGGTGCGTTCGCCGGTGACGGTGGTTATACGAACCTTGGTGGGCCTCCAACCCTGGGGTCTGGGGCCGACTGTACCAGGTAGCACTCCGGGGCGGACCAGAGAGATGGTAGACCCCGTGTCCACCAGGGCCCTGCATGGGGTGCCATTGAGGTTGCAGTCAAGGTACAGTCCACATGCCTGGCACAGAAGGCCTACCCTCAGTTGTGACTCGTCGAGGGAGGAAAGGTTGATTGCGGGTGGCAGTTTCCCCATTGTGCCACCCAATCCTAGTTTGGGGGCAGCTGGGGTGCTGGGATTCGTGGGGTCGGTGCCGGGCAGTAGCGTGCAATGTGGCCCGGCTCTCCGCAGCGGCTGCCAAGCCCTTCTCCTGGTTTCTCGCTCTGGTCGTTGTGGGGTTGCAGTAGTGGCTTGGCGGGTCGCTTCTTCATCATCACTCACCTCAAACTCCACCTGGCGTGTCCGGTACCTCGTGCTGTGGGTGTTGTCTCCTGTGCACAGCACATGCTCGACCCGCTCGGCTTCAGTTAGGGCTGCCGTCAAGGTCTTTGGTGCATACAGGCGTATGTGTTCATGTAATCGTGCTGGCTGGAGCCCCCGAATGAAAGCTTGAAGAGCCAGCCCCTCCTGTGTTGTAGCATCAAAGTTAGGGTATCCGCAGCGTGCGTACAGACGCAGGTCTGTGGCATAGGCACCCAGACTCTCTCCCTCTTTTCTGCGGCGACTTGCAAGTTTGTCTCTGTTGTCATCAGCAAAAGTACGGCGGCCAAAACGGTGCTCTAGCGCTCTTTCGATGGCTGGCCAGCTGAACCTCTCTTCTGGTTGGAGGTCGGTTAGAATCTGCAGGGCTCTTCCCTCCTAAGCGAGGGCAACTTGAACTGCTGTCTCCTCTGCTGACCATGCATTAAACTGGGCCACCAACTGTACTTGGATGAGGTAATTATCTGGTGGCTCTTTCCCATTATAACGCGGCAACTTCATTGCACTCCTTCGTTGACCCTCTGGCAGCGCTGTTGAGTTAGGCAGTGCTGTTTGCAGGGAAAAAGTGACACTTCCAGCTGCTGCCATTGGTGGGAATGTGTTGGCTGCAGCCACATGGGGGAGGCTTGCCCTATGTTGCTTCCCACTGCCGCCGTCAATGGATTTGGGCTGGGTCTCTGTGGAGCGGTCCTCCTTGACTGTTTACTCAGGCGATGATCTCCCTCTACTGGTCGAGAGGTGCTAGCTCCAACAGGTAGAGTTGCAGTATAAATTCCTTCCTGTTGATTCCGTCCAGTAGGGGTGGCTGTTCTCTGCTTTGGACGAGCCACTTCAACAGCTTGCAGACGTGTGATGAGTTCGTCTATCTCTCTCAGAGAAGCTGCATTAGCTGCCATCATGAATCCCACTTCTGACACCAATGTAACAAGCTAAGTGTTTGCAGTGGCAGTAACTCAGGCAGAGAGATTAGCTTAGTTCCAGTGACAAGTCCTGTGCCTCAATACACCGCATGACTCCAGGAAATGTCTGTTTATTTACGTTGCAACACACCTTCAAACATGGAAACTCAGAGGGGGTCATTGAACTATACCCCCGTCTCACTTATGGTGTCAACATCCAAAACTGTAAGACAATGTAGCTAGCATGCAAAACAACTGTACCAGTCACCACATAACACTGCAGACAACCAACAACACATATACAGAGAACAGGAAGGTTTCATTAATCTCCAAAACACATTGTTGAACACATTACCCCCAGAGCATGCTGGGAAACTCCGCCCACTTCCCTCAGCATGCTACAATATTATAGTCTTGTACACATCACATAAAATAACCTGTCCTCCCGATCGTTGAGCCTACAATCATGTAGTCTACACGTTGTGTGCGAGATAGAGTATACAGTACATGTATATGTGGCCGGCCCCACATGTAATACAAGAAAAACTATAGCTCATGCCGTAGAGAGCTCTAAACTTGAACGTTTAATCAACGTCTGCAAATAGTCGGTCAAAAAACTTTCACTCTTGAACCTTTCTTGCACGTTTTTTCAACGTTTACCCTAAACGTTTTTTAGACATCTTTTCAACCTAAAAATGCTCGCTGGGCTGGTTCATCCTCAAATTCTCTCTTTCCTCTCTTGTTCCCCCCCCCCCCCCCCCCTCACTCTCTCTCTCTCTGACTCTCTCCCTCTCCCCATCTAGGCTATATTTTCTCTCCCCCTCTTTCTCTCTCTCACTCCAGTCCCAAAGCGGATAGAGACTGATAACTGAGTCTACTCTCAGTGAGGAGGAAGCTGCTGACGTGACGCTGTGGTTTTATTGGCATCAGCACACCTCCACAATGCTTTTGGGCATAAACACGCCTATAAAGAGATGTGCGCCGAGATGACGTGAAGCGCAGCGGGCCGAAACGCGCACAATTAGGGCTTTAATTGCGCGGCGCTATTCCAGCACAAAACGGGTGCTAATGCAAATCGGGAAGATAGAGCCCTAAATGTTGTTATCCCGTTTGAATTGTGCCATGAGGTAGGATACTGTACACATATGATGTTTGTCAATTTAAAAGGTAACTTTACAAGTCAAGAAAGTTGCAGTTTGTCGTAAAAATGTTGCACTATAAGTTATAAATCAGAAAGACTACACACAACCAGTCACATATAAGTGACGTCTCTCTCACCAGTCCGTGTTGTTGATGGTGTGACCAAGGCCGGATTAACCATAGGGCAACCGGGGCAGGTGCCCCGGGGCCCTCGGGGTGAAGGGGCCCTCCAAAAAAAAAAAAATTTTTTTTTTTTTTTTTTTTTTGGAGGGCTCATGTTGGGCTCCACAGAACTATGACACAAATCTAAGACCAATCAGGACAAAATAAAATGTGTTTCCAAGAAGATTAAGTCTGATGATTTAGTCTCATTGGATGCCTGTGGGCAAGTGGTGACCAGGGGCGCGGGAAGTGGGGGTGCTTGTGGTGCTGCGGCACCCTCTGCTGTTTTGTATTGGAAATGTAATGTCAATTATTTTTTCATCATTGTAAAGCCACAGCACAGTGAAGAGGATATTAATGTGAAGATTAGCCTCTTCCTTTTGCTCTCAGAGTGCATCAGATTCATGCATTTTACTTTAAAATGTACAAAATTTCTTTGTCCAGGGGGGGCACAGCCCCCCCTAGAAACCCCCCAGTCAGACTAATATCTTTATCCTGCTGGTGCTACCTCTTTGCAAAGCCTAGAATTGCCTATGACTGAGTGAGAAACTGAATCTCAGAAACGGAATAATAACATAACAGTATAATACTAATGTTAATTTAAAATTAGATATTCCTCTAAATATGGCGGAAAAACATCCAAACATCCGGACGATGGGTAGGGGGGCCCCTGGGAGCTTCAGTGCCCCGGGGCCCCTGGGGTGTTAATCTGGCTCTGGGTGTGACGTATACTGTGCGACACGAGAGATGTAGTTGATTCAGCGGTTTCATACAAAACTAAAAGTTACATCGTTTTGGTTTTATGACAAACTGCGACTTTCTTGACATGCAAAGTTATCTTTGAAATTGACCAACATTTACATGTGGACTTCATTGCACAATTCAAACGGGATAAAAAAAAATACCGTCTTTCGCTGTTCACCACAAAATAAATAAATACAAATCCGGCTGGTTTGTAGCTGAAGCAGGAAGTAGGTGATCACTTTGGCTCTGTATTTGCAATGTTTCTGGGTGATTTTGTTTTTCTTAAATGACAAATCTACAAATGTACAATAGGCCTATAGCAAATGCGTTAGTAAAATCTTACCTGGGTAGCAAGCTTTTGCAGTAAATGTGGCGTATTTTGCACTCACAGGGTTGCTAACCCAGCACACGTACAATGCATTGTCATATTTCCCACGCAGGGATATATTTAACAGGCGGCCATGCCCCTCAAGCAGCCACCAGTGGAACTTCATCAAGGCTGGAGGGCCTCTGGGCTCTGCAGAGCACAGCAGCCTCGCCTGGCCTTCAGACGTGTCGTTAATCACACAGGATATAGAGGGCTTGGCCACTTCATCTGAAAATACACGCCAGACAAAACAGAACTAATGATGGGACACACCAGGGTTGGGGATAATTCCAATTCAACTGAATAATTGGAATTTAGGGAAACAGGTCTTACCACAGACCACATAATATTTAACAGTTAATCCCTACATACATAGGCTATCCTTTCAACCTAAACTCAAATGTTAAGATGTTTCTAGTAATGCTCTGAATGTTCATCACATTATGTAGGCCTAATCTCTGTTCCAATACTTAATGCACCTGCATGCCACTGTATCAGCACTGACTCTTCTGATGTCAGTCCTCTGTGTGTCATTGCAACACATAAAAAAGTGGTTACAAAGTGTTACAATCTCTTTCTCTTTGAAGACTTCAAAGAGATTTTTAAAGCCTTGAGCTGTGAAGTACTTCTTCCCTTCAAGTCCTTTATAAAATATTATAAAATGGAGCCGCATTTAAAGCCATCGTAAAATAAATATAAACACACCACATCACATTGTTATAATATCAACAGTTGTTGATATTATAACAATATTATAATATTATATTATATACATATATATATATACTATATATATATATATATATATATATATATATATATATATATATATATATATATATATATATATATATATATATATATACATATATATATATAGTGTATCTTTTGTAAGCGGCACAAGGGTGTGTCCTCTTGGTCATCATAAATTAAAAAAGGTAGAGCTTCTTCAGGTCAGACCTGAAGAAGATCCAATGGGATCGAAACGTTGTCCATTCTTGTTCTTTTAGCTCTTTTGCTATAGCCTTGCACCTGTATACGTGATGTGCGTATAATTCTTCCCTTTCATCATAACCACTGAGTCAAACAATGAATGTTGAATAATTTTGCCAATTCCCTTCATTCATTTATTGATCTATATTGATCTATTTAATCTATGTTCAGGAATACAGACTCAAAAACTCACCTATGACCTCCACAATATGATGTGAATAATGACTCATTTTGTTCACGGTTATGTTTGATTCATAGCGTCCACTGTCACGGTAAGTGAGGTCTTTGATAATGAGCTGTCCACTGTCTGAGCCCAGATCAACTCTGTTTTTGTAGATGCCGTAGGGTGTCTCCTGACCACCATTAAACTCTACCACTTTATCACCATCATGTTTCCACAGAATACGTTCAGGTTTTCCAGGGAGGGTTGGGATCAATATGGCCTCCATCCCCTTGCGTCTGTATTGTGGATCAGGATCTCGCCCTGCAACTGGACACAGAGACAGAGAAGGTGCACAGGTTCTCTCCAAAAACATGTGGCATCGTGGCACGTGTGCTAAAGAGTTAAAGTGGTTTTCTGAATTTCCATTAAATAAAAAAAATAATGTAAAATTGTTAACATTAAGAGGAGAATATTCTTCTGGGCTCACAAGAGGGAGTTCCATTCCATGAACAATGCCCCTGCAGATGACAAAAATGAGTCTAGATGCAGGTATGTGTGATTTAAAAAACGTCAGCCTCCAGGAAAACAAATCCCATTGCTACATGTACATACCCCTTCCATATATGAGTTTTTGTGATTAAAATGGTTTTAAATTCAAAAGACACAAGACAGAACAGAAAACACATGCAGCAGCAGCAGCAGCAGCAACAACAAAAGCGAAACATTCCTAATCAAAAAGCAAATAACAGACTTGAAAAGTAAAAGCTCTCAACGTGGAGTTCGGGGACCACTAGGGGGCCTCACTATAGTGATGTCACACAGATGATCATGCCCATAGCTACCATTGAGGACACCGAGGACATGATGATCTGATCTGATCTGAGGCCTGTACTACAAAGCAAGATTTAGGTTGATCCTGATAAGTTTGGGTTTAAACCTGGTTTAGCGTACTACAAAGCAAGTTAACTTCTTACCGACATATATTTCCATAGCAACTTATGCTTCACACTTAACCTGGTCCGCAGCAGGTTAAGTTGCAAGGATAAGATTAGACCTTAAATACACCGCCCACGAACCAATCGAATCAGCAGTTTGGAAAAATGGCCAACCCCTTTCTGGACGAGTTTCCCATCGAGGAAGGAGCACGAATTGTAATGTTGAATTAATCAAGGACTAAAGCCTTGCACTTGTTGGTTATCTTAATTAAGCCCTACTTACCACTTTGGAATATGTTTTTATATATTCATTTTTGTGCTCTCAAGTAGCCTAGATACGTTGTTTGACCCCGCTGATCGATTGCAGCTGAATAGTGAGTGGAGAAATATCACTAAACCGGCATAAAAAGGTTACATAAACGTCTCCAAAGCGCACGGTGCCGTGTGCGCAACGGAGCTGAGACTGACGTTGGGTTGGAATTGAAATGGTCATAGCCTACATGCTGGAATAGCCTACTACATCTAAGCAATTTACATAAAGATGATTCATATCTAGGCTACTCCTGCATTTTGCAGCTGCAACTGTGTTGCTTTTGGCCTGTATGATGTGATTGAACTTCATATTTCCAGCATCATTATATGAAATATGGAGATATGCGACTCTGCTGACAATAGCCTATTATGTGATGACAAAATAGGCTATTTTTTATAAATGAAATCTATGCCTGCACATAGGCTACCGTGTCGATTCAGTTCAGAAGCCTCTTTTAATTTTATTATCATCCTTTTTTTTATTGATAGCCTATATGAATTATTCAATCAGTGCGACTAAACACATCATGAGATCATTATTATTCATTGAGCCTAAATGGTCTATACATACAGATTTTGGACTGAGACATTACACATTGCTTCCACTCGCAGTTTATTGAGAGGGTGAATTCAGCTGCTGTAGGATACGTGGAGGCAGAAACCGCTCTTCAAATAAATGACTGATGTGAATAAAAGTGGTAACTTTAGACAGTCATTCGGGAACAGACTAATAATATCCAATGCGGATTTTGATTCTGCCATATACTAATTGGCTTTGAATGAATGAGGAAATAGGCATGTCTGGTGCTGTAAATGCTACGGTTCTGAGCTGGAGCGGTCCATATTGCATTGTGATTGGCTAGTTGTTAAAAACCACGCCTCTTTTGCAGGCACGAGCTCATGTGCACGGGCATTTTCATGTGCACGCGCTCTCAACTTGATTAGAAAAACCTGGTTCCACTTAACGAGTGGCAATCGAGGTTCGTAGTACAAGTTAACTACAATCGAGCTTATCTGGTTTAGACAAACCAGATCAAGGGACAGATCCTGGATCTTCTTATAGAACATTCGTAGTATAGGGCCCTGGTCTGGTCTGCATGTGTTCTGGGCTCCTGATTCTCCAACCTTTTAAATCATTATTGTTTTTAAGTTTTGAAAGTTTTATATTGTTGCACTACCTGACTTTTATTGCAAGAACAATCATGTAATCCAACAATTTGCTTCCTCTCTGTGTGCTATATAGAAGGAAGAGACATAACTCACCACAACGTTTAAATTTTGCATTAGCGCTAGCTGGGTGCTAGACTTTGGGGACAGTTCTATTAAAGTGAATGGGTAAGTAACTCCCCTAAGTGATGTTTGTGTAGATGGGCTATTGTATTTAATTGAGCAGTATTCTGCCATGTGACCTGTATGCAGAATATATATTATATGAGGAGACATTTATTTTTTGTATCATTTTAAAGCAACAGGCAGAGGATATTAATCTAACATGATGTCTGTAGTTCTTTATAGATCTAGCCTCTTAATTTTGCTCTCAAAGTCCACCAGATTGAAGCATTTTACTTTAAAATGGACAACATTTTCTAACTGGGGGGTGCACAGAGCACCCTGGACACCCCACGCCATGCTAAAATGACCTCGGTATTTCTCAAACTCTGGCTACGGGCCTGCAGATGATGTCATAAATCACTGATGATGTAACATGCAGTAATGATGTCATAAATCACAGATGACAAGCAATTGTGATGTCATCAGCGATGACCCCTTCCACATACAGAGCCAAAATATTGGAGGCTATTTAAACTGTTTGAATATTTGCCTTTTGCTGTTTGACTCTGAAGAAGATGCTGTGTGTGTTGAAACATCACTCTTTACCCGAGGGCCAGCCCACCCCCTTCCGTCTGATGATGCGGAAGTGAATTGAAAATCTAGTTCCTCGAATGGCCACTAGGCGTCGGGTTTTGGTCTATCTAGCTAATTTCACCTTTTCATAACAACTGTTAGAGGGGTCAATATGATTTTTATATAACTCGCCCGTTTGGAGTAAAATAGATGATAGAAAAGGGGGTGATTGACAGATCGCCTGTCCAGTGATCGCGCAGCTTGCCGATCACGGACCAATAGCAGGCGGAGCTGCGGCTCTGGGAAACTGCCATCTCACGTGAGGTGCGGAAGGACTCAACCCATTCCCTCCCACTCTGCTGACGAAAAATCAAGATGGTGACGGCCAACGTTTGAACCCCGCCAAGAAATCTAAATTTAATGGGATAGCAATGTCCATATTATTTATGTTTATGGTCTATACACCTTATTAACTGTATTTACCAGTTAAATTGTGTGTTCTCAGTCTCTTTGGGTTCAGCCACTTTGAAGTGGCCCATTGAACAGTTTAAGGGCCCTATCTTTGTACGGCGCTATCGTTTGCGCTGCCTTTGCGCTGCCTTTGCGCTGCGTTTGCGCTGCGTTTGCGCGCCTCTTATTGCTATCTTCACAGCACACCGTCCAGTTTTACGCTGTGATGACACAGGTGTAGGCGTGGCCCAGGCATGTCGGTGGGCCTCTAGACCAGTGATTCCCAACCAGGGGTACGTGTACCCCTAGGGGTACTTGAGCAGCCTACTTGGAAAGATTTGATTACAATGTATTTCCAAAATGATAATAACTGGTGACTTTTTCCCAATTGAAAACTGTCAAAATTGTATTAAAGAGGAGTCATTCAAATTATTTTCATTTAATGAGATGTGTTAGAGAGGCCTACTAAACTTTAGGAGAATTATGGACACACATGAGTGAGGGGGTACTATCGGCATGGTAAAACAGCTCAAGGGTTACATAACACAAAAATGGTTGGGAACCACTGCTCTAGCCTATCATGTGTCTCGCGCAAGTGTCATTTAGCGCTGTGGGGAAGATACCGTCGGTATGTAGCGAGCGCAAAGAGAGGTTTGGGAGTTGCCCGTTCCAAAATAGGCGGTTCAGCGCAATGTGTTAGAAAAAATCGCCTTGGGTGCTCTCAATTTTAACGCCAGGAAATAGCTGGTCTTAGCACAAACACAGACGTACGCCTGAGCGCAGATAGTATTCTCCGGCGCAGTGCAGGAAATCCTCGCTTGGATAGGGCCATTACGCATGGCTCGCGCGCGGACACACAATTCCCTCCTCAGAATGCCACGTTGATTTTCAACTAACCTACACTGCAGGAAAAACACACCTTGATTTAACAATGAGAATTTGTTTGTCATGGTTTGTCACTGCCCAGGCACCGAGGCAGCGCTGTGCTGTGCCAACCCGTTCTCACTCTGAGCGCGTAGCATATTGACGCTTTGTCCCCTCCCTTGTGCGTCGCTTGTTACTAACATGGTACCCTTGAGCGACACATGAAACGACTTGGGCTTTCCGACTAAACTCAATGCAAACCCATGGAAGTAATCTTTGACGCTTATGGCAACTGCTCCCCCATTAGCCTAACTGCTCACCCATCAGCCTAACTGCTCCCCCGTTAGTCAAGTGCTCCCCATTAGGGTCTGGAGGAACTAACCTCTCCCAGACCCTAACCCTAAACCTAACCTCTCCCACCCCCCATGCCTAAACCTAACCTCACCCAGACCCTAACCCTAACCTCTCCCACCCCCATGCCTAAACCTAACCTCCCCAAGACCCTAAACCTAACCTCTCCCACCCCCCAGCCTAAACCTAACCTCCCCCCAGACGCTAATGGGGGAGCAGTTGACTAATGGGCGAGCAGTTATTAACGATGGGGGAGCAGTTGCCATAAGCGTCAAAGATGACTTCTATGGGTTTGCATTGAGTTTAGTCGGAAAGCCCAAGTCGTTTCATGTGTCGCTCAAGCGTACCATGTTAGTAACAAGTGGCGCATAAGGGACGGGACAAAGCGTCAATATGCTACGTGCTCGGAGTGAGAACGTGTTGGCTGTGCTGTGCGTGGTGGTCCCGCGGATCGAAATCAGTTTCTGGCAGAAAATCACTTTCTGACACAACACCGGCCAGTATAGTAACCATTGATAGTATACAGTAACCTCTCTCCCTGCACAATTGCACCATGCAACAATAGGTTAACCCGAGTGGACAATTCTGGTTTAGGCTATTGAAATAAAATCTCACACATCCCTACCCTATTAAAGAAACGAATAGGCTATTTTTAAATGTGTATGTTATAGCCTATATGAATGAATGAATGAATGAATGAAAATTTTATTTACGTGTCAGGACATTACATGACCCATCCCACATGGGATTATCAGACACATCAACATACAGTTATTTTCATATCGATTACGGTGCATGAACAATACAAAACCGTACAAACACACAGCACACGCGGCATGAGCAACAAAACACAGATTTAATTACAATGTGTATTAAGTAAAATATATGAATTATCTATCATATGTCATCTTTTTCCTCCTATCCCACGCATGAGAGATATATTCGGAAAAAGCAAAGATGTTGTCAAAAAGAAATTCAAGTATGGCACCTTCTTCAAAATCTAACAAGTTTAACTCAGGGGAGTGAACTTTTTTAAATAGTATCTCTCGTAAGTCATGATACAATGGGCAATACAAAATAAAATGAAATTCATTCTCCACTTCCATCAACTCACAATATTCACAAATCCTATCCTCCTCCGCCGTCCCTCTGTATCTGCCTGTCTCAATATGTAAAGGCAGGATACCACATCGTAACTGAGCACATAAGGACCTCTTACTTTTAGGTAAATTAAACATCACATATTTTTCACATTTAAATTCATTTTTAAATAAACAATAAGTTCTTAATTTTGGCTTCTGCCATATTTCTTCAGTCCAAGACTGTAACCAGTTAGCGTGGATCTGAGATTTAAACAACTCTACATTTATACACATTCTTTGAGAGTAATATTCTCCAAAACCACACTCCTGAAACAAGTCATACATATCTGAGACCCACTCCCCTTCAACAGACAAGTCCCAGAAGAAAATCTGACTAGCAACCCTATTGGATGGTAGGTCCAGCAATCTATTCCAGAGGTTCACCATGCTGACTTTCCATCTGACCACACAAGGGTCCCACCCCATTTCTCCACTAACTGCTGGAAGAGGAGCATATTTATGAAGACCCCAAAAAAAGCGAATTGCCCGGTTCTGGATACGCTCGCTTAACAAAAAACGTTTAACACCCCAAACAGCAGAAACATAATCTAACACAGGGCATACACAGGAGTGATACAGTTTTGAATAAGTAAGGTAGCCCAAGTCCCTCAGAATTTTGGTCTTACCTATAACACCGCCTATATGAGCGAAACGGCTAATTAAAAGGCTACTAATTACAAAAGCATCAATTTTCGTTACAATCCAAACTGGTTCATCCTCCAACTCTCTCTTCCCTCTCTCGTCCCCCCCCCCCTCTCTCTCTCTGACTCTCTCCCTCTCCCCATCTAGGCTATATTTTCTCTCCCCCTCTTTCTCTCTCTCACTCCAGTCCCGAAGCGGATAGAGACTGAGAACTGAGTGAGGAGGAAGCTGCTGACGTGACGCTGTGGTTTTATGGGCATGAGCACACCTTCACAATGCTTTTGGGCATAAACACGCCTATAAAGAGATGTGCGCCGAGATGACGTGAAGCGCAGCGGGCCGAAATGCGCACAATTAGGGCTTTAATTGTGCTGCGCTATTCCAGCGCAAAACGGGCGCTAACGCAAACGCGAAGATAGAGCCCTAAATGTTGTTATCCCGTTTGAATTGTGCCATGAGGTAGGATACTGTACACATGATGTTTGTCCATTTAAAAGGTAACTTTACAAGTCAAGAAAGTTGCAGTTTGTGGTAAAACTGTTGCACTATAAGTTATAAATCAGAAAGACTACACACAACCAGTCACATGACGTCTCTCCCGCCAGTCCATGTTGTTGATGGTGTGACGTATATTGTGCGACACGAGAGATGTAGTTGATTCAGCGGTTTCATACAAAACTAAAAGTTACATCGTTTTGGTTTTATGACAAACTGCGACTTTCTTGACATGCAAAGTTATCTTTGAAATTGACCAACATTTACATGTGGACTTCATTGCACAATTCAAACGGGATAAAAAAAAATACGGTCTTTCGCTGTTCACCACAAAATAAATAAATAAAAATCCGGCTGGTTTGTAGCTGAAGCAGGAAGTAGGTGGTCACTTTGGCTCTGTATTTGCAATGTTTCTGGGTGATTTCGTTTTTCTTAAATGACAAATCTACAAATGTACAATATAGCAAATGCGTTAGTAAAATCTTACCTGGGTAGCAAGCGTTTGCAGTAAATGTGGCATATTTTGCACTCACAGGGTTGCTCACCCGGCACACGTACTCTGCATCGTCATGTTCCCCACCCAGGGCTATTGCTAACAGGCGGCCAGGCTGCAGCCCCTCAACAGGCTGCAGCCCCTCAAGCAGCCACCAGCCAAACTTCATCAAGGCTGGAGGGCCTCTGGGCTCTGCAGAGCACAGCAGCCTCGCCTGGACTTCAGACGTGTCGTTAATCACACAGGATATAGAGGGCTTGGCCACTTCATCTGAAAATACACGCCAGACAAATCAGACGTAATGATGGGACACACCAGGGTCAGGGTCAATTCCAATTCAACTGAAGAATTGGAATTTGGGGAAACGGGTCTTACCACAGATCACATAAAATGAATTATCTTTAACAGTTAATCCCTACACCCTTACAGAAAAACCACATGAACTTCGCATGTGCTATTCCACATGTGATCACATGTGAAAACATGTTAAATATCACATGAAAACATGTGGAGCACATGTGAAACATGTGCTTTGCCCATGCGAATGCCCATGTGGTTTTGGAACGTTTTCACATGTGAAATGTGTGAAACCCATATAAATTCCCATGTGATTACATGTGAAACCTATGTGATTTACATGTGAAACCCATGTAAATGTTGTTTTCCACATGTGGAAAACATGTTGCTATACAGTACATGTGGCAAAACATGTTATCACATGTGTTCCACATGTGAAAATGTTCCAAAACCACACGCTTCCCATGTGTTTCACATGTGTTCCACATGTTTTCACATGTGAAATCTAACATGTGTCCACATGTGAACCTCGTGTGTTTTTTCTGTAAGGGCATACAGTACATAGGCTATCCATTCAACCCAAACTCAAATGTTAAGACATTTCTAGTAATGCTCTGAATGTTCATCACATTATGTAGGCCTAATCTCTGTTCCTATACTTAATGCACCATGCCACTGTATCAGCACTGACTCTTCTGATGTCAGTCCTCTGTGTATCATTGCAACACATACAAAGTTGTTACAAAGTGTTACAATCTTTTTCTCTTTGAAGATTTCAAAGAGATTTTTAAAGCCTTGAGCTGTGGCATTTAAAGCTGTCGTAAAATACTCTATAAACACACTGCATCACAGTATTACTAGGCCATGTAGAAGCCACAATATTGACCATGGCAGAAATATCTGAAACATTTATGCCGTCATGACAGTCTCCCCTCATCTCCCATAAGCCACAATATTGTTATATCAACAACTATAGTTGTTGATATTATAACATTATCTATATATATGTTATAATATCAATATATTTCAATCATGAGAGACCAGAGGGTAGAGTTAACAAGCAAGCTTTATTCAAGTATGGCAGAGCGATAAGATCTATGGCATGGGACGGTATGGCAACTAATTCTGATGGCATGGCAGCATGGCGACTAGTTCTTTGGCGTGATGACTCCGCACTAAGATGCCTCTCTTCTTGAGGTGAGAGAGGGCATCTGCTCGGACTAGAATAGAGAATCCCCCAAAAGAAAGAAAACCCAAACCACCAACCGGTCTGCTTGCCTCAGCGCTACAGCGGGCGCTGGGCGGAATGCGACGCTTGTCGCCGACCGATTGGCTTGGTGGCTGCTACTTACGAAGCCCCCCGGGCGTGGCTGCAGCGCTACAGCGGGCGCTGGGTGATCGACCAATCCGGCGAGCTTCGGCGCGCTGACTTAGTGTTAAGAAAGAAAACCCCCCTTTTAGCCAAAACCCCCCTAGCATTTGAGAAAGCCAAAACCCCCCTTTGCATAAACCCCCCCGATGCCTCTCTTCTTGAGGTGAGAGAGGGCATCTGCTCGGGCTAGAATAGAGAATCCCCCAAAAAGAAAGAAAACCCAAAACTGCCAACTGGTCTGCTTGCCTCAGCGATGCAGCGGGCGCTGGGCGGAAGGGGACGCTTGTCGCCGACCGGTTGGCTCGGCGGCACAGCGACTTACGGAAACCACCAACCGGGCGTGGCCGCAGCGATACGCGGGCGCTGGGTGATCGACCAATCCAGCATAATTCGGCGCGCTGAATTGGCATTTAAGCCAGACAACCCCCCTTTTAGCTTTAAGAAAGAAAACCCCCCCCTTTGCCTAAACCCCCCCCCCCCAAAAAACGGCAACACTTTGACTACAGGCTGTTCAACACCGAACACTTTGAGTAGTCTACTGTACTTCAACACCTTAAACACTTCAAGTAGTCTGCTGGGATCTGAATTAGTGATTTGCAATCATTGACTACAGGCTGTTCAACACCGGACACTTTGAGTAGTCTACTGTACTTACAGGCTGTTCAACACCATAAACACTTCGAGTAGTCTGCTGGGATCTGAATTAGTGATTTGCAATCACCACGGCATTTGCCTATTGGAGTCGTTACTACCGCTGGCACTGTTTTGCCGAAGCGCTGCATTACTACTGCTGCCCCTGCTTAATTCTGAGCATTACTACTGCTGCATGACTCTGGAAGAGGAACGCATGTTCGACCGGCTTACTGCGCAGCATTACTTACTTCGGAGCATTACTACTGCTGGTGCTATGACTTTAGCACCCCCTGGCGCTATAATATGATATGTAATATAATGATGCATTTAGGATTTTACTCAGGATGATATATAGATAATGATGTATTTAGGATTTTACTCAGGCATCCAAGATGAACAAGTGCTAGCCATATGTTTGTAAGCAGTAATGTGCTCGCTTTCCGTGCTGATCTGAGACAGTTTATTTACAGTTTTATGCGTCGACTTAGCCAGTCAGAGAATGGAGTTATTATGGCCCTAGCGGGTGCCTGCGCAATGTGACGCAAAATTTATGTCGCACTTCTGGAAGCACTGGAATAGCTGCCTGTATGTGTTTTAAACCTATTTGTTGTGTTTCTTTATTTTGTTTTAGTTCTTTCTTATTGTACTGTCTGTGTTTGTGTGCGTATTTTATAAGGACCTGAGTCTGGAATAAAGTTTATATATATAACTTTAGCACCCCCTTGCGCTATACCTTCGGGGAGAGCGCTGGAAGGGAACACTCTTGTTCTGTTCCGCGTTCCACCGACTTGCTTCGGAACATTGCTAATGCTGGACTATGACTTTAGACTCGCCCCTGCGCAGCGAGCGACTTGCGGCGGCTTACTGCTGGCACTATAATTTCGGGGAGACCACACTTGTTCCACCGACTTACTTCGGAGCATTGCTACTGCTGCACTATGACTTTAGACTCGCCCCTGCGCAACGAGCGACTTGCGGCGGCTTACTGCTGGCCTATAATTTCGGGGAGACCACACTTGTTCCAAGATTCAAGATTCAAGATTCAAGATTTTTATTGTCACTCCATGGTACAAGTATCACGTGTGAAATTATTGTGCTGTTGACTCCGTTTTCAACATAGTACAAATGTAGGGCATATGAGTGCAAAAACAACAAGAGACACAACAAGCAATAAGGCAGTATAGTGATAAGACAAGTCAGAGACAGTGGCATATTCACTGCACATAGGTGCACATGTCCTGTGCATACTTTAGCCGTGCTTAAACATTTTAAATTCGGCGTATTTGACATATAGGTGCAAATAGCCGTTGAAATAGCATATTCCTTATTATACATACAATTAAACTCGGCGTTTTAAATTCGGCGTATTTGACATACGGGTGCAAATAGCATATTCCTTATTAAACATACAGTTAAACATTAGACATACGTAATGGTAGCAGCTACAGTACGGTACAGTGCGGCTACTACACTATTTGTGTATGTTAAGGAGTCTCGTGGCCTGCGGGAAGAAACTGTTCCTCAAGCGATTTGTGCGTGCTTTTGGAACCCTGTATCTTCTCCCTGAGGGTAGCAGGGAGAACAGGCTGTTGTGGGGATGGTTTGTGTCTTTGATGATCTTCAGGGACCTCCTGAGGCACCGCTGTTTATACAGTTCATGCAGATCTGGCAACTCACATCCTGTTACGTGCTGGGCCGCGCGTCTCACTCTCAGTAGCGCCCTGCGGTCCATGGTGGTACAGTTCCCGTACCAGGTGAAGCAGCCAGTCAGCAGGCTTTCAATGGTGCCTCTGTAGAAGTCCGTAAGGATTTCTGGCCTTAGCCCAAATTTCTTCAGGCGCCTGAGTCCATGTATTCGCTGTTGGGCCTTTTTGACAACAGTGGCGGTGTGGCCGGCCCAGGTCAGGTCCTGGTGGATGTTGACTCCCAGGTACTTGAAGCTGTCCACCCTTTCCACCACTGTGCCGTTGATGGTGATTGGGGGGTGTGTGCCCCCCCCCTCCTGTAGTCTACAATGATCTCCTTGGTCTTGGAGACATTCAGAGAGAGGTGGTTGTCCTGGCACCATTGTTCCAGGGCCCCCACCTCCTCTCTGTAGGCCGTCTCGTCGCCCCCCGAGATCAGCCCCACGACCGCTGTGTCGTCTGCAAACTTCGCGATGGTGTTCGAAGTTTGAGTCGCCATGCAGTCGTGGGTGTAGAGGTCGTACCAGAAGGGGCTGGAGACGCACCCCTGGGGCGCTCCTATGCTGATGGTCAGTGGTGAGGAGGTGAGGTTGCCCACCCTCACCACCTGGCGGCGGTCTGTCAGGAAATCCAGGATCCAGTCGCACATTGCTATGTTTAGTCCCAGATCCTTGAGCTGGGACTTCCACCGACTTAAGCTTAATTTATACTTATTAGAAAGTGTCGCTCAGCACATGGTCGCAGACGAAAAATAAAGTGTCGCTCATGTTGCTGCATTTATGATTCTCTCCGCGGCGCAACGGTCATGTGACGCTAGAGACAGAGGGAGGCAGAGAACTAGTGCAGTGTGCAGACAGGCAAGAGGGAATGCTGTCAGTGAACCCACGTCGGAGGCAAGATGTAACTGCAGCCGCATATAACGACACACAACCACCCAATCACCTCCTCTCTCTCTGGGAAGTTGGTCACGGTGTTCTTTGTGATTTTCACGAAGTCATACATCAAGGACATGCTGATAAAAATAGCGGGGACACGCTCATTAATTTCATTTCAGCGAAAACTAAAACAAGGAAATCGCGCGTGCCGTCTATATAGCCAATCACACTTGCGCGACATTATGTGACGTAGTCAGCGACACTAGACATTTCACCAGGTAGCAGACACTGCTCGCAGACACTTGAAAGTGTCGACTCAAGTCCTCATTTCTGTCGGCGACCGTTTCAAGAGTGTCGGCAGACGAAGCATAAATTGGGCTTTACTTTGGAGCATTGCTACTGCTGCGCTATGACTTTAGACTCGCCCTGCGCAACGAGCGACTTACGGCGGCTTACTGCTGGCACTATAATTTCGGGGAGACCACCACCAATGAAATGCGATGAAAGAGTGCTACTGCACGGGTTTGCCTTTGCCATGTTTGCCTTTGCCATGCTGCTTAAGGAGGTTGCGTTTTTGGAACGTCCGCTTGAAGACGATGGATTTGATTTCCGGTTTCGTCGCCGGCCATGACTCTGCATTCAGCTTAATCAGAGACGTGACTTGATTTCGGCCTAGACAGTGGCAATGGGTTTGATTTCCAGTTTCGTCGACAGCGAGACTAGGCATTCAGCTTAATCAATGACAATGAATTTAATTTCTAGCCCCCTCACCAATATTGTGTTGCAAGGACCAGAACTGGATGAGTGGGCAGAGCTAAAAGCAAATGCACCATGTGACTAGGTCTGCCCTGAGCTGGATATTAGGGGCCAATGATTTGTGGGGATGATCCCGTGTAGGCCCTCAAAGCCTTGTGACCGGTCCTGCTTGCGCAACGGAATGAATCAATGACACTTAGGCTATTTACCACTTGAACTCTGGCATTCTTGGCCAGCAGAATGGCACGTTCAAATATTAGCAATTATAGGCATGCATGAACTAACGCCCTTTCCGGCATACCTAGCATTATGGACGCTAGATGCTCTATTCGCTCAATGAATGGGATTAATGCCGGAATGCGATTAATGACTTTTCCGAGGCCACCCGGTGCTGAAGCTATGGCATTGACATGTGATTGATACGGAGATAGAGGGACACAGGAGGTCTCTCAGCCTGTGATGATGGGCATCGCCCCGTAGCACAATTGAATATTCAAATCGTGGGCTACTGTGACCTCGCTTGGTTTGCCATTCGAGGGTTTGCACTGCGCGTCATCAAAAGGGGAGGCGCGTGGCCGCGGCCATCGTGGAGATACTGTCACAGCACGTAAACAATAGCCTATTAAACCGCAACGAACTGTTCCAGATTATCCATCAAAATGGTCAATTATTGCCGTGTTTTTGGTTGCACTAATCGGTCAGACCGGGAAAAACATTTGGAGTACTACAGATTGCCAAAAGTGATCACAAATCAGGGAGAAGAGTGAAAAAAATTGACCGAGGAAAGGAGGCGTTTGTGGTTAGCCAAACTGAATCAGGATTTCCGGGGCAAGAATCTTGACAACATTCGAGTTTGTTCTGCACATTTCTTGTCAGGTATGTGACATTAATACAAGCAACTCTTACCTAATTTTATAGTGCAATAGTTGCAAGGATAACTATATTAAGGTCATGTTTCTTGCATTCTTGGCTGCATAAAGTTATTATTGTGCTTGCTGACAAGCAAGGCACAATCTTGAAGTCCGACATACTTATTATTATTATTCCATCCGCCACAAAAGTTTGGCGCGTAATAACTCCCACATCTTTTGCACCACATAGACATGCCAGACCTGAAAATGAGCGGCTCATTGAGGACAGGTGTGCTATGACTTTTCTAAGGGTTTGTGAAAGCGATTTGGCCGCTATTCACCATTAAGCGCCATTTTTTTCCCCATTGACTTGCATGGGGTTTGGAAAAATCTTGCAGTAAATTAGCTGTAATTCAGAAACCATAACTGCTACAGCTACGAAACTTGGTAGGGAGGTGCACGGAGGGGCCTTTTACTATCCCAGAAAAAATTGCACCAATTGACCAGATGGTGGCGCTATAACAGCCCTCCTTACCTTTTGGTCCATAACTTTTGAACCATAGGGTCTATCATCAAAAAAAAAATCCCTGGATTCCTTGGGTCCTTCCGCATCTACTCATCTAGGCCACGCCCATTTCCGTCAGACTAGATTTTCCGCCATTTTGCATTTTGTCCAAAACAGTTTTTTTTGTGATTTCTCCTTGAAATTTTGTCCAATCTTCACCAAACCAACGCACACATCATGTGGGGACTGTCCTGCACAACACTGATTTGGAAGTTTTTGAAAAAAACGCACCATTGCGATATAATCCACTTCCACATTTCTGTGGGTGGGGCCTATTTCACAAAGATCGTCCGATGCTAACCAATTGGTACAGGTGTGGACGGATGTACTCTGAGACTATAGGAGAAATATTTTGTCATTTCGCCTTTAGGGGGCGCTATAGCAGCATTCAGTACCTGTCCCTTCTAAATTGTTTTATTTTGAAGGGTGGCAGGAAGTGCTGATTCATTGGAATTATGGCCAGCCTTCCTTCTTGGATTGACACTTGACACTTCTGAGCTGATTTCAGAAAAGAAAGTGTCATTTGGCCTGTAGGGGGCGCTATTGTTTCCCTATGGGGGGCGCTACAGCAACGTATCTCCGCAACCGTGTGCTGAGCAACACTTTCTAATAAGTATAAATTAAGCTTTAGTCGCCCTAATTGCATGGGCAGGGACCTTGCAAGGCAGGCGGTGCATGGCGAGGACAGCAAGCACAATTACATTTTCGGTAGGAAATGTAGACATTCTAGTTTGAATTGATTCTGATCCCATTTCATAGCCTACTACAGTACAAGACTTGTGTAGTTACGTTCCTAAAATGAAGCTTAAAAAGTGTGCTATATTTCTCATTGTATTTCCAGGTAAAAGATCTGACCTGTACAAGAAGGATGACCCAGATTGGGTGCCATCTGTCGATATGATAGGAAAGCCTCCCCAACCACCCAAAGAAACACCGACATCACGCTACAAGCGCCGTGTGAATCGAGCCCAGCAGAAACAGGTTGATGATGCTGCCCATTCCTCGCATGTTATGGATATCCCAGCAGCTGATGAGGATTCTACCACAAGTGATGATTATGTCAGTGATGATGTGTGCATTATTGGGACTCAAACCGAAATGACTGGTGATTTTATTGACTCTATGACCAGTGAACTTCAAAATCTGAGAACGGAAAACATTCAGTTGCGTTCTGATCTGGAACATTTGTCCTCTTCCTATGAGCAAAGTGCATTTGTGGGTAAAGATGAAAAGGTTATCTTTTTCACTGGCCTACCTACATTCCAGGTTTTATTATCACTTTTTACATACCTTAGTCCTCATCTCCCTGTGAAGAAGTCACTCAATCCATTCCAGGTGCTGATGCTGACATTGATGCGACTAGGCTTAATGTTTCTACAACTTTCCTGTCTTATGCATTCAATGTGTCAATAGCCACCGCTTCTAGGGTATTCACTGATGTTATTGATGTCATGTATATTCTTCTAGGGTATTCACTGATGTTAATGATGTCATGTATATTCTTCTAGGGTATTCACTGATGTTAATGATGTCATGTATATTCGCATGAAAGCCCTTATTATATGGCCAGAAAGAGAACAGCTGCAAAAGACGATGCCGATGCAATTCAGAAAACATTTTGGGAAAAGATGTGTTGTTATTATCGACTGCTTTGAGGTGTTTACAGATCGTCCATCTAACCTTCTAGCCAGAGCAGAAACATGGTCCTCCTACAAGCACCATAACACAGTTAAATTTCTGTTTGGCATTACACCACAGGGCACAGTCAATTACATATCAAGTGCATGGGGAGGAAGAGGCAGCGACAAGTACATCACTGAAAACTGTGGCTTTTTGGACAAAATTATTCCGGGTGATTTAGTTCTCGCTGACCGTGGCTTTGATATTCAGGACACTTTAGGTTGCATAATGGCTCGGGTGAAAATCCCAGCCTTTACTGGAGGGAAGTCACAGTTAGCTCCAGTTGACTTGGAAACCACAAGGAAAATTGCTCATGTCAGGATTCATGTTGAGCGTGTCATTGGTAGTGTGCGCCAGAAATACTGTATTTTGGGGGGGACATTGCCGAATTGATTTCTTGATGTGCAAGGTCACGAGAGTTTTTGTACCATAGACAAGATTGGAGTTGTCTGTTGTGCTCTGGTGAACTTTTGTCCATCAGTTGTTGATTTTGATTAAAGTGTCATTGTAAAGTAGTTTGTGTGGTACGAATACACACAGTATACCATTCTCATCAGAATCTTTTATTAAGAGAATGAAACAGCAATGTTTTGGAAAAACATTTTTTTAAATAAAACTTTCAGCCTAATTCAAACAGTGTCTGAAGTGCAAGTTTCTGGACTGTGGTTGGCTACAATTAGGCTGTACACATCACAAATAAATGAAGACATGTTCATAAAAAAGGGAGATACACAAATAAGAAAATAGCATAACATCTTTTTTTACTCGATACGTTTCTTGCCCCTTTTTGGCAGAAACTGAGGGAGGCTACGGCAGTTAGGACAATACCATTTTCCTTTAGGCGCAACCTCAACATTAACACAGGAATAGTGAAACCACTGAATATCACATTTTGCATTGTCACACAATATCATCTGACCAAACTCAGTCTGGCCACAGGAACACCGGTCTTTTCTTGCTGGCTGGAACTGGTTGCATTATCAGAACCATCTGAATGGACAGATACAGCAGGCTGTGGGGACACATTAACCATGGTAGATGAAAGCCTAGTGTAGAACTTGCCAACTAGCTCTAGCTGGCATAATGGCTGTGTCAAAAATGTGCTTGCTTTTCTGACATATCATGCCCCAGAACTCTTCATCAAATAAAATGTGCTCAACATGCAGATCTTGGAAAGAATCTATATGAACATATATGCAACTATATGCAACCTATATGCAACCTATATGCAGCATATATGAGCATATAGGCCATATATATGCCGCATATAGGTTGCATATAGGCCAGATTTAGGTGCATATATGCGCATATAGGAGCATATAGGCCATATATATGCCGCATATAGGTTGCATATAGGCCAGATTTAGGTGCATATATGCGCATATAGGAGCATATAGGCCATATATATGCCGCATATAGGTTGCATATAGGCCAGATTTAGGTGCATATATGCGCATATAGGAGCATATAGGCCATATATATGCCGCATATAGGTTGCATATAGGCCAGATTTAGGTGCATATATGCGCATATAGGCCACATTTATGCCGCATATAGGCCAGATTCAGGTGCATATAAGTGCATATACCGGGCATATAGGTCTCCTATAGCTTCTTTATATCCACATATAGGTACTATATGTGCACATACAGGGCATATATGTCTCCTATATAGCTTCTTTATATACACATAAAGGCCCTATATGTTCATAATACAGGTCATATAGGTCTCACTTCTTTATATCCACATATAGGCCATATATGTACACAATACAAGGTATATGCCTCCTATATAGGTCATTTACAAATCTGTTTGTATACACTGTGTCATAATCCATATATACCCAGCGAGCACAAAACGTTTTTTCAACGTTGATTTTTAGTTTAAATCTGGGTGATATTGGGTTTGAACGTCTAAGACCTAATTTCACCCTCTTTTCAACCGGCTAAAATGCGGTTACAACGTAAACGTGTAAAAAAACACAATTTGGTTCATCATATTGTTAAAACATTTGTTGTAGTTTGGAATAGAGACAATATTGATAGTGTGTGAATTGGCATTTTATTGTCTTTTATTGTGTAACTGAGAGTTGAAATCTGATCTACACGAAAACTACATTTCAACGCATTTTATGTCACATGAAATATCATAAATATGGGACTATAGGCTATGTGGTGCCAGCAAAAAGCTTCCAGGACACAACTATGGTTAATAGTTTAGCGCAATACTATAAAATAATGAATTCAGTTCCTGCAGCAACGAGCATGCGCAAGTACTTACTAGCTGTGACTGACTAGACCAAAGCAAGTCTGCACCGGTCTGCACCAAGTGCGGAACGAGGTGCTCTGGGCACACGTTATTGTAACAGACTATACGAGGCTCTGTGTATGCCTACCTCCTGAGTCTCTGGTGTTAAATGAAGTTAACCTCTGAAGCCGTACAGCCTACAGACTATAGATGCACACACACACACAACATCATTTTAGTCTGTTACGATCGTACGCATCACATAAAATAACTTCCCGATCGCTGACGTCGGTCTACGTTGTGTGCGAGAGAGTATATAATGTGCCCGGCTCTCTGGTTAGTATAAGAAAATGTATAGCTCAGCACTAGAGCGCACGGCTTGAACCTTGGAGAACGGGGTTCGAATCCCTTGTGCGCTGCTATTTTTTTTTATTTAAAATCCTACATATAGGTACATATATGTACATATAGGTTTCCCATATATGGTGCATACATAAAATTGGCCGATTTCCTATATTATATGTACATATAGGTACATATATGTACCTATACATATAGGTACATATATGTACATATAATATAGGAAAACGGCCAATTTTATGTATGCACCATATATGGGAAAACTATATGTGGCCCTATATTAAAACATATAGGGTACATATAGATTCTTTCCATCTCTGTCCAAACAACAAAATAAGCAGATTCCAGTTTGCACACTCCAAGCTGAGTTTGCACCTGGTAGAAATACTGGTGGTTTCTACTTAGTGTCAGTTTCCCTTCACCATCCTTCTCCAAGTAAAATCCTGTAACACCATCTAACTTGTCACCTTTTACAAAGAATGGACATTTAATTTCAAGCACACTGACGCCACAACAATCACAAGAAACAAGGCCGTCCGGTGAAGCACCCAAAAATGGCACACTTGGATTGATAAAAAAACCTGTGTCATGCACTTTCACATTTTCATGACATTTCCTATGTTCATCTGTAAACATATCACGTGCAAATTTCTCATGAGTACATCCCCAGGTGGTGGCTTTTGATGTAAATTTGTATGATTCGGGATAGCATACACTTTTGATCAAGCTCTGGGCTGGTTGTTTTGGATCAGTGCAGCATGCAGTTTTCATTTTAGATGCTGTATTTCGACCAGCACGAAATTGAAACCAGAGTTTAGAAGCAGCTTGATCCCTTGTAGCTTCCTCAACTGCCTTTGCTTGCTCCTCTGATACTGAAATTTCAACATCATTGCAAATAGACAATACATCGCTATAGTCCATGTGAACTGCTTCCTCGTTTCGCAATTCAGTCAACACCAGAGGAAAGTTTTCACCAATC
Source organism: Poromitra crassiceps (assembly GCF_964638095.1). Lineage (NCBI taxonomy): Eukaryota > Metazoa > Chordata > Actinopteri > Beryciformes > Melamphaidae > Poromitra > Poromitra crassiceps. The sequence goes on along the minus strand of NC_139628.1, from coordinate 22,781,550 downwards.
GGTTTGGAAACATAACAGTCTGAATAAGGCTCAATCAGGGACAAAATAGCACATTTTGAGCCAGTTGTGCTAAGAGCGTGGAATAATGATACCAATTCCTCACTGGTTGGAGGTGGTGTTTTGCTTACTTTAGGAGTGGGACAGCTAGCACCTTCTTTCTCAAGTGACTGTACATGACCAGCACAGTCACTTTTAGCAGCTATTTTACTTTATATGTCTTTGCTGCAGTGAAGTAAATTTTTCGACATTCCTTGTACTCCACCTTTGATAATGCAGTAGGTAACAACCAATATGCCTTTTCCTGTGTCACTGTCTTTGAGTCCCTCAAATTCACTGTTGCTTCAATGAGAAACAAAAGTGCAGCGACCTGTGTGCACGTTTCCCCCAGGCCGGCCATACATGTACAGTGCGCTCCGCGAATCTTTCCCGACTTTTCAGTAATGATCCAGGGTTCCAGGGGCTTTTCTCGTAGTCGTTGGGAATGAAGTACCTGAATAAAAGACAAGACAAAAATATATAAGCTTGTAAGAACAACAAACTAGTTTCTCCTTTAATAAATTGGTTGAAGAGGGGCATTTTAATTGTTTATATATTTTATGATAGATCAGCCTTCTGATAAAAAAAATGTGTACTAGTAGACAGGGTCCAAAATTAGCACCCAGCCACCAGCCAAATGCTGGTAGGACATGAAACATTTGATCATATGACTCTATAGTTCATTTGCATTTCACATCAAGTTTGAAATTTACATCGATTTGCTAGAAAGATTAACATTTCAGCTTTTCACCAGGGCACTCACTGCTGTCACTAAGTTGACTGTACAGTACAGTACAGTAGAGTACAGTAGAGTACAGTATGTTTTGATTTAACCATTAAACAACCAATCCAAGTCAGAAACACAACCGCATAGCTAGCATGTTATAATTCAAAATCCTGAGTACCAACAATTAACTAGCCTGTACTCCATGAAATGTTGTTCATCCAAACTGTAAAGATCAGTTGATCTAACGTAGCTTAGCTAGCTAACGTTGTTGCTAATGCATCACCTACCTTGGCTTTCACGACACACATGTCATTGATGATCTGATACTGGCTCCCTCACCCATCCGCACACCATCTGCAGGCTTCCAATCCTTTGTAACATTTAAGGTCTTCAGTTGTGTATGGGCTTGGCGAAAAAACGAGATAGTTCACTATATCAGGATAGGTAATAGACGGCAGACTTGACGGGTCGTCATTCCAAGAAGAAGGAGCCAGCTCGTACGGATCTTGATTGCCTATTAACTTTAGTTTGTCAAAATATCGCGTCCGTTCCTGCTCTGTACGTTTCTCTGTACGTTTTAGCAGCGTCCACTCGTTTTTGTAAACACTTTTGTTGTTTAGACATCTTCAAATCTGCATAAATTCAGCGTAAAATCCATTCTCCATTCATTCAGCATGCAAGGGATCTTTTGTTTACGTTGAATGCCTCCAAGATGGCCGTGCATACGGGTTACTGACCAAACCGTGACGTAGGTGAAAACCCTCTATGAGGAGTATAATGGCAGCACAGCTTTTGTTAATTTGACTGGAGCATCATCTCGGAGAAAAGGAACCGTTTTTCCGTTTTTCTGTTTTAAAGTTTAAACGGAATCTGGCTGTCGTTAGGCATTGATTAACTGACTGCTATTGCTAACTGATACTTTGCACGTCCATTTGCAATGATTCTGGCTGGCTATTGACTATTGTAAATGTGTCACAATGAATGCAATTTGAGCACGATGTGTAAATACGTTTAATATTAATTGTTTAGGCCTAATTATTTGTAAAGTCACAACGCATTAGAGATGTGTGTAGTTCTTCATAGATTTAGCCTCTTCATTTTGCTCTCAAATGCGCCAGGTTATTTAATTTCGCGTTATGGATGCGAAGAGACATTTAATGTAGCGCCGCTGTCTTTCTTTAGCTATAGGCGAGGATATAACAACCAGTTCACAAAGATTGTCAAGAGATCATTCATTCACTATGATAAATGCATTGCTACTTGTGCCCGCTCGTTTCCTTTGCGCCCGACGTGCAGACTGCAGGGAATGGTCCGTTAGATGATTGTTTTTGAAGCACACCAAAATGATTTAAGATTAGGATTTGATTGCTAAAATTATGTGACACTGTTATGTATTTAAGACATTACCGTTGCGCTCAAGTTCTGTCCGGGACGCCCTCCGCGGGCCTTCCCTGCGCTCGGGGCTGACGATGCTGCATGCTGTCCCCGGCTGGAATAGCCTTTAATCGTGGGAGTCGAATTCCCCGACCTCGTCGTGGAACTGTCTGCGCCTGCCTCGAACGTGGACATGCTGAGAACGATGGTCAAGCGGGACCTGCGGTTACGATGGCTTGGTTGCAGGATCAGAACGGCGGACGCTGGGAGACTGAATGGCTTGATGGCCCGAACAGAACAGGGCCGCTTGAGAATGAGCGAAACACAGCTTTCAGAGAATGGGATGCGATCAGCTCGGGTACAGCGACCAGAAGATCAGGGAAAGAGAACGATGACCCACTGAGCATGGCTATAAATACTGCTACGTCATAGCCTCGGCACTGACGACATTATCGGCGTCATATAGGCAAGTGCGTCACGCGGACGTCACGCTGGGATTACACTTGTGCTCGTCACACTAGGATTACATGAGGTGAGGTCACTAGGATTACGCGTGGTGCGCGGCAGCATGTCTGGTCTTCATCTTGAAACTAGGTCGAGACCACCATTATATGTTATATATTATACACAATCTATTATTATAACAACAACAACAGGAAGTGTATCTTTTATAAGCGGCACAAGGGTGTGTCCTCTTGGTGTGGTTGAACCTGCTCAGCAGCTTAAAATAGGTCATCATGACGACTCAGTCAAACAATGAATGTTGAATAATTTTGCCAATTCCCTTCATTCATATATTGATCTACATTGATCTATGTAATCTATGTTCAGGAAAACAGACTCAGAAACTCACCTATGACCTCCACAATATGATGTGAATAATGACTCATTTTGTTCACGGTTATGTTTGATTCATAGCGTCCACTGTCTTGGTGAGTGAGGTCTTTGATAATGAGCTTTCCACTGTCTGAGTCCAGATCAACTCTGTTTTTGTAGGTGCTGTGCGGTGTCTCCTGGCCACCCTTAAACTCTACCACTTTGTCACCATCATGTTTCCACAGAATATGTTCAGGTTTTCCAGGGAGGGTTGGAATCAATATGGCCTCCATCCCCGTGCGTCTGTATTGTGGATCTTGTCCTGCAACTGGACACAGAGACAGAGAAGGTGGTTCTCTCCAAAAACATGTGGCACCGTGGCACGTGTGCTAAAGAGTTAGTGGTTTTCTGAATTTACATTTTAGGCTACTGATTATAGTACGGAAATACCCCCCCCCCAAAAAAAACAACAACAACAACAACAACAACAACAACAACAACAACAACAAACAAACAAAAAAGAAAAAAGAAAAAAGAAAAACCAAAAACAAATAATTAAAATAAAGTAAAATTGCACGCCCCCAGGGCAGATATAGTAAAAGCGTTCGGGGACCACCAGGGGGCCTCACTATAGTGATGTCACACATGGCTGTCATAAATCACTGATGATGTAACATGCAGTAATGATGTCATAAATCACAGATGACAAGTAATTGTGATGTCATGACATCAGCCTTGATGACATCAGCCTTCCACATACAGAGAGCCAAAGTCCCTCCCCTTCCAGTCAGGCCCTAAGCGAACCAGCCGTGGGAAAAAAAGAATGGTGAGAGTCTGAGAGACAATCATTTTTTTTGATGATTATTCTCTGTATATTGGAGGCTATTTAAACTGTTTGAATATTTGCCTTTGCTGTTTGACTCTGAAGAAGATGTGTGTGTTGAAACATCAGTCTTTACCAGTGGGCAAGCCCCACCCCCTTCCCTCTGATGATGCAGAAGAAAAGCTGTAGTTCCTCGAATGGCCACTAGGCATCGGGGGCAGTCGGCATTTCCCCCATGTTAAAATGCCCCACTTTGTAACAGGATTAAACATCTTTCCAGTGAGCGGCAAAACATGGTTTTGGTCTATATACCCGTTTGGAGTAAAATAGATGATAGAAAAGGGGGTGATTGACAGATCGCCTGTCCAGTGATCGTGCAGCTTGTCGATCACGGACCAATAGCAGGCGGAGCTGCGGCTCTGGGAAACTCCCATCTCACGTGAGGTGCGGAAGGACTCTGTACCCATTCCCTCCCACTCTGCTGATGAAAAGTCAAGATGGTGACGGCCAACGTTTGAACTCCGCCAGGAAATCTAAATTTAATGGGATAGCAATGTCCATATTATTTATGTTTATGGTCTATACACCTTATTAAATCTATTTACCAGTTAAATTGTGTGTTCTCAGTCTCTTTGGGTTCAGCCACTTTGAAGTGGCCCATTGAACAGTTTAAGGGCCCTATCTTTGTACAGCGCTATCGTTTGCGCTGCGTTTGCGCGCCTCTTATTGCTATCTTCCCAGCACATCGTCCAGTTTTGCGCTGTGATGACACAGGTGTAGGCGTGGCCCAGGCTAGTCGGTGGGCCTCTAGCCTATCATGTGTCTCGCACAAGTGTCATTTAGCGCTGTGGGGAAGATACCGTCGGTATGTAGCGAGCTCAAAGAGAGGTTTGGGAGTTGCCCGTTCCAAAATATGCGGTTCAGCGCAATGTGTTAGAAAAAATCACCTTGGGTGCTCTCAATTTTAACGCCAGGAAATAGCTGGTCTTAGCGCAAACGCAGACGTACGCCTGAGCGCAGACAGTATTCTCCGGCGCAGTGCAGGAAATCCTCGCTTGGATAGGGCCATTACGCATGGCTCGCGCGCGGACACACAATTCCCTCCTCAGAATGCCACGTTGATTTTCAACTAACCTACACTGCAAAAAAAAAACACAACTTGATTTAACAATGAGAATTTGTTTGTCATGGTTTGTCACTGCCCAGGCACCGAGGCAGCGCTGTGCTGTGCTGTGCGTGGTGGTCCCGCGGATCGAAATCAGTTTCTGGCAGAAAATCACTTTCTGACACAACACCGGCCAGTATTGTAACCATTGATAGTATACAGTAACCTCTCTCCCTGCACAATTGCACCATGCAACAATAGGTTAACCCGAGTGGACAATTCTGGTATAGGCTATTGAAATAAAATCTCACACATCCCTACCCTATTAAAGAAACAAATAGGCTATTTTTAAATCTGTATGTTATAGCCTATATGAGCGAAACGGCTAATTAAAAGGCTACTAATTACAAAAGCATCAATTTTCATTACAATCCGAACTGGTTCATCCTCAAATTCTCTCTTCCCGTTCTCGTCCCGTCTCTCCCCCCCCCCCTCTCTCTCTCTGACTCTCTCTCTCTCCCCATCTAGGCTATATTTTCTCTCCCCCTCTTTCTCTCTCTCACTCCAGTCCCGAAGCGGATAGAGACTGAGAACTGAGTCTACTCTCAGTGAGGAGGAAGCTGCTGACGTGATGCTGTGGTTTTATGGGCATGAGCACACCTCCACAATGCTTTTGGGCATAAACACGCTTATACAGAGATGTGCGCTGAGATGACGTGAAGCACAGCGGGCCGAAACGCGCACAATTAGGGCTTTAATTGCGCGGCGCTATTCCAGCACAAAACGGGCGCTAATGCAAATCGGGAAGATAGAGCCCTAAATGTTGTTATCCCGTTTGAATTGTGCCATGAGGTAGGATACTGTACACATATGATGTTTGTCAATTTAAAATGTAACTTTACAAGTCAAGAAAGTTGCAGTTTGTGGTAAAACTGTTGCACTATAAGTTATGAATCAGAAAGACTACACACAACCAGTCACATATAAGTGACGTCTCTCCCGCCAGTCTGTGTTGTTGATGGTGTGACGTATATTGTGCGACACGAGAGATGTAGTTGATTCAGCGGTTTCATACAAAACTAAAAGTTACATTGTTTTGGTTTTATGACAAACTGCGACTTTCTTGACATGCAAAGTTATCTTTGAAATTGACCAACATTTACAACGGGATCCAAAAAAAAGTACCGCCTTTCACCATTCACAATTACCCCCCCCCCCCGGCTGGTTTGTAGCTGAAGCAGGAAGTAGGTGGTCACTTTATCTCTGTATTTGCAATGTGGTCTCCAACCTGCACTATGACCTTTAATAATAATGTAATAACAGATTAATGACTTGGCATTAACAATATAATGCTGTTGGAATCTGTGCACATGGTTAGAGTAAATACAATGAAATGCATTCATTTATGCTTTGGAGTCTGTTCTGTTCTAGTCCATCTCTTAAGAATACCACTTGTAGTATCCATAATATAATATAATATAATACATTTTAGAAGCATATAGAAAATCTATAAAATATATTACAGTGACACAATGGGGGGGATAGCGTACAGTATATGATAAGGTCACTATAGCCTAAATTCACCTACCTGGCACTCACGTTACCCAATGGAATATTTTAGGAATGTTCTATTCATTTTTAGGGGTGGTAGAAAGATAATTATGATATGATCTTGTTTACTCATACTGTATTTAAAACTTGGGATTGATTAATTATTAACTTTATCACTGAACTCGGCCAACATGCTATGTTAGGCCTGATACCACCCTGCTATGGGACAGTGCAGTAATGTCTATCCATGTTTAAATAACACACTTTACAAAACAACTCTGTCACGGTTCACAAAATCAACACAATCACAAAATCAGCATAACAGCAGGTCAAACCACAGACTCACCTAGGTAAGGGGTAAATATGAAACAGCACAAGAAACACCAAAGAGCCATGGCAGAAGTCAGGAGAAGCAGGAGCACCAGTTGTGCAGTTTTACTTTCACTGTCGGAATCCTGAATTAATCTTCTTCTTTTACTCCAGCACTTTCAGACAAGCTAAGAATTAATAGGCGTGATTGTGCCTGGCTCAAATTTCAGCTGCCAGTGTGTCACAGGCGATTTTTTTTTCTACGATGGTCAAAGATGGCATAGAAACATCCAGGCTGTAGATCAGTCACCCTGTTCACATTGGTCTATGTTGCGCCATTACAGACACCGTAGTTTCAGGAAGTGTGTTCCTACGCATGCATAGGGTTCCTGATTTTAGGCCTGTCACAAGACACAAGAGCTAGGTTGTGTTGCATCCTCGGCACGGTGTTGAAAAATAAACTAAGTTTAATCAGGATCAGGATCAGGATATACTTTAATGTCCCCGAGAGGAAATTTGTCTTGGACAACAGTGCTACATACAGCTGCATCATAAGAAGACAACACAAATGACAAAATAACAACAAAGGAACAACAAAGGTCTACACATTTTTTCGTGAAGAGATGCACCTTACATATGAAGTGCATGGAGTTGTATTGCAACTGACCCGTCAAAGGAAAAGACCCATAAAATAAAGAATTGGGTAACACTTTATAATAACGTTCAGTAGTAAGTCATTTATAAGCTATTAGTTAATGATGAACTAATGATGAACTAATCATTTACAAAACATTAATATACATTTGTAGATGATTAATGCGTGTTATGTAAACATATCACAAATGTGTTGTAAGTCATCTATAAACTTTTAGTAAATCATGAAATTATCATACATAAATCATTAGTAAATGATTATTAAGTGATTAGTCAATATATTATGGATCACTTGTAAGTCATTCAAAGTTTTTTCGTTATTCCAACAATATCTCTTTGTTAATAATGAACAAATGATGAGCAAATCATTAGTAAAGGTCTTTGCACACACAGTCCGATTGTTTTCGTATGCGTGTTTTTTAATCCGTCATCTGAAAACACAGACGGGTCCCAGCTCGCAAAAATCTATTGACTGATGCGAAAAACGCAGAAAATCGAACCTCGTCCGAAAACTTAAATGACGGACGTAATTGTCGGACTTGGTGTGTCAATGATGATTGACACAAATGAGGTCGTATTCTTTATTTTTTTCGTGCGTCAATTTCGGACGAAAATACGGACTTGGTGTGCAAAAGCCTTAAATGATGTATAAGCTAGTCGATAGATAATGAATTACTTGTAAGTCATTCAGTTTTTATATAGGGCCGATTCTAGGGGGGGGGGGGGGGGGCAGGGGTGGGCTATGCCCACCCAAAAATTAATGTTGCCCACCGCATTTTTTTTTTTTTTTTATCTCCCTTTTTGAATTCCAGGCGACCGCACTTCGGGTCGCGACCCGAAGGTTGGAGACCACTGGGTTAGTTAGTTTAGGGCACCTAACAGTAGTTATAGCTTTAATTTGATTTGAGAAATAAGCTCATCCTGTCATGCCCTCAACCTCTGCCTCCTAGTCTCTCTCGCCCCCTCCTTTCTGTTGTGATTACAGGGTTGGAGCCAGGTGTGTGGAGCTGATCTCCATCTATCGCAGCTGCCAAGCATCACCAATCAGCAGGCTTCATATACCCAGCCCAGACGTCAAGACACTGTCAGATTATCTTCTCACCTGCATGGAGAGGAACCTCTGCTGCCCTAAATCTGAATACCTGCTCCAATCCTCCCCTGTCTGTCTGCCTGCTCGCCCTCTGCCTAGACTTCAGCCTACCTGCTCTCTGCTCGCCTGGACTTCAGCCTACCTGCTCTCTGCTCGCCTGGACTTCAGCCTGCTTGCTCTCTGCCAGCCCGGACTGCTGGATGCCTGCTCGTTCACCTACCTGGACTCTAGCCTACCATCCTGCAACCTGGGTATCTCGTCCATCCGGACTGAACCAATAACCTTTAAATAAACAAACTGTGTTACAACTTGATATTCTGTCTCTGTCTGTCTCTGCCCTTGAGTCCACCAAACAAAACCCTAACACATCCAATGCAAAGAATATTATGGAGTTGATTATTTTAAACTATGGATGAAGGATTGTTATTTATTTGTTAGGGTAACAAAGTCAATCTGCTTTCAAAGTTTTAATTTCAGTTTGAGTTTGAATAAGACTAAAAGTCTTGTAAATATAGGTTTGAAGGCTAAATGGCAAATAGTTTTTAGCTATGGTTAAGTCTCACTGCACTAGTCTTTAATTTGATTTGAGAAATAAGGTCATCCAATGAAAATAACTGTTATGGAGTTGATTATTGAAATTATGGATGAAGGATGTTTTTAAGTTTTATGGTAAATCAATCTGCTTTCAAAGTTGTTTTCTTTTCACTTTTAAGACTAAAAGTCTTGTGAATATAATAACAGTTGTGTAAATAGTTAGTTTGTTAGTTAGTTTGGTATGTACATAGTTAGTTTGCAAATAGTTTTAATAATAGGAGTTTTGTAAACATTGGCCTGTCCCCTGAGTGAAAGTTCATACTTAGGTTACCCACAGCACAATGTGGACACATAGTGGAACAGTTTAGTGTTAGAATATAATGCAACAGAGTTTTTTTTTGGTATGACTATTTTCATTGCCCCCCCAAAATTTTCAATTGCCCACCCAGTAACCTCACCCTAGATACGGACCTGACTATCTGTTTGAATTGTAGAATTCAATTTTCCCTGGCCAGTGACACTCAGGAATAGTCTAGGTGACAACCAAGTATAGTTTGGTGACAAGCTGGAGAGACAGTTGACGGTCGGAGAGACGGCACCCGGTACGGGATGGGTTTAGCACCCCAGCCTGACTCTCTCGTGATGGAGAAATCCACAAACGCTACGGATCAGCCTCCTGAAAATCTATGTGAAGATCGGCGCGGCCTGGGGTCCTTCAGGCTAGAGCGAGGTGCTCGGCGCAGGTGAATGACATGCAGCGCACAGGCCTTCTTGAGGCATCCTCTCTGCTGTGGTACGGCATGGTAGGATCGCCTTTTCCCTAGGGAGGGTCTGGTGAGACGAAGGAGGAGCGCGGCCGGGAGTAACCCACAGGGCCTTAGACCCTCCATGCACCGAAGGGTCTTTCAATACTGCGTTGTAGCACTAGCTCTATTGCAGCGGATTGGGCGTGATCAGCCCTTCCGCGGGCAACGTTGCAGACAGAGTAGGAAGGCTGATCCGTGAGCGGCTGTTTCCGGGACACGGGTCGGGGTCTTAATCGGCCTCGGCTGGGTCTACTGGGCGAGGGTGTATGATGTTGACAGACCTGAAACACCTTACGACCCCAGCTAACATCACTGATGACGCGTCCCAGCGCATGCTGTAGTATGTATTTTGAATTCTCTCTATCAATATCTATTTTGTCACTATACACATTTGTTAATCATGAACAAATGATGAACAAATCATTACTATATGATCTGTATATAATTTGTATCATTACTTGTAAGGTATAGCCTGTTAAAAGCCTCAAAACAATTATGATCAGTGTTTCTGTACCATAACTATCCGGGTCATAAACGACCTACTCCTGGCAAACGACGCTGGTAACATCACCATCCTTGTCCTCCTCGACCTCTCAGCAGCCTTTGACACCATTTCCCACTCTATCCTCCTCGACCGCCTCGAACATACTCTGGGCATCACTGGAACCCCTCTGGCCTGGTTTCGGTCATATCTAGCCGACAGGCTCCACTACGTGTCCCTCGGCGGGTGCCGATCTGCTTCAGCCCCAGTCAGACAAGGTGTCCCTCAGGGCTCCGTCCTCGGTCCATTCCTCTTCACCACTTACCTCCTTCCCCTCAGCCACATCATCAGGAAACATGGACTCAGCTACCATTGCTACGCCGATGACACCCAGCTATACATCCACACCAAACCTTCTGCTCCCCAGCCCCCCCACTCCCTCATCACCTGCCTCCGTGAAATTAAAAACTGGATGACCACTAACTTCCTCAAACTAAACAGCAATAAAACGGAACTCATAGTAATTGCACCCAAGTCCACTCTGCACAAAGTCAGCAACCTCATCCTCTCCATTGACGGCTGCTCCATCTGCCCCTCCTCAGAAGTCCGCAACCTGGGGGTCCTGCTTGACCCAACCCTCTCCTTCCAATCTCACATAAAATCTGTCACTAAATCTGCATTCTTCCACCTCAAAAACATCTCACGCCTCCGTCCCTCTCTCTCTGACACCTCCGCCGAAACCCTGATTCACGCCTTTGTCACCACACGCCTGGACTACTGCAACGGAGTGTTGTTCGGGGTCCCCGCCAAGACCCTTGCCCGGTTGCAGTACGTGCAGAACTCCGCTGCCAGGATCCTCACACGGACCAAACCCTGGAACCACATCACCCCCACCCTGCAGCAACTCCACTGGCTTCCCATAAAACACCGTATCACATTCAAAATTCTCCTCCTCACTTATAAATCCCTGCATGGTCTGGCCCCCTCATACCTATCTGACCTCCTCCACCCATACACCCCCCTACGTAGTCTCCGTTCCTCCGACACTGGACTTCTCACCATCCCCCGCACAAATAGATCCACCATTGGTGACAGAGCTTTTTCTACTGCTGCACCTAAACTCTGGAACTCCCTCCCACTTCCCATCCGCGACTCCGGTTCTATAACCATTTTCAAAAGCAAACTCAAAACCCATCTTTTTCGTCTCGCTTTCCCTGAGCATAGCCTGGGCTCAGCATAGCTCTACTGCTCCCTTTTAGCCCCTTTTCTTTCTCCTTTTCTGCCTATTATGTCTCTTTTAGTGTGTTTTGTTTTTATTGTACAGTGTCCTTGAGTCTGAGAAAGGCGCTTTTAAAATTGAATTTATTATTATTATTATTATAACTGTACCAGCTATGACCTGTTAGTGAAGCTCCTCCCCAGGCCAACAGAAGCAGTCAGCACTTAGAAGCACTGCAACACAAACTATACAAAGTCTTCCCCAACTGTAATAAATGATGTGTACATCATTTACAAGTCACTTATAAAGCTTTCTGTATCCCCTGATCTAAAGTGTAAACAATTCATCACACATAAATGTGTTGCATCATTTGTAGATAACTGTGAGCCTGTTAGAATTCAAAATCCTTTCTACCAACATAACTAGCCTGTTATCTCTACTGTAGGCTACTGTACTGTGCAGTCAACCTAGTGACATCTAGCAGCGAGCTACTTGGCGAAAAGGTGAAATGTTATCATATGAGTACATGAGACATGATCAAATGTTTCATGTCCTCACACAAGTCACCTTTGCTTACTTTTATTGCAGAATGTGAATCTATCTAATCACTCCTAGTCTACCTCTGTGAGATCTCTAACCAATCATGGTCAAGTGTTGTATCATTCTGTGTGATTTCTTCAGCTGAATCAGCGTCTGGGCATGCTTCCTGTTTTTACCAACTCTTGCTGAGGCTCTTGCCTTCAGGTCTCCCTGTGGTTGCTAGAGGGGAAGTCTCACTTTTGAAATGATAGTCGAAAGTCGTAGAGAATGTTTGTTGTGATCATAGTTTCACTTTGATCTCTCTAACTACAATACAGTCATGGAACTCTGATTCCTCTGATGGAACTGGGCCTTGATATGAAAAAGGTCGAGAATCACTGGCATAGGGGACCTAAATATATATATATATATATATATATTAGGGCTGTCAAACGATTAACTATAGTTAATCGCGATTAATCGCATCTTTGTATCACATGTTTAAAATGCCATTATTTTGCATTTCAAAGCATTTTTAATTAGATATTAATCATTCTTACCAGTGTGTCGTGATTGGGAATCAAATTAATGCAAATAAATGTACTTTGTGATCTTGAATTTTAGATTTGGAATGTAGACAGGAGGTAACAATGTCTACAAAATATATCTAGAACCGATACTTCCGGCGGCGGCGCTGTGGAGCAGTCGAAACCCAAAATGACACAGCCGAAGAAGGCTGTGTCTGAGCTAAAAACGTTGGCATTTCCATGTGAATAATGGCTCGGTATTGGAAACTGTGTATTGAGAACGTGTATATCGCGTGAAGCCATTGGAGCCGACCTCCCAGTGGTTAGAGGACCCGCGCATCCGAGACTCTGAAGGAAGAATGAGTGATGAGTCTCGCGCTAGCTAGCTGGCTGCTAGCTGGCCGCTAGCTACTTTTAGGTGATCGCTTGCCTCAAACTCGATGTACTTCGGTGATATTTTAATTCTGTTTTACACAAGGTGCAAACTATGGCTCTTGACTTGTCCACTGTGCCATTTGGGGAGTTTTTTTTTTAAAGTAAAACGAGCCATTAAAAAGCGTATTGCTGTCATTCTCTTCCATGAAACCGAATGGCTTGACTACAAGTACGGGTGCGACTTACCCCGCTAGCCGGGCGCTTCTGGCTCATACGAGCGCATTAGCGCCCGGCGAACGTTACGCATTTTCCCATTTTCAGGGCTGCCAAGTTTCAGCCACAGTTATGAGTGAGGTTTGCCAGCCAGCGAAGCTGGCCGGCAAATGCGATTTGCGCACCTCGAGCAACCCGGAAGTCGTTGTTCCGGCTTGCTTCAGATCAGAGAAGAAGAAGAAGCGGTGCGCCAGATAAATGCTTTTCGGTTTTTGAAAGACAGAAAAGTGGATCTTATGCAACAATTTGGATGCAACAACTAGGTGTCATTAAAAGAAGAGGATGTTTTACATCGGATAGCGTCTTCACTTCACGTGACGACTCAGGTAGGAGCCGGCATTTAGACCTAGACGTGAAAATGTCACAGTGTAAAATGGGAAAATGCGTGACGTTCGCCGGGCGCTAATGCGCTCGTATGAGCCAGAAGCGCCCGGCTAGCGGGGTAAGGGTGCGACGAAGGTGACAGCCCTAATATATATATATATATATATATAAATAATGACATATAGGCCTAAATTAAGTAGCCTATGAATAAACAAACCTAAACATGTGTATCTGTGTATTTTTGTGGTAATTAGCAGACACAATTAGATTTTGATTTGATGCAAGTGGTATTTCAAAACCAGCTGATTAACGTGCCTTTATACTGGGGGAGTGAGTTTAACCAACCTACTCGCTAACACTCGGGACTCACGAGGAATCGGCGCTGATTCACTTCGGTTACATACTGTGTGTGTGTGTGTGTGTGTGTGTGTGTGTGTGTGTGGTCTTGCTCTAAAAGGCTTATATATAAGGCTTGCTGTATCCATTAATCGTGTAAACAATTCATCACACATAAATGTGTTACCAGTGGTCTATGTGATACGCAGGTACACAGTATACCCACTAGGAAAGCTCCAGGATTTAAGTGTACCCACATAAAAATGCCCAATCAAAAATGTAAGAATATAGTTTTGTGAGAAAACTTTCACTTCGATGATTTTATTTCACAAATACCGGGTAGATAACTGCAGGGTAAGGCATCTCCTCTGGTTTTGAAATATCACATGCCTCAAATCAAAATCTAATTGTTGCTATGCTATTGAATCTCCACAAAAATACACAAGGACACATGTTTAGGTTTGTTTATTTATAGGCTACTTAATTTAGGTCTATATGTCATTATTTAGAGAGAGAGAGAGAGAGAGAGATATTTAGGTCCCCTAGGCGAGTGATTCTCAACCTTTTTCATATCAAGGACCCCTAATTTAGTCCACCTCAGGGCCCCTTTGATGATATTTTGTCTCTCAAACCAAAATCAGAGTTCCATGACTGTATTGTAGCTAGAGAGATCAAAGTGAAACTATGATCACAACAAACATTCTCTACGACTTTCGACTATCATTTCAAAAGTGAGACTTCCCCTCTAGCAACCACAGGGAGAACTGAAGGCAAGAGCCTCAGCAAGAGTTGATAAAAACAGGAAGCATGCCCAGACGCTGATTCAGCTGAAGAAATCACACAGAATGATTCAGCATTTGACCATGGTTGGTTAGAGATCTCACAGAGGTAGACAGCCGCTGGACGAGTGCTTCTCGCTATCAGCTTGTTATCCGGTCAGGAACCTATGCTGCTACATGCTACAATTGATGTAGATAGGCTAACATGGCTTAACCTGTTAAATTACAGCTGATCCAGGATTCTGTACTGAATTGCCGAGCAACAGTAACTTGTACCACCCCCCGCAATCCCCCCCCCCCCCCCCGAAACAAATGTCACTCCAAGCTGAAACCCACATACAATAAACTAGACTACACCACTGTGTGTTACATATCATCTGTAGATCTTCCACACCTGAAACAAATGATTTGCATATACAACAGAACATATACAGTAGATTTTTATTTTATTGCAACAGTGCAGTAATACGATTTTAATTTCGTCAATTGCTGTGCAAATCTACTGTACAGTAAAACTGTGTACTTTCAACAAAGTAGTAGCCTGATATAATAAAATACAATAAAATAAGAAAATAGATTCACATTCTGCAATCAAATTAAACAAAGATGACTTGAGGACATGAGGACATGAGGACATGAGGACATGAAACATTTGATCATGTCTCATGTACTCATATGATAACATTTCACCTTTTCGCCAAGTAGCTCGCTGCTAGATGTCACTAGGTTGACTGCACAGTACAGTACAGTAGCCTACAGTAGAGATAACAGGCTAGTTATGTTGGTAGAAAGGATTTTGAATTCTAACAGCTCACAGTTATCTACAAATGATGCAACACATTTATGTGTGATGAATTGTTTACACTTTAGATCAGGGGATACAGAAAGCTTTATAAGTGACTTATAAATGATGTACACATCATTTATTACAGTTGGGGAAGACTTTGTAGTTTGTGCTGCAGTGCTTCTAAGTGCTGACTGCTTCTGTCGGCCTGGGGAGGAGCTTCACTAACAGCTCATAGCTGGTACAGTTATGGTACAGAAACACTGATCATAATTGTTTTGAGGCTTTTAACAGGCTATACCTTACAAGTAATGATACAAATTATATACAGATCATATAGTAATGATTTGTTCATCATTTGTTCATGATTAACAAATGTGTAAAGTGATGAAATAGATAATGATAGACAGAACAGATAGATAAAATATAACAACTGAATGACTTACAAGTAATATATTGATGAATCACTTATTAATCATTTACTAATGATTTATGTATGATCAGTTCATGATTTACTAAAAGTTTATAGATGAGTTACAACACATTTATGATATGTTTACATAACACATATTAATAATCAACAAATGTATATTAATGTTTTGTAAATGATTAGTTCATAATTAGTTCATCATTAACTAATAGCTTATAAATGACTTACTACTGAACGTTATTATAAAGTGTTACCAAGAATTGCACTGAGGATAAAAGATGACATGTACAAAGAAATAATAACAGCAAGTTGTTTTATTCACATCAACTTCTAACACAGGCCATTGTTGCCTGAAATACTATGAATTCTATGGGCTCTATCTTCCCGATGGCGGTAATTTTACGCTGCGCCCAGTTTGCGCTGGAATAGTGAGTGCCCCGCAAAGCCCTAATTGTGGGCGTTTCGGCCCGCTGCGCTTCACGTCATCTCGGCGCACATCTCTGTATAGGCGTGTTTATGCCCAAAAGCATTGTGGAGGTGTGGTCATGCCCATAAAACCACAGCGTCACGTCAGCAGCTTCCTCCTTCACTGAGAGGGACTAGAGTGAGAGAGAGAAAGAGGGAGAGAGAGAGAGATGTGAGGCTGTCATGCATATAAATCAAATAACGTACTGATGCCCACCTGTGAATCACTTGTGTATTATTGCCATTTCACACGCTGAAAAAGGGCTGCTGCCCAAATGTCTGTATCCTTTTTCGGGCTCTCTTCTATCTCCGCTGCGGTAATACACTGCATGCGTAATTACGCAGCGTACTGAGAGCCACGATGAGTGATGCTGCTCTCTTTGAAGAAGTTGAATTTCGTTCCACCAGCACACATTTTATTAATCAGCTATTTTCAGCTATCTTCCCCACAGCGCTAAATGACACTTGCGCGAGACACATGATAGGCTAGAGGCCCACCGACACGTCTGGGCCACGCCTACACCTGTGTCATCACAGCGCAAAACTGGACGGTGGAGGCAGACGATAGCTTAGACGCTGGGAAGATAGCAATAAGAGGCGCGCAAACGCAGCGCAAACGATAGTGCTGTACAACGATAGGGCCCTATAAGTCTTGGAAGGGAAAAAAGAGAAAATATCTCTACACAATATTACTGTACTTCGGCACTATATATTTTTGTACCAATAAAAACAGTTGAGAAAAAAAGAAACATCCAGGTCATGTGTGGCACTAACAAAATCAGAATGTCACTAACTGTGACCAGCCCCCAGAAAACCCTTCCCCCCTAAAACTTTAAAGGAATTTGTACTGAGAGCCGCGATGAGTGATGCTGCTCTATTTGAAGAAGTTGAATTTCGTTCCACCAGCACACAATTTATTAATCAGCTATTTTCTATTCGTTTCTATTAATATATACATCGAATCCCACCAATTTAGTCTGTCATTTTCCCCTTGGCGCACATAAATACACATGCTTCCGTCACTGTCTGCTTGATGGCGAGAGGGACTTCAGCTGCCATCCGCGCTGTGGAGAAGCTGGTCTTATATGCGTGCAATTGCACCGTCACCGTCCAGTTTTGCACTGTGATGAAACAGGTGTAGGTGTGGCCCAGGCGTGTCGTGTCAGTGGGTCTCTACTACTACTAATCAGAGTCAGTTCTAAAGGAAGGAGATCTTTAATCGACTGATATTATTATAACAAGCACTGAACACGTGTTTAACTTCAAAACACAATGCGTTTATTTAATCCACAAAATAGTAAAATCACAGTATTATGCATAACACCTTGTTCGATTGAGGTAAGAAAGGAGGAGAAAAGTGAAAAGGAAGGGAATAATATATTCAAAGAAAGCCTAGTTTAAACCTAACCTAATTAAATACATATTCTAATTCAATAGATGATTATTTTAAGTTAATCTTCACAGCACTCTCAAAATTGGCAGAAAGGCGTGTGGTCACTTTGCCTGTCTGAGAGTCGAGGGTTCTCTCCCTCTGTTCGTCTGCGGGAGAACGGCCCTTCCTGGCTCGGCTGGGATCCCACCGGAAGGCAGGAGCTGCCATGGCAACGAAGGGTGGCCGTGTCTGCTCTTGGACGGGCAGGCGAGGGATCTCAAAACCGGCTGGTTGTTGGTTCAATTGTCTTTTAATGATCCTCTTGGTTAGAGGATCTCATCCCGTTGAAAAGGGATAATCAAAAATTATTTAAGCTTCACCTATCAAAAATAAAGCAACAAAAGGTATCTAATCTCACTATATTTAGTTCGATGAGAGCCAGGTTTTCCTTGAAATCTGTTTCCACTCTTGGAAAACTATATCGTCTGGAACTGAAAAGCCATCCTTCAGAGTCAGCGTGCCTATTTGTGGGAAGTCGGCAGGCTCAGTACAGCAGTCTGGAGCGGCGGTCCTTCCTCGATAGGGCCACGTGACACTCTTTGTTGGTGGCAGAATTATATGAGACAATCACCATTTGGTTTGGTGAAAGCTGCAATGGCCTTCAAAAGCATGGCATCTTTTGAGGCCTAAAAGTATAGGACTACATCTTGAATGCAGAGGGCTCTGCCTGTTCTAAAAAGTCCTTGTTGTTGTGCCAAAGTTCTTCTTTTGTCTGCCCAAAATCTGTTAGAGAGCAGCCAGCCACAGTTTTTTACTTCCTCCTGTCAGGAGCAAGGGGCAGGGAACGCCCCTTTCAACATGGCCCTGCCTTCTATTGCATTCAGATAAGGGTATGGGTTTAGTCTAGTTCTAGAACTCAACTAAACTATGTACTTCTTTTACAAGCATATTTATATTTCTTGACATCACTCTTGGTGTGATAAAGACAAAATATAGATGGAAAAGAGAGAGGTAAATAGATAACTACATAGATAGATAGATATTATAGACATTGGTCTTGTTACACTGGATGGCCCAAGAAAGATTTATGACTTTATGACTGAGATGTTTATCCAGGGACCAGCTTGGCGAGAAAAACATCTACCTCTTTCCTTTAAAACTTATCACATGCTTAAAACATCTCATCAAATGACCTCACGGCCATGGCACATTCACAATTGTATTCCAGACATTATTCTGATTATTTTGAAATCAAACATGTGTGGTGTATCTTTATATTTAAGGAATAAACCAAAACTATTTCTGGAACACGTATCTTTACCAAATCCTATATATGTGTATACAACCAAACCATGTCTAAGGGAACCACAGGTTAATTAAATCACTTATCTTGGGTGAATTAAAAAGAGTTACCCTAGATTCGATAACATGTCAACACTGTTAGATCTACGGTAACTAATTAAATGATTGTCACACACACATTAACACACTATACATATACATTCCTACTCAAGAAGTATGTAATACTAATTAACTTGACAAAGTATAGAATCATGAGTTTTGTTAATTCCATTTTGGCCACACACAAAAAGACCACGACAGTGAATGTCTACTGGCTCTTCTTAAAAAAAGGAATGTGAAGTGGTTTATAGCCTTTGACCCCCCACTTCCATTCGATGACCTTTGGTTTAAGGAGGAAGATGGGACCATGTTGTACATTTACAAAGCATTATTAAACATACCCATGATTTATATAGATCAATGTGGGTTGCGATTCGGAGAATATTGATACCAAACACTCCATGAGTTGCACGTACAGTACACAAGTTCCTAAACTGTTTGCTTCCAGACTCAGTGCCTGGGCATGACTGTTTTGCTTCAAGAGTCCTGTCCGGGGTCCCGTCCGTGTGACCTGTGAACTAAATCTCCGCCAACCGGACAAAACGGACATTGACGAAACACACTGTCAGCAGTTAGAAATCACTCTGGTATTTCCAGACAGGCTGGCGCCTTGGGCCCTTTTTGGCTCCCCCCAGATGCAGGGTGCAGCCAGAGGTCATTCCTGTGACCTCTGGAGAGGAGAGATCTGTACATTAAATATTCAATATTTAATGCACGTTACTAGAGGATTTTCGCTACACAGCACAATGTGTTAGAAAAAATCGCCTTGGGTGCTCTCAATTTTAATGCCAGAAAATAGCTGGTCTAGCTTCTGAGACTGGATGGTGAGAACAATCACAGTGCAGAGAGATTTAAAGGGGCCATATTATGCATTTCGTAATTTTGTATCATATATATGTTGTTACAATCTTGGATGGTCATATTAAACATGGGCTAAGCTTCAAATAAATAGGTGAAAGTGTTTTAATGTTACCTCCATGAACCCCCCCTCCCCCCCATGAAGTCTCGTAGACGAGAGCACATGGATTTGTGCGAGAACATAGTTCTAGTGACGTCAGGTTACCATGGTGATGACAAGCCTAGCCCGGGCCGGCAGTGCGCGCGCGCCATAGCCTTCACCCGTCCCCCCTGCCCCTCCCTTCCCTGTTCTGACTGCTCCAGTACACTGCCGAATTGTCAACCTAACCCGGCGTCACCAGGCTCTCTCCAACCTGGCTGTCTACAAGTCTCATGGAATAATGGATTTCAGACCGCAAAAACTAGGAGACGACTTGGAAGTGATCCAGGATGTAGGACTGAAGTGGTAAGTTCTGAAAATATGTGTCTCATTCCAGCATCGGTCCAATGTGCTGCTAGGAAGCGCTAACGTTACTTACCTGCTGGGTAACGTTAGCACTTGCTATTATGTTAGCCTAGCAGCACAGCTGCCTTATAGACATATGAACAACCGATGAATGACGAAAGGCACACATTTTCAGAACTTGTAACATTAGTCCAACTTGCTGACTTCTCCAAGTCCTAATTTTGCTTTGGTCCGTGTAGCCTTTGCTAGGAGAGGCACACTTATAGTCACTAGCATTTGGGAAGTTAGCTAACTAGCTACATTAGCTAGTGTGAAGCTCCCCGGGCAGGGTGTAACGTTATGGCGGCCGCGGTAATAGGCCTAATGCTCAGCCAGCCACCGAAGGAAATCTCCGGGTGCAGCCCGGGCCTAGCGGAGCTGTAGATAGCTAGGGGGATGTTGATATATCAATTGATAGCTATAGCTTTATGTCCAAGTCACGTTTGTCATTGATGGTCAAATTCGTTTTGACAATCTGTTGCTCGTTGATATAATTGTTTTACAACTACCAAATTTAGTAGCGAAAGCAGAGATCGCCTGTCTGTTTCTGTTATGCATATCTATCTATCTATCTATCTATCTATCTATCTATCTATCTATCTATCTATCTATCTATCTATCTATCTAGATAGATAGATAGATAGATAGATAGATAGACAGACAGACAGACAGACAGACAGACAGACAGACAGACAGACAGTCTCGCTTCTACAGCGCTAGCTCTCTGGGCAGAGGTTTGCAAACACAAAAACTCCTCGCGCTGCCCGCCTGGAGTATTTCCTGGAGGGTGGGGGTTCAGGGACAGGACCTAAAAACAGAGCGTTTCAGACAGAGGATGAACTGAAGGGGGCAGTGAGAGCCAGTACAAGATAAACAATGAGTTTTTTCAACTATGAATGATGCAATAAGTTACTCTACTGGAGGCCAACAATAAAATAATAATACATTATATTAGCAAAATATGGGCCCTTTAAAGAAATGAAATCCAAGGTCAAAGGTCAAAAGCCTTTTTTCCTAATAAAAGGCTTTCAAGCATTGAACATAAGAGCAATTATTCAATTAGAGCTGCAAATAACAATTATTTTCATTATCAATTAATCTGTCGATTATTTCCTCGGTTAATCAATTAGTTGTTGGATCAATAAAATGTCAGAAAATGCTGTTCAATGTTTCCCAACATCCTCAAAATGTCTTGTTTTGCCCACAATCTAAATATATAAAAAAAAACAGAAAATATTCACTTTTGGAAGCTGGAATCAGAGAATTTTGACCTTATAAAAATAATAATACTCAAAACTACTATCAACGTAGTTGTCGATTAATTTCCGATCAACTAATCAATTAATCATTGTAATCAATGTAGATTACCAAGTCAAGACCATGTCATTGATGTTAAGTCTCAAGTCTAAATATAGAACAGCAAGTCCAGTCAGAGCAAATCAAGAGTCCAGTATCAATTTAATATCTTGAAGAAAACTCAATGTTTTTTTTTTACTTTTCAATGCAATAATGGTTTTAATAGGATACAAACTTGCTAAGAGCATCATGAGTTTGACTTTCAGTTTCAACTTATTAATTCAGTCATTCCATACAAATTCAGAAAACATTATTTAAATTCAGTCGTTTGCTGGAACAAATCTCATCACAGTTTGTTGACTTTTCCAGTGAACTGAACTGTCAGTGAACTGAACTGACAGTGAACTGAACTGACAGTGAACTGAACTGACAGTGAACTGAACTGTCAGTGAACTGAACTGACAGTGAACTGAACTGACAGTGAACTGAACTGACAGTGAACTGAACTGACAGTGAACTGAACTGACAGTGAATGCACCCCGGCTGTCTTCAGTCAATCTTCCCTCAGATGTCTTTTAGGAAAGCAGCCCAGTTTGGTTCAAAAACCTACTTTGTCTACTCAGCACTTAAGATTCACTTCCTGTCTAAAATGAGGCATGATGAGAAATGATCACACACACACACACACACACACACACACACACACACACACAGCTGCTTCAGATTGTTTTGTCTTATAAGCCATGATCACGTGACGTTACTCCTGACGTGTTGGCAGTTTGTCAATCTCTAGCCTCTGAAGGCGACGCCCAATATTTCTGGGTTTCCAGTGTCGCCAGTGGACATCTACAATTATTACACAAGTCTAGGGCCCTATCTTCACAAAGGCGGTAATTTTGCGTTAGCGCCTGTTTTGTGCTGGACTAGCGCTGCGCAAAGTCCTAATTGTGGGCGTGTCTGGCCGCTGCGCTTCACGTCATCTTGGCGCAAACCTCCATAGGCGTGTTTATGTCCATAACAGGATTCACAAGGTGAGATCACTCCCCTTAAAAGCCACAGCGTCACCGCCATCACGTCTGTCACAGCATGCAGCTTCTTTCTTGCTCAGTGCAAGCAGAGTGACAGAGTGAGAGAGAGAGAGGGAGAGAGATAGAGAAAAGAGAGAGGGAGAGTCAGAGAGAGAAAGAGGGTGAGAGAGAAAAGATAGCCTAGATGGGTAGAGCGAGAGAGGGAGAGAGAGAGAGAGATAGAGAGAGAGATGTGAGGCTGTCATGCATACAAATCAAATAACATGCTCATGCCCACCTGTGAATCACCTGTGTATTATTGCCATTTCACACGCTGAAAAAGGCCTGCTGCCCAAACGTCTGTGTGGCAATAAAAGTATTCAACTTGGAGTGCTGTCCTCCTTTCTTATATGACTGTCATGAATTATAGTTCTCTTCTCAACGGTCCTAAAAAATCGAATCCGACCCAGCCCAACCCGCTTGAGACTCGGACCGAGCTCAACTCGCCCGCCGTTGTCACATATACTCAGCCCGACAAAAACAGTTATTAGACCTAGTAGGACATTATAAAAAAGTGTGCAATTATGCTGCCGTGGCTCAAATAATGGGAACGGTATGTGTGTGTTACTGCCAGTAATGTTTTTCAGCTTTCATGCTGTTATATGGACGGACGTATGCTTATCACTTTTCGGCTCTCTCTCCTGCATCTCCGCTGCGGGGCTACTGCGTGCGTAATTACGCAGCGTACTGAGAGCCGCGATGAGTAATGCTGCTCTAGTTGAAGTTGAATTTTGTTCCACCAGCACACATTTTATTAATCAGCTATTTTTTATTTGTTTCTATTAATATATATACATTGAATCACACCAATTTAGTCATTTTCTTCCCCTT
Source organism: Poromitra crassiceps (assembly GCF_964638095.1). Classification (NCBI taxonomy): domain Eukaryota; kingdom Metazoa; phylum Chordata; class Actinopteri; order Beryciformes; family Melamphaidae; genus Poromitra; species Poromitra crassiceps. The sequence goes on along the minus strand of NC_139628.1, from coordinate 22,757,904 downwards.
GGTGCACATAAAGACACATGCTTCCATCACTGTCTGCTTAATGGCGAGAGGGACTTCAGCTGTAGGCTACTCGTGACAAAACCAGACATCGAATTTTCAACAGTTAACTTTTTCAGTAGTTAGGCCTAGGTTATTGGCTATTACTAGGAGGTGAGGCAGTTAAGTCGATCTGGGTAGTAACATTATAGGCCGACAGTATGCCCGGTGTCTCCCTCTCTCTCCCCGAGGACGAGGGAAGTGGAGAGGGCTATTGTGGTGCTATTAAACATAGCCTAATGGTTGGAAAAGATCAACATTTACTTTTTATTTTCTCCTACCCTTCTCCCTTCCCTTTCTATAGTTGAAAATCAACGTTCTGAGGAGAGAAGAGTGTGTGCAGGCGCAAAGTGTTGGAGAGTGACATCCATGCCGTGCGTAAATGTAGTCTGGTAAGTTCAGAAAATGGCATCACTTTATTGTAATGCAGACTTATGCCATATCACGATATTACGATATCCAAAATCAAAGGTGATTTACATCACGATATTGATATAATATTGATATATTTCCCAGCCCTACAATTAAGTTTAAACTTTCAAAACAAGCATTTAAAACTAATACCTTTTAATGATTCCTGACACTTCTCTCTTATTTTGCAGTACCAGTGTTTGGTGGTTTGGTCTGTGGGTAGAAGTTCAGGACAAGTAAAGAGAGGAAAGATCATCTAATAAGAATTCACAAGTATCCTCTGGACTTCAGATTTAGCAAGATCAAAAAAGACTGAAGGTAAGAGGACCCTGCCTCCATTTTGTCCACTAGATAGCAGCAAAAACACCATTAGAGATGGGACTCGAATGGAGCATTACATATATATATATATATATATATATATATAAATATAAATATATATATAATGCGAATGCTTATTCTAAATGACTTGCAAATATATATTAACAAGCTAATGCTTATTCTAAATGACTTGCAAATATATATGTTTAACAACTTGCCTTAAGGCATTAGGAAAGACATGCTGAACATGGATGATCTGTAGCCTATAAATCAGGGGGGTTTAAAGTCTGAGACTGTGGGCCTCCCCCCAGTCAAAGCTTGGAAAAAGGTGCCTCCCTCGCTCAATTCCTGGATGTCTATGGGATCATTATGCTATTTGATCCCATAGACACTCAACAATTGAGCCAAGATAGCCTGATATTGCTGTTTGACTTCAGACTACATCTATGTTTAAAATGCATACTACATCATGCGCTGGGACGCGTCATCAGTGATGTTAACTGGGGTCGTAAGGTGTTTCGGGTCTGTCGAACGTCATACACCCTCGCCCAGTAGACCCAGCCGAGGCCGATTAAGACCCCGACCCGCGTCCCAGAAGCAGCCGCTCATGGATCAGCCCTCCTACTCTGTCTGCAACGTTGCCCGCGGAAGGGTTGATCATGCCCAATCCGCTGCAATAGAGTTAGTGCTACACTCAGTGTTGCCAGATGGCAAATGTTGAATTATCGTACCAGAGGGTCAAAATTATCGTTTTTGGAGTGAAATTATCGTACGCCCCCTCCCCAGCGCGGCGCGCCTCCGGCGCGCCTATGTCGGAGGGGGGCTGCGGCTGATCACAGGCTACTTTTTGGACTTGGCATGATTTTTCAACACTGTGATCTCAGCCTGCGTTGCAACAACAACAAAACACCCTGCACGTATTGGCTGCAAATATGTTGTTTGAAGAGATGATTGTATAAACAGATAGAGTGATAGACGTAGGATTCGTCTAAGTGTCACAAAATGATGAAATTATCGTACATTTGGGGGATTTTGGGATTATTGATCGTACATCGTACAGAGGTCGAAATTATCGTACAAATACGATAATTATCGTACGTCTGGCAACGCTGGCTACACTGCAGTATTGAAAGACCCTTCGGGGCATGGAGGGTCTAAGGCCCTGTGTGGGTGACTCCAGGCCGGGCTCCTCCTTCCTCTCACCAGACCCTCCCGGGGAAAAGGCAATCCTACCATGGGCAGCCTACCATGGGCAGAGAGGATGCCTCAAGAAGTCCTGTGCGCTGCACGTCACTCGCCTGCGCCGAGCACCTCGCTCTAGCCTGAAGGACCCCAGGCCGCGCCGATCTTTGCACAGATTTTCAGGAGGCTAATCCGTAGCGTTTGTGGATTTCTCCCTCACGAGAGAGCCAGGCTGGGGTGCTAAACCCATCCCGTACCGGATGCCGTCTCTCCGACCGTCAACTGTCTCTCCAGCTTGTCACCAAACTATACTTGGTTGTCACCTAGTCTATTCCTAAGTGTCACTGGTCAGGGGAGCCAGGATTCTATGTTTAAAATACATACTACAGCATGCGCTGGGACGCATCATCAGTGATGTTAACTGGGGTCGTAAGGTGTTTCGGGTCTGTCGAACATCATACACCCTCGCCCAGTAGACCCAGCCGAGGCCGATTAAGACCCCGACCCGCGTCCCAGAAGCAAACGAGGAAATGCGCAAGATGCAACAAGTCACGTTAGACCGGACCTTGTACCCATAATTATTTTACAGTGGGGCATTCAAAAATAAGGTGGATAATCTAGTTTATTTTATTTGTAGGTTAACTGATTGGGCTTTGGCCACCCTGCCTTCTTTGTGCTTCCTTATTTGTTTACAACCAACTTATGTTAAAATAAAAATAAATCATTGTTTTTGTTAACTTTAATTAATTCAGTTTCACTCACTTTTTTCCTGGACTCATTATGTTACACCTTTTCACCCTAGACACTCATTAAAGGGACGTAACAAGGACTGTTTAAATTACAACTTTTGGGGCAACGTGATGCTATCTGATATCGATATCTGGGTGATGTTATCTGGGTAACAGCTTTCCTCTTTTAATAAACCTTCTGAGATACAGAAATTCAGCAGCCATGTTCTCTTGTTTCAGGGTACCGGCAACTCTGTCATTTGAAAGAGTGGTCTCTGTTGCCTCTTGCTGCTAACAATAAGTCCACACAGGGTTTGTAACCTTAACTACAAAACTTTACATTGCTTGTGTAAGTGATGTTAGATGCTTTTGAGTGTCCACTTGGATGTATTAGCTAACACCATTGCCATACAGCCATAGGAGCCCACAGAAAGCCAATATACCATGCAAAGCGACTCTAGCTGTGGTATATATATGCTCTACATTCACCTTATGTGGCCCCGCCCACTTCACCCGTTTGTGTTACGACTTCCTGTTCAAAACCCCGGCTGTTTTACCTGCTCAAACCAGAGATCGTCTCTCTGGTCAAAGCTAGTGACTTACTAGTCTCACATGGTCAGACCCAACGTCAACGTTAGCAAGCTTCCATCTACACGGCTACTGTGAGAATAGTGACTCACTGGAAACAGGCTCCGGGGATAAGCTCTGCAGGAAGTGTAAACAGTCACAATCAGTTCAACACAAATTGTGTTTACACTTCCTGTTAAGTCTGTCAAGCCAGTCTGTCTTCTGTATAATGTGAATACCACGGCTGTGATCAGATCAATTACCATAATACTGTAATAATAATAGCTATTCTGGTAAGTTCAAATGGCATCACTTTACTGTAATGCAGCCTTTCAAATCAGGACAGCCATAGTGATGAAAATACTGTTCCAATGCAGTTTATACTATTTGAGTCAGGTCTGCATTGGACTTATAAATAAATCTAAACAAATAATTACCACCCTTATGTCAATAGAGCACCGCAGGAATGAGTCCGGAAGTAGCATGGAAGGCGGAAGTGCCAGACTTCCTGGATCTTACGGGGGAAAGTCAATGGGGTTTTCGAATGGGGATTTCACTTAAATGCATAAAAGGTCTAACGTGAATCACTGAATCGCCTTTTAAAGCGTTTTCTACGCATTTACGTTTCAAAAGTCATAAAAGTGATTTACATTTGTGAAGAATTATCCTGCTGAACCCAAAATACTGCTCCCAGAACCTTTTGTTAACCTCAGACCTTATTTTATGCATTTAAAGCAGCTACGAGCAAGATTTTCGATTGTTATTAAACAGTATAATTACAATATTGATGCATCACATCTTACCTATAATAGTAGCTGAGACCAAAGCCGTGTGAATCGGAGATTGCTCTCTTAACACCTTGGGTGCCATGGACGCCATATGGCGTCTTTTTATTAATCTCGCTTGGGTGCCATTCGGCGTCTTTTTTTCGAAATTGCTTTTATTCTATTTTTAGATAGTTTAGGACCTTGGGCAAGTATTCAACATGAATCTCTACAAGAATCGGATGCGTAAATCAGCGCAATCTTGACGCGATGGAGTGCTGCCCCCCCCCTTTCTGCTTCAGGGCGCTGCCTTTCTTCTTGAGAGCGCGACAATCGCCATTCCTTCCTTGCCTTCCCTTCCTCTCGGTCCGTTTATTTCCTCTTGAGCATATCGATAGCATAGCGAGTATTTAGCGAGTATTTAGCATAGTCATTAGCGATAGATTATATTTAGATCAGTTTGTGAGATTGTGTGGTGAGTAGATTTGAGTGTTTGGCGTGTTTGGTGAGTGGTTTGTGTGTCTCAGACACACAAACCACACACAGTGTGTGTGTGTGTGTGTGTGTGGGAGATCGCGTGTGTTAGTTAGCAGTAGATTAGCTTGAGTTATTAGTTAGTAGTGTGATTGTGAAAAAAAACAACAACAAAAAACCCCAAAAAAATAAGTGTCGGTGTTGGTGTCGGTGTGTGTGTCTGTCTGTCTGTCTGTCTGTCTGTCTGTCTGTCTGTGTGTGTGTGTGTGTGTGTAGTTGTCTCTGTGTGTGTGTCTGTGTGTCTGTGTTAGTTAGTTTATAGCCAGGTGTAGCTATAGATTAGCACCATGCCAAGGCGCAGACGGCCTAGGCCCGGAGCTGGCCAGCTAACGTTAGAGCAGAGAAGAGAGATCTTCCAGAAACGGACTCGGAGGACCCCTCGTCTGATCCTTCCTCGGATCCTGCCGAATCCGACACGAGTGACTGGCATCCACCACCTCGTCATGCCCACCTGGATTCCAGCGAAGGTGAGATGAATCGATTTTCAAAAAATCATCTGATATTGAAAACGCATATCATGTAGGCTATCATATTTTTATAAACTCTCACTTTGACTACAGACTCTGACGAGTTTGATGAGGAGGAGGAGACTGATCTGGCGCCTCAGAGAGGCTCAGAGGAGGGGGATGTGGCGATGGCGTCTTCTTCAAGAGGTGAGAACCTATACTTTGCAGGAAATTCATGTCACGTATACAGCCAGCTACATCTATAATAATAATAATAAGCCTACTAATACCATGTAAAATATAAAATTTCAGAGTTGCAGCACAGCTCTGAGGAGGGGACTGATGATGAAGAGGCAGGTGCTCCCGCCTGCTTTCGTCGTGCCCGGGTGCAGTCCAGTGACGAAGGTGAGATATAAGCCATTTTAGAATTACAATTATTCATCTGATATTGAAAACATAAACTTTTTTCCCTCAAGAATGTATCATATTTTATAAACTCACTTTGACTACAGGGGAGGAGGAGGAGGAGGTGGAGGAGGAGGAGGAGGTGGTGAAGGAGGAGGTGGTGACTAAGCGCGTGCAGGCATCTGCAGTTGGGAAGAGAGGGTCTTCAAGAGGTGAGAATCTATAGATACTTTACAGGAAATTCATGTCACGTATGCAGCCAGCTCATCTATAATAATAATAATATCAATTATTATTATTATTATTATTATTATTATTATTTTTGTCAACACAAGGCTTCTAATTATTGGAAAAAAGACAGCTTTTTTACATATCACAATTGTCTGAAGAAAAACCTTTTATTTCATTGTTTCAGCGGGCAAGTCTCGTCAGGAGGACTCTCCACGCTGGCGTACAATGCCAGACTGGAGCCCGACAGTCTTCCCCTTCACAGCAGTGCCAGGTCCCAGGAATGCGGCTGCATCACTACAGTCGGACAAGCCGGCAGATTTCCTCGAGCTGTTCATCTGTGATGAGCTGCTGCAGATCATGGTTGAGCAGACCAACATCTATGCTCAACAGTGTATCGCCGTGCTGGATGAGCTGCACATGCCCTACACCCGGGTAAACGCCTGGCAACCGCTGTCTGTGGGAGAGCTGAAGCGTTTGCTGGGGCTACTCTTCCTGACTGGCCTTATCAAGAAGCCCAGGATTGCAGACTACTGGTCTCTTGATGTGGCGATGGAGACCCCATACTTCAGGAAGACAATGCCCCGCAACAGGTTCCAGCTGATCTGGCGCTTTCTCCATTTCTGTGACAATCAGAGGGTCGATGCCACCGACCGGCTCCACAAAGTGCGGCTCATCCTTGATTTGCTCCTCTCCAAGTTCAAGGAAATGTACCAGCCCTCACAAAACATTAGTGTGGATGAAGGGATGCTGTTGTGGAGGGGGAGGCTACGTTTCCGTGTGTACAATCCGGCAAAACCGATCAAGTACGGAATAAAGAGCTATATTCTGTGTGATTCAGAAAACGGGTATTGCTATGCAATGAAACCCTACTGTGGAATTCACAGCACACTACTGGACACCGTGCAGTTCCTCATTGCCGGCCTTGAGGGTTATGGCTACCGTCTCTGGATGGACAACTTTTACAACAGCGGGACCGTGAGCCGACGTCTCCTCAGCCTCCAGATGCACTCAGCTGGGACACTCCGCGTGAAGAGGGGCGAACCTGCGTCCATCCGGCAGGTGACCATTTCGGATCTGCGAGTAGGTGAACGACTCGCTCGTCATGATGATGGGGTGATGTTCCTGGCATGGCGGGACAAGCGGATCGTGAGGATGATCTCCACCTTCCACCAGGATGTCATGAAGACTGTGGCGGTAAAAGAGAAAGGGCAAAGTGAACGGGTCCTGCAGAGCAAGCCAGCATGTGTTGTCGAGTACAACCAGTACATGAGTGGGGTCGATCGACTTGACCAGAAGATCTCCTACTATCCATTTGTGAGGAAGACGTCCAAATGGAGCTCCAAGTTTGTGGTCTACCTCATGCAGATTGCAATGAGCAACGCGTTTACTGTGTACAGGAAATGCAATCCTACGTCCAGCTGCAAAGTGCTCAAAGACTTCACCCTGTCTGTGGTGAAATCGTGGACGGAGGCGACATCTGCTTGCCCCCCCCCTCCTCCTCCGGCAGACGAGCCACCTCCTCTTCCTCCAGGAAAGACACCAAGACACACACGCAAACGGTCAGATTCAGTGAGGCAGAATGTGGACTTTGCGGGACATGTGCCACAGCCGGTGAAAGTCCCGCTCACCAAGAGCAAGGCAACTCGCAAATGTGCACACTGCGCAGCAAAGGGACACCGAAAAGAGACCAAATTTGTCTGCCCGCAATGTGACCATGTACCTCTCTGCCTCTACCCCTGCTTTTTTGAGTATCACTCACAGTGATTGTTGTATCTTTATACAACAATCACTGTGAGTGATACTCAAAAAGAGACTAGATAACAGTACTATTATTATTCTATAGTTATTTATAGATTATTATTATATATATTATTATATATTATTATATATATTATTATTATATATTATATTATTATATATTATTATATATAGATAGTTATTTATAGATTATTCTATCCTATTCTATAGTACTACAGTACTATAGACTCGCCCCCACATCTCAAAGCAGCAGTTATAAAAGATCTGTATGTTTTGTGCTAACTCCACACAGGTCATCTGAATATGGCTGTCCGGACAGGGGGACGCCCAGAGAGGCCACGGCCCATTGTTTATAGTACAAGACAATATTTTCTATAACAGTGATGCTGATGTCATAACTGTCCTCAATGTCATAGGCTCGGATGATGTCATCGGTACAAGTGTCCAGTGATGTCAGCAGTGATGATGTCATCGCTCGTGACCTTTTTTTGCCTCCAATATACAGCATGGGCTCTATCGTTGCAGCGGCGCAGTTTCTAGGCCGAGCGCCAGCCGCAGCGCAAAGCAGTGGGCGTGGAAAGGCGCACTTGATATCTTGGTATCGGCGCTAAACTCAGCCTCAACCATTATAACCACGCCTTTTAAGCGTAAAATTATGCATTGTCCGCTCATTGGAGAATTGCAGGGAAGAGACACACGCTTGCCTTTTAAGCTCCAATTCCTGGACAAATCCGGTAAAACCAGACAAAGCCAAGGGCTCCGCCGCCCCCCCCTCCCTTCATCCGGTCTGTCTATCTCCATATATAGGCTATTATTCCATATTATTATGCTTCTCAAACCAATCTAACTGCAGTTTCAATACTGCAAGCATGTAAATACGCTACACTATAGCAAGATCAAAGTGAAAATAATGTTCTAAATGCATCGGATAGAAAATGATATAGCCTATGGCTGGATGTCATGAGATTAGATGAAAGTTTGGGCAGAATGATATCGTTTTATCTCTTCTCCCCCACTGCACGATGCAACATCCTCTGAATGACACCTATCACTTTTACTGGATCTGATTACTTTATTCTATTTTATTTACAGGATTTTATTATTGAGTAATTGTATTTTATTTGGCCTATATATGCCTCCCCCCCCCACCCCCTGCCCACAGGCACTGACAAATATGTTAATTCTCAATAAAATCTTCAGTAATCAATCAGAGTGGCTTTAATAGCCAGATTGGCAGCAGCTGGCGCAGTGTGGTCAATATGGCAGACCAAAACCGCTCCACTAAATTCACAGCAGAGGAGAAGATGGTGCTGGCGACTCAGGTGATATATCTGTCCACCATTCATTTTGAATAGCTACAAAACAACTCTTTACTTAAGTCGTTTATTCATCTATCCATCCAGGTTCAAATGTACCATCGCGCACTGTTTGGGGAGGGGAATTACTCCCGCCGGGAGGGCCGATATGCGCTGCGGCTTGTTCAGCACCTCGGACAGCGCCGCTGCCACAGACGGGGGAAACATTTGGAAATAATTCTAACTACTATGCTTTGCACACAGAAAAAATAAATACAAAAGACAATTCTGTAATGAATAGCTGTAATGAAGAGTGGGGATTATTATGATAGCCTAAACTAAATTTAGGAAACTGCATTACAGCTTCACCCAAAGCCTGAGAAGGGTTGCAATCTTATATTCTATTGTATTCTAAAGTATTTTTTTCTATATATTGTATTCTCCATTCACTTTCCTGTCCCCGGTGCACAGAATCCTGCTTTAGGCCTGCTTTTCAAAAGCGCAAAGCGCTAAAAGTAGGCCAGGTCGGAAGATGGCTGGAAGATAGCAGTACGCCGGTATTTAGCGCCGACACGCCCACTTTGGCGCATTCAGGGACTCCGCCACGCCCATTCGGCCTAAAGCGCATTTGGCAGCCTAAAGCCTATTGCTATTTTCCCGAAACAGGCGCAAGGCACGTTTTTTTGCGGTTAAGGCCCGTAATAGCGCCGATGGCCTGTGGGAGAATAGGGCCCCATGTGTTCATTTCCAACTCCTGTGAAGGTTCTTTTCAAGAAAATAAAACAATGCAGGAAATTTTGTGTTTGAATATTTTTATAATGTTACACAAAAAATGAAAGCTTAGAATGTGTAGTTTCATCCAGAAAAAAAAAAAAGTTGATATCTTCTTTCTTTGTGGAAATATGGACTTCAATATCCAGCATGACCCCATGAAAGTGAGCATTTTGATGTTAGACCAAGCTGTATACTAATATGTGTAGAAAATAAACAAAACATTCTTTTGACATACTTTTTCCCGCAGGTAAACTAAACATCCTAACCTTTCATTTCAGCTATAGCATTTTGTTCAACTCAAAGCAGAATTCATTCTGTCGCCTTTCTAACATAAAGATGTGATTATCTCAGAAACTAATTTCAGCATGCTGTTTTTGGTCTAAAACACTCTTTTTCAGAGCGGTGTATTTCCAAAATGGAACGGTTTATAAACACAGTTTTTTTTTTAAATGAAACAGAAGGGTTCAAAGTTTCATTGAGGCTATTGGTTGTCCATATAAGAGGAACACAAAAAATGATATGGCTATATTAAAATGCATTGCGGCCTATGTGGCACAGTACAGCAACCTTTTGCCCAAGGGCCGTGGCACCCAAAGTGTTAAGTCTGTGTCTGTCTAAACTCGCGTCAACAGGGGGCTCTCTCTCTCTCTCTCCTTACCGCCGGACCGGATAAACCCGGAAGTGAAACCCGGAAGTGAAACGCAGCTGCCTGCCTTCCCCCGTTCGCGCTGCCTAGCAACATACCATAAACAAGGAGAACGCCATGCATACTCTCGCGAACATCTCTCGTTATATTCTAACAGGTTTTTTGGAAGTTATTTTGTGGTTATGGCCGAAGTGGCTGCTGCAAACGGTTTCATTTCACTTCCTGATCTGCCCTGGCCACAGAGAGACTAACACTGGCCGATTCACTCGGGGTTCAAGCGAGACTACTCTGCGTTGGTCTCGTCTACTATTAGAGGTAAGATGTGATGCATTGATATTAAATTTAGACTGTTTAATAACAATCAAAAATCTTGCTCGTAGCTGCTTTAAGTGAAATCCCCATTCTAAAACCCAATTGACTTTCCCCCGTAAGATCCAAGAAGTCCGGGACTTCCGCCTTCCGACTACAAAAAAACGTCACTATACGACTATTGCAATTAAAATAAAGAATATGGCAATACAATAAATTGGTATATTGTGCACTAATAGTCTCAATAATATTCAATCAGTTGATGTTTGTTTTTAAAGACATAATTGTTTATGAACATTTATCATCATCATCATTCATGGACAAAGATTGCAAAACAGGAGTGAGTAAGGTAATGATTTAAAACAGTTGCAACTCTTGTTGAGAACATGCACAATCAAATCCTCATTTGTGTTTTTAAAGCCGTTCCGTGACAAATCGGGACAGTTGCCCAAAATTTGTTTGAGAGCTTTGCATGAAAATACCAAATGCAGCAGGACAGTGTTGAAAACAACAATAAGCTGAAACAATGAATCAAAATTGTATATAAATGGAGGATGTTTTTTTAACAGTCAGGAACCCTTTACGTTTTGGACTCAACAGAATGTTTTGCAAACATTATTGTGTCTTCATAGAATTTGTACCCTGAAGGTCTGAGACCACAGCTGAGTGGTGTGCGTTGCCTTCAGGGAACTATATGCTGAAATAGCATATTGGTTTGGCAAATTTATAGACCAAAACAACAGTGAGGAGAGAGGTTCATTAACACAAAACCTGCATATTGATGTAGATGATGATTGTAGATAAGAGCAGGTCCACTCAGACAGACAGAATGATATTGCATTACCCCCCAAGGGGAAATTGGGATGTCATCATCATTAGCATAATAAAGTATGGATCTGCCCATTGACATCTAAATGTTTATCATTGTAACACACATAATATTGACATAAAAAATGGATTAGAAATTCAGGTTCAGTGCCTTGTTCAAGGACAGGTGAAAAGAAGTGGCTGGCAACTGTGCATGTGTCGGAGGAAGCATGGTGCTAGTCTACGGCTCTCCCCAGATCAGTAGAGGGTGGAGCAGTGACCTGCAGGGCAGTAGGAGGAAATTGGCCAAGTACAATTGGGGAGAAAATGGGGGGGGGGACACTTTGTCAGGTGGAATATATTTACTGTTGCGAGGGGAAAACCCTGACAAACTTCCAGTTACACATTTTCTCTCATCAGATCATCAAAGAGGCAACGGTCTACTTCGCGCAATATCGCTATCATCTCTGTACTTGCATCTTCTCCTTTATTCCTTACTGTGTCAATGAGAAAACGAGCCTTGTCACTTCTCTGTTGCCACTCGGTTGCTTTCTCCCTCTCAGAGTCAGTGATCACGCTGAGCTCGTCCAGCAGGCTGCTGAGCACAGGTCCTGATACCCCCTTGACGAAATTGGTCCGGATGCGTGACAACAGCCTCCTGTTTGGGGCCTTTCTTACGGCATCTGACGAAAGACAAACTTGCCCTTCCCATACACACTTGGAATTGTTGTGTTTTAGAACCAGTTTAATATTTTTCAGGATTTTTTCTAAAATCACTTGAAATGTGGGGATGTAGTTGTCTAAGGATTCACTGTCAAATTCGGCCTCTTTTGGCTGTATTAGAATTGAGTCATCTTCAGGAGAAGTGGACAGTGTGTACTCCTGCTTTGGGTGTAGTTTACAGTTTGAGGACACCTCTATGTACCTCTCATCTTGATTTATCTTCTTCCTTTTGTGCAGCACATCTCTGAGCACAATGTTTCCAGGAAGCAACAACACATTAAGCACAGATCTGAGATCAGGTTCAACTGGGGGTTTGTAGAACAGCAACACCAATGCCTGGCTTAGGGCAGGGGGTGAGGTTTCATCCTTGACAATACCACCACCAGAAATTCCAGTGATATTGTTTATAATAACATGAGTTTCTGTTATCTTATTGGGAAGGATGAATTCAATTCCCTCGTCTTTCACATGGGCAACTGACAAGAATTCACGTGCACCTGTAGAGTGGATCTCACAGTGTGGGAGATGAAGTTGACAGACAGACTGCTGGTGGCATTTTATATCAAACAGCGGTCCTGCAGGCGTCTTACTATGGCAGGCTAGTAGCCTCCGGTTCCAAGGGATAACCGTGTACACCACATCTCCTTCTCTCTCCATGTTAAACACTAGACCTGTCACACTGCACTGGTACACGCCTGGGTTCCTGCATTGAAATGTGTAGGTTTCCTCATTTTCATCAACAGTAATATCAGGCTCAAACCTCTCATAGCTGTCTTGTAAAATGATATCAGCTTTGGCCTGTTGTAACATTTCCTCTGGAGCATCAGAGTTGCTTGCTGGCTCCATTTCTGACATAAGTTTCTTGCATGCATCTTCTGCTGGGCTTTCTTCAGTGCTACTAGGGGAGCTCTGTATGTGAGAATGGCCTGGCGGGGTGTCTGTGGTTGAGGGGTTGTCGGCTGAGTCCTGTGGCAACATGTTCTCTGGGGCATCATGTCTTTCTCCTGACTCACTTACTGAGTCAAAACGCGTCATCAGCACTGCGTCTCCTTCAGTGCTGATGGGAGAGCCCTGCAGATCCACTGGGCTGATTGGTGGAAATGGAGGACTAGCAACAACTGGGTTCCAACTTTCAAATGCATCTTCTGCTGGGCTTTCTCTTTTTTCAGTGCTGATGGGGGAGTCCTGGAGGTGGTGAGAATGGGCTGGCGCGGTGTCTGTGGTTGACGGGTGGGAAGGGATCTGTTCAATTGTCCTGGAAGGGGGAGAATTGTCCTGGTAGACGATGATATTGCTGAAATCATGATCAATTAGCCTCCCAGAATGAGGGTCAATGTGCTGATACATGCCCGGAGGCCCAACATTTTCAGGAAGTGGCACCTCCTTGTTTAACCTCTGGTCTTTCTTTAGATTGTCTTTCACATCCTCCCCATTGTTATCACTCTTTAACTGCTTATCTTTCTCATCTAGATCTGTCTCCATTTTTGTCTCCTGCTCCGTCACCTTTGCAGTTTCAGTACCACTATGTGCTTCTTCCTCATATTTTTCCTGTGCAGCGATTTCACTTTCAGTAGTTTTGACTCGCTCTTCTTCATCCTCACTCAGGCTCTCTTCACCTGATTCCTCTTCATTTGGGCCTGACTGGGCCTTGTGTTTCTCATCAGCAGGTTGTAGCTCATGCTGGCTCACACCTTCAACTGGTTCTGCTTCTGCGGTGTAGAGGTCAGTCTGTGAATGAACACCAGACTCATCTGAGTTACTCTTGGTTTCGCTCTTTTGTTCAGGATTTGTCATGTTTGGGTCACGGCTATCCAAAGAGGGTTCTTCTGAGTTTGAAACTGCCTGCATTGGAAAGGTGTTGGTGTTGTTGGTGTTGTCTGATATCATCTGTGTGGGGCTCTGAGGCTGCTGGGTGGAGTGTAGAGGCAGATTTGACAACTCACTTACTCCCTCCAAGTCACTTTCTGTGTCTGACTGATGTTCAGAAAATCGTCTGTCCATTTCTCGCTGGTTAGATTCTGTAGCATCTGGCTGAGCGTTTGCTTCCTCCTGTGATGACTTTGAATCTGGTTCAGGTGGTGTCACTTTCAAAGCAGGTTGTTCAGGAGTGGTGGACAACTGCAGATCTGACTCTTTCTCCTCACTAGATCCCTCTGATTCACCAACTGAGACTGTTTCATTTATCTTCTCAAAGCTTGGTGAGTCAGTTTGTGGGAGCTCTTCCTCTGTAGGTGTTACTGCGGCCTGGTCTGAGTCTGCATCTGCTTCTTCTTGTTCGCTGGTGTTGTCCTCAGCCGTATTCTGACCATGTTGGGCCAGAGGGCCCAAAGACTGAGGCCTGGGAAGGGTGTCAAGAAGAGACTCTTCCCCATCTGACCTGTCCTCCAAACCTGAAATATAGAATGATAATTATATGTAAATGATAAAAGACTCAACTACCAGTCTGCTTAAGAGTGCTGAAAGAGGATAAATCATTCAGTCAGGCTTAGTTTGAAATCATTCTGAATCTGAATGGAACAGTCCAGTAAAGATCAATGTGAATATAGCCTCCTGCTTTCAACACACGGTTTCTAAACTATCCAGAATTAAGAAACGTGGTGGTTGTGGGTCCTCTTTAACCTTTATTAGCAATACAATACTTAAATATGAAGATGTATTTATTATTCAGTCTTAATATCAATGTGTTTCATTGGTGTTAAGTTATCTACAGTGAGAGACAAACAAACCTGACCTCTCTGTGTGTCTGCTGGTTTTTTCTTTCCTGGGTGAATGTTTGGTAGAACTGAAGCCTGTGCTTGCCTCGATTCAATGACCACCATCCTTTCACCTATCACAATATCTGTAAAGAATGAACAATCATGACCAGTAAAATGAAACTGCTACACCCTTTATATTTTTACATCAGTTATAATAATATCAGTATGCATAACTTGGTCATATTTTGACTTCATCAACCAGTGAATCTATATTTTCTGTTTGTTTAGTGCAATGTGTTGTTTTCTCGACGATACCCCCATGATGGAGACTTGGTTATCTAGAAGAGTTATATTACTCATGTTCGCAAATATTTATGGAAAGATTATTGGAATACCCTGGGTGAGTTTGTTTCTGGGTGATTTTTTCCCATAAATGACAAATCTACAAATGTACAATATACAGAAAATGCATTAGTAAAATATTGCATAACCTGATAATATTTGGACTTCGTCATCATCCAGTGAATCTATATTTTCTGTAGAATGAAAAAAGTGAAATGAAAATCAGGTTTATAATCTCACATGTTCTCAGCTTGCTTATCAATCTGCACAGCAGGGTAGGAAATTAATTCCTCTTTTAACAAAGGCTTTGTTTGCCCTTGTGATATTATGTTTCAGCGGCATTTTGGATCATTTCCAGGGCAATACCTTAGTTCAGTGATACTCAACTTGCGGCCCGCGTCCGCCCCCTGTGTGGCCCGCGATGGAATTGCAAAAAAAAAAAAAAAAAAACAGTGCACCTGAACGCACCTGAACGCAACATGCAAGATACCCGCTGAATAAGTGTCCAAATGTTCGTCATTCTGGCCAATACTCCACTTCTGTTATAGCATTTCAGTCTGGAATATGGAATATCTTTCAATAATCTATGATTTAGCTGCTAAATTGTCAAATACTGCCGTCTACTCGCTACCGAGGCACTTACAGTATGTATGTACTTAACCTAACTAACTATCCGGTGTGCATAACAATGTCAGACTAAACTCCGGCTGACACCCCAAAAACCTACAATCCGCTACAGAAAAATGTATATTGTTTGTTTATTAACTGGCCTCTGGCCTTCTATCATTTCACGAAAGTGGCCCCCGGGCAAAGCAAGTTGAGTATCCCTGCCTTAGTTCATCTATGTTACATGACAGACCAATATTTAACGACTCTTATCCAAGCATATTTTATTTCAAAAAGTTCATTAACAATCACAGTTAAAAATCTTAATTTCCTATAATCTCAACAACACTGTCTGGGATGTTATGTAATGTTGGCCAAATCCTTTCAAATAACATGTAGACCAACAGACAGTACATAGATACATGTAGCGCTATCCAGTCCATCCTCCAACCCCATAGACTCTTTGACAGCTTTTTTAGGCTCTGCCTGGCAAGAAAGGGTCAGCGACAGCTTCTATTTCATTTCAATGTTTCCAGTCCTGACTCAATGTTTCCAGTCCTGACTCAATGTTTCCAGTCCTGACTCAATGTTAGTCCTGACTCAATGTTTCCAGTCCTGACTCAATGTTTCCAGTCCTGACTCAATGTTTCCAGTCCTGACTCAATGTTTCCAGTCCTGACTCAATGTTTCCAGTCCTGACTCAATGTTAGTCCTGACTCAATGTTTCCAGTCCTGACTCAATGTTTCCAGTCCTGACTCAATGTTAGTCCTGACTCAATGTTTCCAGTCCTGACTCAATGTTTCCAGTCCTGACTCAATGTTAGTCCTGACTCAATGTTTCCAGTCCTGACTCAATGTTTCCAGTCCTGACTCAATGTTTCCAGTCCTGACTCAATGTTTCCAGTCCTGACTCAATGTTAGTCCTGACTCAATGTTTCCAGTCCTGACTCAATGTTTCCAGTCCTGACTCAATGTTAGTCCTGACTCAATGTTTCCAGTCCTGACTCAATGTTTCCAGTCCTGACTCAATGTTTCCAGTCCTGACTCAATGTTTCCAGTCCTGACTCAATGTTAGTCCTGACTCAATGTTTCCAGTCCTGACTCAATGTTTCCAGTCCTGACTCAATGTTTCCAGTCCTGACTCAATGTTTCCAGTCCTGACTCAATGTTTCCAGTCCTGACTCAATGTTTCCAGTCCTGACTCAATGTTTCCAGTCCTGACTCAATGTTAGTCCTGACTCAATGTGTCCAGTCCTGACTCAATGTTTCCAGTCCTGACTCAATGTTTCCAGTCCTGACTCAATGTTAGTCCTGACTCAATGTTTCCAGTCCTGACTCAATGTTTCCAGTCCTGACTCAATGTTTCCAGTCCTGACTCAATGTTGCCAGTCCTGACTCAATGTTAGTCCTGACTCAATGTTTCCAGTCCTGACTCAATGTTTCCAGTCCTCAATGTTTCCAGTCCTGACTCAGCGGGTGGTTTGCTTATCCAAAACCTATTGGGCTAGTGAACAAGCTGGCCAGCTACAGTAGCTTTGCGCCAGGGCTGGACTGGGACCAAGAAAGCTACCTGCCATGTGTCAGACAGGCCCACAATTTCGAATCGGCCCAATTTTTCGAGCTCGCGCTCGCTTCGCTCGCACTCGCATGGGTTGGGGATTTACTTATGAAGCCACATGTTATGACCCGGTCTAGGGGTTTTAGGTGTAATCATGGGTCGCGGAACCGCCCGGGCCACACGGGCCTGGGCCTTGGTACATTTCAGTTCCCCCCAAAAAAAAAAAAAAAAAAAATATTTTTTTTTTTTTTCAAATACATAATACATACTTTTTCACCAACCTGACCGGCCCACTAGCGAGCGGCCCACCGGCCATTGCACCGGTAGAATTACATTGCAGTCCAGCCCTGCTTTGCGCTACCTGTCACTGAGGTAAATAACGCTAGAAGGGGGTGGGGGAGAGGGTTGTGCAGGTACGGATGCCTAGCTGGCCGCTTTCTAGTCACACTTTGCAAATACAGGACAAAATCCGGATACGCTTTGCAAATACAGAAAGCTATCTTTAATTTATACGGGGGCATTTAAAAAAAAATCTTAATTCCACTGGCAATTATATATTTTTTACATGTAATTTCCCCTGAGCCCCCGCTAATTTCTTAGCCTGCTGCACAGATATGCACAAAACACACACACACACACCAGTGTTGGGCAAGTTACTTTCAAAATGTAATATACTACATATTACTAGTTACTTTAATTTGAAAGTAATACGTTACTTTACAATATTACTGTCTGTGTAGAGTAACTTGTTACTTATTACTAGGGGTGTCACGGTACATGTATTCGTCCCGTGAATTTACGGTACGACCCTCACGGTACCTCGTTTCACGGTACATGAAACGACACGACGAATACGTCAAATCCAGAAGCACCTAAACGCTGTTTGAACGGCATTGAATTGAATTGAATTAAACGCCACAGAAGAAGACACACCAAAACAACACAAGGGCCATAGAAATCTGCGTTCACAGAATGGGACGTTTTGTGGCGATAAGCTGTTTTGCAAATTCTGTCAACATCAAGCCAACGAGGTAAGCTTGCCAATGTAACGTTACGTAGCCGCGACAAAGTCCTTTATAGTTGCGCGTTGCGGCTAAACGTTACATAACACTGACAAGGCTGTTAACTTGTAAACAAGCAACATACATCGCGTGGGATGAGTGATGCGGTCAAGCAGACATCTGCGGATGCAGACAGGCAAGCTGCGGTGAGGAAGAGGCGATGACTCCTTGTCATGTTCCAATAATCCATTAGATGACCGAACGTAATCATATTATGCTAAACAAAACTCACATCCAATAACGTTAAGGCGCTGACAGGTTTCTTTCCCGTACTTACTGGGAAAGTGAAACCCAGCCCGTTGTCTGTCAGACAGTGGGGGTATCTTTCAACAGGGGTAAAGAAGTTTTTCTTCTTCTGCCGTTTTATTCTTCTTCTGAACATGTAGGTATTTTGACGTTGACTAAAGAAACACTGCCGCCTAGTGGCCGCTTTTAGATAGGATTCCAAATTAGTGCTTACATCAAACGCAAATGCTACATAAAACAAATACAACAGGTGGAGGGGTTGGTGGGAGTATTAGGCTACTCCACACATGCGCTCTGTTTACAAACTTGTGTACAATAAAGATTTAAAGTGGGGGGAAATGCCTTTGCCCTGTCAAACAGCTGGAATACAGACATCTGAGAGGGAGGCGCACCCCACACTTTGAAAATCACTGCTCTAGAGTAAAACCTTTTTGTGTGGATTGCCTAGATCTTATTAAATAGTGGACATTTATTCATTCCCACATATTAGACACTATTTCTGATGGTAAAAATAGCGTAAAAAGCAGAATTCAGACATATTCAAAGGAAAAAAACAGAATTTGGGATTTGTTGCTTTTTTCCCCCATTTTCGTACCGTGCCGTATTCGTACCGAACCGTGACCCCAAAACCGAGGTACGTACCGAACCGTGACTTTTGTGTACCGTGACACCCCTACTTATTACACTACTTTTGCATTACTTTTACCAAAACAACAGCAGCAGCAGAATGACATCGCTGAATCAGAATGAACATCCCAAAAAATTATTTCAACCTCCTTCAAGTAATGTAAACAATCCCAAATTCGAAATGTTATTCTTTTCCTTTGTTATTGTCATCTATAGTGGTTATTTGCATAAAAACACACAGGTTGATTAGGAAATTATTGTTTCTTCTTTATTATGTGCTTTGATTTAATAAAACTCAATTTGTAACTTGAGTTACTTGACAAAGTAACTGGTATAATATTACTGAAATCCTATAAGTAATAAGTTATATTACTGAGTTACTTCTAAAAGTAATATATTACATGTAATATGTTACTTTTGTAACGAGTTACCCCCAACACTGACACACACACACACACACACACACACACACACACACACACACACACACACACACACACACACACACACACACACACACACACACACACAACACACACACAAAATGTAAGCAGGAATAATGGATATGTTATATTAACACTTCTACACATGAAAACCACAAAATCAAGAGACTGCCCAACAATCAATAAATTAACGTGTCTTAAAGTGAAAACTTTTGTGCATACCTTTTCTTTTCTTCTGGATAAATGTCACACGTTCTGCTGGACCATGTGCTGACTGCTTTTCCTTTCCTCTCTTTTTTCTTCTCTTTTTTCTTCTCTTTCTCGCTGTTGGAGCCAAGAGCGAGATGAATGTCAATGCTTACAGCAAGCCACACTCACGCCTACTGGGCATACAGTTTTCTTTGCAAATGTTTGGTATCCTGGAAAAACCTTGGTTCTCCATGACTAAATAAGCACAAACACTGTCCCTTTACAGATCAAGCTCCATGCAACTATGATCAACATGAGCTCTTAAAAAAATATACATGTGAAATGTTAAAACTAGCTTTGAGAACACATGGACATTATCTAATGTACTGTATGGGCTAGTTCTGCATGTTGCTGGAAAATTCATATGTGAAAATGTATATTTCTCCCTCAGTACACCAATGAGAGATTTTGTGATCAACTTCCCTATGAAGGTGCTATTTGGAAACACAACTTGACTGTACCTCTACACCACATGTATATAGCTAGAAGCATGATGAAGAAGACGACGATGCTGGATAATAGACCAAAAAAGCGAAGCTTGTCATAGCTAGTCCAGAGTCCATCTGCACAGAAACACAACAAATATAAAGTTACAATACAGCAGTTTTGGTAGGAGTAGACCTGCATTAGACAGCCCCACTTTCCCTAAAGCACAATTATACATAAATACATACACACACACAATAAATACAGAGGACTACAACTATAGTTGTTGATATTATAACAATGTTATATGTGTGTGTGTGTGTGTGTGTGTGTGTGTGTGTGTGTGTGTGTGTGTGTGTGTGTGTGTGTGTGTGTGTGTGTGTGTGTATATATATTTAATTATAATGTTATAATATCAATATATATTATATTATACACAATATATTATCATAACAACAACAGGAAGTGTTATGACTGGTTTGAGTGTATCTTTTGTAAGTGGCACAAGGGTGTGTCCTCTTGGTCATCATAACCACTCAGTCAAACAATGAATGTTGAATAATTTTGCCAATTCCCTTCATTCATTTATTGATCTATATTCATCTATTTAATCTATGTTCAGGAAGACAGACTCAAAAACTCACCTATGACCTCCACATTATGATGTGAATAATGACTCATTTTGTTCACGGTTATGGTCGATTCATAGGGTCCACTGTCTTGGTGAGTGAGGTCTTTGATAATGAGCTTTCCACTGTCTGAGTCCAGATCAACCCTGTTTTTGTAGGTGCTGTACGGTGTCTCCTGACCACCATTAAACTCTACCACTTTGTCACCATCATGTTTCCACAGAATACGTTCAGGTTTTCCAGGGAGGGTTGGAATCAATATGGCCTCCATCCCCTTGCGTGTGTATTGTGGATCAGGATGCTTCCCTGCAACTGGACACAGAGACAGAGAAGGTGCACAGGTTCTCTCCAAAAACATGTAGCATATATATATATATATATATATATATATACAGTATATATATATATATATATATATATATATATATATATATATATATATATATATATATATATATATATATATTTATATATATATATGGGGGAGGTCTACCAAGGCCACTGGTTCGCTGGCACTTGGCCGCAGCAGTTTGCCGGCATGGATCAGTCCTCCACATTATATGAAATGTGCCCAATAGTGGCTGCTTGTCACATGTGGGGGCGCTTCTGGGCGTGTAAAAGGATAGCAGTCAAGTGCGATAATGCTGCAGTAGTGTAGTCGCCATCATCAATAAAGGACGATCATCTTCCCTGGCCATCATGCCTTTCGTTAGGCGCCTAACCTGGCTTTCCATCACCCATAATTTCATCATAGTCGCCAGGCACAACCCCGGGCATATTAACATAATCGCTGATCACCTCTCTCGTTTCAATTTCCAGGCGTTCCGCAGACTCTACCCCGAAGCGGACACGACTCCGACGCCTCACCCCTCCTTTTCTGCCCTCACGCTCTCATAGAGCGCAATCCCCATCTCACCCATTTAATCCACTCAGCTCAGTCCTATATTAGGCAAGGATTGGCCAATTCCACTATCAAAGCTTATGACGCGGCTTGGCGAATGTTTGCCATGGTCTGCCTTCTGTCAACCTGCCCGTTCACCCCGTTCTAATTCCCACGGTATGTGCCTTCATTACTTTCTGCGTAGATGTCCGCCACCTCCGCCCTCCATACGTCCGCAGCCTAGTGGCAGGCATCCAATTTTACGCCAGGTGCCTTGACCCGGCATTTCCCAGTATATTTTCAAATCCAGTTGTTAAACTACTATTAAAAGGCATTTCAAAAGCTTTTCCGTCCGCCCCCGACTCCCGGCGTCCCATTACTCTCCCCATGTTACGACACTTGCTAACCCACCTCAGACAGGGCATTCACTCCGCCTTTCAACTCTCTTAGAGTGCGTTTTTTCCCTGGCTTTTTATGGGTTCCTCAGAATCAGCAAGTTCACATCCCCCCTCCACGTTCGACCCCTCACGTGACGTAACTCTCTCCCATTTAAAATTCTACCCCGACCACTATAGCATCTCCCTGAAACATACCAAAGTAGGCGGAGCCTGCTCTATAATCATTGCTCGCATTCAATCTCCCTTCTGCCCCTTCTCGGCCATGATCCAATACGTTAAAATCAGGCCCCCAACTAGTCCCTTGGACCCCCTTTTCCTCATTTCTCCCCAACATCACATGACGAGATCCTGGTTCATCCATCACTTCAAGACAACACTCCAGAAATGCAACATCCCTGCAGAGAACTATTCCAGTCACTCGTTCAGGATCGGGGCAGCCACATCTGCAGCCATGCAGGGGGTATCCTCCGCCTCCCTTCAACAACTGGGCCGCTGGTCCTCATCAGCCTATGCATCCTACATCCGACCAGAGCAAGATGCTATATTATCAGCCCAAAGATCCCTCCTTCCATGACTGAGGAAGCAAGCACTACGTTGGTGGTGAACAAAAACTCTCCCATTTCTCATTAAGGCGCCCGTGCCCGGGCTATCCACGTCCAACTCCCATGCATCCCTGCTATTGCCTAAAAACCCCAGTCAGTCCCCCTCATCATCCCGGCATTCATAATCTTCCCCTGTCAGCCCATGTCCTGACTAAAACCATACCCCGGTGAGCTCCATGACCCCCTGGTTTCACTCTCCCAGTTCCTAAAAACTTAAAATTCCTTTGGGGGATTTTCTATCTCATACAGCACTGACGCCCCCCCTCTCTCATAGTAAGAGGAGCGTCACATCATGGAGTCATACACCATGCTTAAACTGTTTATTCTGATTCAATAAAGATTGTTAAAATGTCTTACGAGTCTCTCATGATTGAAATGTAGTCTTGGACTGAATTTCAATCATGGAAGACTAAAAGGCATAGTTAGAGCACCCCATGCTGTCATAGCCCTCAGCCCAAATGACGTCACTAAATGACGTCACCATCACTTAAGACGTCACCATCTCTATGTCAGTTGCCCGAATGGCGTCAGTAATGACGTCATAAATACCCTTCTCCTGGTACTATATAAAGCCCCCATCACCACAGCTTAAATCACACTTGTGCAGTCATCACTCACATTGTGCCAGCATCCCGCAACCATCCATCATCTCCAGAGCAGAGCTTCACCCCACCCCCTCCCCAGATCACCACCAATGTCATGACTCCTGTTGAAGCAAATCCCCATAGGGGGGATTTTCTATCTCATACAGCACTGACGCCCCCCCTCTGTCATAGCAAGAGGAGCGTCACATCATGGAGTCATACACCATGCTTAAACTGTTTATTCTGATTCAATAAAGATTGTTACAATGTCTTACGAGTCTCTCATGATTTAAATATATATATATATGAACACAGCACAACACACTGCAAGACAATACAATGCAACATGAGAGAACAAAACGACGTACGCAACAACAACAGGACAACACCACAGAACACCATGCAACATGATGACAACAACAACCAATTGCTCTAAATTGAGATGTTGCGATGGTGGAAGATGAACAAAGCTCATCACCTACCAACACAAATCACTGCCATAGACTGTACAAAACATTTCCCAGATGTTTTGCAGAAAATACGAACCACAGCAACAACAATGCACTGCAACAATGCAACGCAACACAACAACGTGCAACAATATAACAACACAACAATGTAAAACAAAACAAAGCAACGCACCAACACAATACAACAATGCACTACAGCCCAACAACACAACATGACACACCACATGATGACAAAACATCGCAACAGTACCCTATACTACGAAGCTATCTTAACAGACCCGCGATCTGTCACTTTGATCTGGTTTGACTGAACAGGATCAAAGCTATCTAGTTTAACGATACTACAACGCTGGTTTTCTACTCGATAACTGAAGCTGGATTTATCTGGGATCTGCCTGTGCACGCGCACGTTTTTCGCTCGTGCACAGGCGCGCGTCCACGCGAAAGAGGTGCGCTAGCCAATCACATTATGAACAGCTGAGTTGATCCACGCCCACACCCATTTCCACACCCATTTCCTCGTTCAATGAAAGCGCAGTGTGATCAGAGTTTTAGTGGATATTTAATGTAGCCTATGGCAGAATGAAAATCCGCGTTGGATATAATCTGCTGAAGGACTGCTAAAGCTGCCGCTTGTATTCACATCAGTCATTTGATTTACTTCGATCAGCGATTTCTGTCTCCTACAGCAGCTTTTTGCGAGTGTAAATGTAAATGTGTAATCTCAGTCTATAAATTTCCACAATCTGTAAGCCTATTTAGACCATATATTTAGAAACGCATGCTCAATGAATAATAATCTCTATCACTCATTATGTGTGTGGTTGCACTGATCGAATAATTCATATAAAATAATGATATCCTAATATAAAAGAGAAAACTGCTGAACTGAATTGAGACGATGCGGGCATAGTTTTCATTGATAAAAACTAGCCTATTTTTGCTCATATTGGCATACAGCCTATACAGGACACAGTTCCAGCTGAAACATGTAAGAGTAGCCTGCATATTTAGTATTGGGGCTATCCCATATTTATCCCATATCTATATTATATGTATAGGCTTTTCTGGCATGTAGGAGAATATCACCCTCACTCCATTTGAGGCTCCGTTTATGATATGCGCTGCGGTGATTAATAGTGATCATATTTCTCCACGCATCGTTGAGCTGTTAAGACATAAAGTGGTAAGTAGGCTTAATTTAATTATGTAGCCTACAGAGCCACGAATGTTTTTCTTGTTCTATTCTCAGTTGACTGCAATCTATTTTTCACATGGCAATCTTATATGAATGGTGAGTGACTCCAGAGAGCCAATTATATGGGTCTGTCATGGATTTTGATCTTACCCTCTGAAGCTAACCTGGTCGGGACCAGGTTAACTTTGCAGCGTGAGTTGCCATGGTGATTGAACTAGGTTAGAAGTTAACTTGCTTTGTAGTACGGCTAAACCAGGTTCAAACTCAAACTTACTCGGATAAGGCATTCATCTAGCTACGTAGTACAGGCCCCAGGACAGGCACACAGCAACACACAACAGCACAACACTACAAAATGACACAGTGTGACAGCTACAACAATGACGACAACAACAACAACACGATAACAACAACTCAATAAGAGAACTCTACACCCACTAATCCAGTCAGGCATCACCGTACATGCATCTGGTGGACCAGCTTCAGGTGTAGGACCCTGTCCTTTCACTGCTATAACACCTGGGAGGAAGAGGGAGAGAGATACAGGTAGGCAGAGAGAGAGAGAGAGAGGTTTTCATTTCTCAACTAGAGTTTAGGCCTACTCTCCTTTTCTAAGCTGATTGTTTTATTTCTGATCTAAACATTGTTTGTGTTTTATGCAGCATCAGACAATGATGTAAACTAACAGACGTATTTTACAGGGAAACAGAGACGAGCCCTTCTCTTCTCTGGAAATAACAGATTTTTGTCTCTACTGGTGGCAGTTGGCCTTGTGGTCACATTTTTTACTCTCAATATTGCATCGTTTCATGTGTGAAGATGACGTGTGCGTGCGTGCGTGCGTGCGTGCGTGCGTGTGTGTGTGTGTGTGTGTGTGGGGGGGGGGGGGGGGTGAAGACATGAGCAGGCAGGAAACAAACAATGAGAACCGAAGAGGAAACCTACACGGAGGGGGAAGAGGAAACCCGGCACAGGTTTACGACACACGCAGCAAGAACCGGTGATTAACATACAGTATCTGGTAAACCACTCTCCAATGAAGCTGTAAAAGTACTATCTAAGGGACTGTCTTTTGCACCAAAGCATACCTCTAATGAATTTGACACCAGAATTGACTTGTTTCGTTTTTACAGAAGACTGCATCTGAGATTGTGGTACAATCAAAATGCTCATCTGCCTGAATATAAACCTACTAATGATACAGGTCAGACTCCTGTATTTCAAATTTATTCCTCTTGTTCTCCATTTAAACCACAATCTACATTTTGCCCCACAGTTCCCAATTCTACTGTACAAACCTTTATGAAGAAGATGAACCATGATATTGAGAAACTGTATACCAATCCCAGTATGAATGTTAAACACATTTTAACTAAACTGGAAAGGGATGCCCTCAGTGACCTAGCTAAAGATGAAGACATCATAATTAGAAGAGCAGACAAAGGATCTGGTGTAGTGGAGTTAAACAGAGACAAATATATTCAAGAAGCACTCAGACAATTAAACAACACTGCCTTCTATCTACCGCTTTCTCTCAACCCTACAGAGTCTCTTAAGCGAGAACTGATGGGCATCCTTATGGAGGCAAAAACCAACAATTGGATTACAGACCAAGAACTTGACTTCCTTTTCAATGAAAATCCTCGCGTGGCAGGTTTCTACCTTTTACCTAAGGTTCACAAAGATTTGGAAAACCCGCCTGGACGGCCAGTGATTTCTGGTAATGATTCTTTAACTGAACCAGTTTCTAAGTATATTGATTATTTTTTGAAGCCCTTGCTTCATTTGGTACCAGCATACATACAGGACACTACTGATGTGCTGAATAAAATCAATTAACTAAAAAATATTGGGAAAGATTCCTTTATGGCCACCATGGACGTTGAAGCACTGTATACAAATATAGAACACGAGCAAGTTCTGACAGGTCTTCAACATTATTTGAGTAAACCTCCAGAGGTGAATGATCCCCCTACAGAGTTCATTTTAAGATTAACAGAGTGGACACTGAATAATTCTATTTTTATTTTCCAAGACAAACTTTTCAGACGATCTGAGGGATGTGAACACGTGTCTATGGACTTCCAAGTGGAAAATGTAATCTCAATATGAATGGATTTTAATTGTATGCTGAAATAGTCTGTGTTACATGCACAAAGTTTGAAATGACAATTGTATTAATGCATTGTTGTGTGCTGAAGTAAGCCTGTTACATAACATGTTTTCAGATGAGAGTGGGAAGAGAGTGTCATTGAGTTCAAGACAATAGGAGGTGTCCCAGTAGATGGGCAGGGCCAACATTAGGAGAGGGATCATGTTGGATCCAATCAGAATTGAAGTCATTGAGTCAGCAAAAATATAGACACACCCTCGACAATGACAGATAAAAGAACTGGACCTCAGAGCCTTGGTGCTCTCCTGCACAGGCAGGGAGCCAGACGGGAGACCGTCACTTAAATAGAATTGTCTCAGCTCCAGGAGGGAGTGTGCAGACAACAGGAAAAATAGAAAAGATACGGGAGAACCGTCACTTAGATGGCCTCGAATCCACCAGGGAGAGAGCAGAGATTCTGTAGGCAGGCCATTAGATTAAGAGAAGTTCTGGAATTAGGGATAAAAGATGCACTGAATTGAGTGCCCGTGCAGGAGATCCCCTGTGAATTTACGGGTGGAGCACGAAGAACAGAGGTCTGTAGGCAGGCCATTAGATTAAGAGAAGTTCTGGAATTAGGGATAAAAGAAGCACTGACTGAGTGCCCGTGCAGGAGATCCCCTGTGAGATTACGAGTGGAGCACGAAGACCAGATATAGACTCCACAAGGGAGAGAGAGGTAATAGGCAGGCCATTAGATTAAAGGAATGATCTAAACAACAACACAAGGTTTCATTTAGAGAGGTTGGCCACCTCAGATAGGAAATCGTTAAAAGCCAAGAGTGATACTTAAATAGGGAGAGTATAATGAACTCCATGTTGAAAATTAAGGTAATGTACATTGGATAATGATGTCATATATATTGGACTGAATGTAATGGACAATGATAGTATGCTTTGTAAGGAGAAGTGTTAACTTATATATAAAACCTATAAAAACCAAGGATTTTTATTTATTTATTTTTCTTCTTCAAAACATCATTGAGAAGGGTCCACACATCCAATAAGGTAAGAGGCATGATTTTGGGTTCAGATAATTAGCCTCCTCCATGCATGTAGAAATGACAGAATGATCTCGGGCTTCAGCTCGTTCTCACCGGAAAATATTGATTGCTGGGTGATTCTACTATATAGGTTAGTAAAATTCTTTCACCCTGGAGGGAAAAAGTGCCGTCAGGCCACCTGTATCGGTAGACTGCCCACCCGATGTTCGGGGAGGAGGTGGTAGAGGTCCTAGATTAAGACCCGGAGGTGGACAAAGGATTAACGTGTTGTTACTCATCGGGGGGAACTTACGTGTCTGCCTTTTTACTCTAGGTATTTCTAGTCGTATGGGATAGCCTCTATTAGGAAGAGATCCGCTGGTTATCACGGTCTCTCGCCTCCGTGATTTGGGAGTGCTCCGATGACGCTATTCTAACTCTCAGGGGAGGGGTCATAGGTCAGAGGTCACTCGCAAATCATTACAGTACCTCCAGGAATCAATGAGGACTTTGACCTTACTCCTTTTTTGTAAATGTATCCTCCCTGTGTAAAGTTTTGTAAATGTATCCTCCCTGTGTAAAGTTTTGTAAATGTATCCTCCCTGTGTAAAGTTTTGTAAATTTATCCTCCCTGTGTAAAGTTTTGTAAATGTATCCTCCCTGTGTAAAGTTTTGTAAATGTATCCTCCCTGTGTAAAGTTTTGTAAATGTATCCTCCCTGTGTAAAGTTTTGTAAATGTATCCTCCCTGTGTAAAGTTTTGTAAATGTATCCTGCCTGTGTAAAGTTTTGTAAATGTATCCTCCCTGTGTAAAGTTTTGTAAATGTATCCTCCCTGTGTAAAGTTTTGTAAATGTATCCTCCCTGTGTAAAGTTTTGTAAATGTATCCTCCCTGTGTAAAGTTTTGTAAATGTATCCTCCCTGTGTAAAGTTGTCTGGTATATATGATGATTGGCTCCTCCCATGTCAGAGTGAGGCCTCATTTAGGCCACCTGTGAATTGTTTGAGCTATACACCCTGATGAAGGCCAGATCTGGACCGAAACATGTTGGTGTTTTTAAACGTTCATTATGAACTAACCATTTAATTAAATAAAGTTTTTTTTAACTTTTATACCAGAGAAGACCTTGGTCCCTTTTTTGTCTAAACAATGAGAACAATTTAAAAGTACAGAAGTTAATTTCTCATTCCAGGTCATTCAAGCTAATTCATCTGTTGACCAAATTGCACTTGTTTTTTCTATTGTACTTACCTGTATTTACAAACATCTATACCACTATATCCATATTAGTAAAACATAGCCTATTTAAATAACCAAACAATACACTAAAACTTGTATAGGCCTACTGTATGTAAGGGATAAGGTAGAAACGATTTTAATGCACAACGTGGAGGCGACATGTTTGCCTCTGCGGAGTACAACTAAGTGTAGCCTAACTAAGTTACTGGCCAACACTGCTCCCCGGGCAGCGAGGCGAGACGCTGACAGGAGACGTGACTCGATTTTCACATCAGGCCGTGAGTTAAAGTCAACTTACCAAAGAAGATGAAGAAGAGGCTGCAGATCTTCATCATGGGGTCTCTCTCTCTCTCTCTCTACCTGTCTCTCCCAAATTAACTTTCTCAAAGATGGTGGATGAGCATCGCCTCGTTCGTTCTCATCCAACTTTCTTTACTATTGTCTTCTCCTCCTCTGCCTCTCTGAGTCACTTCCCTCTCTCTCTCTCTCTCTGCTCTTTGTGCATCTCTCTCTCTCTCTGCTCTTTGTGCATCTCTCTCTCTCTCTGCTCTTTGTGCATCTCTCTCCCCCTCTCTTTCTCAGTCTCATTTTCTGGTACTCTCTCTACAGCTATTTCTCTTTTTCTTGCAACTCTTTCTTAGTGTCTCTCTAACTTATTTGCTTTGCTCTCCCTATTCTGTATCAGTATGTCAACCCTCAACCCCCCTCTCTCTCTCCCCAGTCCCAACTCTTACAGTCTCTCTCTCTACCTCCACCTCTCTCTCCCTCTCCATCAATTATACAATCTCTTGGTCTCTCTACCCTAAGGTGACCAGATTTCAGAAATGAAAATCAGGGACGTTTCCAGTTCGGCAGTCAATATATCATTAAAATATCAAATATTATCTATGGAATAAAAAAAAAGGGGGACAATTCAGGTTGAATGTATTTTGACTGTAGGTTATCATAAGACCTTGAGGAATAGCATAGAAAAATTCATGTCGTGATTGCTATCAAAAGCTTTTGACATTTGGACATTTGTGATTGGGTCGTGAGGGTGGGGTCGTGAGCACTTCTGTTCTGGAAATCCCCCCTTATTATCAATATACCTAGGAAAGCCATACATCCCCAGAATGTCCTAGGTCTGTAGTTTGTGGTTGTAAACTTGATATAATAATGATTTAAGCATATTCACTCTATAATGAACCTGCTGGAGCCTCTGGAAGACAGTAATATCGGCCGTGGGGGGGGGGGGGGGGGGTATTTTCAATATCTCTCTATCTCCATCTCTCTTTCTCTCTCTCTCTCTCTCTCTCTCTCTCAGTCTTCAGGAAGTGAGTCATCCACCGCAGCTCTACAGGATGCTGTCTTAGCGCTCCAAATCTGCTGCTTCCCATCAAAGGTAAAAAAAAACTCAGCAGTGGAAACTTGAGCAGAAGTGGTGTGAAAATCATTGTCAGCTTTGATCTTTCCCATGTGCTTCTAACAGTACAACTAACAAGATTTAATAATAATAAGAATGAGAACATGGGAAGGAGAAGCTCAACCTGACACTGCCAGATCGTTTGTTTTCACATTACCATCAGGGAACAAGTTGTCGGGAAACCGTTTCAAAGGGCGGCCACTTTCAAAGTGATTGGATGAACCGTCTGTCTATCATGGGCTTGCTAGTGCTGGCGTCATACAAAAGCCCGCCCATAGCTGCCTCTGGATGCTGATTGGTGCAAACCACTGGTGGTGGTTCAAATTCAAACCAATAGATTGGAGCGTGACAAGATGGATTTGTGGTGTGATCATGATTTTATGATCTCGCTTGAATCCAGCTGCCTCTCAATGTTAAGGGAAGCTTGCCTAGGGAACCAAATGTGTTCAGTGAGGCCTGGTGTGACTGGAAAATGTGACGTTTGACTGCTACGTTTCCATGGGACAGATGGTCTCATCAGAGCCAGCTTCTTCTGTGATAAGAAGATTGTTTGCAGCCTCTTCATTAGGTTATTTATTATTATTTTATTATTCATACGATCGGATCGAGGGCTGCGGTGGCATCGGCAGGCGGGCGGGGGGGTGTAAGTCAGGCCAGTGAAGAACACCTGAGGAGGAGAGAGAGAAGGGGGTGAGCCACTATGGAGGAATCTGCGCAGAGGTGGAACTAAGTTTGGCAGCTAATAATTTCCTGTCTATACTGCTGCATGGGACAACTGATACTATACTACAAAATAAAGTTTAGATTTATACTGATACTGCTGGCTTGAGAGAGCCCGCTCAGCCAGTTCAGGACTAAGTTTATTCAGCGGATATTAGATATTGTGTGCATGCTACTAGGATGACTAATACTATACTGCTAATTCAGGTCTAGGTAGTCTATGTCTGAGTTTAGACTGATACTGCTGGCTTGAGACAGCCTGCTCAGCAATTCAGGATTATATATACTCAACAGGTAATAAATGTTTCCAGAGAATGACACCATCAAACAAAACCATCAAACACAACCATATGATTGGGAAAATAAATGGGTTTTGAGTCTAGTTTTAAAGATTTCAATAGAGCCAGCTTCCCTAACTGATGGAGGAAGCTTCCATTTTAGTTTCTTCCACCAACAAATTCTGTAGAGGCCAGCAATTGCTGGTTAAATGAAAACATCGGCTCTATTTTCCCACAGGCCTTAGCTGCAGAAACTGGCCTTAAACGCAAAAAAACGCACCTTGCGCCTGCCTCGGGAAGATAGCAACATGGTTTTAGGCGACGAAATGCGCTGTAGGCTAAACAGGCGTGGCGCAGTGCCAGAATAGACCAGAATGGGCGTTTCGGCCTTAAATACTGGCCTAATGATATCTTCCCCCATGGCGTTAATTTAGCGCTTTGCGCTTTTGAAAACCAGGCCTTATTCAGTGCGCCGCGGATATTCCACGCACAGCTTATGCTCTGCTGATCTCAGTTTGTCCCCCTCTCTCTCTCTCTTTCACTCCCTCGCTCAGACAGTCACAAGTCCGCTAGAAAAAAGAAGGTGTTGTACCGTACATAGTATAACAACATGACAGTTTTTTATAACATGACAGTTTTGAGCCTGTGACATTCAGAGGCTGTTGCATCATCCTACCTGTGCAGTGGCGGACAAGAAAAGGCGAGAGAAAACGAGATAATTCTCGCCAAACAAATGTTCACTGCCTGGCTTCCAAAGCCACAAATGTGAAATCTCCCTGCATGCATTGGGCTAATACATTTAGCTAATAAATAGCAACCAAATGAGCCGAAATAGATAGAAAGGTAGATCTAAATAATGTGTAATGTTAACACAACCTGCAATTGTAGAACATTTCAATATTGGACCAAATAAAACATTGAAATCAAAACACAACCCTTTGTGAAACATATATGTCATATTGGGGCTATATATATCCCTTGCAGATTTAATGTGATTTAGATAAGTGACAGCGTAACGCGGTTCTACTGTCATGTCCTACTGTGATGTCTGCTCCAATAAATTGGCCCTACTTCACATTTTACTTTTACAATAAAAACACATTTATGCAATGACTTTACATAGGCTATATTTATGTGCATCATCCTACCTGTGCAGCAGGGGAGGAGAAAAGGTAGCAAAACGATATCATTCTGGACAAACTTTCACCAATCTAATCTCATCATAGGGATAGGCTATATTTTTCTAGCTGATGCGTTTAGAACATTCTTTTCACTTTGATCTTGCTATAGTGTAGCGTATTTACATGCTTGCAGTATTTAAACTGCAGTTAGATTGGTTTGAGAAGCATAATAATATGGAATAATAGCCTATGGAGACAGACAGAGGGGGATGAAAGAGAGGGGGGGAGCAGAGCACTTGGGGATGAAAGGGAGGGCGGAGCGGAGCGCTTGGCTTTCTGACCGGACTGGATCGCTCCGTGGAATTGGAGCTTAAAAGGCAAGCTGGTGACTCGTTTACTGCACTTCTCCAATGAGCAGACTGTGCATAATTTAATGCTTAAAAGGCGTGGTTGTAATGCTTAAGGCTGTGTGTAGCGCTGATACCAAAATATGGAGTGGGCTGGTCCACGCCCATTAATCTGCGCTGCGCCTGGCACTAAGCGCAGTTTATAGGCTGATGCAATGATAGAGGCCCTATAGCCTGTTTGCTGGCTATTTATAGTTAATCATATTTACTTTGTAATATTGTGGATATTAATGGAGATTATATAACTGCTTAATTCTAAAATATGGGGAATATAGTACTGCAGGGGCGGTTCTAGGCCGTTTTTGGGTGGGCTTTAGCCCACCCAAAAATAGTCTCAGCCCACCCAAAAAAATAGAGGCACATTTTTTTTTTTTTTTTTTTTTAAATCCCTCTCCAAATCCATGGTGGTCATTAGTAGCAGTTTCTGACTACACTCAATGCGCTGTGTGCATGTTTCCCCCCCCCCCTCTATGTTCTTAGGGTGGGCTGAGACAAAAATTTAGGGGGGTTCAGCCCACCCGAAAAGTTTCTAGAACCGCGGCTGCGCAGGCGCTCCCTCCTCCATCTATCTGCCTAATCCCACATCACTTCACACAGGTCACACACACAGTACAGCAGCGAAGTGGTCCTCCACAGTCCACACAATCGTTCTCCCCACTCATGATCAATGAAACTGAGGTGAGCATTGAGCAGTCAGAGTCGTTAGTAGTTACTTAATTAGCGCATATTGATATGCAAATTAGCACGTAACGTTGTCGTAGGCTAAACAAAAGAACTTGTCGCTGTGCCTGCCAGACAAACAGGTGGACTGGAGGAAGGTAGGTAGGCTACCATGGCACCAGCCAGCCATGTCATGCTAGCTCGCAGTAAGCGGGTGTAAATGGATGTGATGTTTTTTGAGAAACATATGGGCATAAGTGACAAACATTTTCAAACGGGTCCCTTGTTATCTGAATGAAATTAAGCCCTTCAGAATCGCAAGTGGCTGCTTTACACAGCCTGTCTGATGTGATGATGACGATAGCTTAACATGCGTGCATGGCATCACTTATGTCTTGCTGTGATGTTAGTTCAGTATCTCAATAAAAGTTCTTACAGGCTTGTTATTTCCCTCTAAGGCAGGGATGTCAGAGATACGGCCCGCGGGCCGGATCCGGCCCACGGGCAGGTTTCATCCGGCCCGCGAGATGTTTTGGAATATTAAAAAATATATATATATATATTATTATTATTATTAAATTCGCACCCCATTATCCTGAACTACGTGTGGCTAATAAGCAAGCTAAGAGTTCATTCATAAGTTAATTAACCTGCACTACAAGGAAGTATGTCAGTAGGTCATCAGGTGTAAACAAAGCCGCCATGATGCCACGCTGGAATTGAATCGCGCATTCAGCTACCTATACCAAAAAACAAAAGAATCAACAAGATCAGGCGCGGACTGCATAATCGGGCACGTCGGGCAAATGCCCGGTGGCCTGGCCTGGCCTGGCCTGGCCTGCAAAAAAAAAAATAAAAATAAATTGTGCCCGCAGTCAGGCCACTCACTGAACAGCAGGCCAGGCGCCGCCTACTGGTTTACTAGTGGTTTTATTATTTTATTCAGGATTAAAGTGGGTGCATCTCATTGTAAAATTGGACTTGGCCCAAATTGGGCTTCAAACGGCCCAAATTGGGCTTCAAACGGCCCAAATCGGGCTTCAAACGGACCAAATCTGGCTTTAAACGACCCAAATTGGGCTTCAAACGGCCCAAATTGAGCTTTAAACGGCCCAAATTTTTCTGACACCGGCACGCGCGTCGGCCCGTATCGGCCTGGCCTGCTTGGTATCTAATGCCCGGCCTGAATTATGATCCCAGTCCGCCCCTGAACAAGATGCTGTCGAAAAAGAGAAAGGTTGACACGGAATGCAGGCAGTTTCAAGAGAAATGGAAAGAGCAGTATTTCTTTTGTGAAGTAAATGGATAAATGAGTCGAATTGATTTTAGTAAAAAAAAAATCCGGCCCCCATGAGGTCTCAGTTGAACAAATCCGGCCCTCTACCTAATATGAGTCTGACACCCCTGCTCTAAGGGAGTGCAAGGCAGATATTTAAACAGCCTTGTTTGTGTACAGTACCAGTGGCATGGGAGTAATAAAAAGGGATTAAGGACCAGGACCCCTGGGGGTCAGTAAGATGGGCTGGTTGAGCCAATGTTAAAATTATCTTTATTTATTATTTATTTTTGCTTTAAAACTATTTTTTAATTTTCTGCTTAAAGTTCATGAAAAAAGTGGCATTCTTGTTTTTTCACACAATAATTTCATAATACCATTTGTAATGCCACCGTTGTAGTGCTGTTGTTCAAAATTAAAGTACATTTTCTCAGATTTATTGGTGTCTTTCTAGTCACACAATTTAATAGTCAGTGTTTCCCATACACTGATTTATTTGTGGTGGTACACCCTACATAGATTTTGACCCCCACAAATACTGCCACATATTAATTTCAACTAGTTGACTGCAAACTCCTGCTTTAGTGCTTACAGTATATTATTATCTTGTCGGAATATTATTCCAGCCAATAAGTTAGGAAGTTCCCTTTTGATTTAATTTTACTTTTGTTTTGCCTACAAAGCAAAATGTTACTTTACTTGAAACTCCCCTGAAGTTATTTTGGTATTATTTATGCAAGCATAATTCTACCATATAGTAACCTGTATGCAGAATATATATAGTATATATACAACCGGATGTTATGGATGTTATGGTTATGTTTATATATAATTTGGTGTCTTGTAATCCCATGTGGGATGGGCCAGAAATGGCATGACACAGAAATAAAAACTAACTAACTAACTAACTAACTATATATAGGGAAACAATTATTTTTTCATTGCTGTAAAACCACAGAACGGTAAAGAAGATATTGATGTGTGTAGTTCTTCATAGATCTAGTCTCTTCATTTTGATCTCAAAGTGCGCCAGTTTGATCCATTTTTACTTGAAACTGTACAAAATTTTCTTCCGGGGGGGCATGCCCCCGGACCCCCCTAGGGGTTCAGTGGTCCATGACCTTTGGGTGGGCTGAGCCCACCCAAAGCTCTGATGCTAAAACCGCCCCTGTAGTACTGCAGGAATGAGTCCGGAAGTAGTGCTTGGGTTGATCAGGGGAAAAGTCAATGGGGTTTTAGAATTCACTTAAATGCATAAAATAAGGTCTGTGGTTACCAAAAGTTTAAGTGAGCGCCAATTTGGGTTCAGCAGGAGAATCTTCACAAACGTGAATAACTTTTATGACTTTTGGAACATGTTTTTAGACGTGATTTGTTTTAGAAAATGCTTCAAAATGCATAGATACTAAGTGTTGCATCCTTTTGGCAGCGCAGGTGGCAAACTTGTTGTTTGACAAGCTGTGCTTTTACCATTACCCCTCTTAATATTATTTGGGCTTATCAAGATGATAAAAATATGTTATTGAATATCGTTGTGCTGCTTGGCAAAGTTTATATATTTGACACTCCAAAGTTTGAAGTCCTTTATATCATTTCTCAAACATTATTATTTACAGGAGAGGATGATTATGAAGGATAGGCCAAAAAGTGCTGGCATAAATAAATGGGAGATCCTGACAATAACAAAAACTTGGGATGCCGAGTTGTGGTATTGACAACACACTTTATTGTGTAGTTGACATCACAACTTTATTTTATATATTTTTTTATTATTATATTTATTTATTATATTTTACAGTTATGTTTACATAATGTGTGTGTATGTGTTTCCATAGGTGTATGCAGCGCCGCTGCTGGCCATTTGGGTGCCCTAAGCGCAATTTTTTTCCATTGTGCCCCACTTTCCCAAGAAATAAATAAATAAAATAAATAAATAAAATAATATAATAATATAATATAATATAATAATATATATATATATATATATATATATATATATATATATATATATATATATACAATCGCAATATATACTGTATATGTATGATGATGTCATTCTCTAGAAATATTTATTAGCTCTTGAGTACATACAATCCTGAATTGCTGA
Organism: Poromitra crassiceps; assembly: GCF_964638095.1. NCBI lineage: Eukaryota > Metazoa > Chordata > Actinopteri > Beryciformes > Melamphaidae > Poromitra > Poromitra crassiceps. Next base: position 22,720,606 of record NC_139628.1, on the reverse strand, counting down.
GCGGGCTGTCTCAAGCCAGCAATATCAGTATAAACTTATACTTGACCTAATTTAATAATATGGCATCAGTCGACCCAGTAGCTTAGATACAAAATCTAATAGCTGGTGAAAACTTAGTCCTGAACTGCTGAGCAGGCAATCACAAGCCAGCAGTATCAGTATAAACTTAGACTTGACCTAATTTAGTTTTGTTTGTTGTAGGTCATGATTAACGGTCCGCATCAACAGGGCTGAATCATTGACAGTGGTGTTAGGTGGTACTTACAGTAGACCTGAATTAGCAGTATAGTATTAGTCATCCTAAAAAAAAAAAAAAAAAAATCCTAATAAATTTTGTTTTGACCTATTTTTATTGTTGTCTATAGAGTTAGTTCCACCTCTGCACAGATTCCCCCGCTCTCTTCTCTCTCTCCCCCTCAGGTGTCCTTCATTGGCCTGACGTACACCCCCGCCGCTGCAGCCCTAGGTCCGGCCGTCATCGCCCTAGCCACCTGTCGTCACTCTAGGCCAGGGGTGGGCAATTATTTTTCATGGGGGGCCACATGAGAAACCCAGATTGTTGCCGGTGGCCGAACAAATATTGTCATGCCGTAACCCATGGATGGGTAACTTTGATGATAGAGAGGGCCACAAAAAATGTCCTCGCTACCAGGTTTTGCTGAGGGCCAAACAGCGCCAGCGTGAAAAATTTGGTGCATTTGAAGCCACGTTTAGAGGAATAACTAATTTTAAATTAACAGTTGTGATGTCATTATTCAGTCTTAACCACCAATATTTCATCCTTTTCTCACTCACTCCTATGTCACCACCTGCTCTCATGGCTTGAAATTAACTTTTTTGACCACCTGCCAATATGGCTGCTAGATTTTAAAGTTACCAGGCAATTAGAATTTCCACTAGCCAAAATGTTTTTCTTGAAATAAATCAGAATATGAGTGGGTTAATTTAAGCATAAGTATCAGTAAGTGGCGGGGGGATGATCAAAGCCTGTGTTGCGGGTCACACGAACAAAAATGCAGTCTTGAAGCTAAATAAATCCAAAACCAATGAGTTAATTATTTTAATTTCTAATTCAATAGAATAATTCAATAGCCTTTTAGTCATAAAGATTATTGAAAGATATTCCATATTCCAGACTGAAATGCTATAACAGAAGTGGAGTATTGGCCAGAATGACATGAACATTTGGACACTTATTCAGCGGGTATCTTGCATGTTGCGTTCAGGTGCACTGTGTAAAAAAAAAAAAAAAAAAAAAAAAAAAAATTTGCAATTCCATCGCGGGCCACACAGGTGGCGCCCGCGGGCCGCATCCGGCCCGCGGGCCGTAGTTTGCCCATGTATGCTCTAGGCCATCTACCCGCTATTCCTTCTACTGTCTGACACCCCGGGCTCTTCACCACCACCGACCCCTATCCTCATCATCCTGGTCACCTGCCTGCCTAAGGGAAGGGGGGGACCCCCCCCCGGCCTCATCACCTCCAACTCCTATCCTCCCCTCCCCTTAATCATCACCTCCGACTCTTATCCTCCCCTCCCCTCCTCTTAGCTAGTATTCTCTAAACCTACGAACACTTAAAGACTACATTTTCTATTTCCTTTGGACTCTACTTTTTACATTTTCAACTCCCTTCCCTGATTTTAGGATAATTTAAAAACTACATTTTTATATCCCTCTGTTGGACTCTTTTTTACATTTTCAATTTTCTGTTCTTTTGTAAATTTTATTTCCATAATAAACCATTTACAGAGTTTCATTGCCGGAAAACTCTGTACATGGTTTAGCCCGGCATCTCTCGGCCTGTCTCGGAGGGGAGTCCCCGGATGGGGGTCCACTGCTGGGTCCACTGCCTGGGTGGGCCCGCCCCCCGCGTGGCCTGCTCTCTCAGTTCCCAGTCACTAGCTGGGGGCGGGTCTGGGAGCGGGTCGCGTGGGGGGTGGGTTTACCCAGGCGACCATTGCTGGGCCCCTGTAGCACAACGACCTCACAAGGTTCCTCCTCAGCCAAGCCAAGTCACTGAGGCAATCCATATGGTGGAAAGGTTTTCTTGCGTTCACTGAAGGTGTGGGGACGCCGCTGTGTCCCGGCCCGGCCTTCTCTCCCACGCCTTATGTGGGGGGGGGGGGGGGGGCCGGGGCGGGGGGCATCGGTGCTCTTCATCACTGGTCGAGGGCTGCCGGTTGGTTTAGAACAGTTTAGGTAGGCGATAGATTAGCTACAGCCTAAGGCTGACCTGTTATAGTGTTCAGGCAAAGATCAGACTAGAGCAGAGTAGGATAGGCCAGATTAGGCTGTAGATTAGCTAGATACTATGTCCCAGTTAGCTCTGGTTAATGCTTAGAGTAGTCAGTTGTCTGATCTTCCCCCCCCCCCCCCTCTCTTTCTCTTTCCCCCGCTCCTTTCCCTTCTTCCCCCTCCTGTTCCCCCCTCTCCCACATTTCCCACTCCCCCCCCCCCCCGCCTCCTCTCTTTCCATGCTCTTCCCTCCCCCGCCGCCTCTTCCCCCGTTCCCCCTGCACCCTCCCACCTCTCCTTCTCTGTTCTCTCCTCCTCTCTGTCCTCTCTGGGGGGGGGGGGGGAGGTCTCCCCGCCTCCTCCCTCCCTCACGCTCCCCCTGCTTCTCTACCCTGGCTCTCCCTCCCCTGCACCCCCATCTCTCCTTCTCTCCTCCTCCACATTCCTATTTTCTCCCCACCTCCCCCCTCTCCTCCGTCTATATTGCTCATTCTCTCCCCACCTCCTCCCTCCCCCTGCTCTCTTCTCCCCCACACCTCCCCTCCCTTCCCCTCTCCTGCTCTCTCCTCTTGCTCCTTCCCCACCTCCTATACCCTCCCCACCCCATCACTCTCTCACATTCCCCCTGCTATTCTCCCTTCTCCTGCGCTCTCCTCTGCTCTCCCCTCATTCCTATATTTTCTATATTATCAATTGTTCAAATGTTATCTTTATTCTGTATATTCTTGTTACTGTTGTGTCAGCTAGAATTAGCTAGACATACTTTCTGTGAAGCCCTCTGAGACATGCTTGTGAATTAGGGCTATATAAATAAACTTGACTTGACTTGACTTGACTTGTATGTATGTATGTATGTATGTATGTATGTATGTATGTGTATATATGTGTATGTATATATATATATATATATATATATATATATATATATATACCGTATACAGTGGCGTGCCGTCCATTAGGCGAACTAGGCAAATGCTAGGGGCGCTTGAGCCGTTAGGGGCGCCAGAGAGGGTAATTTTTTTTTTCTTCTTCTTTTTTTTTTTTTTTTACAAATACTTTTTCATGATAATAGGCCTACTATTATTTTGCAATAGTAGACAAAAAAAGGAAAAATAGCCCTGGCCCCCAGATCTATTCATCTGTCATTGATGTTTTAATGTGACAGTTTTGATCAGAAATGCAACAATTTGCTTCCTCTCTGTGTGCTATAGAAAGAAGAAAGATGACTCACAACATTCAGATTTTGCATTGAGGCTAGATTGGGGCTAGACTTTGGGGACAGTTCTATTGAAGTGAATGGGTAAGTAACTACCCTGTAAGTGATGTTTGTGTAGATGGGCCATTCTATTTAATTGAGCAGTATTCTGCCATGTGACCTGTATGCAGAATATAAATTATATTATATGGGGAGACATTTATTTTTTGTATAATTTTAACACTAGCAAAGCCGGGACATTTTTACCTACCACAAGGGCCAGAAGAGGGGTCGACTGACCCCTAGTCATTTGAATGAGAGGCTGTGCATTTGCACCTCTTGTGTGGAGTCTCCCTGTCAATTCTATTCAAATGCGAAATGAATTCTATTCAAATGCTAAATGTACTGGCCGGGGAGAGGGGAGGTGTCTCTGCTATCATGGCAAATTTGTCCTCCACAAGGCCGGCAGCCCTTGTGCTCTTGTCATCAAAGCGTAGATAGCGCATGATATCGGTCTGATTTTGAAAATGTATGAACACAGGGTCGTACAACAGACATATTTAGGAAAAGTCAAGAAAGTAGGGATTTGGAACTCGATCGAGTGCAAAGATATATTTTATTTTAACTCACAGGGGTCACGTGACCCCTTTGACGGCCCTTCTAGTTTTTAAAGCAACAGCACAGTTAAAGAGGATATTAATCTAACATGATGTCTGTAGTTCTTTATAGATCTAGCCTCTTAATTTTGCTCTCAAAGTGCACCAGATTGAAGCATTTTACTTTGAAATGGACAAAAAAAATTATCCGGGGGGGCATCAGCCCCCCCTGGGCCCCCCGCGCCGCGTTAAAACAACCTCGGTATTCCTCAAAACCTGGCTACGGGCTTTGCTGCAGCACTTTCACCATGGTCCCTAATCCATATCACCCCACCTCCTGCGCGGCCGCGCCCTCTTCTACCTGCTTGGAGCTTTTTCCCAGAGTGGGGGAAGGGCGATTCTGAGCCTGCACTGTTTTAGCGTACAGAGGCGGTAGGTAAATAATGACACTTGTTGCTGAAAACAGCAGAGCAGCAATATGCCGATAGTAACTTCAGCAAAGAGATAGCCCATCCAGTAAATTACAGTGTCCCTCCCTCCTCCACTCTCCTGCTTTCTTCAAATGTTCAAATGTTATCTTTATTCTGTATATTCTTGTTACTGTGTGTTAGCTAGAATCAGCTAGACATACTTTCTGTGAAGCCCTCTGAGACATGCTTGTGAATTAGGGCTATATAAATAAACTTGACTTGACTTGACTTGAACTGTGGGTTGTGGAGAACTTTTGTTTTTAAATCTAACATAAATAGTTAAATCTGGACAGAACACTGCCATATACGGTTCAAGGAAGTTTCAGAATGTCATATTAACATATAAAAATGAAATGGCGTGTATAGGACTGTTACGGCCCTCTGCCTTATTTATTTTTATAGTATTACACTTCTGGCTTATGCCTATTGTAACATTCTATTGACTGTTTTACTTATGTGAATTGTAATGGGAGGGGGTGTTACAGCCTCTGTCAAAGCCTGGCTTTGGGTGTGTGGCTCTATTTCTGTTTCTTTTCCTGCCTCACTCTCTCTGTCCCAGACACGCCCCCTCTGCTGCAATGATCCCTTCTGCTGAGGTGAGGAGCCCTCACCTGGAGCTGGTTGGCCATCAACGCCGATTGGCTGAGTCGTCACAGCTGATTGGCTGCTTCAGAGCTGCATGCCCTACATAAGCTCCAGTGTTGCCAAGATGGCACTGGGGTTAGTGTTAGCGGAGTGCTCTGCGTGTTTAACACTGTCCCGCCATGGTCACTCTGGTTGTGTTTGAAACCCTGTTTCTTTCATAGCCTTATGTACTAGCTCTTTTTGATTAGCTTTTTGCTACTTTCAGCTAACTTTACTAGCCCTCTTTTTGGTTAGTTATTTTTGAGTGCCCTTTACCCACTTGACAGTCAGCACTTTTATTGTGTGTGCTTTTAAGCTATAGCTATTTCCATTAGCTCATTGGCCTTGCTTTAAGCCTAAGCCTATGGCCTTTTGTTAGATGTAGCGTAACTATTTTTCATGCTCACTGGCCTCCTTAGCTACTCTTGTTATTGATTTTTATTCATTGTTGATTCCTGTTACTGATTGTTAATATTAAGGAAGCCCTGTAGGGGTGTGTCACCCTTTTCTTTACTCCCACTTTTCTCATGTTTTTTGTGTAGGTTTAAGGAGGAGTGGTTTTGTCTTTTTGTTTATAGTCTAGTTTATTTTATTTGTAGGTTAACTGATTGGGCTTTGGCCACCCTGACGTCTTTGTGCTTCCTTATTTGTTTACAACCAACCTTAAGTCCCTGGAAACCAGAAATATTTTTTAATTATTTAGCATTTTGAGTTAATCACATCACAGGAACCTATGTTAATAAGCCACCAGCCAAATTTGAACGATGATGAACATCGCAAAGTATATAAATTTAGGTTTGACAGTCATGACAAAAGTCATGAGGATCAATTCGATTTTAGACTATCTTTTCTCCCGCTGACTGTGTGGGCGTGTCCTGTGTGTGTGCATGCAGGACTGCAGGTCTCCTGCGAGAGAGCGAGAGAGGGGAAGGGAAACGGAGAGAGAGAGAAGGAAAGAGAGATGGAGTGTGTGTGTGTGACAGTGAGAGAGAGCAGGCAGCATAGCACTCGGCACACAGAGCGGGAGGGAGACAGACAGACACTGAGCGAGCGCTGTGGGGGCAAGGTTTTATAAGAACGGACAAAAAATCTTATGACGTGATAAGATCATTCATTTTAGCACCGCGCGCACCACTCACTTCAAGGAGGAAGTGGAAATCCAGACCTTGTAGAAAAGTGCCGATTTTGGGGGTTTGGGTTGAAACTAATGTCTCCTACTTTCTGAGGCACACAATTACTCACTTAAGACCCTAAATTTAATAGTTAGAAGGTTTTTGTGGATTTTGCTTTCCAGGGACTTTAATATGTTAAAATACATCATTGTTTTTGTTAACTTTAATTCAGTTTCACTCCCTTTTTTCCTGGACTCCTTATGTTACAGTGTAACATTTAAGGGACGTAACAAGGACTGTTTAAATTACAACTTTGGGGCAACGTGATGCTATCTGATATCTATATATCTGGGTGATGTTTTCTGGGTAACAACTTTCAGTAGGCTTCCATACACGGCTGCTACTGTGAGACTAGTGACTCACTGGGAAAAGGCTGCGGGGATAAGCTCTGCCACAGGAAGTGTAAACAGTCGCAATCAGTTCAACACAAATTGTGTTTACACTTCTTGTTAGTGTCTCTAAAGCCAGACTGTCTCTTCTACATAAGGTGAATACCATGGCTGTGATCAGATTAATAGACACAGGAGAAAAGGTAGTAGCACAAACAATGTTAAAGTCGTGATCAGAGGAGGTTTTAGGCATTAACACATACATGGGCAAACTACGGCCCGCGGGCCGGATGCGGCCCGCGATGGAATTGCAAAAAAAAAAAAAAATTTTTTTTTTTTTTTTTTACACAGTGCACCTGAACGCAACATGCAAGATACCCGCTGAATAGGTGTCCAAATGTTCATGTCATTCTGGCCAATACTCCACTTCTGTTATAGCATTTCAGTCTGGAATATGGAATATCTTTCAATAATCTTTATGACTAAAAGGCTTTTGAATTATTCTATTGAATTAGAAATTTAAATAATTAACTCATTGGTTTTGGATTTATTTAGCTTCAAGACTGCATTTTTGTTCGTGTGACCCGCAACACAGGCTTTGATCATCCCCCCGCCACTTACTGATACTTATGCTTAAATTAACCCACTCATATTCTGATTTATTTCAAGAAAAACATTTTGGCTAGTGGAAATTCTAATTGCCTGGTAACTTTAAAATCTAGCAGCCATATTGGCAGGTGGTCAAAAAAGTTAATTTCAAGCCATGAGAGCAGGTGGTGACATAGGAGTGAGTGAGAAAAGGATGAAATATTGGTGGTTAAGACTGAATAATGACATCACAACTGTTAATTTAAAATTAGTTATTCCTCTAAACGTGGCTTCAAATGCACCAAATTTTTCACGCTGGCGCTGTTTGGCCCTCAGCAAAACCTGGTAGCGAGGACATTTTTTGTGGCCCTCTCTATCATCAAAGTTACCCATCCATGGGTTACGGCATGACAATATTTGTTCGGCCCCCGGCAACAATCTGGGTTTCTCATGTGGCCCCCCATGAAAAATAATTGCCCACCCCTGCATTAACATGTCTCTTCACATTTCTGACCTTCTGGAGGCTACTCAAGGTCTCTGCTGTCATAACCCTTCGCTCTGAACCGTGTACATAAACTCCTCAAAAAAAGTTTGGAAACATTATTTCGGTCGGTTATTTCTCCCCTTTTATATCGTTGGAAAAACTGATTAGTCACCTTTACAACGAGGTACAACTTGTAAGGATCATGCATTCGTGGAATGAGCAACACAGTTAACCGTGTGGCTAGCGCCCCAAAAAAAGGTGCCAAAATCCCCTGCAATATTCTTCTGTTGGTGTTCACTCTTGTTTTGAGCTTCAAGTGCTGGCACTTGAAGGTGTAAAGCTGTTGTGGCTGCATATGGATCTTCCACACGCTACTGAGGTCCCTGACGGTGTCAAATTAATAAAGTGTAAAAATGGCCAATATGTGGTGTTTTTTCCTTTTTTACTGTGGGAGAGTGCAGTCATCCAATCCACCAAGCAACTCAAAACAAGAGTGAATAGCAAGGCTAGTAGATATATCTAAGAACTACACACGTCACATTAATATCCTCTTCACTATGCTGTGGCTTTACAATGATGAAAACATATGAGTGAGTTGAGTTGAGAGGTCAAGTACAGATTAATTTTATTCAGAAACACAATGAAACGAGAAAAATGCAATGAATAATGTTGAATACAATGAAATGTAGATATCTATGACACATATTCGATTAGATTTTGTTTAAATCGTTTAAATGTAGAAATTTCTTTTTTTTACCTCCCCACAGGGGGGTGCACGTGCATCTAGTGCACCAACGTAAAATCGCCAGTGACCCTATATCTCATCTCCAGTGTTAAGCTATGCAGAAAAAGTACTTCAAAATACTTTGTAAAATAAAGCATTAAATTGACAATGTACATGTGTGATATATGAAATAAAATATAATAGCCTACAAAAAGTGCAATGCCAGCAAAAATATGCCTCTTAATTGAGTTTTTTGACACCCAATATTTTTGTTATTGTTAACAAATCTGGGTTCTTCTGGGTTTTGTTTTTAAAAACAGTAAAAACTTGATCTGGGTTCTTCTGGGTTTTGTTTTTAAAAACAGTAAAAACTTGACTAGGATTGGTTATGGTTAGGGTAAGAATCTCAGGGCAAGTCAATCAGAGGCAGCATAGACCAGAACAGCACATCCGGGTAATTTGCAAAACTTGAAGGCCGTGCCCCTTTTTAGGGGATAACACAAGCCACTCGCGTTGACTTCAATGTAAAATAGCAGTACCCAAAACATCTATAGAAAAATAACAGAATTAATTTCCTTTATAAATGACCCAAAGACACCATGACATGACAATATATTTCAACTCGGCCGGCCATAGAATGCGCAAGATACATCGACACGAGGTACTTGCCTTATATGAACGCTGTATCCAGTTTCCACCAGGTTACATGCATCGTCCACATTGACGGTGTCACGCCTACCCTATCGCAGACCAGTTTTTTGTTTTTTTTATTGTTAGTGAAACTATAACAACACAGCAACTCTTCGGCATATCTCTATCAAATTAAACCGTTTTAAATAGTTTGTTTGAAGTGGTTTCGGCTTCTTGTACCGTCGTTTACTATGGTGGGTTTCCCCTAAAAAGGGGCGCGGCCTTGGAGCTGGGCGCTTGAAGAGGCGACGCAGTTCTGGTCTATAGGCTGTGTGTCTTGCACTTGGATTGGTTAAGGTTAGGGTAAGAATCTCAGGGCAAGCCAATCAGAGGCAGCATAGGCTGTGTGTCTTGTCAAGAAGTACAGTTAGCGGGATCCTGCATGACTTCACAGTCTATGGTGCCTTTAAAGCGATCAGGACAAAAGAAAAAGGGGCAGTCCTGTCAAAGGGGGTTCTGGTTCAACAGTAATGCAAAAATAAAATAAATATATATTCCGGCGCTACATCAAGGCAAGGGGGGGGCTATAGCCCCCTCACAAATCTGCCAAGCCCAAGTTAATAAAATGTATTTCTCATGTATGGCTCCACCTACTGTAGTTATAAAGATCCTAGTGATGTTTTTTTCATCAAGACACATTATAGTCACATACCAATTATATTTCAGTTCTCTAAAAGCTGTATCAGATACTTTAAGAATCTGATGTTATCTCTTGAAATATTTCAATCTCCATAATCAAGCCAAGTGGAATGGACTATTATCTTCACTTCACATCTTTGTGTATATGGACACAAACAAGCACACCTTTACAGATACACAGAGCACATGGTCGAGCAATGTATACTCTAGGTTCAATGCCTTGCTCAAGGGCACTTTGTCTGGGGGATGCATTGACTGTTGCAGGGAAGTTAGAGGACCATCTTTTCTGTAACCACCAGATCAACATACATGTATGTCTGTCTTTGTTTTGTGTTCTTTCAACTCAATCCAAGAGTCTCACTAAGAAGTGGGTCTTCCTCACAGAGAAATGTGATCATCTCTGTACTCGCAGTGTCCCCTTTCTTCCTTACTGTGTTGATGACAAATTCCGCCTTGTTCCTTCTATGTTGCATCTCCCTCGCTGACTCCAACTCAGACTCAGTTATCACCCTCTTTTCCAAAAGCTTGTCCAGCAGACTTTGGAGCATAGGTCCTGATACTCTCTTGATGAAGTCGCTCTGTATGTTCAACAGCCTCTCATCTGAAGAGGGACTTGAACCATTCTGAACCTCTGTCTTTCTTACAGCAGCTGATAGAAGAAAAACTTTCCTTTCCCAGACACACTCGGAACCGTTACTGTTTTTTAGAAGCAGCTTAATATTTTTCAGCATTTCTTCAAAAAACACCTCGAACTTGGGGATGTGGTTGTCATAGTTGTCGCTGTCAAAGTCTGCCTCGAGTGGCTGTATTAGAATTGAGGCATCTTCAGGAGAGGTGGACAGTGTGTACTCCTGGCCTAGAAGTAGTTTACACTGTGAGGATGTCTCTATGTACCTCTCACCTCCAGTATCTCTTTTCTTCCTTTTTTGCAGCACATTATCAACCACAATGTTTTCAGGAAGCAACAACACATTGAGCACAGATCTGACATCAGGATCAATTAGGGGTTTGTAGAACAGCAACACCAACGCTCGGATCGGGCGAGGGGGTGAGTTGTCATTCGTGACATTGCCATGACCAGAAAATCCAGTGATGTTTATAATAACATGAGTTTCTGTTATCTTATGGGGAGGGATGAACTCTGCTACCTCGTCTGTCACATGGGCAACTGACAAGAATTCACATGCACCTGCAGAGTGGATCTCACAGTGTGGGAGATGAAGTTGACAGACAGACTGCTGGTGGCATTTTATATCAAACAGTGGTCCTGCAGGCTTCTTGCTATGGCGGGCTAATAGCCTCCGGTTCCAAGGGATAATCCTGTACATCACATCTCCTTCTCCCTCCATGTTAAACACTAGACCTGTCACACTGCACTGGTACAGGCCTTGGTTGGTGCACTGAAACCTGTAGGTTTCCTCATTTTCATCAACAGTAATATCAGGCTCAAACCTCTCATAGCTGTCTTGTAAAATGATATCAGCTTTGGCCTGTGGTAACATTTCCTCTGGAGCATCAGTGTTGCGTTTCTCGCATGCATCTTCTGCTGGGTTTTCTTCAGTGCTACTAGGGGAGCTCTGGAGGTGAGAATGGCCTGGCGGGGTGTCTGTGGTTGAGGGGTTGTCGGCTGAGTCCTGTGCCAACATTTTCTCTGGGGCATCATGTCTTTCTCCTGACTCACTTACTGAGTCCAAACACACAAACCTACATGGATCTTTCACTGTGTCTCCTTCAGTGCTGATGGGAGAGCCCTGCAGATCCACTGGGCTGATTGGTGGACATGGAGGACCAGCAACAACTGGGTCGATGGACTGAGAGCAAAACGCCGGGTCTGACGTGGAAGTTGAAGATATTTTGCTTACAATTTCCCAACGTTCCCACATGCTTATAAGTTCCTCGAATGCATCTTCTGCTGGGCTTTCTCTTTTTCCAGTGCTGATGTGGGAGTCCTGGAGGTGGAGGTGAGAATAGCCTGGCGGGGTGTCTGTGGTTGAGGGGTGGCCAGCTGTGACCTGTCCCTGCTGTTCATAACTATCAAAACGTATGTCCTCTGACTGGGGTTTTGGAGAAGAACATTGCTGGGAGGCCTCTTGTGGAAGGGAAGGGGAAGTAATGTTGGGGGGAGGTGTGGAAAGAGAGGCAGAAGAAAAAGGCAGTTCAGAAAGCCAGTCAAGATCTGCTTCACTGGATTCATAGAAACAGTCAGACTCTTCCTCTTCATAGGAAGAGTCTGAATCAGAGCCAGCAGCATCTTCTTGATAGGGGGTCCATTCAGGCCTGTGACTTTCCTCTGCAAGTCCACCGTGCTCTTTGGATATTTTCTTTCTCTTACTTGATGTGTGTGTATTGGGGCTAGTTGCATTTTCTTCAGTACTATGTCCAGAAACATGAGAGAGAGAATGATCTAGAGGTAGCATCTCCTGCAGAGAAGGGATCTGTTGAATTGTTCTGGAGGGGGGAGAATTACTCTGGTAGATAATGATATTGCTGAAATCATGATCAATTAGCCTTCCAGAATGAGGGTCAAAGTGCTGATACATGCCTGGAGGCCCAACATTTTCAGGAAGTGGCACCTCCTTGTTTAACCTCTGGTCTTTCTTTAGATTGTGTTTCACATCCTCCCCATTGTTATCACTCTTTAACTGCTTATCTTTCTCATCTAGATCTGTCTCCATTTTTGACTCCTGCTCCGTCACCTTTGCAGTTTCAGTACCACTATGTGCTTCTTCCTCATATTTTTGCTCTGCAGCAATTTCGCTTTCAGTAGTTTTCACTCGCTCTTCTTCATCCTCACTCAGCCTCTCTTCACCTGGTTCCTCTTCATTTGGGCCTGACTGGGCCTCGTGTTTCTCATCAGCAGGTTGTAGCCCATGCTGGCTCACACCTTCAACTGGTTCTGCTTCTGCGGTGTAGAAGTCATTCTGTGAATGACCCCCAGACTCATCTGAGTCAGTCTTGGTCTCTCTCTTTTGTTCAGGATTTGTCATGTTTGGGTCACGGCTATCCAAAGAGGGTTCTTCCGAGTTTGGATCTGCCTGCTCTGGAAAGGCCATGGTGTTGGTGTTGTCTGGTATCATCTGTGTGGGGCTCTGAGGCTGCTGGGTGGAGTGTAGAGGCAGATTTGACACCTCACTTACTCCCTCCAATTCACTTTCTGTGTCTGACTGATGTTCAGAAAATCGTCTGTCCATTTCTCGCTGGGTAGATTCTGTAGCATCTGGCTGAGCGTTTGCTTCCTCCTGTGATGACTTTGAATCTGGTTCAGGTGGTGTCACTTTCAAAGCAGGTTGTTCAGGAGTGAAGGACAACTGCAGATCTGACTCTTTCTCCTCACTAGATCCCTCTGATTCACCAACTGAGACTGTTTCATTTATCTTCTCAAAGCTTGGTGAATCAGTTTGTGGGAGCTCTTCCTCTGTAGGTGTTACTGCGGCCTGGTCTGAGTCTGCATCTGCTTCTTCGTGTTCGCTGGTGTTGTCCTCAGCCGTATTCTGACCATGTCGGTCCAAAGGGCCCAAAGACTGAGGCCTGGGAAGGGTGTCAAGAAGAGACTCTTCCTCATCTGACCTGTCCTCCAAACCTGAAATATAGAATGATAATTATATGTAAATGATAAAAGACTCAACTACCAGTCTGCTTAAGAGTGCTGAAAGAGGATAAATCATTCAGTCTTAGTTTGAAATCATTCTGAATCTGACTGACTGGAACAGTCCAGTAAATATCAAGTAAATATAGCCTCCTGCTTTCAACACACGGTTTCTAAACTATCCAGAATTAAGAAATGTGGTGGTTGCGGCCTTGCGGGTCCTCTTTAACCTTTATTAGCAATACAATACTTAAATATGAAGATGTATTTATTATTCAGTCTTAATATCAATGTGTTTCATTGGTGTTAAGTTATCTACAGTGAGAGACAAACAAACCTGACCTGTCTGTGTGTCTGCTGATGGTTTTTTCTTTGCTGGGTGAATGTTTGGTAGAACTGAAGCCTGTGCTTGCCTCGATTCAATGACCACCATCCTTTCACCTTTCACAATATCTGTAAAGAATGAACAGTTATGACCAGTAAAATGAAACTGCTGCACCCTTTATAGTTTTATATCAGTTATAATAATATCAGTATGCATAACTTGGTCATATTTGGACTTCATCAACCAGTGAATCTATATTTTCTGTTTGTTTAGTGCAATGTGTTGTTTTCTCGACGATACGCCCATGATGAAGACTTGGTTATCTAGAAGAGTTATACTGCCCTCCAAATCAAAACCGCAGTAACTACAATTTTGGTCAAAATTGAGTTATTATTGAAATTGAAATTTTAGATATCTGTTTTATCATGTGACAAATTTTCTAAGTTCAGTCTTGCTCTATATTTGAGAAAACAGAGTATAAAAGTTGCAGTAACTACGAAATCCAACCAAAAACCAGACAAAACTGCAGTAACTACACTTACTGCACTTTGATTTGCTTTCACAGAGCTTCAGCTGGACTTAAACAGAGATAAACGCAGTAACTACACTTTGAGGTGTAGTTACTGCGGTTCAGACTGGTTTTTGGTTGGATTTTGTAGTTACTGCAATTTTCCCACTCTTTCCATAACAAAGACCAACATATCAATCACTCATAATGGCACAATCTGTTTAGTTAATCCAGTCAATTCCCAATATGAGAGCGCACTGACAGCTGTCCAAATTGTTAATGAATGAGTCTTCAGTGTCTTTAAAATTGTAAATGCTGTATTTCTAGCTAATAATCCATAAGAGATCATCCACTCCACTGGGAAGTGTTAATCTGGCTGTAGATAGTGATAATTGTTTGGTATCACTACCTAGCTCATCAGGACAATCTTTTTCATTGCTGCATAAATTATCAGCATTCAGACTCAGTCTGTAATTAATTTTATTCAAAATAATTGTAATATGCTATGTAATATACTGTATATGTTCTTGTATGAATTATCAATCTGAAAAGCTGATCTGATTTGTAAAGAAAACCTGTTCTAAATTAAGATAATAAAACAACTGTGCTCATTAATTAATTGTGTCAGAATGATGACCAAAAAGCAACACAGTGGTGAAGATTACATCAACTGACTTCAGGATTCCCTGAATGTATCTGTTACTTATCCATTTAAATGTTTTAAACATGTAAACAATAAAACAATTAAATACAGATATGATGTGGTATCGAAATCAAAACCGATTACAATTGTCTCATGAAAAACAAGACAGGGGAAGCACATTAGATTGTAGTTACTGCGCTTTTCCCTTGTACTACCTACACATCTGTTTAAGGTAATACACAGACAGAGTGCCGTATCTGCATTTCTGGGGTCATAGGTCAAGTAATTGATAATTGTTTTGCCCCCAAAAAATACTTTAACATATACATATTTAATAAGCGCATTGCCACTTTTCAACCTATATCTAATTTGGCTGGACAGTCAAAAAACTTTAAAGCCATTTTTCTCAGTTTCAGTGTTGGCGTAGTTACTGCGGTCATGATTTGTAGGGCAGTATATTACTCATGTTCGCAAATATTTTTGGAAAGATGATTGATATACCCTGGGTGAGTTTGTTTCTGGGTGATTTTTTCCCATGAATGACAAATCTACAAATGTACAATATACAGAAAATGCATTAGTAAAATCTTGCATAACCTGATGATATTCTGACTTTGTCACAATCCAGTGAAACTGAATTTCCTGTAGAATGAAAAAAGTGAAATTAAAATCAGGTTTATAATCTCACATGTTCTCAGCTTTCTTATCACTCTGAACAGAAAGGGTAGGAAATTAATTCCTCTTTTTAACAAAGGCTTTGTTTGCCCCTGTCAACTTATGTTTCAGGGGCATTCCGGATCATTTCTAGGGCAATACCTTAGTTATTCTATGTTACATGACAGACCAATATTTAATGACTCTTATCCAAGCATATTATTTCTAAAAGTTAATAATCAATCACAGTTAAAAATCCTAATTTCCTATCATCTCAACAACACTGTCTGGGATGTTATGTAATGTTGGGAAAATCCTTTCAAATAACATGTAGACCAACAGACAGTACATAGATACATAGAGTACTGTAGTGTTAGGAATGATAGGGAGGGTTATTGTCCCTCTTCTCCTTTCTTCCTTGTTTCCTTTCCTAAACACTTGTGACTGGTTTTCATTGAGAAATGAGGTGTGGTTAAGCTGTGTGTCCATGTGATGTCATTGAGGTGCGCACGCAGCCACTGAAGCAGATTTATGAATGAACACTGCCCAGGTGTGCGCGCGGCAGTTTTGAATGAATGCTCGAGACGCCACACCACGCCAGAGGACCGACACACTCACACACTTCTTTTTGGACCGATACACTTATTTATTGAGAACCAGCCTTTTTGCTTTACATTGAGGATCCTTCCTAAAACAACTTAAACTGAACTGAAACGACAAAGACGGAGCTCGCCGCTCTGGAGAGCCAAGACGGTGCTGGCGAGGCCTTGTCAGAGGTCCGCTAACGTAGTCAGCTACTACATGACATCAATCTACTACTACGGTAAGCTGACCCACCTCTAGTCATTATTTCTCATTTGGAAACCAGTCCTTTGTTTTGTCTGTTTCTATCCCCTCTTTTCTCCTCTTTAACACACTCCAGGTTAGGACTAGCTTCGATAGCTAAAATGCTACAAACACATCTTGTCCCCTAGACTGCTAGTCCGTAACATAAATTGGGAGGCCCGTCCGGAATAAATCTGATTGTTTAAAATTAGCGTTAGTTTAGTCAGTACATCCAAACATTCTGTTTTTGTGGAAAAAGCACAGTGAGTTGGATTCAGCTCGTTAAAAGCCGTATGTGTCTAGGTTTAGCGTTAGGTCTGGCATACGCGTTACGAGCAGACTAGTTAGCTGTTCGGTGCAAACCATTTTTCCCACAAACAGAAGTTTGTGTATGTATGTGAAACTGGTTAGCTTTAGAAATTAGGTGAGTACAATAATATAACGTTAAAATAATTACTGTGTGTGTTGGGGTTAAAAACGGGGATATAGCGTTGGTTAATGGGTCCCTGGTAACTCTAGTTTGGCTGGTTAGCTGCTAGCTATTTGGCTAAATTTTGTTAGCGTTGGTTGCTTGTCGGTTTTGTGAGTGTGTGCGGCAAGGTAAATAAACTTAACGTTGCTGGCAGTGGTCCGTCTGGTAAGTAGCATTGTTAATAAGCGCTCTAGTATGGCTTTGGGGTGTAATGATGACATGTAATGATTTGTACGAATAGTGACTTGTTGCAAGCTACCGCTTGTCTTGTTTGAGTGTTACGTTTTTGTAGGTAAGGCTATTGGTATTTACCTTTTTGTAAGGTGATTTTGTTAGGGTACTGTCCCTTTGTGTTGGCCTACTTTTGTGAGCAGTGGCTCTAATGTCACGTTTAGGTAAGTACGGTTATTTGTAATCCCTTGTTAAGGTGATTCTGTCAGGGTAGTCCCCCTTTTTGTCTTAGCCTACTTTAGTGAGCAGTTAAACTGTAACGCACGTAAGTAACCATGTCAGAGTTCAATGTTGATGAGTTTTGTGGCACTGATTTTGGGGCGCAATGATTTGCGCAAGCTTAAAAAGGAAGAGTTGCTTGCTGTGGCTGCTTTTTGTGAATTGGAGATTCCTCCAGAAATGAAGAAGCTACAGATTGTGGAGACTCTCATGTTAGAGCTGCAGGTGCAGGATCCTGTACAGAAGGAGAAGGAGAGAGCAGAGGAGAGAAAGAGAGCGGAGAAAGAGGATCGTTTGTTTCAGCTCGAGTTAGCACAAGTGGCAGCAAGAGAACAAGAGCGAAAAATTGAGCTTGCAAAATTAGCGTATGAACAAGAAAAGCTTAAAGCGAATAGCCATGCTTTGCAACGCAAACATGAAGTGCGCTTTGATGTGTCCAGTTGTTTAAGACTCATGCCAAAGTTTAACCGTGACGATGTGGGATCTTTCTTTGAAGCATTTGAGAAAATTGCCAGGGAGCTAGAATGGCCTGAAGACAAGTCTCTGCTCATTCAGACCGTACTTGAGGGTAAAGCCCAGGAAGCTTACGCTGCACTTGACACGAACGAAAGCAGGGAGTATGATGCCGTAAGAAAGGTGGTTTTGGCAGCCTATGAGGTGGTGCCAGAAGCCTACAGGCAGAAGTTTAGGTCCTTGCAGCGTAAACCTGGTGATACTTTTTTGGATCTCGCTAGGCAACAGGAGGCTGTGTTTGACAGGTGGTTAGCAGGCATGCACACCTACACCTTTCAAGACCTGCGGCAGCTTATGCTGGTGGAGCAATTTAAAACTAGCTTACCCCGGCATATTGAAATACATCTAAATGAGACATCCGTCGATAACTTAAAGAAAGCCGCCATGGCAGCTGATTCATATGAGTTAACTCATAGAGAAGTGCCTGGGAGAGGTAAGTTTGGCAGACATGATGGGAGGCCG
Organism: Poromitra crassiceps; assembly: GCF_964638095.1. NCBI lineage: Eukaryota > Metazoa > Chordata > Actinopteri > Beryciformes > Melamphaidae > Poromitra > Poromitra crassiceps. The sequence goes on along the minus strand of NC_139628.1, from coordinate 22,702,421 downwards.
GCTGTAACAACTGGCAGTGCCAGGCCTGTGGAGGCTATCCCAGTAAAGTTTAGTCCCACCTTTGCTCAGTCTCAAGGGTCAGGGAAACGATTTGAGAAGCCATATGAGAAGTCACATGAGAGGTCATATTTTCCTAGAAATGACATCATTTGAGAGGGGAAAGCTGTAGGGTTGGTCACCACCTACGCTCAGATCGGTCCCTGTGAGGCGGATGGGTTGAACCTGCCGTCCTGCCCAATAGTTAAAGGATTTGAAGGCTTTGTGTCAAAAGGAGCAGTTTCTGGTGCACCTGGTGGTAAGATGGTCCCGATCTCCATCTTGAGGGACACAGGTGCCACACAGTCCTTACTACTACAGGGTGTCATAGACCTACCTCCGGACACCTATCTACACACTTCTACCCCAGTGCAGGGTGTGGGAGGTGGTTTTGTCAGTGCTCCTCTGCACACCGTTTTTCTTGAGTCTAATGTTGTAAATGGACCAGTGGTAGTGGCCATTATTCCTTCCTTGCCAATTAAGGGAGTCGCTCTTTTGTTAGGCAATGATTTGGCTGGCACTAAAGTTTGCGTGACGCCTGTCATGAGTGAGACACCTTGTGAGGTCCCCGAGACTATGAACTTGGAGAGAGAATACCCAGAGGTGTTTACGGCCTGCGTTGTGACGCGTGCTCAGGCTCGTGTTGCTACAACGGGAGATTCCAGTGGGCAGGGTGAACCGCTTGATGGCTTGGCCGACACCTTTTTCACCAGGCTAGCTGAGGTGTCCCCGTGCTCCCAGTTTTCTCGGGAAACCCTTATTAAAGATCAAGAAAGTGATCCCTCTGTCGCTCCATTGCGCCAGTCTGCTGGTAGTGTTGAGGATATTAAACATGAAGCTGAAGGTTTTTTCCTCCAAGATGGAGTCCTGTTGAGGAAATGGCGACCTCGTGACCGTCCTGCGGATGAGCTGTGGTCCGCTGTCACTCAAATTGTGCTGCCTGAGAGTTTCAGGAAGGAAGTCCTACGTTTAGCTCATGAATTATCTATGGCTGGTCATCTAGGCATCCGTAAAACACAAGAGAAAATTTGTAGACATTTTTACTGGCCGAAAATGCACCAAGATGTTGTTTCATACTGTCGTAGTTGTCATGCTTGTCAGGTTGTGGGAAAGCCCAACCAGACCATTCCAGTGGCTCCCCTCTGTCCTTTACCTGTCATGGAGGAACCTTTCTCGAGGGTGCTGATTGACTGTGTTGGCCCTCTGCCAAAAACTAAGAAAGGGAATGAGTATCTCCTGACTATCATGGATGTCTCCACTAGATTTCCGGAGGCGGTGCCGTTGAGATCAATTAAGACCAAGGTCATAGTGGAGGCTCTGCTCCATTTCTTTTCTAGGGTAGGTTTACCACTAGAAGTCCAACACGATCGGGGGTCCAACTTTACTTCTGGTATATTCCAGGAAGTGATGCATGAGCTAGGTGTAAAACAAATCATGTCATCTGCTTATCATCCTCAATCTCAGGGTGCAATCGAGAGGTACCATCAGACTTTAAAGTCTATGATTAAAACATACTGTGTTGGTTACTCAAATGACTGGGATGTAGCTATGCCATTTTTATTGTTTGCCATTAGAGATTCTGTGAATGAAGCTACAGGCTTTAGTCCTTTTGAGCTTGTTTATGGACATCAAGTGAGAGGCCCGCTGAAGATGGCAAAAGAACAACTCCTGCAGTCAGCTGTACAGACCAAAGCTGCGGGTGGGGTTTTGCAGTACGTAGCTACCTTTAAAGACCGGCTGCATACAGCTTGTGACGTGGCCAGGAGTAACTAGGTTGCTAAGGGAAAGATGAAAGCCCAGTATGACAAAAAGGCAGTGCAGCGTACCTTTGAAGCTGGTGAACCGGTCCTGGTGTTGTTGCCCATGGGTGGAGATAAGTTTGGGGTAAAATTCTATGGTCCATATAAAGTTATCAAGAAGGTGAGTGAGTGTAATTATGTGGTTGAGACGCCTGACCGCAGGCAGAAATCACGACTGTGTCACATCAATCTCTTGAAGCCGTATTATAGTCGTGACGCTCCGTCCATTGTGTGTGTAACCTCTCAGTCAGCGGTGGAAGAGGAGAGTGAGGATGATGGGGTTGGGTCAATTGGGCCAGTTACAGCTAGGCTTAAAGTCCCTGGAAACCAGAAATATTTCTTTATTATTTAGCATTTTGAGTTAATCACATCACAGGACCCTATGTTAATAAGCCACCAGCCAAATTTGAACGATGATGAACGTCGCAAAGTATATAAATTTAGGTTTGACAGCCATGGCAAAACTCATGAGATTTCATTATTTTTTAGAGTGTATTTTCTCCCGCGGAATGTGTGGGCGTGTCCCATCTACAGCAGGGAAATTTCTGTCTCTCGGAGAGCGCGAGAGAGAGGGGGGAGGGAAACAGAGAAAGAGAGATGAGTGCACACACCGTGTGTGTGTGTGTGTGTGTGTGTGTGTGTGTGTGTGTGTGTGTGTGTGTGTGTGTGAGAGAGAGTGAGTGAGTGAGTGTGTGTGTGTGTTCGCGCGTTGCTCCGCGGCTCTGTCTCTCTCTCTCTCATGAGATAGAGAGAGAGAGAGAGAGAGAGAGAGAGAGAGAGAGAGAGAGAGAGAGAGAGAGAGATGGCCTGAAACCCGACACCTTGCTAATCTCACAAGCATAGCGCTTGGCAGACGGTGGGAGGGAGACGGACAGCGAGGGAGCGCTGTCACTGGGGGCAAAGAACGGATTTGCCATAGGTGGGTGCGGATTGCGCGCGTGTACAAAGGTTATATAGAGCTTATGACGTCATAAGCTCCTGCGTTTTAGCACCTCGCGCACTGCTGTCTTCAATGAGGAAGTACTTTTTAGAATCTTGTAGAAAAGTGGCGATTTTAAGGCTTTGGGTTGAAAGTAATGTATAATAATTTCGGAGGCACAAAATTACTAACATAAGACCCTAAATAACATAGTTAGAACGTTTTTGTGGATTTTGGTTTCCAGGGACTTTAAGAACTCCAGCGCCCTGGCCAATCTCAGAGAGTCCCTGAGTCACCTCACCACAGAACAGAGGGAGGAGGTAGTCCATCTAGTCGACCAGTATAGGTCGCTGTTTAGCGATACCCCTGGCTTAACTAAATTGATAACTCATGATGTAGACACTGGTGGGGCCACTCCCATTAAACAACATCCATACCGGATTAACCCCCAAAAATGGGCTCAGGTGAAACCAGAACTACAGTACATGTTAGACATTGGTGTGATTGAGCAAGGCGTGAGTGAATGGAGCTCTCCGTTAGTTCCTGTTCCAAAGCCTGATTTAACTGTGCGCCCTTGTATTGATTACCGAAAGGTAAATGCCGTGACCAAAACAGATGCATATCCTATACCCAGGCTTGAGGACTGTATTGACAAGATTGGCCATGCCCAGTATGTGTCCAAATTTGATTTATTAAAGGGCTATTGGCAAGTGCCTTTGACAGAAAGGGCCAAAGAAGTTTCTGCTTTTGTGACGCCGGAGTGTTTATATCGGTGTCAGGTTTTGCCGTTCGGCATGAAAAATGCACCAGCGACCTTTCAGAGGTTAATGAATTTGGTAACCGCCGGATTGCAGAACACTGTGACCTATTTAGATGATGTTGTGTGCTACAGTTCTTCATGGTCTGACCATATGGAACATGTGAGACAGCTCTTTGACCGTCTTGACCAAGCAGGGTTGGTAATCAACTTGCCGAAATCTGAGTTTGGAAAGGGGCAGGTCACGTACTTGGGGCACCAGGTCGGTCAAGGTTCAGTGAGCCCAAGGACTGCCAAGGTGCAGGCCATTTTAGACCTGCCAGTTCCAAAAACAAAACGCCAGCTAATGCGCCTTTTGGGCATGTGTGGGTTTTACAGGCGTTTTGTTGCCAACTTTGCAGCTGTGACATCACCACTCACAGACCTGTTGAAACAGGGAGTCAAGTATCGCTGGTCAGCGGATTGTCAGAAAGCTCAGGGAATGGTTAAATCTATCCTTGCTAGTGAACCGGTGCTGGCTGCTCCGGACTTTGATTTCCCATTTAAACTTGCAGTAGATGCATGTGACGTTGGAGTGGGGGCTGTGCTACTGCAGACTGATGCGTCAGGAATAGATAGGCCCATTGCATACTAAGAAGTTGAATCGTCATCAGAAGCGATATTCCACCATTGAGAAGGAGGCACTAGCTCTTGTCCTGGCAGTCCAACACTTTGAGGTGTATGTCTCCAGTGCTGGAGGTGACCTAGTGGTTCTCACTGACCACAACCCACTTACTTTTCTGGCAAAGTTTAAAACATCTAGTCAGAGAGTTTTCCGCTGGAGCCTGATTTTGCAACCATATAACCTGACCGTAGTGCATCTGCCAGGGAAAGACAATGTCATTGCAGACACCCTGTCAAGGGGCGGATGAGCCTATTGGGGGGGTGTAGAGAGAAAAAAAATACTTTTGGAGTGCATTCTTGATTAGGCACGTGAATCAATGGAGTTAGAAGACTGATTAGATTATCATACCTATTTTGGATAATCTTTGAAATTCTGGTAGTCAGTCACTACTTCAGGATAGACATACAGTACTACTGAGGAGTCTACTGTTATACTATTATACTGTTTATGCATTTTGTAAATTTTGTATGTGAAATTGTAGAAAATTTTTGAAAATCATAAGATAAAAATGATATAAAAAAAAACATACAAAAACACAGGTTGGATTCCAATGTTTTTTTTTGTTGTAGGGAGGGAGGAATGTTAGGAATGATAGGGAGGGTTATTGTCCCTCTTCTCCTTTCTTCCTTGTTTCCTTTCCTAAACACTTGTGACTGGTTTTCATTGAGAAATGAGGTGTGGTTAAGCTGTGTGTCCATGTGATGTCATTGAGGTGCGCACGCAGCCACTGAAGCAGATTTATGAATGAACACTGCCCAGGTGTGCGCGCGGCAGTTTTGAATGAATGCTCGAGACGCCACACCACGCCAGAGGACCGACACACTCACACACTTCTTTTTGGACCGATACACTTATTTATTGAGAACCAGCCTTTTTGCTTTACATTGAGGATCCTTCCTAAAACAACTCAAACTGAACTGAAACGACAAAGGCGGAGCTCGCCGCTCTGGAGAGCCAAGACGGTGCTGGCGAGGCCTTGTCAGAGGTCCGCTAACGTAGTCAGCTACTACATGACATCAATCTACTACTACGGTAAGCTGACCCACCTCTAGTCATTATTTCTCGTTTGGAAACCAGTCCTTTGTTTTGTCTGTTTCTATCCCCTCTTTTCTCCTCTTTAACACACTCCAGGTTAGGACTAGCTTCGATAGCTAAAATGCTACAAACACATCTTGTCCCCTAGACTGCTAGTCCGTAACAGTAGTGCTATCCAGTCCATCCTTCAACCCCATAGACTATTTGACAGCTTTTTTAGGCCCTGCCTGGCAAGAGAGGATCAGCGACTGTTTCTATTTCATTTCAATGTTTCCAGTCCTGACTCAATGTTTCCAGTCCTGACTCAATGTTTCCAGTCCTGACTCAGTGTTTCCAGTCCTGACTCAATGTTTCCAGTCCTGACTCAATGTTTCCAGTCCTGACTCAATGTTTCCAGTCCTGACTCAATGTTTCCAGTCCTGACTCAGTGTTTCCAGTCCTGACTCAATGTTTCCAGTCCTGACTCAATGTTTCCAGTCCTGACTCAATGTTTCCAGTCCTGACTCAATGTTTCCAGTCCTGACTCAGTGTTTCCAGTCCTGACTCAGTGTTTCCAGTCCTGACTCAATGTTTCCAGTCCTGACTCAATGTTTCCAGTCCTGACTCAATGTTTCCACCTGACTCAATGTTTCCAGTCCTGACTCAATGTTTCCAGTCCTGACTCAATGTTTCCAGTCCTGACTCAATGTTTCCAGTCCTGACTCAATGTTTCCAGTCCTGACTCAATGTTTCCAGTCCTGACTCAGTGTTTCCAGTCCTGACTCAATGTTTCCACCTGACTCAATGTTTCCAGTCCTGACTCAATGTTTCCAGTCCTGACTCAATGTTTCCACCTGACTCAATGTTTCCAGTCCTGACTCAATGTTTCCAGTCCTGACTCAATGTTTCCACTCCTGACTCAATGTTTCCAGTCCTGACTCAATAATTCCACTCCTGACTCAATGTTTCCAGTCCTGACTCAATGTTTCCAGTCCTGACTCAATGTTTCCAGTCCTGACTCAAGTCCTGACTCAATAAATCCACTCCTGACTCAATGTTTCCAGTCCTGACTCGATGTTTCCAGTCCTGACTCAATGTTTCCAGTCCTCCTGACTTAGCGGGTGGTTTGCTTATCCAAAACCTAGTGGGCTAGTGAACAAGCTGGCCAGCTACAGTAGCTTTGCGCTACCTGTCACTGAGGTAAATAACGCTAGGAGGGGGTGGGGGAGAGGGTTGTGCAGGTACGGATGCCTAGCTGGCCACTTTCTAGTCACACTTTGCAAATACAGGACAAAATCCGGATACGCTTCGCAAATACAGAAAGTTATCTTTATTTTATACGGGGGCGTTAAAAAAACCCAATCTCAATTCCAATGGTAATTATATATTTTTACGTGCAATTTCCCCCAAGCCCCCGCTAATTTCTTAGCCTGCTGCACAGATATGCACAAAACACACAAAAAACAAAATGTAAGCAGGAATAATCTACACATAAAAACCACTAAATCAAGAGACTGCCCAACAATCAATAAATTAACGTGTCTTAAAGTGAAAACTTACATACCTTTTCTTTTCTGCCTCTTCCAGTCTGTCCACCCCGGCCATCAATTTTGAACTGTTTCTCCCCAATTTCCCTGCAAGACCTCACTGAGCTGGTGGCCTCTATGAAAACCTCCTCTAGCCCACTAGATATATTACCCACACCTCTTTTAAAAAATGTCCTTAGTTCTATTGGTCCGTGTCTGGTATCTATTATTAATCATTCCCTTCAATCTGGTTGTGTGCCATCCCATTTTAAACATGCTGTTGTTCAACCTCTTTTAAAGAAAACTAACATTGACCCATCCCTGCCTAAAAACTATAGGCCTATTTCCAAGTTGCCTTTTATTTCTAAAATTCTTGAAAACGTTGTTGCTAAACAGCTCACTGCTGTTTTTAATGAACACAATATATATGACACTTTCCAGTCTGGGTTCCGTCGGAGGCACTCCACGGAATCTGTTCTTCTCCGTGTGTCTAATGACATCATGATGTGTTCTGATAGAGGTGAGTGCGCTGTCTTGGTGCTGCTAGATCTTAGTGCAGCATTCGACACCGTGGATCACTGCATTCTGATCGATAGGCTTCGTCAGTGGGTGGGTATCTCTGGGACGGCCCTTGACTGGTTTTCCTCGTATCTCGCTGACAGGAGTTTCTCAGTGTCTGTTGGTCCATATATGTCTGGCACTGCTGTCCTGTCCTGCGGGGTCCCCCAGGGATCGGTTTTGGGTCCTATTTTATTCGGGGCTTATGCTTCCCCTAGGTCTGATTATTAGACAATTTGAAGGTGTTGCTTATCACTGTTACGCTGACGATGTTCAGCTGCACATTTCTTTCGAGCCAGATAAAATGGACAATCTATCTGTCCTGTTCAACTGTCTATCAGCCATTAAGGACTGGATGGCCAATAACTTTCTCCAGTTGAACCCTGACAAGACAGAGGTCCTTATTGTTGCCCCGGACAGTATTGTTCCTAAGGTTGCGCAATGTATGGGGTCTCTTTCATTTTCAGTGCAAACTAATCTCAGGAACCTTGGAGTTGTTTTTGACCAAAACATGTGCTTAGACAAACATATTAAGAACGTGAGCCGGACTTCATTTTTTCATCTTAGAAATATTTCTAAACTCCGTATTGTCTCTCAAGCTGAGCTAGAAATTATTATACATGCCTTTGTATCTTCTCGTTTGGACTACTGCAATGCTCTTTTTACATGCCTTAGCAAAGCATCTTTGGACCGACTACAAGTGGTCCAAAATGCTGCTGCGAGGCTGTTGACCAAGTCCACTAAGAGATGCCATATTACCCCCATTTTAGCTCACTTACACTGGCTGCCCATCAAATTTAGAATCCAGTTTAAAGTTCTTATTTTCACTTTTAGAGCCCTGCATGGCCAAGCACCTGCCTACATCTGTGATCTGTTACATCCCTCCACTAGCAGGCCACTTAGGTCTTCGGACCAGGGCCTTCTAGCTGTTCCTCGTTCGAGGCTTAAAACTAAAGGTGACAGATCTTTTCAATCTGTTGCCCCCAATCTGTGGAACGCCCTTCCATTAGCTTTAAGATGTGCTGCCTCCATCGACATTTTAAAAAAAACAGCTAAAAACGCATCTTTTCAGTTTGGCTTTTACTTAGCCTCTTGTTTTTCAATGTTGATTACTTGTGTTGCATGTGATTCATTCATTTCTGTATGATTCACTGTTGTTTGATAAATTGCTGATTCATTGTTTTAACTGTATTTGATGATGTGAACTGTGAAGCACTTTGTGACCTTGTTCTGTGAAAGGTGCTATATAAATACATTTTACTTACTTACTTACTTACTTACCTACATATTCCCAATAAATGTTTCCTGGACCATCTGCTGACTGCTTTTCCTTTCCTCTCTTTTTTCTTCTCTTTTTTCTTCTCTGTTCTTTCATGTAAGCTGTAAGAGCAGATGAGGGTCAATGCTTACAGCAGGCAACGCTCAATCCTACTGGGCATAGTTTTCTCTGCAAATGTTTGGTATCCTAGAACAACCTTGGTTCTCCATGCCTAAATAAACACTGTCCCTTTACAGATCAAGCTCTATGCAACTATGATCACATGAGCCCTTAAAAAATATACATGTGAAATGTTACAAATAGCTTTGAGAACACAAGGACATTATCTAATGTACTGTATGGGCTAGTTCTGCATGTTGCTGGAAAAGTCATATGTGAACATTTATATTTCTCCCTCAGTACACCAATGAGAGATTTTGTGATCAACTTCCCTATGAAGGTGCTATTTGGAAAAACAACTTGACTGTACCTTTATTGCATTTATAACAAAAGAGCATAAGCCCGAGCATGAGGAGGGCGCCGCTGAAGGAAATAACAATACGAATTGCAGCTGTATCTGCACAGAAACACAACAAATATAAAGTCACACCACAGCAGTTTTGGTAGGAGTAGACCTGCATTAGACAGCCCCACTTTCCCTAAAGCACAATTCATTATAGCATAATGATGTTAGACATTTTAGTCTAGATTGTTGAACATGAACACTCTTTCTGCAGTCTGTACATCTCAAAGCTACAACCAAGAGTTATTTAAGCTCTATGCACAATATCATTGAAGCCAGAGATGGGAAAAGTACTGACATTCTGTACTTGAGTAGAAGTACAGTTACTTGTGTAAAAAACTACTCTGGTAAAAGTAGAAGTACTGATTAACTTATTTTACTCAAGTAAAAGTAAAAAAGTACAGGCTCTGAAATGTACCCAACGAGTAAAAGTAAAAGTATTTTTACCGTATCTTTCTGGATGACTGAACCTCACATCATAGAATATAATTTGAGGATAAATTATATCAAATGTTTTACACATCTTAAAACTCTACTTTAAATAGTGTGCTATGGTTTTTCCACACAAAAAACCCCCCATTAAAATCATATCTAGTCCTCCCTCATTAATATTTCCATGATATATAAATGTGCAAATAGACAAGTTTAACTGCTGGATACAAGGTGTCCCTTACAAAGTGCAGTATCACAATACTCGAGACTGATATGATACTGATACCTAATGGATAAGGAACTGAATGTCCACAGGTTGATCACATTCACAAATTCAAGGTTTATTATTAAGACAGAACTGTCTCTGGTGTTAGAACACCACCATATTCCATATTAGCTGAATGTTGACAGTGCACAAACTGAATGTATGTGTTAGAACAACACCATAGGGGCCATGCACGCAGGGAGCGGTTATTTAAAAAAAAAACGCTTTGAAAAGCCAGATTATTGGCAACTCTGGAAGCAGCGAGATGAAAATCCTCCTCTCCTGGGAGAGGAGGTGGGAGGAGTGAAGAGGAGCAGGGCGCTTTTCCTGTTAAACTTTCCTCAGCTTTCAGCGCCCAGAGCGATGCGCTAAAAAAACCACCACCAGCTTTTAAACGCGATGAAAGGCTTCTTGAAAGAGATGCGCGCTAAGCGCGTACTTATATGGGCTCTATTCTCCCACAGGCCATCGGCGCTAATACGGGCCTTAACCGCAAAAAAACGTGCCTTGCGCCTGTTTCAGGAAGATAGCAATAGGCTTTAGGCTGCCAAATGCGCTTTAGGCCGAATGGGCGTGGCGCAGTCCCAAAGTGGGCGTGTCGGCGCTAAATACCAGCCTAGTGATATCTTCGGACCTGGCCTACATTTAGCGCTTTGCGCTTTTGAAAAGCAGGCCTATTCTGTGCCTTCACTGCCTCTTCTCTGTCACCCTTCTCTCTCTCTCTCTCTGAGTTCCCAGCATGCATTGTGTTTCTCCATTTCGCTACTAAATAGCAACCAAATGAGCCAAAATAGATATAAAAGGTAGTTCTAAATTAATGTGTAATGGTAACACAGCCTGCCATTGTCAACATTTCAATATTGGACCAAATAAAACATCGAAATGAAAACACCACCCTACGTGAAACATATATGTCCTCCTGGGCCTATATATACCCCTTGTCGAGTTAACGTGATTTAGAGAAGTAACAGCGGAACGCGCTTCGGAATGGCTTCTACTGGCATCTGCTATACTGTGATGTCCCTCCAATAACTTGGCCCTATTTCACATTTAGTTTTACAATAAAAACACATTTATGCAATGACTTGACATAATGTAGGGTATATTTATGTGCATCATCCTTCCTGCAGCAGGCGAGATAAAATGATATCTTTCTGGACAAACTTTCACCAATCTAATAGGCTATATTTTTCTAGCTGATGCATTTGGAACATTCTTTTCACTTTGATCTTGCTATAGTGTAGCGTATTTACATGCTTGCAGTATTTAAACTGCAGTTAGATTGGTTTGAGAAGCATAATAATATGGAATAATAGCCTATAATGGAGACAGCAGACTGGATGAAGGGAGGGGGGGGGGGGGCAGAGCGCCTGGCTTTCATCAGGTTTTGCGGGACCAGTGGAATTGGAGCTAAAAAGGCAAGCGTGCGATTCGTTTATTGCACTTATCCAATGAGCATGAGGGTGCATAATTTTACACTTAAAAGGCGTGGTTGTAATGCTGTGGGCTGCGTCTAGCGCCAGCACGACGATATCAAGTGCGCCTGTCCACGCCCACTGCTTTGCGCTGCGGCTGGCGCTCGGCCTAGAAACTGCGCCGATGCAACGATAGGGGCCATAGAGAATGAATTGCAAAAAGACGAGCGCTAATAAGTGCTGGCTGTCTGCACAGACCCTAATGTCTGCGTGTGTCTCCCCTCAGAGAAAATCCATGTTTCTCTTCTTTGTGCTTCTTTGTCCACGCCCCGGAGGAGTGCCAAGTCATACTATTGGCGGAGCTGGAATGAGCTTTTATCAGCAGCGCTGGGAAACTCGTCTATTACTTCTGCTCCGTTCTCCCGTGTCTACTCGTTTTTAAATTACATTCTCGTGCATTTAAACAAAAGTAACGAACCTGTTTTGAAAATGTACACAAGTAAAAGTACAGATACTTGTGTTAAAATGTAACGAGTAAAAGTAAAAAGTCGTCAGAAAATTAAATACTCAAGTAGAGTACAGATACTCGAAAAATCTACTTAAGTACAGTAACGAAGTATTTGTACTTCGTTACTTCCCATCTCTGATTGAAGCAGACATAAGCACTTTTCTCTGTTTCATTTTGTGTTTCATTAATGTTTCCACTGGAAAGGAAATCTCTGCTGGGTTTAAAAGATGCAAGATACAGTCTATGATAGTTTGTTTAGTGCAATGTGTTGTTTCTCGATGATACCCCCATGGTGGAGACTTGGTTCTCTGGAAGAGTTATTCATGTTCGCAAATATTTATGGAAAGATTATCGGAGTGTGTGAGTTTGTTTCTGGGTGATTTCTTTTTTCTTAAATGACAAATCTACAAATGTACAATATAGCAAATGCGTTAGTAAAATCTTACCTGGGTAGCAATAGCGTGCAGTGAATGTGGCATTTTTTGCACTCACAGGGTTGCTCACCCCACAACTGTACACTGTATCGTCACGTTTTCCACCCAGGGATATTGCTAACTCGGGGCCAGGCTGTGGCCCCTCAAGCAGCCACCAGTCAAACTTCATCAAGTCTGGAGGACCTCTGGGCTCTGCAGAGCACAGCAGCATCACCTGCACTTCAGACGTGTCGTTAATCACACAGGATATGGAGGGCTCGGCCACTTCATCTGAAAATACATGCCAGACAAATCAGAACTAATGATGGGACACACCAGGGTCAGGGTCAGTTCCAATTCAACTGAATAATTGGAATTTGGGGAAAACTATAGGTCTTACCACAGATTACATCCATTAATTATCGTTAACAGTTAATCCCTACATACATAGGCTATCTATCCTTTCAACCTAAACTCAAATGTTAAGATGTTTCTAATGCTCTGAATGTTCATCACATTATGTAGGCCTAATCTCTGTTCCTATACTTGCTGCACCATGCCACTGTATCAGCACTGACTCTTCTGATGTCAGCCCTCTGTGTGTCATTGCAACACATAAAAAAGTGGTTACAAAGTGTTACAATCTCTTTCTCTTTGAAGATTTCAAAGAGATTTTTAAAGCCTTGAGCTGTGAAGTACTTCTTCCCTTCAAGTCCTTTATCAAATATTATAAAATGGAGCCGCATTTAAAGCTGTCGTAAAATACTCTATAAACACACCACATCACATAACCCTAACCCTATTACTGCCTCCCATAAGCCACAATATTGTTATAATATCAACAACTATAGTTGTTGATATTATAACAATGTTATAAGTGTGTGTGTGTGTGTGTGTGTGTGTGTGTGTGTGTGTATATTATTATAATGTTATAATATCAATATATATTATATTATACAGAATCTATTATTATAACAACAACAACAGGAAGTGTTATGACTGGTTTGAGTGTATCTTTTGTAAGTGGCACAAGGGTGTGTCCTCTTGGTGTGGTTGAACCTGCTCAGCAGCTTAAAATATGTCATCAACACTCAGTCAAACAATGAATGTTGAATAATTTTGCCAATTCCCTTCATTCATGTATTGATCTATATTGATCTTTTTAATCTATGTTCAGGAAGACAGACTCAAAAACTCACCTATGACCTCCACAATATGATGTGAATAATGATTCATTTTGTTCACGGTTATGTTTGATTCATAGCGTCCACTGTCTTGGTGAGTGAGGTCTTTGATAATGAGCTTTCCACTGTCTGAGTCCAGATCAACCCTGTTTTTGTAGGTCCTGTACGGTGTCTCCTGACCACCATTAAACTCTACCACTTTGTTACCATCATGTTTCCACAGAATATGTTCAGGTTTTCCAGGGAGGGTTGGGATCAATATGGCCTCCATCCCCTTGCGTCTGTATTGTGGATCTTGTCCTGCAACTGGACACAGAGACAGAGAAGGTGCACAGGTTCTCTCCAAAAACATGTGGCACCGTGGCACGTGTGCTAAAGAGTTAAAGTGCTTTTCTGAATTTCTGAATTTACATTTTAGGCTACTGATTATAATACAAAAAAAAGAAAAATAGAAAAACACCAAAATTAACTAAATAAAATAAAATAAAATTGCACGCCCCCATGTCAGAGATATGGAGAAAAAGGTGGCATTCTAAATGGGTGTTCTCCTTCTTTGTGAAAACATTAAGAGGAGAATGTTCTGCTGGGCTCACAAGAGGGAGTTCCATTCCATGAACAGTGATGACAAAAATGAGTCTAGATGCAGGTATGTGTGATTTAAAAAACGTCAGCCCCCAGGAAAACAAATCCCATTGCTACATGTATACATACCCCTTCCACATGAGTTTTTTGTGATTAAAATTGTTTTAAATCCAAAAGACACAAGACAGAACAGAAAACACATGCAGCAGCAGCAGCAGCAGCAGCAGCAGCAGCAACAACAATAAAACAAAAGCGAAACATTCCTAATCAAAAAGAAAATAACAGACTTGAAAAGTAAAAGCTCTCAACGTGGAGTTCGGGGACCACTAGGGGGCCTCACTATAGTGATGTCACACAGATGAAGAAGGCCGTTAGGCTGAAACGTCCGTGTGTGTGCTGTACCTGGTGTTAATCTGGAATAACCTCAACGAAAGGACATTTTTGTGTGCTGGCTCTCCTTCTCCTACTAAGTATCTCCTGTGCCGTGCACCGAAACTTTAAAAACACCGGTGAGTGTGCTCGCTGCTGGCTTATAGTAGGGTCATCTGTGGCACTTCCGTGACCGTGGAGAGCGAAGGTCCGTTTCTCAATGGATTTGTCATCTAGGAGGGTTAATAAACAAATTTAGCCGGGGTGTATTTTTAAAAAAGGCGGGGAAAATATTTGAGAGACCAAAATCCAAAATGTCTGCCGTGGAAATTAACTTTTTAATGGTTTGACCTACAATGATGCACAATACATGGTTTCAGAGCTTATTCTGGTCAAGGAATACATATTTGGTGTTTATATAATGATTTGACTTATTTTTGACCTTCAAATCCAAGATGGCTGCCAATTTTGAGGCAGTTTTTTCAAAATCGTCATAGAGCCTTCATATTAGGCTTGAATGACAGGTCTTCTCATGATGAGTTGAATAATATACAGTATAAGTACACAGAAGTAATCTCTGAGGTCAATAAAGTCAATGTTTGTGTGTAAACAACAGTTGCTGATTTGCGGTTTCCCATTAAATAGGGTAGGCTACTGAGAATATGGGGCTCTATTCTCCCACAGGCCATCGGCGCTATTACGGGCCTTAACCGCAAAAAAACGTGCCTTGCGCCTGTTTCGGCAAGATAGCAATAGGCTTTAGGCTGCCAAATGCGCTTTAGGCCGAATGGGCGTGGCGCAGTCCCAAAGTGGGCGTGTCGGCGCTAAATACCAGCCTAGTCATATCTTGGGAGCTGGCCTACATTTAGCGCTTTGCGCTTTTGAAAAGCAGGCCTATTCTCTGCCTTCACTGCTTCTTCTCTGTCACCCTTCTCTCTCTCTCTCTCTGAGTTCCCAGCATGCATTGTGTTTCTTCATTTCGCTACTAAATAGCCACCAAATGAGCCAAAATAGATATAAAAGGTAGTTCTAAATTAATGTGTAATGGTAACACAGCCTGCCATTGTCAACATTTCAATATTGGACCAAATAAAACCTCGAAATGAAAACACCACCCTATGTGAAACATATATGTCCTCCTGGGCCTATATATATCCCTTGTCGAGTTAACGTGATTTAGAGAAGTAACAGCGGAACGCGCTTGCGCTTCTAATGGCATCTGCTATACTGTGATGTCTCTCCAATAACTTGGCCCTATTTCACATTTAGTTTTACAATAAAAACACATTTATGCAATGACTTGACATAATGTAGGGTATATTTATGTGCATCATCCTTCCTGCAGCAGGCGAGAGAAAATGATATCTTTCTGGACAAACTTTCACCAATCTAATAGGCTATATTTTTCTAGCTGATGCATAGAACATTATTTTCACTTTGATCTTGCTATAGTGTAGCGTATTTACATGCTTGCAGTATTGAAACTGCAGTTAGATTGGTTTGAGAAGCATAATAATATGGAATAATAGCCTATAATGCAGACAGACAGGCTGGATGAAGGGAGGGGGGGGGGGGCAGAGCGTTTGGCTTTCGTCTGGTTTTGCGGGATCACTGGAATTGGAGCTAAAAAGGCAAGCGTGCGATTCGTTTATTGCACTTATCCAATGAGCATGACGGTGCATAATTTTACGCCTAAAAGGCATGGTTGTAATGCTTTGGGCTGCATCTAGCGCCAGCACGACGATATCAAGTGCGCCTTTCCACGCCCACTGCTTTGATCTGCGCCTGCCGCTCGGCCTAGAAACTGCGCCGATGCAACGATAGGGGCCATGGTGTCCAGTTCATCCCATCACATTTTCATAATGAACCAAAAACAATTTTGCACTATAGCCTAACATAAAATAGTATTCTGTATGCAAAGCTAGCAAGGTTAGTTGCTTGAGCTGAATTTAAAGGTCAACTCAAAACAAACAATGAAATTAACTTTGAAATTAAAACTGAATCCTAGGCTACTAAATTTCATCAGCACACAGTAAAGGAAACTTGTCTTTGAACTCAGCTGACTGTCTAGTCCTAATCCCTGTTGGGCAATGTCCCTTTTCAGTGAAGTTTTTGTTTTTGTTAAGAGTATGGACTTTTAATCTTGACCTTGTTGGTAGGCAACGGCCCTTTTTCAGTCAAGCATTTTCAGATTAGCTCAGTCAGTCTGTGAAGCAGTCAGTGTCAGCACTTGCGCGAGCTCGCTTTTTCTCTAACTAATGTTAACATTACACACTTTAAGAGACTTTCTTTGAGGATATCAACGTTATTCACTAGTCTAAAGATAGTTCTACCATCAAGAACATATAAAACAAAAGCAAAAACAATTTTTATTTGCAGAAGTCATCATTGATATTTGGTGTTAGCTAACGTTAGGTAACGTTATTATTTTTAGCTAAAGTTAATGTTATCTGTCTCCACACTTCTGTCAACTGACATATGCATTTGCTATGCATTTCCGTACCTCCTTTTATATCCTCAAACAAAGTGTCTTAAAGTGTGTAATGTTAACATTAGTTAGAGAAAAAGCGAGCTCGCGCAAGTGCTGACACTGACTGCTTCACAGACTGACTGGGCTAATCTGAAAATGCTTGACTGAAAAAGGGCCGTTGCCTACCAACAAGGTCAAGATTAAAAGTCCATACTCTTAACAAAAACAAAAACTTCACTGAAAAGGGACATTGCACAACAGGGATTAGGACTAGACAGTCAGCTGAGTTCAAAGACAAGTTTCCTTTACTGTGTGCTGATGAAATTTAATAGCCTAGGATTCAGTTTTAATTTCAAAGTTAATTTCATTGTTTGTTTTGAGTTGACCTTTAAATTCAGCTCAAGCAACTAACCTTGCTAGCTTTGCATACAGAATACTATTTTATGTTAGGCTATAGTGCAAAATTGTTTTTGGTTCATTATGAAAATGTGATGGGATGAACTGGACACCATATTCTCAGTAGCCTACCCTATTTAATGGGAAACCGCAAATCAGCAACTGTTGTTTACACACAAACATTGACTTTAGTGACCTCAGAGATTACTTCTGTGTACTTATACTGTATATTATTCAACTCATCATGAGAAGACCTGTCATTCAAGCCTAATATGAAGGCTCTATGACGATTTTGAAAAAACTGCCTTTTAGAGCCCAAAATTGGCAGCCATCTTGTATTTGAAGGTAAAAAATAAGTCAAATCATTATATAAACACCAAATATGTATTCCTTGACCAGAATAAGCTCTGAAACCATGTATTGTGCATCATTGTAGGTCAAACCATTAAAAAGTTCATTTCCACGGCAGACATTTTGGATTTTGGTCTCTCAAATATTTTCCCCGCCTTTTTTTAAAATACACCCCGGCTAAATTTGTTTATTAACCCTCCTAGATGACAAATCCATTGAGAAACGGACCTTCGCTCTCCACGGTCACGGAAGTGCCACAGATGACCCTACTATTATGCCAGTTTGTTTGAACACAGATGATCATGCCCATAGCTACCATTGAGGACACCGAGGTCATGATGATCTGATCTGATCTGATCTGGTCTGCATGTGTTCTGGGCTCCTGATTCTCCAACCTTTTAAACCATTATTCTATTGTTTTTAAGTTTTGAAAGTTGTATATTGTTGCACTACCTGACTTTTATTGCAAGAACAATCATGTAATCCAACAATTTGCTTCTTCTCTGTGTGCTATATAGAAGGAAGAGACATAACTGACCACAATGCTCAAATTTTGCATTAGCGCTAGCTGGGGCCTAGACTTTAGGGACAGTTCTATTGAAGTGAATGGGTAAGTAATTCCCCTAAGTGATGTTTGTGTAGATGGGCTATTGTATTTAATTGAGCAGTATTCTGCCATGTGACCTGTATGCAGAATATATATTATATGTCGAGACATTTATTTTTTGTATCATTGTAAAGCAACAGCACAGTAAGATGTCTGTAGTTCTTTATAGATCTAGCCTCTTAATTTTGCTCTCAAAGTCCACCAGATTGAAGCATTTTACTTTAAAATAGACAACATTTTCTAACCGGGGGGTGCACAGACCCCCCTGGACACTCCACGCCATGCTAAAATGACCTCGGTATTTCTCAAACTCTGGCTACGGGCCTGCAGATGATGTCATAAATCACTGATGATGTAACATGCAGTAATGATGTCATAAATCACAGATGACAAGCAATTGTGATGTCATCAGTGATGACCCCTTCCACATACAGAGAGCCAAAGCCTCTCCCCTTCCGGTCAGGCCCTATGCGAACCAGCCGTGGGGGGAAAAAATGGTGAGAGACAATCATTTTTTGACGATTATTCTCTGTATATTGGAGGCTATTTAAACTGTTTGAATATTTGCCTTTGCTGTTTGACTCTGAAGAAGATGCTGTGTGTGTTGAAACATCAGTCTTTACCAGTGGGCAAGCCCACCCCCTTCCCTCTCATGATGCGGAAGTGAATTGAAAAGCGGTAGTTCCTCGAATGGCCACTAGGCGTCGGGGGCAGTCGACATTCCCCCCATGTTAAAATGCCCCACTTTGTAACAGGATTAAACATCTTTCCAGACAGGGGCAAAACATGGTTTTGGTCTATATAGCTAATTTCACCTTTTCATAACAACCCGTTTGGAGCCCGTTCGGAGTAAAATAGATGATAGAAAAGGGGGTGATTGACATATCGCCTGTCCAGCGATCACGCAGCTTGTCGATCATCGACCAATAGCAGGTGGAGCTGCGGCTCTGAGAAACTCCCATCTCACGTGAGGTGCGGAAGGACTCTACCCATTCCCTCCCACTCTGCTGACGAAAAATCAAGATGGTGACGGCCAACGTTTGAAATCTGCCAGGAAAACAAAATGGGATAGCAATGTCCATATTATTTATGTCTATGGTCTATACACCGTATTAAATCTATTTACCAGTGAAACTGTGTGCTCCAGTCCTCTCTTTGGGTTCAGTCACTTTGAAGTGGCCCATTGAACCATTTAAAAAAATATATATACCGTTTGAATTGTGCCATGAGGTAGGATACTGTACACATATGATGTTTGTCAATTTAAAATGTAACTTTACAAGTCAAGAAATTAGCAGTTTGTTGTAAAACTGTGGCACTATAAGTTATAACTAAGTCAGAAAGACTACACACAACCAGTGACATAGTAAGTGACGTCTCTCCCACCAGTCCATGTTGTTGATGGTGTGACGTACAGTATGTGTGAGATGAGAGATGTAGTTGATTGAGCGGTTTCATACAAAACTAAAAGTTACATCGTTTTGGTTTTATGACAAACTCTGACTTTCTCGACATGCAAATTATCATTGAAATTGATTTAAAAAAGTACCGTCTTTCTCCGTTCACCACAACCCCCCCCCCCCCCTCCCCCCCAGCTGGTTTGTAGCTGAAGCAGGAAGTGAGTGGTCACTTTGTATTTGCAATGTGGTCTCCAACCAGCACTATGACATTTAATAATAATGTAATAACAGATTAATGACTTGGCATTATCAATAAAATGCTGTTGGAATCTGTGCACATGGTTAGAGTAAACACAATGAAATGCATTCATTTATGCTTTGGAATCTGTTCTGTTCTAGTCCATCGCTTAAGAATACCACTTGTAGAACTTCCCTACAGCTGTGCAACAGTCTCTGACACTGGGGACCACTGTTGCCAAGAGACTCATTCTGAAGGAGTGGAAGTCCTCCTCTCCATCCTCTTTTCGGATATGGCTGATGGACATGATTTCTGTTATACAGATGGAGCGACTCAGGTCTCTGAGGACCAACTCGTTTGGGAGGTTCTCAACAATCTGGGAACCGTTTCTGGCCCACTTTGACGAGGTTAAGAATGACAGGTGACTGAGGTTGGGGGTGATGGTTGGCTTGCCCGGCTGGTGTCTTGTGGACCCCTTGCGTGAGATCCCAAGCACTATATCTATTGGCCCATTTCCACCGCTGGTATCAGCGTGGCCCCGCCCAGCTCGTCTCGCTTTTTTGTCTCATTCCACTGATCAAAAACCTGGCCAACCCGTCGGGGTTGAGTCGTGCTAGTTTTGGTCCCTGCTTTGTTGAGGTTCTAGCGCTGTGGACCCGGTACCATACGGTGACGTGAAAACACTGCAGACGACTGATTGGTCAGGCACAGTGGCGGACTGCATAATCGGGCACGTCGGGCAAATGCCCGGTGGCCTGGCCTGGCCTGGTCTGCAAAAAAAAAAAAAAAAAAAAAAAAAAAAATTTTGCAGGCCAGGCCAGGCCACTCACTGAACAGCAGGCCAGGCGCCGCCTACTGGTTTATTAGTGGTTTTGTTACTTTATTCAGGTTTAAAGTGGGTGCATCTCATTGTAAAATTGGACTTGGCCCAAATTGGGCTTCAAACGGCCCAAATTGGGCTTCAAACGGCCCAAATCGGGCTTCAAACGGCCCAAATCGGGCTTTAAACGACCCAAATTGGGCTTCAAATGGCCCAAATCTGGCTTCAAACGGCCCAAATTGGGCTTCAAACGGCCCAAATTGAGCTTCAAACGGCCCAAATTTTTCGCCGCCGCCCTTCGGACACCGGCACGCGCATCGGCCCGTATCGGCCTGGCCTGCTTGGTATCTAATGCCCGGCCTGAATTATGATCCCAGTCCGCCCCTGGTCAGGCAGAATCGTGTCTACTCTATACTGTCAATGCTGGATACCAGTTTAGTGGGGATTACCTTCTCTTCTGTTATTTCCATAAGTATTTTGTGTTGCTGCCTTCGGCTCTGGTGAAATAAAAGCGATCTCCTTACTCAGCTTAACATGACGGTGGTTTTCAATTGTTTTGAGAGAAGAAAAAAATCCGCTCCTCAGGAAGCCCTTTGTAGCTGTGCCTGTGTGCAGCGTCGGCTCCGCTAGGCCGCAGGCGGGGCTTTGGTGACGCCGCGGTCTTGCCTGGTGAGAGGCCGCCGGGGTAGAGGCTTCACTCTGTAGCGCAACCCCCGTCCCTCGCGCCCGTCCCTCGCGCAGCGCATGCATGTGAGTTTGACTAACAACAAAGTGATATCCATTCTCCTGGCCGATTGTCACATTTGCCCATCTACACTGTAGGTCATTTAGAGGCACCAGTATTTCATAAACAGTTTAAAAGTTCTGTGTATGGATTTAATTGTAACGTTATATCTTATAGCCTACTTCGGAATATGGGCGGAGGGCAGATATGCGGTCGCTATGACGACCAGGTGGGGGCGGGGGCAGATGACCAGCGGTGGAAGCAAAACGTCCATCGGGTTGAAACAAGTAGAGCCGAGTGGTGACGAGCTGTGCAGTGTTCTAAAATGTGGTGGAAATGAGCCATAATACATACATAAGCACCTTGAGCAGCTGGTAGTACCACATTGCAATGTTAATGTCAATGATGTATGTATGCTTTTTTCTTTTTCTTTTTCCCTGTGTCTGAGCCTGTCTTGTATTGTCTTGTGTATTGTTTCATAAAAAATGTAAAACAAAATATTGAGGGGAAAAATAATACCACTTGTAGTATCCATATAATACAATACATTTTAGAAGCATAGAAAATCTATAAAATATATTTCAGTGACACAATGGGGGGGGGTAGCATATATGATAAGTTCACTATAGCCTAAATTCACCTACCTGGCACTCACGTTACCCAATGGAATATTTTAGGAATGTTCTATTCATTTTTAGGGGTGGTAGAAAGATAATTATGATATGATCTTGTTTACTCATACTGTATTGAAAACTTGGGATTGATTAATTATTAACTTTATCACTGAACTCGGCCAACATGCTATGTTAGGCCCGATATCACCCTGCTATGGGACAGTGCAGTAATGTCTATCCATGTTCAAATAACACACTTTACAAAACAACTCTGTCACGGTTCACAAAATCAACACAATCACAAAATCAGCATAACAGCAGGTCAAACAGACTCACCTAGGTAAGGGGTAAATATGAAACAGCACAAGAAACACCAAAGAGCCATGGCAGAAGTCAGGAGAAGCAGGAGCACCAGTTGTGCAGTTTTACTTTCACTGTCGGAATCCTGAATGAATCTTCTTCTTTTACTCCAGCACTTTCAGACAAGCTAAGAATTAATAGGCGTGATTGTGCCTGGCTCAAATTTCAGCTGCCAGTGTGTCACAGGCGATTTTCTTTTCTACGATGGTCAAAGCTGGCATAGAAACATCCAGGCTGTAGATCAGTCACCCTCTTCACATTGGTCTATGTTGCGCCATTACAGACACCATAGTTTCAGGAAGTGTGTTCGCACAGGGTTCCTGTTTTTATGCCTGTCACAAGACACAAGAGCTAGGTTGTGTTGCATCCTCGGCACGGTGTTGAAAAATAAACTAATTTTAATAACAGCAAGTTGTTTTATTCACATCAACTTCTAACACAGGGCCATTGTTGCCTGAAATACTATGAATTCTATGGGCTCTATCTTCCCGATGGCGGTAATTTTACGTTGCGCCCATTTTGCGCTGGAATAGCGCCACGCAAAGCCCTAATTGTGGGCGTTTCGGCCCGCTGCGCTTCACGTCATCTCGGCGCACATCTCTGTATAGGCGTGTTTATGCCCAAAAGCATTGTGGAGGTGTGGTCATGCCCATAAAATCACAGCGTCACGTCAGCAGCTTCCTCCTTCACTGAGAGGGACTAGAGTGAGAGAAAGAAAGAGGGAGAGAGAGAGAGATGTGAGGCTGTCATGCATATAAATCAAATAACGTACTGATGCCCACCTGTGAATCACTTGTGTATTATTGCCATTTCACATGCTGAAAAAGGGCTGCTGCCCAAATGTCTGTATCCTTTTTCGGGCTCTCTTCTATCTCCGCTGCGGTAATACACTGCATGCGTAATTACGCAGTGTACTGAGAGCCACGATGAGTGATGCTGCTCTATTTGAAGAAGTTGAATTTCGTTCCACCAGCACACATTTTATTAATCAGCTATTTTCAGCTATCTTCCCCACAGCGCTAAATGACACTTGCACGAAACACATGATAGGCTAGAGGCCCACCGACACGCCTGGGCCACGCCTACACCTGTGTCATCACAGCGCAAAACTGGACGGTGGAGGCAGACGATAGCTTAGACGCTGGGAAGATAGCAATAAGAGGCGCGCAAACGCAGCGCAAACGATAGCGCTGTACAACGATAAGGCCCTGTAAGTCTTGGAAGGGAACAAAGAGAAAATACCTCTACACAATATTACTGTACTTCGGCACTATATATTTTTGTACCAATAAAAACAGTTGAGAAAAAAAGAAACATCCAGGTCATGTGTGGCACCAACAAAAGCAGAATGCCTATTAAGGTCACTAACTGTGACCAGCCCCCAGAAAACCCTTCCCCCCTAAAACTTTAAAGGAATTTGTACTGAGAGCCGCGATGAGTGATGCTGCTCTATTTGAAGAAGTTGAATTTCGTTCCACCAGCACACAATTTATTAATCAGCTATTTTCTATTCGTTTCTATTAATATATACATCGAATCCCACCAATTTAGTCTGTCATTTTCCCCTTGGCGCACATAAATACACATGCTTCCATCACTGTCTGCTTGATGGCGAGAGGGACTTCAGCTGCCATCCGCGCTGTGGAGAAGCTGGTCTTACATGCGTGCAATTGCACCGTCACCGTCCAGTTTCGGGCTGTGATGAAACATGAAATAGCTGGTCTAGCTTCTGAGACTGAATGGTGAGAACAATCACAGTGCCAGAGAGATTTAAAGGGGCCATATTATGCATTTCTTAATTTTGTATCATATATATGTTGTTACAATCTTGGATGGTCATATTAAACATGGGCTAAGCTTCAAATAAATACAGGTGAAAGTGTTTTAATGTTACCCCCATGAACCTCCCACCCATGAAGTCTCGTAGACGAGAGCACATGGATTTGTCCGAGAACATAGTTCTAGTGACGTCAGGTATGTTACCATGGTGATGACAAGCCTAGCCCGGGGCCGGCAGTGCGCGCGCATTTGGGAAGTTAGCTAACTAGCTACATTAGTGTGAAGCTCCCCGGGCAGGGTGTAACATTATGGCGGCCGCGGTAATATAATCCCTGCTCGGCCAGCCACCGAAGGAAATCTCCGGGTGCAGCCCGGGGCTAGTGGAGCTGTAGATAGCTAGGGGGATGTTGATATATCAATTGATAGCTAGCTTTACGTCCAAGTCACGTTTTTCATCGATGGTCAAATTCGTTTTGACAATCCGTTGCTCGTTGATATAATTGTTTTACAACTACCAAATTTAGTAGCCAAAGCAGAGATCGCCTGTCTGTTTCTGTTATGCATATCTATCTATCTATAGACAGACAGACAGTCTCACTTCTACAGCGCTAGCTCTCTGGGCAGAGGTTTGCAAACACAAAAACTCCTCGCGCTGCCCGCCTGGAGTATTTTCCGGAGGGTGGGGGTTCAGGGACAGGACCTAAAAACAGAGCGTTTCAGACAGAGGGTGAACTGAAGGGGGCAGTGAGAGCCAGTACAAGATAAACAATGAGTTTTTTCCACTATGAATGATGCAATAAGTTACTCTACTGGAGGCCAACAATAAAATAATAATACATTATATTAGCAAAATATGGGCCCTTTAAAGAAATGAAATCCAAGGTCAAAGGTGAAAAGCCTTTTTTCCTAATAAAAGGCTTTCAAGCATTGAACATAAGCGCAATTATTCAATAGAGGGTATGCATGTGATGTCACAGAGGCAGAAGTCACTGTGGGGTCACGCCCACTGAGTCACAGCAAGCCTGAGCTTGAATGCAGTAATCAGCCTAGATAAGTGACACCTGCTGCTCAGGGAGGAACTTGACACTCATTTTGACACTCATTCCTGATTGAGGGGGCGTGTTCCAGTGGGCGTGCATACCCTCTATTAGAGCTGCAAATAACAATTATTTTCATTATCAATTAATCTGTCGATTATTTCCTCGGTTAATCAATTAGTTGTTTGGTCAATAAAATGTCAGAAAATGCTGTTCAATGTTTCCCAACATCCTCAAAATGTCTTGTTTTGCCCACAATCTAAATATATTCAGTTTACTGTCATAGAGGAGTAAAGAAACCAGAAAATATTCACTTTTGGAAGCTGGAATCAGAGAATTTTGACCTTATAAAAATAATAATCCTCAAAACTATTATCAAAGTAGTTGTCGATTAATTTCAGATCGACTAATCAATTAATCATTGTAATCAATGTAGATTACCAAGTCAAGACCATGTCATTGATGTCAAGTCTCAAGTCTAAATATAGAACAGCAAGTCCAGTCAGAGCAAATCAAGAGTCCAGTATTAATTTAATATCTTGAAGAAAAATCAATGTTTTTTTTTTACTTTTCAATGCAATAATGGTTTTAATTGGATAAAAACTTGCTAAGAGCATCATGAGTTTGATTTTAAGTTTCAACTTCAATTAATTCAGTCATTCCTTACAAATTCAGAAAACAGAATTTAAATTCAGTCGTTTGGAACAAATCTGGAACAAATCTCATCACAGTTTGTTGACTTTTCCAGTGAACTGAACT
The DNA here is from genome assembly GCF_964638095.1 of Poromitra crassiceps. Classification (NCBI taxonomy): domain Eukaryota; kingdom Metazoa; phylum Chordata; class Actinopteri; order Beryciformes; family Melamphaidae; genus Poromitra; species Poromitra crassiceps. Next base: position 22,676,644 of record NC_139628.1, on the reverse strand, counting down.
GTCAGTGAATTGAACTGACAGTGAACTGAACTGTCAGTTAACTGAACTGACAGTGAACTGAACTGACAGTGAATGCCAACCCGTTCTCACTCCGAGCGCGCAGCATATTGACGCTTTGTCACGCCCCTTGTGCGTTGCTTGTTTACTAACACGGTACCCTTGAGCGACCCATGAAACGACTTGGGCTTTCCAACTAAACTCCAATGTAAACCCATAGAAGTAATCTTTGACGCTCAAGGCAACTGCTCCACCGTCCCAACACGCTGCCCTTGTGCGACGGATATAACGACTTAGGGTTTGGCTAATGTAAACCCATAGAAGTAATCTTTGATGCTCAAGGCAACTGCTCCACCGTCCCAACACGCTGCCCTTGTGCGACAGATGTAACGACTTAGGGTTTGGCTAATGTAAACCCATAGAAGTAATCTTTGATGCTCAAGGCAACTGCTCCACCGTCACAACACGCTGCCCTTGCGCGACCAATATAACGACCTGGGCTTTCACTAATTATTATTTTTTTCATTAGGGCTTTCATTTATATAATATGGGTTATAATATAAATGACCATTGGCCTCCCCAATCCCGAACCAGACCACAGGAAGGAGGGCGGGGGGGGGGAGAACCGACGTTCAAAATCATCATAAAAGCATTATTTTATTTTTAATATGTAGGCCTATGTTTGATATTCAATATGTACACGTGCATGCACATACACACATGCTGTCCCAGTCACTGCTCCACCCCCTCTGCCGGATCTGGGGAGGGCCGTAGGTGGACCTGCACATGCTTCCTCCAATACATGTGCAGTCACTAGCTGCTTCTTTTCACCCGAGAGTGAGTTTCACCGGTGGGACGTAGCGTGTGGGAGGATCACGCTACCTCCCCAGTTCCCCTCCACCCAGACAGGCGCCCCCAATGACCAGAGGAGGTACTAGTGCAGCGACCAGGATGTACAGTATCTTGGTTTGTTTGTGTATAAAAACAAACTGTGTGTAAAATGTAAAAATTACAATTATGGATGGAGATGAGTAGATAGCTAGTACAATATCTATAATAAGCGATGGGGATGTAATTAAGATAATATATAACTGTTAAAAGTGGTATAGTGGTGGTGACTTGCTATTATAATAATATTAATAAACATAGGTCAATAAATAATCATAGTAGAAATATAATAATAATAATAATAATCATAATAGTTATAATAATAATAATAATAATAATAATAATAATAATAATAATAATAATAATAATAATAATAATAATAATAATACCGTAAAATACCAATTATTAGCCCGGGCGTTAATTGACAAAATATGTAGCCAGACCAAAATGTGGGACCTGCGGCAGTTTGGGACCTGCTTTAATTATTTTTGTACAAAGATATTGCTCAGCAAAGATTGTAAATAGTATGAAATTGTTTATTTAAACCATTTATTTTAATCAGTTGGCTACAGCCCCCCACACGATTGCTTGTCTATGGGGAGAGCCGCGCCTCCCTCTCAGCGCAGCAGAGCATTGCATGCCAGTTCTGGCCTGTACATGAAATCAAATAAAATTTGAGCTGAACTGTGACCTACCGGTATTTACCACTAAACTTTCTCCGCTGAAGGTGAGAGAACATGATCATCATGTGAGCAGATTATTTGTTGCATGCACTGCCTCCTCCGCTGGCAGGGGAAACATTATAGCCTATCATACTCACATTTCTCAATCAGAGATGTCGGATTTGTAGGCCTACAAAAATCTTCAGAAAATACCTACACAATTTTCATAACTGTCAGGTGTTGCTGGAAAACGAATTTTTAAAAAGTTCATCACTCACGGAGCCTACCCTCTTCAGTAGCGCACTGAAAGTGCGTGAAATACCAATTAGAAGCCGACCTCTATGCCCGCTGGCAGGGAAACATACCATAGGCACATTTCTCAAAATAATTATTACACCAGAGTTGTCGGTTTTAGTGTATAAAAATCTTCAGGAAATGCCTACACAATTTTCAGAATCATCAGATGTTGATGGAAAACGAATTTTTTAACCTGTTCCTCGTTTCCTCGTTGTTCGTCTTCTTCATCCGATTTTTCTTCTTCGTTGTGTTTGGGAGATGCATTCAACAGGATCGCAAAGGTAAAAAAAAAAACATTGAAAAAACTAACCGGGCGTCAAATTGGGACCTGCTTTTATGTACAAAATATGTATCCAGACCCCGCTTAAACATTCCCCCATTCCGACATGAGGTAGGCTAATTAATATAAATGTCATAGGCTATTATCATCACAAGTTGCATTGCGAGTTTTCGCCTGCGACTTGAATTGATAACCACTGATTTCCATAGGCTATAGGCTATTTGTTTATTTTACAGGGGCAGCCAGTCAATCGAGGCTCGTTTTGATTTGAGACGGGGAGGGAGGATGAACTCACAGCAGTTCACAATGCGCTGTAAGACATAATGAGCTAAGCCCGGGCGCCAGGATGAAATCAAATGACTCAGGGATTGATTTGAAATAAATAAATAAACTGCGCGCACACAGTCACACACACACACATCAGTGGCAGAATTGTGATCAGTGAAGCGGCTGGAGATCTGGTTTAGAAGGCTGTCGATTACGCTGCAGTGGTCCGCTCTGTATACCGTGCGCAAACGTCTCCAGCTCCACGGATGCGCGGAGGGCCAACCAAAGCCTCGGTCTCTCCATAGACCTCAAACTTATCTTTTTCCTTTTCGATTGATCTGTGAAGCTCATCCAATCTGGCCAGGCAAAACTGCATATCGAAATGTTTGTTTTGGAGAATATCAAAGACAACATCCGAGTAAGAGAAGATGGCTTGGAAGGTTTTCAACCAAAAGCAGAACTCGAAGCTGTCAAGGAGGTTGATGTCAGCGCGGCTGACAGTGTCATCATCAAACTGTGCATGGTTTTCCACGATGTGCTCGAACACCTAGAAGAGTTATGCAAACAACTTAATAAGACCTCCAATAAAAACAGAATTTATTTAGTAGGCTACATTTTTATTTTCTTTAATATTAATAGGCTGCAGCGGCTAGCCTACTATTCGTTCTTTAGCCTAGATCTTTTTATACAATTTAATTTATCACAACAAGAACAACAACAATTATTTCCAAACTTTCCTGAACAATAATTTTGTGCTCAAGCAAGGAATTAAACACCAAATAGCCTAGATGCCGTCAAGCCTGCCTATAGGCTGTTAGGCCTTTCGGGCGGCCTTACCGCTGTATAGGCTATTAATTGCATTTGTACTGTTATTATTATTATTATTATTATTATTATTATTATTATTATTATTATTATTATTATTATTATTACCTTTATTATTATTATTAACAATCATTATTATTTCGAAACTTTCCTGATCAATTATTTTGTGCTCAATCAAGGAATAAAACAACACCCAATAGATGCAGTTCCTAAATCCTAAACAGCCTATAGGCCGAAGCAAATAAAATCCGGGGCTATTAATTGAAGTTTTATTATTATTGTCATTATTATTATTAATTATTCATAACAAAAATTAAAATAATAATACTACAATTATTATTACAGTAGTATTCCCACCTCTTTCAGTTCCCGTGTCTGCTCTGCCACTATCCGTGGCTATCCATGGTGCTGATCTTTGTGTGTCAGAAATGATTAAACTGTGGGTGATCGATTTTCCCAGCATCGATTGATTTGATTTCAGCACCATGGTGGCGGACAGCTCCCGTTAATGGAGTGAATCGGGGCTATCCGTGGTGCTGATCTTTGTGGGTCAGAAATGTAATCGTTTTATAAGGCTATGTTTTTGTTGTTCTTGTGGTTTGTTGGACTTTATGTCATGTTATAAACATTATTATTATTCTAAAAAATAGTATTTTTCTCCTCTTACATGTGTTAATGCTTGTAAGCCCCACTGTTGCGGGCATGTAGGCTATGTTGGCGAACCTAAACTGTCGGAATGGTGGTACTAAAATGTGTCGTAATAGGGGCACGTCGGGCATGTCGTAATAGAGGCATGTCGTAATAGGGGGATGTCGTAATAGGGGGATGTCGTAATAGAGGATTGTCGTAATAGGGGTATGTCGGAATGGAGGTTGCCTCCCCACTGTACTGTTTCAGCACAGACTCCAGCATGTTGACTTTGCTGTTCCAGCTAACCTCACACTCTTGGATCACAGTGTTGGCCAAGCTTGCAACAGCACCGATTCTCTTCAGAAAGGTAACGAGGCCTTTGCATGCATCCAGCATTTCCACCACATCTTTGATGCCTTCTGGAGCATTTCTCTCACTGACCGTGTGTCTCAACACCATGTTCAGTATGTGTGCAGAGCATGGGATCCAGTGGTACGGCCAGAGAGCAGCCTTTATGTTAGGGCCGCTATTGCTGACAAAGACAACTTTGTCCGCTGGTATTGCATAACCCCTCAACACACTGGTGATCTGGTCATGGACGTTGTCACCGGTCTTTTTGAGATTGCAGTCAAATTCCACTGTAGCCAGAATCCGACTCTGCAGTTGCCACGTCTCCCCGGCGGCAATGTAGTGACTTTTCAAGGACTCTATATGCCCTTTTGTTGAACTCGTCTGTCCACATATCAGTGGTAACAGCAACTCCACCGACCTCGTCAAGCACTTTTAGTATGACTTCCCCCAGTTTGCTCTTCTCTTCAGCAGCGTGTTTTTTTGCCCTGTCACACACAGTCTGGCGATGTGGTATGACGGCTGCGGCATCAACAGCACCAAATTTAGCACCGATGGGCGGTATATCCGCTGTCAGCGCGGTTATAACTGCGGCCCGCGCATCTCTAATGCACATGTACAAAAAACATATATATGGCGAATTTTTAAATGGTTATGCTGTATATGTTACCATATTTAATCATTATATATATAATTTATGCAAGATATAGGTGTTGAGCTTATGACATACGCATATATTTGTGCATGTCCATGTGCAGATAAATGACTGATGACATCATGACTGATGACATCATCTGATGTCACTGATGTGTTGGCCTGTGTCTCACAACCCCTGAGGCGTGCAGCAAACCTGTGTAGAGTGAGTGAGCTCCAGGCATGGGGGGTCAAAGGTCAAACCAGCAGGCCGGAAAAAGTGTCCCAGGCCCGGGTAGAGTTGATCCAGGCAGTGGGGTGGGGGCCTGGGTCTCACAACCCCCAAGGAGTGCACCATACCTGGGTAGAGTGAGCTCCAGGCATGTGGGGGTCAAAGGTCAAACCAGGAAGCCGAAAACAGTGGCCCAGGACCGGGTAGAAGTGATCCAGGCAGTGGGGTGTGTACAACATAGTAAAAGATCGGAGCATTATCATGTTCAAAATATGTTTTGCTCACATTGGACCAACTATGTCAGATGGTCTTAGGGCATAAGGGCCTGGCACCATCCTGAGGAGAGCTGGATCAAAGGGGGGGGGGAAATCGGAAGAATTTGGGGTTTATTGTTCTGTATTCTCGTATAGCAGCCTTAACCGAACAATTGTGCCAAATCTGGGGTCTCGGTGGTCGAAGGGCCCCTTTTAATTGCAAAAAAGCATGTTTGTGATGATGAGATTACTCGCCAAAACTGCTTTTTCGCAACTAAACGGGCTGCTGAAGTCGCAGCGACCCCAGATTTGACACATGTGATTGGTAGGCGGGTCTGAACTAGTGTGTAAAATATTGGCTCATTTCGGAAAGCGGGGGGAGTATAATTGCCAGAAAGCGGTTTTCGCGTACCATTGTATATACACCAACAAATGCTTTTTTGCAATATTTTAGCCCGCTAAAGGCGTAACGACTCCAAATTTTGCACAGGTGATCAGTCCTCACGTCTAAACCAGTGTGCCAAATCTTGGCTCATTGCGTCGAGCGGGGGCAGTTTGATCGCAATAAAGGTGTTTTTCATCCAGTTTTGGCTGACTTGACCACATTTAATGGCCGTGCGGACCGACTTCCTGTAAACACAACTCCAGCAAATTTGGCTCACAGCTAGGGCACCCTCCAAAGCCTACTGTGAGCAAATTCTAGCCAAATCGAAGCTACGCTCAGAGAGATAGAGCCCGGCACAGCTGACAAAGTCACAGAACTCATGAGAAATCCTGAGTTTTACAAAAACTTTACAATGCTGGGGGCGTAATACGCCTTTGGACACCATCCACAACATCCATTCTCGCTACAGGCTAACTACAATACCTACTCTAGACTCTCAAACAGTGTTTTCGGCCGTCGCTTCAACAATGGATTTTTAGAGAATTTCCTTATATGACACACATGCAGATTCTCCATGGTTGGGCCAAGACACCCATGTCACTACTGGGCCTATGAGCTCCAGGGCTGGGCCCTCACACCCAGGGCAGATACCCCCAGCCCCAGGTTGTCACTGCTGGGCCTATGAGCTCCATGGCTGGGCCTAGACAACCAAAACTGACTGCTTTCTTTTTGTTCTTTTCAAACTCTCCCGCTTCATCTTCTGACTCTGACTCCATTTCCTCATTCCCTCCATCCGCCAGCTTTCGTTTCGCGTCACCAGGCTCTCTCAGAGGGGACAGTCTTTGGTGCTACCTACTGTACCCGAGTGTGTAATATCAGGGCTTTACATACGTCTACATACTTCTAAAGAAAATGCTACAAAGGAGAAATAAATATATATCCTGTATTTTTTTAAGAAAAAATAAAGAGAGCCTGGCAAAGTTCTCTTCATATAATATAATACAATAATTATATAATTATTGTAAAAATTGTAATTATTGTATTATTATTATTGTTGAATCTGTCCCACTATCTTGCCCCCCTTTTTGACTGAATTGGTTGTTTGATTGACTGTTTAATTTTATTTATTATTATTATTATTATTATTATTATTTACTAAATTACCATTATTATATTGACCTATTTCCAGTCCTGAACTATTATTACTGTTATGATTACTATTTTAATGACTATTATTATTAGTAGTAGTAGTATAACTATGGTTATTATCATTATCATTATAATAACTGACATTTCTATTATGATTATTGATTACCTATGATTACGGCTTCCATTATTATTATTATGATTAGTTTAGCTACGGTTATTATATTATTATTATTATTATTATTATTATTATTATTATTATTATTATTATTATTATTATTATTGTTTAATATGTCCCATTACCCCCCCCCCCCCTTTGACTGGATTGGTTTATTTTTGATTGTTTGACTGTTTAATTTATTTCATGTTTTGTTAATTTATTTATTTACTAAATTACCATTATTACATTAACCTACCTTCTGTTCCGAACTATTATCATTATTATAAACTGTTTCCAATTCGATTATTATTATTATTATTATAACTATTATGATTATTATGATTATTATTATTATTATTATTATTATTATTATTATTATTATATTTCTACTATGATTATTTATTGACCTATGTTTATTAATATTATTATAATAGCAAGTCACCACCACTATACCACTTTTAACAGTTATATATTATCTTAATTACATCCCCATCGCTTATTATAGATATTTTACACATAGCTATCAGTACGGTACTCATCTCCATCCATAATTGTACTTTTTACATTTTACACACAGTTTGTTTTTATACACAAACAAACCAAGATACTGTACATCCTGGTCGCTGCACTAGTACCTCCTCTGGTCGTTGGGGGCGCCTGTCTGGGTGGAGGGGAACTGGGGAGGTAGCGTGATCCTCCCACACGCTACGTCCCACCGGTGAAACTCACTCTCGGGTGAAAAGAAGCAGCTGGTGACTGCACATGTATTGGAGGAAGCATGTGCAGGTCCACCTACGGCCCTCCCCAGATCCGGCAGAGGGGGTGGAGCAGTGACTGGGACAGCATGTGTGTATGTGCATGCACGTGTACATATTGAATATCAAACATAGGCCTACATATTAAAAATAAAATAATACTTTTATGATGATTTTGAACGTCGGTTCTCCTTTGCACTGTTTTCCTCCCTCCGCCTCCCCAGATCCGGCAGAGGGGGTGGAGCAGTGACTGGGACAGCATACGTGTGTCTGCATGCATGTGTACATATTGAATATCAAACATAGGCCTACATATTAAAAATAAAATAATGCTTTTATGATGATTTTGAACATCGGTTCTCCTTTGCGCTGTTTTCTTCCCTCCGCTTGTGCTTCGCCCCCCCCCCCCCCCCCCCCTCCTCCTTCCTGTGGTCTGGTTCGGGATTGGGGAGGCCAATGGTCATTTATATTATAACCCATATTATATAAATGAAAGCCCTAATGAAAAAAAAAAAATTAGTGAAAGCCCAGGGGCCGGTTGCACCAACTGGTCTTACACTGGTCTTAAGCTAAGTTGGTCGTAACTTTACGACCTACAGCTACGCCGGTTGCACCAAGACGACTTAAGCCTTATTTTCACTAAGACCAGGCGTAACTCCTACGCCTCGTCAGGAGGAGGCGTAGAGCCTGCCTGTAACAGAGATCTCCGCGGAGACCTTTTTGACCGTCATCGTCGTAACATCGCCAGTTCGCCGTCTTTGAAAGCACGACGTTAGATTATAACTAACTACTTGTGTGGCTTAGCCTTCCCAAATGTTGGCGTTAATTCTTTTAGAATTTAATACATAGAATTGGGAACGTTACATTCAATTTCATTCAGACTCCCTGACACTAATCGCCGCCGCCATTTTCCCCCGGGGCTTCCACAGGAGGAGGGGGGTGGGAGGAGGGAGGGTGTAGTGACGCACATACAGTAGTGGGTGACGGCGCGAGGCACATGTGGGCCAATCAGAGGGCATTCCCCGACAATTCACATGAACGCGCATTGCTATGACCAGCGTAGTTAAGACCAGAGTAAGCCGTGTTGGTGCAACAGGCGTAAGTCCATGGTCTTAACTAAGACCGACGTAGGAGTTACGACCAGCAGGGCCGTAGCTAGCTATGAGGACGGGGAGGTCCGGACCTCCCCTAATATTTCAGCCTGCCAAAAAAAAAAAAAAAAAAAAAAAAAATTTTTTTTTTTTTTTTTTGCAGGCCAGGCCAGGCCACTCACTGAACAGCAGGCCAGGCGCCGCCTACTGGTTTACTAGTGGTTTTATTACTTTATTCAGGTTTAAAGTGGGTGCATCTCATTGTAAAATTGGACTTGGCCCAAATTGGGCTTCAAACGGCCCAAATCAGGCTTCAAACGGCCCAAATCTGGCATTAAACGACCCAAATTGAGCTTCAAACGCCCCAAATTTTTTCACGCGCGTCGGCCCGTATCGGCCTGGCCGGCTTGGTATCTAATGCCCGGCCTGAATTATGATCCCAGTCCGCCCCTGGTGGTGAGTGATGACTGTCTGTCTGCCTGGCGAGATAATTGAAGGTGAGCGAGCTGCGAGACAGTGAGCGAGTGAACGACAGACAGTGAGTGACACTGACAGATTTTTTAGCAACAACCAAGAAAGTAAGTGTCTAGTCTGTCTCTTAAGTAATGTTACCTGTGTGACACGTTGGGATGCTACTGGCTAATCATGCATGATGCCAATTGCCAAGCTCCCGAAGTCAGGTATGCAGGTGGCTATATGCATGGTTTCAGTTTCATGACCCAATAAGTAACAAAAAGAGGTGGTGTAAAGGTAAAAACAACATAATATATTTTATTTTATTTTTCAATCGTTCCTATCAGGAATAAATAAATGTCCCTCTGTATGTTTTTTTTATTATCGATGATGACTTTGTGTGTTGTGTACGGCTTGGATTGTGTACCTGTGTTTGTAGGTGTCATTTTGATATGAATTTGGCTAAAACAGTTTGTGTTTGTTAGTTACAATTATGTTGACAGGAGAGCTGAGCAGGTGGTGACATGAAAGAGAATATACTGAATAATGACATCACAACAGTATAATCCTAATGTTGATTTAAAATGATATATTACTCTAAATATGGCTTAAAAAGGAAAAAAAAAAACTCAAATTTTTTTCGGCGCCGCCGAATCCGCCTCCCCTTGCTGGACCTCCCCTATTTCGGAACCCTGGCTACGGCCCTGACGACCAGGCATAGTTAAGACCAGTTGGTGCAACCGGCCCCTGGTCGTTATATTGGTCGCGCAAGGGCAGCGTGTTAGATTACTTCTATGGGTTTACATTAGCCAAACCCAGGCACGTGCACAGAACATTAGAGGGGCAGGGGCTCAAATTCATAAAAGGGCACTACAGCCACCGTCCGGAGGGCGGAAATTTGAGGCAATTTGAAGGCCAATTTAGGGGTATAACTCATTTTAAATATTCCGTTTTTTAACCAGATTTAGAGGAATATCTCATTTTAGGATGAGACTTGTCACGGAAAAATAACTCCATAACTGAATAATATTAGTATATAAAAGTTGCATGCTGTTGCAATACTGTTGTGAAATCATTTAAGCATCAATATGTATTTGCTCCTTTTCTCCCTTTAGGTTGTTGTACTACAACAGATAGCAACACAGGCAGAAACATTGAACGATACTGAGTGAGGCTTGTAATATACCATGCATTTTAACCATAATTCTAAAAAGCAAGACAGAAGATTTAGATAAGGTGTATTAGATTTATTTTTATTTTTTGCGGATTCAACAACACAACATCCCTTTCCAATAGTGTAAAGTAAAAAATATTTTCAAGAGCAACAATTCTGCATTTGTTCCCTATATTTTGGATTTTTATTTATTGGGTGGTTTATTTATTTATGTATTTATTTATTCATTCATTTTTGGGTTCATTTTTGGGTTGGTGCCTTCAGGGGCAGTTTAGAAAAACACTGCTCCATGCAGAGGCCTATTACAAATGGTGCATTCAAGGCCAAGAGAGCTCGGAAAAGGCATTTCTCTTTGAATGCTGCCTTCAGTGACGGCATGGAAAGGGCAATTTCCATACAAAGCACCATTAGAAATGCATTCATGGTCAGGAAAGGGCACTTTTTATTTTATTTTTTAATGTGTCTGAGCTGTTTGTTTTGTTCATGTGTTGTTGGAATGAAAATGAAAAATGTATTATAATAAAAAAAAAAAAAAAAAAAAGGGCACTTTTTACAGACTGAAAAAAAGGCAGGGGCTCAAGCCCCCTTTCATGTCTATGTGTGCACGTGCCTGGCCAAACCCTAAGTCGTTACATCTGTCGCACAAGGGCAGCGTGTTGGGACGGTGGAGCAGTTGCCTTGAGCGTCAAAGATTACTTCTATGGGTTTACATTAGCCAAACCCTAAGTCGTTATATCCGTCGCACAAGGGCAGCGTGTTGGGACGGTGGAGCAGTTGCCTTGAGCGTCAAAGATTACTTCTATGGGTTTACATTGGAGTTTAGTTGGAAAGCCCAAGTCGTTTCATGGGTCGCTCAAGGGTACCGTGTTAGTAAACAAGCAACACACAAGGGGCGTGACAAAGCGTCAATATGCTGCGCGCTCGGAGTGAGAACGGGTTGCAGTAGCACACGTGCTCCACACCACCCTGTCCCACCTGGAGGGGAAGGACACCTACGTAAGAATGCTGTTCGTGGACTACAGCTCAGCATTCAACACCATAGTACCCTCCAGGCTGGTATGCAAGCTCAAGGACCTGGGACTTAACACAGCAATGTGCGACTGGATCCTGGATTTCCTGACAGACCGCCGCCAGGTGGTGAGGGTGGGCAACCTCACCTCCTCCCAACTGACCATCAGCATAGGAGCGCCCCAGGGGTGCGTCTCCAGTCCCTTCTGGTACGACCTCTACACCCACGACTGCGTGGCGACTCAAACCTCTAACACCATCGTGAAGTTTGCAGACGACACAGCAGTCGTGGGGCTGATCTCGGGGAGCGACGTGACGGCCTACAGAGAGGAGGTGGGGGCCCTGGAACAATGGTGCCAGGACAACCACCTCTCTCTGAACGTCTCCAAGACCAAGGAGATCATTGTAGACTACAGGAGGGGGGGGGGGGGGGGCACACCCCCCAATCACCATCAACGGCACAGTGGTGGAAAGGGTGGACAGCTTCAAGTACCTGGGAGTCAATATCCACCAGGACCTGACTTGGGCCGGCCACACCGCCACTGTCGTCAAAAAGGCCCAACAGCGAATACACGGACTCAAGCGCCTGAAGAAATTTGGGCTAAGGAAAGAAATCCTCAGGGACTTCTACAGAGGCACCATTGAAAGCCTGCTGACTGGCGGCTTCACCACCTGGTACGGGAACTGTACCACCATGGACCGCAGGGCGCTACGGAGAGTGAGACGCGCGGCACAGCACGTAACAGAATGTGAGTTGCCAGATCTGCATGAACTGTAAACAGCGGTGCCTCAGGAGGTCCCTGAAGATCATCAAAGACACAAACCATCCCCACAACAGCCTGTTCTCCCTGCTACCCTCAGGGAGAAGATACAGGGTTCCGAAAGCACGCACAAATCGCTTGAGGAACAGTTTCTTCCCGCAGGCCACGAGACTCCTTAACATACACAAATAGTGTAGTAGCCGCACTGTACCGTACTGTAGCTGCTACCATTACGTATGTCTAACGTTTAATTGTATGTTTAATAAGGAATATGCTATTTGCACCTGTATGTCAAATACGCCGAATTTAAAATGCCGAGTCTAATTGTATGTTTAATAAGGAATATGTTATTTGCACCTGTATGTCAAATACGCAGAATTTAAAATGTTTAAGCACGTCTAAAGTATGCACCCGACACGTGCACCTATGTGCAGTGAATATGCCACTGTCTCTGACTTGTCTTATCACTATACTGCCTTATGCTTGTTGTGTCTCTTGTTGTTTTTGCACCCATATGCCCTGTTATATTTGTACTATTTGCACTAAGTTGTAAACGGAGTCCACAGCACAAGAATTTCACACGTGATACTTGTACCATGGAGTGACAATAAAAATCTTGAATCTTGAATCTTGAATAAAAATCTTGAATCTTGTATAATGTGAATACCACGGCTGTGATCAGATCAATTACCATAATACTGTAATAATAATAGCTATTCTGGTAAGTTCAAATGGCATAACTTTACTGTAATGCAGCCTTTTAAATCAGGACAGCCATAGTGATGAAAATACTGTTCCTTAGAGTTCAATGCAGTTTATATTATTTGAGTCAGGTCTGCATTGGACTTATGAATAAATCTAAACAAATAATTACCACCGTTATGTTATGTCAATAGAGCACCGCAGGAATGAGTCCGGAAGTAGCATGGAAGGCAGAAGTCCCGTACTTCCTGGATCTTCAGTGGGGTTTTAGAATGGGGATTTCACTTAATTGCATACAATAAGGTCTGTGGTTAACAAAAGTTGATGTGAGTGGTCATTTGGGTTCAGCAGGATAATCTTCACGAACGTGAATCACTTTTATGCCTTTATGCCTTATCTAAAAATCGTGTTTTAAAAAAACTGCATTTACGTTTCAAATGTCATACTTAATATTTTTAACCAAAATCCGACTGATTTTAAGTCTTGTTTCTCAAAATATTCAATATGTGGCCCTCCACACATGTATTGGTTAATCAAGCAAGTTCAATCAGCATTTTTTGCATTCGCATAACGATGACAGCACTATCATAGTCTGTAGACAAGCACCCAGTAGGAACAACGTAGGCAGAATTAATGTTTTCAGATGGTAAACAAAATGCTTAAGAGTATAATTGTATTGAATGTGATTTTATTTTAAAACCCCATATGATGCAAGAAGCAGTTGGCCCCCCAGTATTTTTACATGATCTAATCTGGCCCCCATTCAAAAAAGTTTGGACACCCCTGTTTTTGACAGTCAGAATCAGAATCAGAATAACTGTATTGATCCCCGGGTGGAAATTAGGTCATGCTACAGTTGCTCACACTCAGATAGGGAAGAATATAAAAATAGAGACCTAGAATATGTCTCTATGTTTGCATAGAATAACCAAAAACACCCAACAATAAAATAATAGAATAGAATATAGAGGTTAGGTAGCCTATATACATGAAAATGTTACCATGATGTGTGCCGCCTATACAATCCTTGTCAGGTACCATTGAATAGAAGTGAATATGTGAGGTAAATAATATTATCTTACATACAGCAGTGTGAGTGATAGTAATAATGATAATAATTATAATAATACTAATACTACTACTACTACTACTACTACTACTAATAATAATACTAATACTAATAATAATAACAATAACAATAATAACAGTAAGGTGCATTAGGTCCCGTCAGGAAAAGAACATTTGTGACCACAGCTGACTGTTTTTTTGTTTTTTGTTTATTTAAAAGGATCCCCATTAGCTGCCGCCAAGATGACCGCTAGTCTTCCTGGGTGGGGTCCAAACAATTATACAATCATACAAAAGATAGTAAAGTGCAAGCAAGAGTAAAATGCAATAGAAAAATGACAAGCAATACTAAAATTCAGTAGTACAAAAGAAAATCACAGAATACAGAATATAAAGTGGTGTGCGCTGCCTTCAGGGAACTATGCTGAAATGGCATTTTGGTTTGGCAAACTTATAGACCAAAACAACATTGAAGAGAGAGGTTCATTAACACAAGACCTGCATATTGAAAATTGTTAGATGATAATTATAAGAGGTCCACTCAGACAGACAGAACGATATTTAATTAACTCATTGAGTGCCAGCCACTTTTGGAGAACGGACGCTCCCAGTGCCAGAGTTTTCAGAGCGTTTTCAGTGATTTCTCGAGGCCCACAGAATATTGTGTGATATTACTATGTAAACACCGAACACGCAAAAAGAACAAGGAGACTCTATTGTATCATCAGCAAAAAAAAGTTTATTGATACCATTTTCCGTTCTTTAGTTATGAGCCGGAGAAGATAGGTTGTTTTCAGCGTTTTCAGGCATTTCAAATTATAAGCTGAGATATTCAGCCTTTTGTGAAATGCAGCATTTCAAGCACATTCACTGACTCTAGATAATATTTTCTGATGTAGTGATGTGGTGTAGTTGTGTCCTGCCCTGCGTGCCCCACCCCCCCTCCCCCCCCTCAGCTGAAAACTCCTCCCCACACTAGTAACACACAGCCTCGCACCAAGCGTCTATTTTCGGAATGCTTTTGGTGCGCCGCCTCCCAGGCAGCGCAACATGGAGAAGCCACACGCGGACTGCAGTGAAAGGTTTGGCTTTTCAGTGTCGCGCTGCTGCTTTTCTAGCGGCTAATCATGTGGAGAAACTATGCTGACAGACAGACAGAGGCAGAAGGACTCAGTTGTGTGCGCGGATTGACTGTGTTCGCACGCACCGTCAGTTGCAGCCAGAACAATCTACATGGCTCTGGACTGCAGCATGAGCGGGTTCTCTTTGATCGAGGCTATTTCAGGCTGTGTATTCCTGACATTTCTGTAATCTGGAGAGCACTGTCGCCACCTAAGGGTTCTGTAAAATAGGTTATAGACCTCCAATAGCTACTATAGTTGTACAGGAGCTGCGGAAGGCTTTGATCGACGTCCCACCGTCAAAAAACGCATTGGACGTCGAAGGACGTCCGTGGCACTCTACGTCACTATTTAATTGGACGTTGAAGGACGTCCATGGCACTCAATGAGTTAACTCCCAAGGGGAAATTGGGATATTGGGGGGAGGGCTATTCACATAAAAAATGGATTCAAAATTCATGTTCAGTGCCTTGCTCAAGGACACTTTGTCAGGTGGAATGTATTTGCTGTTGCGAGGAAAAAACCATGACAACCTTTCAGTTACATCTCTTTAAGCACCAGATCAATATAGAGGAAGCGGTCTACTTCGCAGAATATCACTATCATCTCTTTACTTGCATCTTCCCCTTTATTCCTTACTGTGTCGATGAGAAAACGAGCCTTGTCACGTTTGTGCTGCATCTCGGCTGCTGACTCCCTCTCAGAGTCAGTGATCATGGTGAGCTTGTCCAGCAGGCTGCTGAGCACAGGTCCTGATACCCTGTCTATGAATTTGCCCCGTATGCGTGACAGCAACAGCGTCTTATTCTCTTCTTCTCTTCTCTTCTTCTCTTCTCCTTCTTCTGACGGGAGACTTGATGAAAGACGAACTAGCCTTTCCCATACACACTCGGAATTGTTACTGTGTTTTAGAACCAGGTTAATCTTTTTCACAATTTGTTCTAAAACCACTTGAAATGTGGGGATGTAGTTGTCAGAGGATTCACTGTCAAATTCGGCCTCTTTTGGCTGTATTAGAATTGAATTATCTTCAGGAGAAGTGGACAGTGTGTACTCCTGCTTTGGGTGTAGTTTACAGTGTGAGGACATATCTATGTATCTCTCACCCCCAACTATTTCCTTCCTTTTGTGCAGCACATCTCTGAGCACAATGTTTGCAGGAAGCAACAACACATTAAGCTCAGATCCAAGATCAGGATCAACTGGGGTCTTGTAGAACAGCAACACCAATGCCCGGATTGGATCAGGGGTTGAGTTTTCATCCTTGACATTACCAAGACCAGAAAATCCAGGTATGTTTATAATAACATGAGTTTCTGTTATCTTATGGGGAAGGATGAATGCAATTCCCTCGTCTGTCACATGGGCAACTGACAAGAATTCACATGCACCTGTAGAGTGGATCTCACAGTGTGGGAGATGAAGTTGACAGACCAACTGCTGGTGGCATTTTATATCAAACAGCGGTCCTGCAGGCTTCTTACTATGGCGGGCTAGTAGCCTCCGGTTCCAAGGGATAACCGTGTACACCACATCTCCTTCTCCCTCCATGTTAAACACTAGACCTGTCACACTGCACTGGTACAGGCCTTGGTTGGTGCACTGAAACCTGTAGGTTTCCTCATTTTCATCAACAGTAATATCAGGCTCAAACCTCTCATAGCTGTCTTGTAAAAGGATATCAGCTTTGGCCTGTTGTAACATTTCCTCTGGAGCATCAGTGTTGCTTGCTGGCTCCATTTCTGACATACGTTTCTTGCATGCATCTTCTGCTGGGCTTTCTTCAGTGCTGCTAGGGGAGCTCTGGAGGTGAGAATGGCCTGGCAGGGTGTCTGTGGTTGAGGGGTTGTCGGCTGAGTCCTGTGCCAACATTTTCTCTGGGGCATCATGTCTTTCTCCTGACTCACTTACTGAGTCCAAACGCACATACCTGCATGGATCTTTCACTGTGTCTCCTTCAGTGCTGATGGGAGAGCCCTGCAGATCCACTGGGCTGATTGGTGGACATGGAGGACCAGCAACAACTGGGTTGATGGACTGAGAGCAAGACGCCGGGTCTGAAGTGGAAGTTGAAGATCTTTTGCTTACAATTTCCCAACATTCCCACATGCTTATAAGTTCCTCGAATGCATCTTCTGCTGGGTATTCTCTTTTTTCAATGCTGATGTGGGAGTCCTGGAGGTGGAGGTGAGAATGGGCTGGCGGGGTGTCTGTGGGTGAGGGGTGGCCAGCTGTGACCTGTCCCTGGTGTTCATAACCATCAAAACATATGTCCTCTGACTGGGGTTTAGGAGAAGAACATTGCTGGGAGGCCTCTTGTGGAAGGGAAGGGGAAGTAATGTTGGGGGGAGGTGTGGAAAGAGAGGCAGAAGAAAAAGGCAGCTCAGAAAGCCAGTCAAGATCTGCTTCGCTGGATTCATAGAAACAGTCAGACTCTTCCTCTTTATAGGAAGAGTCTGAATCAGAGCCAGCAGCATCTTCTTGGTAGGGGGTACATGCAGGCCTGTGAGTTTCCTCTGCAAGTCCACCGTGCTCTTTGGATATTTTCTTTCTCTTAGTTGATGTGTGTGTAATGGGGCTAGTTGCATTTTCTTCAGTACTATGTCCGGAAACATGAGAGAGAGAATGATCTAGAGGTAGCATCTCCTGCAGAGAAGGGATCTGTTTGATTGTCCTGTAAGGGGGAGAATTACTCTGGTAGATGATGATATTGCTGAAATCATGATCAATTAGCCTCCCAGAATGAGGGTCAAAGTGCTGATACATGCCTGGAGGCCCAACATTTTCAGGAAGTGGCACCTCCTTGTTTAACCTCTGGTCTTTCTTTAGATTGTGTTTCAGATCCTCCCCATTGTTATCACTCTTTAACTGGTTATCTTTCTCATCTAGATCTGTCTCCATTTTTGACTCCTGCTCCGTCACCTTTGCAGTTTCAGTACCACTATGTGCTTCTTCCTCATATTTTTCCTCTGCAGCAATTTCGCTTTCAGTAGTTTTGACTCGCTCTTCTTTATGCTCACTCAGCCTCTCTTCACCTGGTTCCTCTTCACCTGGTTCCTCTTCATTTGGGCCTGACTGGGCCTCGTGCTTCTCATCAGCAGGTTGTAGTTCATGCTGGCTCACACCTTCAACTGGCTCTGCTTCTGCGGTGTAGAAGTCAGTCTGTGAATGACCCCCAGACTCATCTGAGTCACTCTTGGTCTCTCTCTTTTGTTCAGGATCTGTCATGTTTGGGTCATGGCTATCCAAAGAGGGTTCTTCTGAGTTTGGATTTGCCCACTCTGGAAAGGTACTGGTGTTGTTGGTGTTGTCTGGTATCATCTGTGTGGGGCTCTGCGGCTGCTGGGGGGAGTGTAGAGGCAGATTCGACACCTCACTTACTCCCTCCAAGTCACTTTCTGTGTCTAACTCATGTTCACAAACTGGTCTGTCCATTTCTCTCTGGGTAGATTCTGTAGCATCTGGCTGAGCGTTTGCTTCCTCCTGTGATGACTTTGAATCCGGTTCAGGTGGTGTCTCTTTCAAAGCAGGTTGTTCAGGAGTGGAGGACGACTGCAGATCTGACTCTTTCTCCTCACTAGATCCCTCTGATTCACCAACTGAGACTGTTTCATTTATCTTCTCAAAGCTTGGTGAATCAGTTTGTGGGAGCTCTTCCTCTGTAGGTGTTACTGCGGCCTGGTCTGAGTTTGCATCTGCTTCTTCTTGTTCGCTGGTGTTGTCCTCAGCCGTATTCTGACCATGTTGGGCCAGAGGGCCCAAAGACTGAGGCCTGGGAAGGGTGTCAAGAAGAGACTCTTCCCCATCTGACCTGTCCTCCAAACCTGAAATATAGAATGATAATTATATGTAAATGATAAAAGACTCAACTACCAGTCTGCTTAAGAGTGCTGAAAGAGGATAAATCATTCAGTCAGGCTTAGTTTGAAATCATTCTGAATCTGAATGGAACAGTCCAGTAAAGATCAACGTGAATATAGCCTCCTGCTTTCAACACACGGTTTCTAAACTATCCAGAATTAAGAAATGTGGTGGTTATGGGTCCTCTTTAACATTTATTAGCAATACAATACTTAAATATGAAGATTTATTTATTATTCAGTCTTAATATCAATGTGTTTCATTGGTGTTAAGTTATCTACAGTGAGAGACAAACAAACCTGACCTGTCTGTGTGTCTGCTGGGTTTTTTTTTGCTGGGTGAATGTTTGGTAGAACTGAAGCCTGTGCTTGCCTCGATTCAATGACCACCATCCTTTCACCTATCACAATATCTGTAAAGAATGAACAGTCATGACCAGTAAAATGAAACTGCTGCACCCTTTATATTTTTGTATCAGTTATAATAATATCAGTATGGATAACTTGGTCATATTTGGACTTCATCAACTAGTGAATCTATATTTTCTGTTTGTTTAGTGCAATGTGTTGTTTTCTCGACGATACCCCCATGATGGAGACTTGGTTATCTGGAAGAGTTATATTACTCAAATATTTATGGAAAGATTATTGGAATACCCTGGGTGAGTTTGTTTCTCTGTGATTTTTTCCCATAAATGACAAATCTACAAATGTACAATATACAGAAAATGCATTAGTAAAATCTTGCATAACCTGATAATATTTGGACTTCGTCATCATCCAGTGAATCTATATTTTCTGTAGAATGAACAAAGTGAAATTAAAATCAGGTTTATAATCTCACATGTTCTCAGCTTGCTTATCAATCTGCACAGCAGGGTAGGAAATTAATTCCTCTTTTAACAAAGGCTTTGTTTGCCCTTGTGATATTATGTTTCAGCGGCATTTCGGATAATTTCCAGGGCAATACCTTAGTTCAGTGATACTCAACTTGCGGCCCGCGGGCTGTGGCGCCCGCGATGGAATTGCAAAAAAATAAAAAATAAAAAATACAGTGCACCTGAACGCACCTGAACGCAACATGCAAGATACCCGCTGAATAAGTGTCCAAATGTTCATGTCATTCTGGCCAATACTCCACTTCTGTTATAGTATTTCAGTCTGGAATATGGAATATCTTTCAATAATCTATGATTTAGCTGCTAAATTGTCAAATACTGCCGTCTGCTCGCTACCCAGGCACTTATGTATGTACTTAACGTAACTAACTATCCGGTGTGCACAACATTGTCAGACTAAACTCCGGCTGACACCCCAAAAACCTACAATCCGCTACAGAAAAATGTAGATTGTTTGTTTATTAACTGGCCCCTGGCCTTCTATCATTTCACGAAAGTGGCCCCCGGGCAAAGCAAGTTGAGTATCCCTGCCTTAGTTCATCTATGTTACATGACAGACCAATATTTAACGACTCTTATCCAAGCATACCGTAATTCTTCCAATAAGAGCCCGGGCGGTTATTATGCTAAAGCAATTTGGACCCGGCGGTAAAAGGAAGACCCAGTGGCAATTAGAGTCAGGCGGTTATTTCCATTTGGGCATAATTGAGCCAGGCGATTATTTATTTTTTTACAGAAATGCCTGCTCAGCAAAAATGGAAAGTATCAAATTGCTTATTTAAACCAGTGAGATAGTACTTAGTACACACAAAAGGGTAGGTACAGGCAGTTTAAACCAGTGAGATAGTACTTACACACAAGAGGGTAGGTACAGGCAGTTTTGAACATGCCTAGTATTGTACAACGGACTGGAATGAACGAAAACAATTGATAGCCTTCGCCTTCATTGCCATCATCATCAAACTACTGTATCAGTTCATTGCTCTCCTCTTCTTCCTCTGCCAAGCAGCCATACCATATTTTAAACAAGTAACATTAGCCTACCGCTCACACATTCAGTTGTTTGTGTTTCATTGGAAAGAAGTCATAGCAACGTTATTAGTCTCGCTTGCCAGACACTAGCGTTAGACAAAACAAGGAGACTTACCAAATAGTAGGTAGACGCCAAGTTTCCAATACATGTCCAGTATAATGGGTATAATCCATACTGCATTTATGATCGCTGTTCCGCTGAGAGGAATGCACTTTTACAAGGCACAACTGAGCTACGTTAGCGTAAGTTGCCCACTGCTCCTGGTTAGACAGCGTCTCAGCACGTTGCCTACAGGAATCCATAGCATTAAACAATGCGGTATGCATACTTGAAACATGTCGGTTACAGCATGTATAAATAAAATATAAAACTGTCTGACAGGATGAAACTTCCGCCTGACTTCCTCCAAAACAACGTCATTACCGTTTCTTGCTCTCTCGTGCTTCGGGTGTGTTCGGTAGCTCGCGGCTTGGTTCGTGACGACAAAAACAACAATAACAACGGTAACCAAAAAAATATTCCATTTCCGGCCCCGGCGGCAAAAAGAGGCAGGCGCTTATTATGCTAAATCAATTTGGAAATGGAAGACCCGGCGGCAATTAGAGTACCGGCGCTTATTAGAAGAATTACGGTATTTTATTTCTAAAAGTTCATTAACAATCACAGTTAAAAATCCTATTAAATCTGTCTGGGATGTTATGTACTGTTGGCAAAATCCTTTCAAATAACATGTAGACCAACAGACAGTACATAGATACATAGAGTACTGTAGTGCTATCCAGTCCATCCTCCAACCCCATAGACCCTTTGACAGCTTTTTTAGGCCCTGCCTGGCAAGAGAGGGTCAGCGACTGTTTCTATTTCATTTCAATGTTTCCAGTCCTGACTCAATGTTTCTAGTCCTGACTCAATGTTAGTCCTGACTCAATGTTTCCAGTCCTGACTCAATGTTAGTCCTGACTCAATGTTTCCAGTCCTGACTCAATGTTTCCAGTCCTGACTCAATGTTTCCAGTCCTGACTCAATGTTTCCAGTCCTGACTCAATGTTTCCAGTCCAGACTCAATGTTTCCAGTCCTGACTCAATGTTAGTCCTGACTCAATGTTAGTCCTGACTCAATGTTTCCAGTCCTGACTCAATGTTTCCAGTCCTGACTCAATGTTTCCAGTCCTGACTCAATGTTTCCAGTCCTGACTCAATGTTAGTCCTGACTCAATGTTTCCAGTCCTGACTCAATGTTTCCAGTCCTGACTCAATGTTTCCAGTCCTGACTCAATGTTAGTCCTGACTCAGTGTTAGTCCTGACTCAATGTTTCCAGTCCTGACTCAATGTTTCCAGTCCTGACTCAATGTTTCCAGTCCTGACTCAATGTTTCCAGTCCTGACTCAATGTTTCCAGTCCTGACTCAATGTTTCCAGTCCTGACTCAATGTTTCCAGTCCTGACTCAATGTTTCCAGTCCTGACTCAATGTTAGTCCTGACTCAATGTTAGTCCTGACTCAATGTTTCCAGTCCTGACTCAATGTTTCCAGTCCTGACTCAATGTTTCAGTCCTGACTCAGCGGGTGGTGTGCTTATCGAAAACCTAGTGGGCTAGTGAACAAGCTGGCCAGCTAGTAGCTTTGCGCTACCTGTCACTGAGGTAAATAACGCTAGGAGGGGATGGGGGAGAGGGTTATGCAGGTACGGATGCCTAGCTGGCCACTTTCAGTCACACTTTGCAAATACAGGACAAAATCCGGATACGCTTCGCAAATACAGAAAGTTATCTTTATTTTATATGGGGGCATTTAAAAAAAATCCTCTCAATTCCAGTGGCAATTATATATTTTTTACATGTAATTTCCCCTGAGCCCCCGCTAATTTCTTAGCCTGCTGCACAGATATGCACAAAACACACACACACACACACACACACACACACACACACACACACACACACACACACACACACAAATGTAAGCAGGAATAATGGATATGTTATATTAACACTTCTACACATAAAAACCACTAAATCAAGAGACTGCCCAACAATAAATTAACGTGTCTTAAAGTGAAAACTTTTGTGCATACCTTTTCTTTTCTTCTGGATAAATGTGACACATTTTGCTGGACGATGTGCTGACTGCTTTTCCTTTCCTCTCTTTTTTATTCCCTTTTTTCTTCTCCTTCCCACTGTTGGAGCCAAGAGCCAGATGAGGGTCAATGCTTACAGCAAGCCACACTCACGCCTACTGGGCATACAGTTTTCTCTGCAAATGTTGGTTCTCCATGACTAAATAAGCACAAACACTGTCCCTTTACAGATCAAGCTCCTATATGATCACATGAGCCCTTACAAAATATACATGTGAAATGTTACAAATAGCTTTGAGAACACATGGACATTATCTAATGTACTGTATGGACTACTTCTGCATGTTGCTGGAAAATGTGAAAATTGATATTTCTCCCTCAGTACACCAATGAGAGATTTTGTGATCAACTTCCCTATGAAGGTGCTACTGTATTTGGAAAAACAACTTGACTGTACCTCGTTTCCAAAAGAATATACTACATAGAACCAAGGTGAAGAGGAGGATGCTGCTGCTGGTGAACACAATAATCTGAAAAGCTGTCGTTGCAGCTACATGTAGAACTGCACAGAAACACAACAAATATAAAGTCACACCACAGCAGTTTTGGTAGGAGTAGACCTGCATTAGACAGCCCCACTTTCCCTAAAGCAAAATTCCTTATAGCATAATGATGTTAGACATTTTAGTCTAGATTTTTTAACATGAACACTCTTTCTGCAGTCTGTACATCTCAAAGGTACAACCAAGAGTTATCTACTGTAAGCTTTATGCACAAGATCATTGAAGCAGACATAAGCACTTTTCTCTGTTTCATTTTGTGTTTCGCTAATGTTTCCACTGGAAAGGAAATCTCTGCTGGGTTTAAAAGATGCAAGATACAGTCTATGATAGTTTGTTTAGTGCAATGTGTTGTTTCTCGATGATACCCCCATGATGGAGCCTTGGTTCTCTACAAGAGTTATTCATGTTCGCAAATATTTATGGAAAGATAATCGGAGTGTGTGAGTTTGTTTCTGGGTGATTTCTTTTTTCTTAAATGACAAATCTACAAATGTACAATATAGAAAATGTGTTAGTAAAATCTTACCTAGGTAGCAATAGTGTGCAGTGAATGTGGCATTTTTTGCACTCACAGGGTTGCTCACCCCACAACTGTACACTGTATCGTCATGTTTCCCCCCCAGGGATATTGTTAACTCAGGGCCACGCTGCAGCCCCTCAGGCAGCCACCAGTCAAACTTCATCAATGCTGGAGGGCCTCTGGGTTCTGCAGAGCACAGCAGCATCGCCTGGACTTTAGACGTGTCGTTAATCACACAGGATATAGAGGGCTCAGCCACTTCATCTGAAAATACACGCCAGACAAATCAGAACTAATGATGGGACACACCAGGGTTGGGGTCAATTCTATGGGCTGATTTATGTGCCACCTCAAATTGAATTCGAATTGCTCAACTTGAATTCGAAATTTTGAATTTTGAATTTGAATTGCTCTTTTTGAATTCGAAATCTTTCATTTTGAAATTGAATTGCTCTATTTGAATTCGAATTTTTTCATTTTGAAATTGAATTGCTCTATTTGAATTAGAATTTTTTCATTTTGAAATTGAATTGCTGTTTTTTATTTTGAAATTTTTATTTTTTAATGTGAATTGAAAAACTCAATCTGAATAGCATAATTTTAAACTGAATTTATTTGCTTTGAAATTATTCAGTTTCCACATTCCTATTTCAAAATTCAATTAAAAATTTTCAGAATCTTGTGTTCAAAAATTTCAACATGTGTGTGCGCCATCCGGGTCCTCAAGGAGGAAGAGGAGGAAGGAGGAAGAGCAATCGAGCGCTGATTGACCTAACTCCTTTTTGGCCGAGGCACCACACACCCACTCCCGCTAGAACTATTTGGTCTTGTTGTATTCAGGTTCGCTACAATCATAGAAGACCACTTTGAGTTTAACAAGGATGTTTATACAGTATATATCATTGAACAGTACATGACAATAAAATAATAAATGATAGAGCCAGGCTGTAACGTTATTTCAATCATGAGAGGCCAGTCGGTAAGATTTAACAAACTTTATTTAGCAATCGGCATGCATGGCAAATACTTTGGCGCATGACTCCATTAGCCAGTGGCGCTGCTCTTGAGGCAAGAGGAGGGCATCTGCTTAGGCTAGGAGATCCCCCCCCCGTGGGGGATCAGGAGTCACGACTCGTTGGTGGCGGACTGGGGAGGTGGGTGGGGCAAAACAACGCTCCGGAGGAGGGCTCAAGGGAGATGGACTGCTGTGAAGCTGCTGCTGTTATGATCGGCCAGAGAGAGAGAGGTGACGTAGAACCCTTGCTATATATATGAGAATTAACTGACGTCATATCTGACGTCATTACGGACGTCATACTAAGACTTTGACTGACCACGTCATACTAGAACTTGATTGACGTCAGGGGTGATCGGATTAGATTATGCACGAATGGCCTTCAGCTTGAACTATGGTCTAGAGACCTCACTTCAATCATGAGAGGCCAGTCGGTAAGATTTAACAAACTTTATTTAGCAATCGGCATGCATGGCAAATACTTTGGCGCATGACTCCATTAGCCAGTGGCGCTGCTCTTGAGGCAAGAGGAGGGCATCTGCTTAGGCTAGGAGATCCCCCAAAAGGAAGATCTGATTACCGGAGGTTAATTGAGATCTGCGGGCACCGGTAGTTGGTTGTACTTTTCTGGCCTTCGACCTTTTTTAACGACTTATGGCTACTTGCGGCTGGCGCTTCCCAACTCGGTCGGGCCTTCGATCTTGACCCCCCTACTTGCGTTGCGGCTGGCGCTTCCCAGCTCGGTCGGGCCTTGCGCGCCGCACGACTTGGCCTTCTGACTGACCCTGACTCTCTCTCTCGACTCTCTCTCTCCCCCAAAAATGATCCGGGAGATTTACTGCGCCTACTGGGCGCTGTGCTTTTCGGGGAGCCACCACCAACGAGACATTTTGGCACGGAGCCCGGGACACTGTTTGTTGCCATGCTCGCCGATTGAGGAAGGAGGGTTCTTTGGGCCACGGTATGGCCGCCTGCTCCGGGCGGGTGTAGCTGGAGAGCTGATGAAGACCAGCTGGAGCGTCCTCTTGAGGTGCTGGATGACTTAGGGGTTGGTGACTTAGTGACTTAGGGGTTCCCAACTTGGCCTGGGTGACTTAGAGATTTCCCGACTGGGCGCTGGACTTGGATGACTTAGGGCAGTGGTTCCCAACCTTTTCCAACTCAGGGCCCACTTTTATGTCTCAAAAATGTTCGCGGCCCACCTCCGACCCCATAAATACAAAGGCCATATAATGCGTTCTCAGAGCACTTTTTTATTGAAAATTGAACATAAAGGACTGAACTGAATACAGGAGAAACATGTTGGAAGCTCCACAGTCACTAACACAGCACCTGTAACATGTTGCAACACCTTCAGTATTAAAGTTTTCAAGGAGCTGTCCACACACACACACACACACACACACACACACACACACACACACACACACACACACACACACACACACACACACACACACACACACACACAATCATTCAAGGAGCTGTCCATCAGCACCACACAGATGTCAGAAATGACAAGCAAGGGGCTGTCTGTAACAGGCTAATTAACAAATGATTAATAAATAACGGTATCCTTCAACAATGGAAAAATGCATTCTCATAACAATTTGACATCCAATATCAGATCCAAACAAAATCCAAATATCAGAAGAAAGCCCATTAAATCGATAGGGTTACAAATAAACACAAACCCAATATAAAGATGATGTAAAGATGAAACTTCAATTCAAGCAAAAGCAATAACATCAAAGAAACAAAAATCATACTTTTTCAAGTATGATTTTTCAAAATCTTTCAAAAAAAAAATTGATTTTTTTTTTTTTTTTTTTTCAAAAATCATACTTTTTTGGAAATGATTTGGCGGCCCACTTGCAATACCTTCGCGGCCCACCAGGGGGCCGCGGACCACAGGTTGGGAATCACTGACTTAGGGGTTGGTGACCCGACTTGGCCTGGGTGACTTAGTGGCTTCCCAACTTGGCGCTGGGGCCAGTCTGAGGCCTGAGCCTGATGTAGCGAGCCATGGGGAGTAGATTGTTTCCAGGAGTTAGGATGACTTAGGGGTTGGTGACTTAGTGACTTAGGGGTAGGTGACTTAGTGACTTAGGGGATGGCTTAGGGGTTGGTGACTTAGTGGCTTAGGGGATGACTTAGGGGTTGGTGACTTAGTGGCTTAGGGGATGACTTAGGGGTTGGTGACTTAGTGGCTTAGGGGGTGATTTAGGGGTTGGTGACTTAGTGGCTTGGGGGATGACTTAGGGGTTGGTGACTTGGTGGCTTAGGGGCTGGTGACTTAGTGGCTTAGGGGGTGACTTAGGGGTTGGTGACTTAGTGGCTTGGGGGATGACTTAGGGGTTGGTGACTTGGTGGCTTAGGGGTTGGTGACTTAGTGGCTTAGGGGGTGACTTAGGGGTTGGTGACTTAGTGGCTTGGGGGATGAACTTAGGGGTTGGTGACTTGGTGGCTTAGGGGTTGGTGACTTAGTGGCTTAGGGGGTGACTTAGGGGTTGGTGACTTAGTGGCTTGGGGGATGACTTAGGGGTTGGTGACTTGGTGGCTTAGCGGTTGGTGACTTAGTGGCTTAGGGGGTGACTTAGGGGTTGGTGACTTAGTGGCTTGGGGGATGAACTTAGGGGTTGGTGACTTGGTGGCTTAGGGGATGGCTTAGGGGTTGGTGACTTAGTGGCTTAGGGGGGTTGGTGACTTAGTGGCTTAGGGGATGACTTAGGGGTTGGTGACTTAGTGGCTTAGGGGTGACTTAGGGGTTGGTGACTTAGTGGCTTAGGGGATGACTTAGGGGTTGGTGACTTGGTGGCTTAGGGGATGACTTAGGGGTTGGTGACTTGGTGGCTTAGGGGTTGGTGACTTAGTGGCTTAGGGGTTCCCAACTTGGCCTCGGTGACTTAGTGACTTCCCGACTTGGCGCTGGACTTGGATGACTTAGGGTTGGTGACTTAGTGGCTTAGGGGATGACTTAGGGGTTGGTGACTTAGTGGCTTAGGGGATGACTTAGGGGTTGGTGACTAGGTTTTTTTTTTTTTTTTTTTTTTTTTATTACTATTGTTATTAGTGGGCGTTTAAAGATGGGATGATCGGATCGCAGACCAGGTAGATTGTCAATCAACTCGCTTTATTTAATCAAACACGAGGGACACCTACGGTACATGTGGTGTTTTCAAAGCAAAGTGAATCAATATTTCTTGTTTGGTGGGGGGCGGGTCCTTTGCGGGCAGCGGGAGCGGGGGTGGGCGTCCCCGCAGGTGCTACATGCGTGCAGGAAATTACATTTGGGATATGTGCACACGTTTTCATTGAAATATCTGCAAAGGTAGTCGGGGGAATGGGCATGCACCTGGGAGGACCCACTGGTGTCGGGCGCCCAGGAGGGGGCGGGGCTGGGGGCGGCGCCAGACTGAAAGGCCGCCTTTGGGCAGAATTGTGCAGAGTGCCCCGGTTCGCCGCACGAGTGGCAGGTGTTCACCGGCCGCCCGCTAACCAGCGACATGAAGATCTGCATGTCCATAATGGACCAGTTAAGCCGCGTATTAGCCCGGGTGATCATCAGGGCGGCTTTAGCGGAGAATGCTTTATGATACTGGTAGAATAATTTACCGTGGTTGGAGTAGATGTCCACTATTAGCGCTATATATAAATCTAGCTCGTGGCGGCGCTCTGGGTACACCTCACAGATCACGTCGCGGTAGACGCCGAACGTGTTCAGGAAGTCACATAGGGAGAGGTCTTTGGACAGGCGGGGGTCGGACGACTTTAAATAGACAGGGCCATCTGGGTCACCCCCGACCTTCCTTTTGCACTCGGGGGATGGCAGGAGTATGCTAACTAAATTGATGTCTCTGCCCTTCAAAATCTGGGATCTCAACCTGGGAGACACATCGGCACAGGGAGAAACAAAAGGCATACCAAATGAGATGGCGGGCGTGGCGGACGCCAGGGTGTTCATCTGGGCGGGTTGGGCGGTTGTGAGGAGCACGTTGGCTTGCTGCGTGGGCGGGGGCGGGATCGGCTGCTGCGCTGGCTGGGCTGTGGCGAACGTGGGGGGAAAGGGGGGGGGGGTTTCCAGGGCCATCAGACGAGCATCCACTGATCTGCTAGCATCTAGCAGGGACAGCAGAATGGCTCTTGACGACCCCTGTCGGCTCGGCGGAGCTGCGAATGGTGCCGTTTCCGCTTCCGGGGCGGCGGCCTGGAGGTCAGTGCGACCAGGAAGGACATGGCGTCTCGCGGTGGCCCCGCGGCCTGTATTTCCCCGGCGTCTCCCCGCTCTCGGAGCGGCTGCCTCTGCTGATCTTCGTCCGCGGCCTCTCGCACGTCCGCGCCGAGCGGCCTCCCCCTCTGGCACGCTCGCGCGCGTTCTTGGGCGACCGGGCGCACGCGGCACTTCGTCATCTGCTCTCCTTCCAAGGGCCGTCGCAGTGGCGCGCCCCGTGCCACGGGAACGCGCGCCGGGCCCTTTCATCGTGGCTGCGTTGGCGGCCTGTGGACCGGCCGCTTCGCCAACGTCTTCATCAGACGTCTCGGAAAGCAAGAACGCACCGTGGCCGATCTGGAACGGGGTCTCGTTGGCTGAGCTGCTGTCGCTGTCCGTGGACTGCTCTGGCTCGGAGCTCGACATGCCGGGAATGGAGTGGGAAGCGTTGAGGAATATGCGGGGAATATCTGCGTTGGATTTCCACGGGTAGAGAAGGCTTGAGGGTGCTGATTCGGTCTCCGGATATGGTGCAAAACAACGCTCCGGAGGAGGGCTCAAGGGAGATGGACTGCTGTGAAGCTGCTGCTGTTATGATCGGCCAGAGAGAGAGAGGTGACGTAGAACCCTTGCTATATATATGATAATTAACTGACGTCATATCTGACGTCATTACGGACGTCATACTAAGACTTTGACTGACCACGTCATACTAGAACTTGATTGACGTCAGGGGTGATCGGATTAGATTATGCACGAATGGCCTTCAGCTTGAACTATGGTCTAGAGACCTCACAACAAGCTTTTCCCCACATATCCTGTTCTACGCAACTCGAGTGAACATACACAGCCTTGCACACACGCAATAGAACACAACACAACACTGAACAGTCTGTTACACTATCAACAAAGCAAGGACTAAAGTTTTACCGAATCCCGTCAACTCATACTGCTTTTAATGCTAACCGTAGGTGTCTTTGGTTGCAAGCCGAAAGAGGAAATCGTTAAAAATGCCCGACTTTGCAGTGCTCGCTCATTTCATATCAGGTAAACTGTAGTAGGCTGCTAGCAACAGCCACATCGCTCGGTTAGGTAACAACCAAGTAACGTTAAATAATGTCATTATTGAGTTGAACTGATTGGAACGAGGACATCATTAAAAATGCCCGACTTTGTAGTGCTCTTCATAATCAGGTAAGCTGCCTGAAACTGTAGGCTGCTCAACATCGCTCGTTTAGTTAACGACCAAGTAACGTTACATAATGTCATTATTGAGTTGTGTGCATTATCAACATAACAATATATCTTTGCAAGTTACAGAATAATTATCTACGCTATCCCCAGTTATAAAGGAATGCACGATATGTATTGCTGGCCACTAGGCTTGGCCAATTGACAGCGCCAGTGCTTATGGGTCTGTAAGACATATCCCATTAACCAACATTAATTTCGATGCATAACATTGCTTATCACTAGGCGATAAGCTGTGGTAGTAAGCCGAAAACTGCATTTTAAAACTAAAATATAACTGTGTGTTGCAGATGGGCACAGAGCAGTCCTGACAGCGGGGCTTTTACACAGTTCTCACTGTCTGTCAATGCTGGGCTGACGGCTTTTGCCTACACGATGCGCGCGCAGCTCAATGTTGACAAGCTGTATAAGGGGTCTATACTGTATAAACATCCTTGTTCAACTCAAAGTGGTCTTCTATGATTGTAGCGAACCTGAATACAACAAGACCAAATAGTTCTAGCGGGAGTGGGTGTGTGGTGCCTCGGCCAAAAAGGAGTTAGGTCAATCAGCGCTCGATTGCTCTTCCTCCTTCCTCCTCTTCCTCCTTGAGGACCCGGATGGCGCACACACATGTTGAAATTTTTGAACACAAGATTCTGAAAATTTTGAATTGAATTTTGAAATAGGAATGTGGAAACTGAATAATTTCAAAGCAAATAAATTCAGTTTAAAATTATGCTATTCAGATTCAGTTTTTCAATTCACATTAAAAAATAAAAATTTCAAAATAAAAAACAGCAATTCAATTTCAAAATGAAAAAATTCTAATTTAAATAGAGCAATTCAATTTCAAAATGAAAAAATTTGAATTCAAATAGAGCAATTCAATTTCAAAATGAAGAATTTCGAATTCAAAAAGAGCAATTCAAATTCAATTTGAGGTGGCACATAAATCAGCCCATACAATTCCAATTAAACTGAAGAATTGGAATTTGGGGAAACGGGTCTTACCACAGATCACATAAAATTAATTCTGTTTAACAGTTAATCCCTACATACATAGGCTATCCTTTCAACCTAAACTCAAATGTTAAGATGTTTCTAGTAATGCTCTGAATGTTCATCACATTATTGGCCTACTCTCTGTTCCTATACTTAATGCACCATGCCACTGTATCAGCACTGACTCTTCTTATGTTAGTCCTCTGTGTATCATTGCAACACATACAAAGTTGTTACAAAGTGTTACAATCTCAAAGAGATTTTTAAAGCCTTGAGCTGTGAAGTACTTCTTCCCTTCAAGTCCTTTATAAAATATTATAAAATGGAGCGGCATTTAAAGCCGTCGTAAAATACTCTATAAACACACTGCATCACAGTATTACTGCGCCATGTAGAAGCCACAATATTGACCATGGCAGAAATATCTGAAACATTTATGCCGCCATGACAGTCTCCCCTCATCTCCCATAAGCCACAATATTGTTATAATATCAACAACTATAGTTGTTGATATTATAACAATATTATATATATATATGTTATAATATCAATATATTATTTGTTATATTATACATAATCTATTATTATAACAACAACAACAGGAAGTGTTATGAGTGGTTTCTTTTGTAAGCGGCACATGTGTCCTCTTGGTGTGGTTGAACCTGCTCAGCAGCTTAAAATAGGTCATCATAACCACTCAGTCAAACAATGAATGTTGAATAATTTTGCCAATTCCCTTCATTCATATATTGATCTATATTGATCTATGTAATCTATGTTCAGGAAGACAGACTCAAAAACTCACCTATGACCTTCACAATATGATGTGAATAATGACTCATTTTGTTCACGGTTATGTTTGATTCATAGCGTCCACTGTCTTGGTGAGTGAGGTCTTTGATAATGAGCTTTCCACTGTCTGAGTCCAGATCAACTCTGTTTGTGTAGGTGCTGTACGGTGTCTCCTGACCACCATTAAACTCTACCACTTTGTCACCATCATGTTTCCACAGAATATGTTCAGGTTTTCCAGAGAAAGTTGGGCTCAATATGGCCTTCATCCCCTTGCGTGTGTATTGTGGATCAGGATCTTGTCCTGCACATGGACACAGAGACAGAGAAGGTGCACAGCCTCAGGTTCTCTCCAAAAACATGTGGCACCATGGCACGTGTGCTAAAGAGTTAGTGGTTTTCTGAATTTCTGAATTTACATTTTAGCCTACTGATTATAGTACAGAAATACCCCCCCCCCCCCCCCCCCAAAAAAAAAACCCCAACAACAGCAACAACAACAACAATAACAACAACAAACAAACAAACAAAAAAGAAAAACCAAAAACAAATAATTAAAATAAAGTAAAATTGCACGCCCCCAGGGCAGATATAGTAAAAGCGTTCGGGGACCACCAGGGGGCCTCACTAGTGATGTCACACATGGCTGTCATAAATCACTGATGATGTAACATGCAGTAATGATGTCATAAATCACAGATGACAAGTAATTGTGATGTCATGACATCAGCCTTAATGACATCAGCCTTCCACATACAGAGAGCCAAAGTCCCTCCCCTTCCAGTCAGGCCCTATGCGAACCAGCCGTCGGAAAAAAAGAATGGGGAGAGACAATCATTTTTTTGATGATTATTCTCTTTATATTGGAGGCTATAAACTGTTTGAATATTTGCCTTTGCTGTTTGACTCTGAAGAAGACGCTGTGTGTCTTGAAACATCAGTCTTTACCAGTGGGCAAGCCCACCCCCTTCCCTCTGATGATGCGGAAGAAAAACTGTAGTTCCTCGAATGGCCACTAGGCGTCGGGGGCATTCCCCCCATGTTAAAATGCCCCACTTTGTAAGAGGATTAAACATCTTTCCAGCGAGGGGCAAAACATGGGTTTGGTCTATATACCCGTTTGGAGTAAAATAGATGATAGAAAAGGGGGTGATTGACAGATCGCCTGTCCAGTGATCGTACAGCTTGTCGATCACGGACTAGTCTCTTAAAACAGACTGTCTCATCTACATCCGGCGAATGCAGCTATACAGTCTGTACGTTACACCCCCAGAACATGCACAAGGAAGTTGGGAAAAAAACCTTCAGACAGGAAAGAAGTTCGACAGAATCCGACCAATCACGACACGTGTGTCCACGAAAAATGCGGAATATTGGATTCTGATTGGACTAATGAGCGGAAGACCCGCCTTTCTGCGATTCTGATTGGACTAATGAGCGGAAAACCCGCCTTTCTACTTCCCATTCCGGTTAGTGCATGATTCTCCCCCACGAAGTACAGACGGTATGGCGGAAGCATTTGAAAATTGCGGAAGGACTCTCTACCCATTCCCTCCCACTCTGCTGATGAAAAATCAAGATGGTGACGGCCAACGTTTGAACTCCGCCAGGAAATCTAAATTTAATGGGATAGCAATGTCCATATTATTTATGTTTATGGTCTATACACCTTATTAAATCTATTTACCAGTTAAATTGTGTGTTCTCAGTCTCTTTGGGTTCAGCCACTTTGAAGTGGCCCATCGGGAAATGAAAATGTAGCCTATTTAAATAGAATTATCAACAATAACAATCAAGGAAGTTACATGCTTGTAGGCTAGAGAGGAAGAAGAAGCGCGCATGCACGCACATGTTGTGTTGAACCAACCAACAACCAATACGAATTGTTTAATCTGGCAATAAAGAAATGTGAACTTGACATGCTATTTTAATTGTCAAGTTGTGTCTTTAGACTGTGTGCAGTTTCCCCACTTGAATGAGATAGATGCATCTACTCCGAATACTTTGCTGGATTCCACTCAATGACCAAACAGTTTTTTCTTTTCCACCTTTTATTTTGGCAACTTTGGAAGTTTAGTTTGACAGTTCCTTTTTCTTCCGTTTGTCATTTCCTTTAGCCATTAGATGTTGACATTTCAGTTCAGTTTGATTATCAATCAGTGTCGTTAGTTAGCTTGATCATCAATTAGTGTCGTTAGTTAGCTTGATCATCAATTAGGTAAAAAACCTTTGAATAGAAACAGAAAAGAAACATTATATAAAATATGCTATTGCAATATAAATATCACAGCAACAGACAAATATATATGCATCTGTAAATACTTCAAAGACATTATGCATCAGCACTGTTTTCCCACATTAAGCAAATAGGTAATCTCAGTTTCTCAATGCTCAGTTTTTATCCTTTAGCTTAGCATCAGGTGGTAATGTATTTTAATTGAATTTTAACACTATTTAAAACCATATTTATTTAACACACTATTTAATTATTCATTCATCAGTCATTTTTAAACACCCATTTTAACCATGACTAATTAAAACCATCTGCAATTATTGCACTATTTTTATACTTTTTATCATCCATTTTTTACACCAGGTTAGTGACTAAAGTACTTTTAAACAAAACCAGCGCCTTTTATCATCACCAATTATCTGTGCTTTTACCCAAACAAACATCCATCAAATGTGCACATAAAGTTACAACCCACAAACGATATTGTCAATAAATAGCCCAGCTTGCGCCTGAAGACAGTTAACGTTGATGAGCCACGTAAGTTGGTCAGAGTGGCTATTAATAGCAGCAGCGATCACACGGAAAAGTCTCGTCTTAACCATTTATGTTCCTCCTCTTACCGGCTGTCACTCGGGTTTTGTAGACGTCCTGCACAGTCTGTTTGCACAGCGCGGTGTTTGCACAGCTTTGTTTGCTCTGCTAACGTGATGCTGGCTAGCTGGTGCTCATCTCTTCCGGACTGCTTTTACTGTGACACTCGTGTTTCATTTTAAATGGTCCGTGCAGCAGGGCAGACGTTCCATCCAGTTTGCTGTCGGTGAACTCCTGCCTGTTGCGTGACTTATTTATCCACATTTTTATTTACATTTTGAAAGCTTTTATTCTTTTGCTCAGAGTCTTAATATACTTCCAGAAAACTCCAGTTTGACTTGACATTAATAGCCTACTCAAAAATGCACCTCCCACTATACAGCAAAGAGAGGAGTCAATAGTTTCTTGATATATGCCATTCAGATCAGAATAATTAGTCTAGTCATTAAGTTTGCTGATAATATTTCTATCATGTTAAGTCTGTGTCATGTTAACTGGTGTAGGCCTATTCAGAGCAAATAGGGAGATATAGAGCATTATCATCATGCTATATATCTCCCTCTTTGCTCTGAATGAGTGAGAAAAGGAGAAAATACTGAATAATTACATCACAACAGTATTCTAATGTTAATTAAAAATGAGATATTCCTCTAAATATGGCTAAAAAAGGTAAAAAAAACATTTTTTATTTATTTCAAATGATATATTACTCTAAATATGGCAAAAAAAGGGGGGGGGGGCAAAAAAGGTTTGGCGGCGCCGCCAAATCCGCCTCCCCTTGCCATGTCTGGACCTCCCCAATTTCGAAACCCTGGATATGGGCCTGTTAAGGGCCCTATCTTTGTACGGCGCTATCATTTGCGCTGCCTTTGCGCTGCGTTTGCGTGCCTCTTATTGCTATCTTCCCAGCACACCGTCCAGTTTTGCGCTGTGATGACACAGGTGTAGGCGTGGCCCAGGCGTGTCGGTGGGCCTCTAGCCTATCATGTGTCTCGCGCAAGTGTCATTTAGCGCTGTGGGGAAGATACCGTCGGTATGTGGCGAGCGCAAAGAGAGGTTTGGGAGTTACCCGTTCCAAAATAGGCGGTTCAGTGCAATGTGTTCGGAAAAAATTGCCTTGGGTGCTCTCAATTTTAACGCCAGGAAATAGCTGGTCTTAGCGCAAACACAGACGTACGCCTGAGCGCAGACAGTATTCTCCGGCGCAGTGCAGGAAATCCTCGCTTGGATAGGGCCATTATGCACGGCTCGCGCGCGGACCCACAATTCCCTCCTCAGAATGCCACGTTGATTTTCAACTAACTTACACTGCAAAAAAAAAAAAACACACCTTGATTTAACAATGAGAATTCGTTTGTCATGGTTTGTCACTGCCCAGGCGCCGAGGCAGCGCTGTGATGGTGGTCCCATGGATCGAAATCAGTTTCTGGCAGAAAATCACTTTCTGACACAACACCGGCCAGTATTGTAACCATTGATAGTATACAGCAGGGGTCAGCAACCTTTTTGGTATGAAGTGGCACTTTCAAAATGTCTTGTCCATCAGTGTGCCACACCAAGATTAATGACTCGCACATCAAAATTTAAATTGCCAACAGATTTGCAATTTTATTCCATCCAAAAAATCAGGACATTCAAATGTCACATCTGACTTGAACGCCAGTAATAATCAAAAAAATATATATTCAAAAAATTATATACACAGTTGCCATTGCAGAGTGTTTGCAAATACGAACAAAGGTCAAAACTGTACTGAATTATTGGTCTTCAACAATAACCTAAAACAAAAATAGATCAAATATATGCACAGCTCCCATACAGTTGTATGGGTGTATATACACCATGCAACAATAGGTTAACCCGAGTGGACAATTCTGGTATAGGCTATTGAAATAAAATCTCACACATCCCTACCCTATTAAAGAAACGAATAGGCTATTTTTAAATGTGTATGTTATAGCCTATATGAGCGAAACAGCTAATTAAAAGGCTACTAATTACAAAAGCATCAATTTTCATTACAATCCGAACTGGTTCATCCTCAAATTGTCTCTTCCCTCTCTTGTCCCCCCCCCCCCCCTCTCTCTCTCTCTGACTCTCTCCCTCTCCCCATCTAGGCTATATTTTCTCTCCCCCTCTTTCTCTCTCTCACTCCAGTCCCGAAGCGGATAGAGACTGATAACTGAGTCTACTCTCAGTGAGGAGGAAGCTGCTGACGTGACGCTGTGGTTTTATGGGCATGACCACACCTCCACAATGCTTTTGGGCATAAACACGCCTATAAAGAGATGTGCGCTGAGATGACGTGAAGCGCAGCGGGCCGAAACACGCACAATTAGGGCTTTAATTGCGCTGCGCTATTCCAGCACAAAACGGGCGCTAATGCAAATCGGGAAGATAGAGCCCTAAATGTTGTTATCCCGTTTGAATTGTGCCATGAGGTAGGATACTGGACACATATGATGTTTGTCAATTTAAAAGGTAACTCAGTCAAGAAAGTTGCAGTTTGTTGTAAAAATGTTGCACTATAACTAAGTTATAAATCAGAAAGACTACACACAACCAGTCACATATAAGTGACGTCTCTCCCGCCAGTCCGTGTTGTTGATGGTGTGATGTATATTGTGCGACATGAGAGATGTAGTTGATTCAGCGGTTTGATACAAAACTAAAAGTTACATCGTTTTGGTTTTATGACAAACTGCGACTTTCTTGACATGCAAAGTTATCTTTGAAATTGACCAACATTTACATGTGGACTTCATTGCACAATTCAAACGGGATAAAAAAAAACACCGTCTTTCGCTGTTCACCACAAAATAAATAAATAAAAATCCGGCTGGTTTGTAGCTGAAGCAGGAAGTAGGTGGTCACTTTGGCTCTGTATTTGCAATGTTTCTGGGTGATTTCGTTTTTCTTAAATGACAAATCTACAAATGTACAATATTAGTAAATGCGTTAGTAAAATCTTACCTGGGTAGCAAGCGTTTGCAGTAAATATGGCGTATTTTGCACTCACAGGGTTGCTCACCCAGCACTCGTACTCTGCATAGTCATGTTCCCCACCCAGGGATATTGCTAACAGGCGGCCAGGCTGCGGCCCCTCAAGCAGCCACCAGCCAAACTTCATCAAGTCTGGAGGGCCTCTGGGCTCTGCAGAGCACAGCAGCCTCGCCTGGACTGCAGATAGGATCACACAGGATATAGAGGGCTCGGCCACTTCATCTGAAAATACACGCCAGACAAATCAGACGTAATGATGGGACACACCAGGGTCAGGGTCAATTCCAATTAAACTGAAGAATTGGAATTTGGGGAAACGGGTCTTACCACAGATCACATAAAATGAATTATCTTTAACAGTTAATCCCTACACCCTTACAGAAAAACCACATGAACTTCGCATGTGCTATTTCACATGTGATCACATGTGAAAACATGTTAAATATCACATGAAAACATGTGGAGCACATGTGAAACATGTGCTTTATGCGAAGCATGTGGTTTTGGAACGTTTTCACATGTGAAATGTGTGAAACCCATATAAATTCCCATGTGATTACATGTGAAACCTATGTGATTTACATGTGAAACCCATGTAAATGTTGTTTTCCACATGTGGAAACATGTTGCTATACAGTACATGTGGCAAAACATGTTATCACATGTGTTCCACATGTGAAAATGTTCCAAAACCACACGCTTCCCATGTGTTTCACATGTGTTCCACATGTTTTCACATGTGAAATCTAACATGTGTCCACATGTGAACCTCGTGTGTTTTTTCTGTAAGGGCATACATAGGCTATCCATTCAACCCAAACTGGGTTAAGACATTTCTAGTAATGCTCTGAATGTTCATCACATTATGTAGGCCTAATCTCTGTTCCTATACTTAATGCACCATGCCACTGTATCAGCACTGACTCTTCTGATGTCAGTCCTCTGTGTATCATTGCAACACATACAAAGTTGTTACAAAGTGTTACAATCTCTTTCTCTTTGAAGATTTCAAAGAGATTTTTAAAGCCTTGAGCTGTGAAGTACTTCTTCCCTTCAAGTCCTTTATCAAATATTATAAAATGGAGCGGCATTTAAAGCTGTCGTAAAATACTCTATAAACACACTGCATCACAGTATTACTAGGCCATGTAGAAGCCACAACATTGACCATGGCAGAAATATCTGAAACATTTATGCCGTCATGACAGTCTCCCCTCATCTCCCATAAGCCACAATATTGTTATATCAACAACTATAGTTGTTGATATTATAACATTATCTATATATATGTTATAATATCAATATATTTCAATCATGAGAGACCAGAGGGTAGAGTTAACAAGCAAGCTTTATTCAAGTATGGCAGAGCGATAAGATCTATGGCATGGGACGGTATGGCAACTAATTCTGATGGCATGGCAGCATGGCGACTAGTTCTTTGGCGTGATGACTCCGCACTAAGATGCCTCTCTTCTTGAGGTGAGAGAGGGCATCTGCTCGGACTAGAATAGAGAATCCCCCAAAAGAAAGAAAACCCAAACCGCCAACCGGTCTGCTTGCCTCAGCGCTACAGCGGGCGCTGGGCGGAATGCGACGCTTGTCGCCGACCGATTGGCTTGGTGGCTGCTACTTACGAAGCCCCCCGGGCGTGGCTGCAGCGCTACAGCGGGCGCTGGGTGATCGACCAATCCGGCGAGCTTCGGCGCGCTGACTTAGTGTTAAGAAAGAAAACCCCCCTTCTAGCCAAAACCCCCCTAGCATTTGAGAAAGCCAAAACCCCCCTTTGCATAAACCCCCCCGATGCCTCTCTTCTTGAGGTGAGAGAGGGCATCTGCTCGGGCTAGAATAGAGAATCCCCCAAAAAGAAAGAAAACCCAAAACTGCCAACTGGTCTGCTTGCCTCAGCGATGCAGGGGGCGCTGGGTGATCGACCAATCCGGCATAATTTGGCGCGCTGACTCAGCATTGAGATTTGAGAAAAACCCTGCAGTGGCTTATGAAAATCACTGACCGGGCGTGGCCGCAGCGATACAGCGGCCGCTGGGTGACCGACCAATCCAGCATAATTCGCCGCGCTGAATTGGCATTTAAGCCAGACAACCCCCCTTTTAGCTTTAAGAAAGAAAACCCCCCCCTTTGCCTAAACCCCCCCCCCAAAAAACGGCAACACTTTGACTACAGGCTGTTCAACACCGAACACTTTGAGTAGTCTACTGTACTTACAGGCTGTTCAACACCTTAAACACTTCAAGTAGTCTGCTGGGATCTGAATTAGTGATTTGCAATCATTGACTACAGGCTGTTCAACACCGGACACTTTGAGTAGTCTACTGTACTTACAGGCTGTTCAACACCATAAACACTTCGAGTAGTCTGCTGGGATCTGAATTAGTGATTTGCAATCACCACGGCATTTGCCTACCCCCCCGAATTAGTGATTTGCAATCACCACGGCATTTGCCTATTGGAGTCGTTACTACCGCTGGCACTGTTTTGCCGAAGCGCTGCATTACTACTGCTGCCCCTGCTTAATTCTGAGCATTACTACTGCTGCATGACTCTGGAAGAGGAATGCATGTTCGACCGGCTTACTGCGCAGCATTACTTACTTCGGAGCATTACTACTGCTGGTGCTATGACTTTAGCACCCCCTGGCGCTATAATATATGTAATATAATTATGCATTTAGGATTTTACTCAGGATGATATATAGATAATGATGTATTTAGGATTTTACTCAGGCATCCAAGATGGACAAGTGCTAGCCATATGTTTGTAAGCAGTAATGTGCTCGCTTTCCGTGCTGATCTGAGACAGTTTATTTACAGTTTTATGCGTCGACTTAGCCAGTCAGAGAATGGAGTTATTATGGCCCTAGCGGGTGCCTGCGCAATGTGACGCAAAATTTATGTCGCACTTCTGGAAGCACTGGAATAGCTGCCTGTATGTGTTTTAAACCTATTTGTTGTGTTTTTTTATTTTGTTTTAGTTCTTTCTTATTGTACTGTCTGTGTTTGTGTGTGTATTTTATAAGGACCTGAGTCTGGAATAAAGTTTATATATATAACTTTAGCACCCCCTTGCGCTATACCTTCGGGGAGAGCGCTGGAAGGGAACACTCTTGTTCCGCGTTCCACCGACTTGCTTCGGAGCATTGCTACTGCTGGACTATGACTTTAGACTCGCCCCTGCGCAGCGAGCGACTTGCGGCGGCTTACTGCTGGCACTATAATTTCGGGGAGACCACACTTGTTCCACCGACTTACTTTGGAGCATTGCTACTGCTGCACTATGACTTTAGACTCGCCCCTGCGCAACGAGCGACTTGCGGCGGCTTACTGCTGGCCTATAATTTCGGGGAGACCACACTTGTTCCAAGATTCAAGATTCAAGATTCAAGATTTTTATTGTCACTCCATGGTACAAGTATCACGTGTGAAATTCTTGTGCTGTGGACTCCGTTTACAACATAGTACAAATGTAGGGCATATGAGTGCAAAAACAACAAGAGACACAACAAGCAATAAGGCAGTATAGTGATAAGACAAGTCAGAGACAGTGGCATATTCACTGCACATAGGTGCACATGTCCTGTGCATACTTTAGCCGTGCTTAAACATTTTAAATTCGGCGTATTTGACATATAGGTGCAAATAGCCGTTGAAATAGCATATTCCTTATTAAACATACAATTAAACTCGGTGTTTTAAATTCGGCGTATTTGACATACGGGTGCAAAAAGCATATTCCTTATTAAACATACAGTTAAACATTAGACATACGTAATGGTAGCAGCTACAGTACGGTACAGTGCGGCTACTACACTATTTGTGTATGTTAAGGAGTCTCGTGGCCTGCGGGAAGAAACTGTTCCTCAAGCGATTTGTGCGTGCTTTTGGAACCCTGTATCTTCTCCCTGAGGGTAGCAGGGAGAACAGGCTGTTGTGGGGATGGTTTGTGTCTTTGATGATCTTCAGGGACATCCTGAGGCACCGCTGTTTATACAGTTCATGCAGATCTGGCAACTCACATCCTGTTACGTGCTGGGCCGCGCGTCTCACTCTCCGTAGCGCCCTGCGGTCCATGGTGGTACAGTTCCCGTACCAGGTGGTGAAGCAGCCAGTCAGCAGGCTTTCAATGGTGCCTCTGTAGAAGTCCGTAAGGATTTCTGGCCTTAGCCCAAATTTCTTCAGGCGCCTGAGTCCATGTATTCGCTGTTGGGCCTTTTTGACAACAGT
Source organism: Poromitra crassiceps (assembly GCF_964638095.1). Taxonomy (NCBI): domain Eukaryota; kingdom Metazoa; phylum Chordata; class Actinopteri; order Beryciformes; family Melamphaidae; genus Poromitra; species Poromitra crassiceps. Next base: position 22,634,238 of record NC_139628.1, on the reverse strand, counting down.
GGCGGTGTGGCCGGCCCAGGTCAGGTCCTGGTGGATGTTGACTCCCAGGTACTTGAAGCTGTCCACCCTTTCCACCACTGTGCCGCTGATGGTGATTGGGGGGTGTGTGCCCCCCCCCCCCCCCCCCCTCCTGTAGTCTACAATGATCTCCTTGGTCTTGGAGACGTTCAGAGAGAGGTGGTTGTCCTTGCACCATTGTTCCAGGGCCCCCACCTCCTCTCTGTAGGCCGTCTCGTCGCCCCCCGAGATCAGCCCCACGACCGCTGTGTCGTCTGCAAACTTCGCGATGGTGTTCGAAGTTTGAGTCGCCACGCAGTCGTGGGTGTAGAGGTCGTACCAGAAGGGGCTGGAGACGCACCCCTGGGGCGCTCCTATGCTGATGGTCAGTGGTGAGGAGGTGAGGTTGCCCACCCTCACCACCTGGCGGCGGTCTGTCAGGAAATCCAGGATCCAGTCGCACATTGCTATGTTTAGTCCCAGATCCTTGAGCTGGGACTTCCACCGACTTAAGCTTAATTTATACTTATTAGAAAGTGTCGCTCAGCACATGGTCGCAGACGAAAAATAAAGTGTCGCTCATGTTGCTGCATTTATGCTTCTCTCCGCGGCGCAACGGTCATGTGACGCTAGAGACAGAGGGAGGCAGAGAACTAGTGCAGTGTGCAGACAGGCAAGAGGGAATGCTGTCAGTGAACCCACGTCGGAGGCAAGATGTAACTGCAGCCGCATATAACGACACACAACCACCCAATCACCTCCTCTCTCTCTGGGAAGTTGGTCACGGTGTTCTTTGTGATTTTCACGAAGTCATACATCAAGGACATGCTGATAAAAATAGCGGGGACACGCTCATTAATTTCATTTCAGCGAAAACTAAAACAAGGAAATCGCGCGTGCCGTCTATATAGCCAATCACACTTGCGCGACATTATGTGACGTAGTCAGCGACACTAGACATTTCACCAGGTAGCAGACACTGCTCGCAGACACTTGAAAGTGTCGACTCAAGTCCTCATTTCTGTCGGCGACCGTTTCAAGAGTGTCGGCAGACGAAGCAAATTGGGCTTTACTTTGGAGCATTGCTACTGCTGCGCTATGACTTTAGACTCGCCCTGCGCAACGAGCGACTTACGGCGGCTTACTGCTGGCACTATAATTTCGGGGAGACCACCACCAATGAAATGCGATGAAAGAGTGCTACTGCACGGGTTTGCCTTTGCCATGTTTGCCTTTGCCATGCTGCTTAAGGAGGTTGCGTTTTTGGAACGTCCGCTTGAAGACGATGGATTTGATTTCCGGTTTCGTCGCCGGCCATGACTCTGCATTCAGCTTAATCAGAGACGTGACTTGATTTCGGCCTAGACAGTGGCAATGGGTTTGATTTCCAGTTTCGTCGACAGCGAGACTAGGCATTCAGCTTAATCAGAGACAATGAATTTAATTTCTAGCCCCCTCACCAATATTGTGTTGCAAGGACCAGAACTGGATGAGTGGGCAGAGCTAAATGCAAATGCACCATGTGACTAGGTCTGCCCTGAGCTGGATATTAGGGGCCAATGATTCGTGGGGATGATCCCGTGTAGGCCCTCTAAAGCCTTGTGACCGGTCCTGCTTGCGCGACGGAATGAATCAATGACACTTAGGCTATTTACCACTTGAACTCTGGCATTCTTGGCCAGCAGAATGGCACGTTCAAATATTAGCAATTATAGGCATGCATGAACTAACGCCCTTTCCGGCATACCTAGCATTATGGACGCTAGATGCTCTATTCGCTCAATGAATGGGATTAATGCCGGAATGCGATTAATGACTTTTCCGAGGCCACCCGGTGCTGAAGCTATGGCATTGACATGTGATTGATACGGAGATAGAGGGACACAGGAGGTCTCTCAGCCTGTGATGATGGGCATCGCCCCGTAGCACAATTGAATATCCAAATCGTGGGCTACTGTGACCTCGCTTGGTTTGCCATTCAATAGAGGGTTTGCACTGCGCGTCATCAAAAGGGGAGGCGCGTGGCCGCGGCCATCGTGGAGATACTGTCACAGCACGTAAACAATAGCCTATTAAACCGCAACGAACTGTTCCAGATTATCCATCAAAATGGTCAATTATTGCCGTGTTTTTGGTTGCACTAATCGGTCAGACCGGGAAAAGCATTTGGAGTACTACAGATTGCCAAAAGTGATCACAAATCAGGGAGAAGAGTGCAAAAAATTGACCGAGGAAAGGAGGCGTTTGTGGTTAGCCAAACTGAATCAGGATTTCCGGGGCAAGAATCTTGACAACATTCGAGTTTGTTCTGCACATTTCTTGTCAGGTATGTGACATTAATACAAGCAACTCTTACCTAATTTTATAGTGCAATAGTTGCAAGGATAACTATATTAAGGTCATGTTTCTTGCATTCTTGGCTGCATAAAGTTATTATTGTGCTGGCTGACAAGCAAGGCACAATCTTGAAGTCCGACATACTTATTATTATTATTCCATCGGCCACAAAAGTTTGGCGCGTAATAACTCCCACATCTTTTGCACCACATAGACATGCCAGACCTGAAAATGAGCGGCTCATTGAGGACAGGTGTGCTATGACTTTTCTAAGGGTTTGTGAAAGCGATTTGGCCGCTATTCGCCATTAAGCGCCATTTTTTTCCCCATTGACTTGCATGGGGTTTGGAAAAATCTTGCAGTAAATTAGCTGTAATTCAGAAACCATAACTGCTACAGCTACGAAACTTGGTAGGGAGGTGCACGGAGGGGCCTTTTACTATCCCCGAACAAATTGCACCAATTGACCAGATGGTGGCGCTATAACAGCCCTCCTTACCTTTTGGTCCATAACTTTTGAACCGTAGGGTCTATCATCAAAAAAAAATCCCTGGATTCATTGGGTCCTTCCGCATCTACTCATCTAGGCCACGCCCATTTCCGTCAGACTAGATTTTCCGCCATTTTGCATTTTGTCCAAAACAGTTTTTTTTGCGATTTCTCCTTGAAATGTTGTCCAATCTTCACCAAACCAACGCACACATCATGTGGGGACTGTCCTGCACAACACTGATTTGGAAGTTTTTGAAAAAAACGCACCATTGCGATATAATCCACTTCCACATTTCTGTGGGTGGGGCCTATTTCACAAAGATCGTCCGATGCTAACCAATTGGTACAGGTGTGGACGGATGTACTCTGAGACTATAGGAGAAATATTTTGTCATTTCGCCTTTAGGGGGCGCTATAGCAGCATTCAGTACCTGTCCCTTCTAAATTGTTTTATTTTGAAGGGTGGCAGGAAGTGCTGATTCATTGGAATTATGGCCAGCCTTCCTTCTTGGATTGACACTTGACACTTCTGAGCTGATTTCAGAAAAGAAAGTGTCATTTGGCCTGTAGGGGGCGCTATTGTTTCCCTATGGGGGGCGCTACAGCAACGTATCTCCGCAACCGTGTGCTGAGCAACACTTTCTAATAAGTATAAATTAAGCTTTAGTCGCCCTAATTGCATGGGCAGGGACCTTGCAAGGCAGGCGGTGCATGGCGAGGACAGCAAGCACAATTACATTTTCGGTAGGAAATGTAGACATTCTAGTTTGAATTGATTCTGATCCCATTTCATAGCCTACTACAGTACAAGACTTGTGTAGTTACGTTCCTAAAATTAAGCTTAAAAAGTGTGCTATATTTCTCATTGTATTTCCAGGTAAAAGATCTGACCTGTACAAGAAGGATGACCCAGATTGGGTGCCATCTGTCGATATGATAGGAAAGCCGGCTCCCCAACCACCCAAAGAAACACCGACATCACGCTACAAGCGCCGTGTGAATCGAGCCCAGCAGAAACAGGTTGATGATGCTGCCCATTCCTCGCATGTTATGGATATCCCAGCAGCTGATGAGGATTCTACCACAAGTGATGATTATGTCAGTGATGATGTGTGCATTATTGGGACTCAAACCAAAATGACTGGTGATTTTATTGACTCTATGACCAGTGAACTTCAAAATCTGAGAACGGAAAACATTCAGTTGCGTTCTGATCTGGAACATTTGTCCTCTTCCTATGAGCAAAGTGCATTTGTGGGTAAAGATGAAAAGGTTATCTTTTTCACTGGCCTACCTACATTCCAGGTTTTATTATCACTTTTTACATACCTTAGTCCTCATCTCCCTGTGAAGAAGTCACTCAATCCATTCCAGGTGCTGATGCTGACATTGATGCGACTAAGGCTTAATGTTTCTACAACTTTCCTGTCTTATGCATTCAATGTGTCAATAGCCACCGCTTCTATGGTATTCACTGATGTTATTGATGTCATGTATATTCTTCTAGGGTATTCACTGATGTTATTGATGTCATGTATATTCTTCTAGGGTATTCACTGATGTTATTGATGTCATGTATATTCTTCTAGGGTATTCACTGATGTTAATGATGTCATGTATATTCTTCTAGGGTATTCACTGATGTTATTGATGTCATGTATATTCTTCTAGGGTATTCACTGATGTTAATGATGTCATGTATATTCTTCTAGGGTATTCACTGATGTTATTGATGTCATGTATATTCTTCTAGGGTATTCACTGATGTTATTGATGTCATGTATATTCTTCTAGGGTATTCACTGATGTTATTGATGTCATGTATATTCTTCTAGGGTATTCACTGATGTTAATGATGTCATGTATATTCTTCTAGGGTATTCACTGATGTTATTGATGTCATGTATATTCTTCTAGGGTATTCACTGATGTTATTGATGTCATGTATATTCTTCTAGGGTATTCACTGATGTTATTGATGTCATGTATATTCTTCTAGGGTATTCACTGATGTTATTGATGTCATGTATATTCGCATGAAAGCCCTTATTATATGGCCAGAAAGAGAACAGCTGCAAAAGACGATGCCGATGCAATTCAGAAAACATTTTGGGAAAAGATGTGCTGTTATTATCGACTGCTTTGAGGTGTTTACAGATCGTCCATCTAACCTTCTAGCCAGAGCAGAAACATGGTCCTCCTACAAGCACCATAACACAGTTAAATTTCTGTTTGGCATTACACCACAGGGCACAGTCAATTACATATCAAGTGCATGGGGAGGAAGAGGCAGCGACAAGTACATCACTGAAAACTGTGGCTTTTTGGACAAAATTATTCCAGGTGATTTAGTTCTCGCTGACCGTGGCTTTGATATTCAGGACACTTTAGGTTGCATAATGGCTCGGGTGAAAATCCCAGCCTTTACTCGAGGGAAGTCACAGTTAGCTCCAGTTGACTTGGAAACCACAAGGAAAATTGCTCATGTCAGGATTCATGTTGAGCGTGTCATTGGTAGTGTGCGCCAGAAATACTGTATTTTGGGGGGGACATTGCCGAATTGATTTCTTGATGTGCAAGGTCACCGAGAGTTTTTGTACCATAGACAAGATTGGAGTTGTCTGTTGTGCTCTGGTGAACTTTTGTCCATCAGTTGTTGATTTTGATTAAAGTGTCATTGTAAAGTAGTTTGTGTGGTACGAATACACACAGTATACCATTCTCATCAGAATCTTTTATTAAGATAATGAAACAGCAATGTTTTGGAAAAACATTTTTTTAAATAAAACTTTCAGCCTAATTCAAACAGTGTCTGAAGTGCAAGTTTCTGGACTGTGGTTGGCTACAATTAGGCTGTACACATCACAAATAAATGAAGACATGTTCATAAAAAAGGGAGATACACAAATAAGAAAATAGCATAACATCTTTTTTTACTCGATACGTTTCTTGCCCCTTTTTGGCAGAAACTGAGGGAGCCTACGGCAGTTAGGACAATACCATTTTCCTTTAGGCGCAACCTCAACATTAACACAGGAATAGTGAAACCACTGAATATCACATTTTGCATTGTCACACAATATCATCTGACCAAACTCAGTCTGGCCACAGGAACACCAGGTCTTTTCTTGCTGGCTGGAACTGGTTGCATTATCAGAACCATCTGAATGGACAGATACAGCAGGCTGTGGGGACACATTAACCATGGTAGATGAAAGCCTAGTGTAGAACTTGCCAACTAGCTCTGGCATAATGGCTGTGTCAAAAATGTGCTTGCTTTTCTGACATATCATGCCCCAGAACTCTTCATCAAATAAAATGTGCTCAACATGCAGATCTTTCTCTGTCCAAACAACAAAATAAGCAGATTCCAGTTTGCACACTCCAAGCTGAGTTTGCACCTGGTAGAAATACTGGTGGTTTCTACTTAGTGTCAGTTTCCCTTCACCATCCTTCTCCAAGTAAAATCCTGTAACACCATCTAACTTGTCACCTTTTACAAAGAATGGACATTTAATTTCAAGCACACTGACGCCACAACAATCACAAGAAACAAGGCCATCCGGTGAAGCACCCAAAAATGGCACACTTGGATTGATAAAGAAACCTGTGTCATGCACTTTCACATTTTCATGACATTTCCTATGTTCATCTGTAAACATATCACGTGCAAATTTCTCATGAGTACATCCCCAGGTGGTGGCTTTTGATGTAAATTTGTATGATTCGGGATAGCATACACTTTTGATCAAGCTCTGGGCTGGTTGTTTTGGATCAGTGCAGCATGCAGTTTTCATTTTAGATGCTGTATTTCGACCAGCACGAAATTGAAACCAGAGTTTAGAAGCAGCTTGATCCCTTGTAGCTTCCTCAACTGCCTTTGCTTGCTCCTCTGATACTGAAATTTCAACATCATTGCAAATAGACAATACATCGCTATAGTCCATGTGAACTGCTTCCTCGTTTCGCAATTCAGTCAACACCAGAGGAAAGTTTTCACCAATCGGTTTGGAAACATAACAGTCTGAATAAGGCTCAATCAGGGACAAAATAGCACATTTTGAGCCAGTTGTGCTAAGAGCGTGGAATAATGATGCCAATTCCTCACTGGTTGGAGGTGGTGTTTTGCTTACTTTAGGAGTGGGACAGCTAGCACCTTCTTTCTCAAGTGACTGTACATGACCAGCACAGTCACTCTTAGCAGCTATTTTACTTTATATGTCTTTGCTGCAGTGAAGTAAATTTTTTCGACATTCCTTGTACTCCACCTTTGATAATGCAGTAGGTAACAACCAATATGCCTTTTCCTGTGTCACTGTCTTTGAGTCCCTCAAATTCACTGTTGCTTCAATGAGAAACAAAAGTGCAGCGACCTGTGTGCACGTTTCCCCCAGGCCGGCCATACATGTACAGTGAGCTCCGCGAATCTTTCCCGACTTTTCAGCAATGATCCAGGGTTCCAGGGGCTTTTCTCGTAGTCGTTGGGAATGAAGTACCTGAATAAAAGACAAGACAAAAATATATAAGCTTGTAAGAACAACAAACTAGTTTCTCCTTTAATAAATTGGTTGAAGAGGGGCATTTTAATTGTTTATATATTTTATGATAGATCAGCCTTTTGATAAAAAAAAATGTGTACTAGTAGACAGGGTCCAAAATTAGCACCCAGCCACCAGCCAAATGCTGGTAGGACATGAAACATTTGATCATATGACTCTATAGTTCATTTGCATTTCACATCAAGTTTGAAATTTACATCGATTTGCTAGAAAGATTAACATTTCAGCTTTTCACCAGGGCACTCACTGCTGTCACTAAGTTGACTGTACAGTACAGTAGAGTACAGTACAGTAGAGTACAGTATGTTTTGATTTAACCATTAAACAACCAATCCAAGTCAGAAACACAACCGCATAGCTAGCATGTTATAATTCAAAATCCTGAGTACCAACAATTAACTAGCCTGTACTCCATGAAATGTTGATCCAAACTGTAAAGATCAGTTGATCTAACGTAGCTTAGCTAGCTAACGTTGTTGCTAATGCATCACCTACCTTGGCTTTCACGACACACATGTCATTGATGATCTGATACTGTGGCTCCCTCACCCATCCGCCCACCATCTGGTTGTAGGCTTCCAATCCTTTGTAACATTTAAGGTCTTCAGTGTATGGGCTTGGCGAAAAAACGAGATAGTTCACTATATCAGGATAGGTAATAGACGGCAGACTTGACGGGTTGTCATTCCAAGAAGAAGGAGCCAGCTCGTACGGATCTTGATTGCCTATTAACTTTAGTTTGTCAAAATATCGCGTCCGTTCCTGCTCTGTACGTTTCTCTGTACGTTTTAGCAGCGTCCACTCATTTTTGTAAACACTTTTGTTGTTTAGACATCTTCAAATCTGCATAAATTCAGCGTAAAATCCATTCTCCATTCATTCAGCATGCAAGGGATCTTTTGTTTACGTTGAATGCCTCCAAGATGGCCGTGCATACGGGTTACTGACCAAACCGTGACGTAGGTGAAAACCCTCTATGAGGAGTATAATGGCAGCACAGCTTTTGTTAATTTGACTGGAGCATCATCTCGGAGAAAAGGAACCGTTTTTCCGTTTTTCTGTTTTAAAGTTTAAACGGAATCTGGCTGTCGTTAGGCATTGATTAACTGACTGCTATTGCTAACTGATACTTTGCACGTCCATTTGCAATGATTCTGGCTGGCTATTGACTATTGTAAATGTGTCACAATGAATGCAATTTGAGCACGATGTGTAAATACGTTTAATATTAATTGTTTAGGCCTAATTATTTGTAAAATCACAACGCATTAGAGATGTGTGTAGTTCTTCATAGATTTAGCCTCTTCATTTTGCTCTCAAATGCGCAGGTTATTTAATTTCGCGTTATGGATGCGAAGAGACATTTAATGTAGCGCCGCTGTCTTTCTTTAGCTATAGGCGAGGATATAACAACCAGTTCACAAAGATTGTCAAGAGATCATTCATTCACTATGATAAATGCATTGCTACTTGTGCCCGCTCGTTTCCTTTGCGCCCGACGTGCAGACTGCAGGGAATGGTCCGTTAGATGATTGTTTTTGAAGCACACCAAAATGATTTAAGATTAGGATTTGATTGCTAAAGTTATGTGACACTGTTATGTATTTAAGAGATGATTACATTACCGTTGCGCTCAAGTTCTGTCCGGGACGCCCTCCGCGGGCCTTCCCTGCGCTCGGGGCTGACGATGCTGCATGCTGTCCCCGGCTGGAATAGCCTTTAATCGTGGGAGTCGAATTCCCCGACCTCGTCGTGGAACTGTCTGCGCCTGCCTCGAACGTGGACATGCTGAGAACGATGGTCAAGCGGGACCTGCGGTTACGATGGCTTGGTTGCAGGATCAGAACGGCGGACGCTGGGAGACTGAATGGCTTGATGGCCCGAACAGAACAGGGCCGCTTGAGAATGAGCGAAACACAGCTTTCAGAGAATGGGATGCGATCAGCTCGGGTACAGCGACCAGAAGATCAGGGAAAGAGAACGATGACCCACTGAGCATGGCTATAAATACTGCTACGTCATAGCCTCGGCACTGACGACATTATCGGCGTCATATAGGCAAGTGCGTCACGCGGACGTCACGCTGGGATTACACTTGTGCTCGTCACACTAGGATTACATGAGGTGAGGTCACTAGGATTACGCGTGGTGCGCGGCAGCATGTCTGGTCTTCATCTTGAAACTAGGTCGAGACCACCATTATATGTTATATATTATACACAATCTATTATTATAACAACAACAACAGGAAGTGTATCTTTTGTAAGCGGCACAAGGGTGTGTCCTCTTGGTGTGGTTGAACCTGCTCAGCAGCTTAAAATAGGTCATCATGACGACTCAGTCAAACAATGAATGTTGAATAATTTTGCCAATTCCCTTCATTCATATATTGATCTAAATTGATCTATGTAATAATCTATGTTCATGAAAACAGACTCAGAAACTCACCTATGACCTTCACAATATGATGTGAATAATGACTCATTTTGTTCACGGTTATGTTTGATTCATAGCGTCCATTGTCTTGGTGAGTGAGGTCTTTGATAATGAGCTTTCCACTGTCTGAGTCCAGATCAACTCTGTTTGTGTAGGTGCTGTACAGTGTCTCCTGACCACCATTAAACTCTACCACTTTGTCACCATCATGTTTCCACAGAATATGTTCAGGTTTTCCAGGGAGGGTTGGAATCAATATGGCCTCCATCCCCGTGCGTCTGTATTGTGGATCTTGTCCTGCAACTGGACACAGAGACAGAGAAGGTGGTTCTCTCCAAAAACATGTGGCACCGTGGCACGTGTGCTAAAGAGTTAGTGGTTTTCTGAATTTACATTTTAGGCTACTGATTATAGTACGGAAATACCCCCCCCCCCCAAAAAACAACAACAACAACAACAACAACAACAACAAACAAAGAAAAAAGAAAAAAGAAAAACCAAAAACAAATAATTAAAATAAAGTAAAATTGCACGCCCCCAGGGCAGATATAGTAAAAGCGTTCGGGGACCACCAGGGGGCCTCACTATAGTGATGTCACACATGGCTGTCATAAATCACTGATGATGTAACATGCAGTAATGATGTCATAAATCACAGATGACAAGTAATTGTGATGTCATGACATCAGCCTTGATGACATCAGCCTTCCACATACAGAGAGCCAAAGTCCCTCCCCTTCCAGTCAGGCCCTAAGCGAACCAGCCGTGGGAAAAAAAGAATGGTGAGAGTCTGAGAGACAATCATTTTTTTTGATGATTATTCTCTGTATATTGGAGGCTATTTAAACTGTTTGAATATTTGCCTTTGCTGTTTGACTCTGAAGAAGATGTGTGTGTTGAAACATCAGTCTTTACCAGTGGGCAAGCCCCACCCCCTTCCCTCTGATGATGCAGAAGAAAAGCTGTAGTTCCTCGAATGGCCACTAGGCATCGGGGGCAGTCGGCATTTCCCCCATGTTAAAATGCCCCACTTTGTAACAGGATTAAACATCTTTCCAGTGAGGGGCAAAACATGGTTTTGGTCTATATACCCGTTTGGAGTAAAATAGATGATAGAAAAGGGGGTGATTGACAGATCGCCTGTCCAGTGATCGTGCAGCTTGTCGATCACGGACCAATAGCAGGCGGAGCTGCGGCTCTGGGAAACTCCCATCTCACATGAGGTGCGGAAGGACTCTACCCATTCCCTCCCACTCTGCTGATGAAAAATCAAGATGGTGACGGCCAACGTTTGAACTCTGCCAGGAAATCTAAATTTAATGGGATAGCAATGTCCATATTATTTATGTTTATGGTCTATACACCTTATTAAATCTATTTACCAGTTAAATTGTGTGTTCTCAGTCTCTTTGGGTTCAGCCACTTTGAAGTGGCCCATTGAACAGTTTAAGGGCCCTATCTTTGTACAGCGCTATCGTTTGCGCTGCGTTTGCGCGCCTCTTATTGCTATCTTCCCAGCACACCGTCCAGTTTTGCGCTGTGATGACACAGGTGTAGGCGTGGCCAGGCGTGTCGGTGGGCCTCTAGCCTATCATGTGTCTCGCGCAAGTGTCATTTAGCGCTGTGGGGAAGATACCGTCGGTATGTAGCGAGCGCAAAGAGAGGTTTGGGAGTTGCCCGTTCCAAAATAGGCGGTTCAGCGCAATGAGTTAGAAAAAATTGCCTTGGGTGCTCTCAATTTTAACGCCAGGAAATAGCTGGTCTTAGCGCAAACGCAGACGTACGCAGTGGTGCTGGAAGTACTTTTAGGTAGGGGGTGCTGTAAGGAAGGAAGGAAAATTTGACGTTTTTTGGACTTTTAGACATAAATAAATAAATTTTAAATTAACATTAGGATTATACTGTTATATGTCATTATTCAGTATCTTCTCCTTTTCTCACTCACTTTCATGTAAGCACCTGCTCTCCCTTTAGTCGTTTTACACTACAACAGACAGCAACACAGGCATAAACACTGAACTTATTATTATTATTATTATGGAAAACCAGATTATGATGAAAATCAAACACTTTTGAAGAGAGAGCGTATGAAATAAGATTAGAGCTGGGAAGCACACACTGTTTTTAATGGATTTTGTTGGTGGTATAAACACAAGACAGCCAAATCCAACAATTTCGAAAATCCCATCTCTTGCCACGAGGGGGTGCTGCAGCGCCCTCAGCACCCACCTTCCAGCTCCCTTGGACGTACGCCTGAGTGCAGACAGTATTCTCCCGGCGCAGTGCAGGAAATCCTCGCTTAGATAGGGCCATTACGCACGGCTCGCGCGCGGACACACAATTCCCTCCTCAGAATGCCACGTTGATTTTCAACTAACCTACACTGCAGAAAAAAACACACCTTGATTTAACAATGAGAATTCGTTTGTCATGGTTTGTCACTGCCCAGGCGTCGAGGCAGCGCTGTGATGGTGGTCTCGCAGATCGAAATCAGTTTCTGGCAGAAAATCACTTTCTGACACAACACCGGCCAGTATTGTAACCATTGATAGTATACAGTAACCTCTCTCCCTGCACAATTGGATCATGCAACAATAGGTTAACCCGAGTGGACAATTCTGGTATAGGCTATTGAAATAAAATCTCACACATCCCTACCCTATTAAAGAAATGAATAAGCTATTTTTAAATGTATGTTTTAGCCTATATGAGCGAAACGGCTAATTAAAAGGCTACTAATTACAAGAGCATCAATTTTCATTACAATCCGAACTGGTTCATCCTCAAATTCTCTCTTCCCTCTCTCGTCCCCCCCCCCCCCCCCCTCTCTTTCTCTCTCTCTCTCTCTGACTCTCTCCCACTCCCCATCTAGGCTATATTTTTAATGCTCTCTCCCCCTCTTTCTCTCTCTCACTCCAGTCCTGAAGCGGATAGAGACTGATAACTGAGTGTACTCTCAGTGAGGAGGAAGCTGCTGATGTGACGGTGTGGTTTTATGGGCATGAGCACACCCAGGGCCGCTGCTGGCCATTTGGGTGCCCTAAGCGTAATTGTTTTGTGGTGCCCCTCCCCCCCGAAAAACTTTCAATAACTGTCAAACGAAAGACTGCAAAATCATTAATTATGAACGATACTAGTGTATCTCACATTACATTACATGTGGCAAACAAACAATTGTTAGAATTACTGTACATGTCAGCAAACAAGCGATTGTTAAACTCTACATGCAAGCAGGGGCGGACTGGGATCATAATTCAGGCCGGGCATTAGATACCAAGCAGGCCAGGCCGATATGGGCCGACGTGCAAATTTGGGCCGTTTGAAGCCCAATTTGGGCCGTTTGAAGCCAGATTTGGGCCGTTTGAAGCCCGATTTGGGTCGTTTGAAGCCAGATTTGGGCCAGTTGAAGCCAGATTTGGGCCGTTTGAAGCTCAATTTGGGCCATTTGAAGCCCAATTTGGGCCGAGTCCAATTTTACAATGAGATGCACCCACTTTAACCCTGAATAAAGTAATAAAACCACTAGTAAACCAGTAGGCGGCGCCTGGCCTGCTGTTCAGTGAGTGGCCTGACTGCGGGCACCATTTTTTTTTTTTTTTTTGCAGGCCCTTAAGAGCACATGATGCCCTACGCAGTCTGCGTACTCTGCGTATAGGGTGCGGCGGCCCTGAGCAGACCTCCACAATGCTTTTGGGCATAAACACGCCTATACAGAGATGTGCGCCGAGATGATGTGAAGCGCAGCGGGCTGAAATGCGCACAATTAGGGCTTTGCGCGGTGCTATTCCAGCGCAAAACGGGGGCTAATGCAAATCGGGAAAGATATCCCTAAATGTTGTTATCCCGTTTAAATTGTGCCATGAGGTAGGATACTGTACACATATGGGGCCCTATTCTCCCACAGGCCTTCGGCACTAAAACGGGCCTTAACCGCAAAAAAACGTGCCTTGCGCCTGTTTTGGGACGATATCAATATGGCTTTACGCTGCCAAATGCGCTTTAGGCCGAATGGGCGTGGCGCAGTCCCAGAATGGGCCAAAGTGGGCGTGTCAGCCTTAAATCTCAGCGTACTGATATCTTGGCACCTGCCTTAAATTTAGCGCTTTGCGCCTTTGAAAACCAGGCCTATTCAGTGCGCCAGTGCTCTTCTGCTGCCTCTCCCCTGTCACCCTTCTCTGTCTCTCTCTGAAACCAGGCCTATTCAGTGCGCCAGTGCTCTTCTTCCTCTTCTCTGTCACCCTTCACTCTCTCTCTATGACTCCCTAGCTTAGACAGGCACAACACACTTCCCATATAGGAAAAATAAATTGTAAGTTGTCTGGCCTGTCCCAGCATGCATTGTGCTTCTCCATTTCGCTACTAAATAGCAACCAAATGAGGCGAAATAGATATACAGATGCAGCCAGCCAAACTGGGACCATCGCCCCGCGTCTGTCGTGCGCGCATCGCGCGGCAGTGCTGCGGTGTGAATATTTTTTTTTCACCCTGGAAGTCCACTTCTGTTTTCACCCACCAGGAGGCGCAAAAACACACCGTCTGATTAGCTTTCTGAAAGACTGACTTCGCCCTGTGATTCGCCTGCATCTTAGAGCAGTCCACTGCCAGTAGTACACAGTACACAGGAAAAACTGGAGGGTATTTTTCCCAGAGTAAATATTATTTTCCTCTCAAATAGTAATATTTAATCCTTTTGGAGCATAATTATTACCTGCAGGCAATAGAGTGAGCGCAGAGTTCCAGACAAAATTATATTACTACTAACTAACGCCCACTTTATTTTCCATTCGGTCGCCATTTTTCTCCCCCCGGCCTATACAGTAGCGTTCTGTAGCGTATCTGGAAGGCCTTTTCTTCACTTGATGGATCAAATGCCAGGTAAGTTTATTATTATTGATTAACATGTGCATTACAGGTAGCCACAGTTACCTACATGTAACGCTAGCCATCTGTTGAAAGGGCTGGGCTGGGCTGATAACATGCTAACGTAGCGCTACGTTAGCATGCTAATGCTACGTTAGCATCGGACTGACTAATTAAACCTCTTTTTAGTGGTTTATCGACAGTAAGTTATTAACGCCAGGTGGGTCGGTGCAACACGAGTATTAAATTGCTAGCGGACTTTAAGACACGTGTGTTTTGCTCTGAACAGAGTGGCACGTGTGGTTGACTGAGTCTAAACAGAGGACTGTAGGGTGACAGTTTTACTAGCGGCAGATGGACATACTGTAAAAGTCTATACAGGTCATGTGCACCTATGTGCAGTGAATATGCCACTGTCTCGGACGGTCTTATCACTATACTGCCTTATTGCTTATTGCTTATTGTTTTTGCACTCATTGTTATATTTGTACTATGTCGTAAACGGAGTCCACAGCACAAGAATTTCACACGTGATACTTGTACCATGGAGTGACAATAAAAATCTTGAATCTTGAATCTTGAAGTTAATTTGACACACTCCTCATAATGCACAAGTTGTACTGTATATCTTAACTAGTAACTGTTAAAATGGTAGGGCTGTCCCAGAGTCTATTTTTTCAAATACAAATAGACTCTCGGTTCCCAGATTGATTCAAACATAATATTTTGAATGCATGGAGGCTAGTGACAATGAATAGATACCAGGGGAGAAATCAAACTAGGCTACTCATACAGTAAATCCTCCTATTTTAGGGTGAAAAGTTTGGCTGTCAGCTAAAGGTGACTAGTCGGTATTAATACAGTATTGTGACTGTATTGTGACTAGCTTTTCGGATGTTAGGTAGTAAAGATCTGAATGTATATCAACCTAAAAGCTAACATCTCCCCACTGTCATAACGAGATGGGTCCATGCTACTGTAACGTTATATCAATTCGAGAAAAACTAGCTACTGTACAGTAGTTAGAAATGGCTGCAGGCCAATTCACAGATCGTAGTGTTTGCTAGCTAGCTAGCGCTAAGCTAACACTGATTCAATGTCACCATACAATATGCTTGAACCAAATTAAAACGTAACGCCCACACGTATAGTGACGCAGCTGCAGCTATCATGTTGTTTTGTTTAGTGTACTGTACAATAACGTAACGAACTCTGATAGGGCACATACTGTAGGTTGGCGTTAACCAGACAGTATACTGTATAACGCATCCGAGATATAAACGTTATGAATATAGCCACGTTATAAACAAACTAACGCTGGTGATCCGTATGGAAACATTGTTACTCGAAATGGTTAAAAGTTATATCAATTTGGTCATTCTGTAGCATTTTACTGCCATATAACATAACTAGCAGCTATGTTAGTAAGCCACATACTGTAGGACAACTAGCGCTGAACCGGAAGAACAAATACGTTTGCGTGGACTGTGACCCCGCAGCTTGAAACTGCTGCAACAGTGAGAGACACATTATGGACTATGAGGGCCCCTAGTGGTTGAATGCCATTATTCACATCTCAAACCATCTCAAAAACGTCACCGCATCGTCAAGCACAAAGTAATGAAAAAAATCTGTCACGACGGGAGTGGCTGCATCTGTAAAAGGTCGATCTAAATTAATGTGTAATGGTAACACAACCTGCAATTGTACACATTTCAATATTGGACCAAATAAAACATCGAAATGAAACACCACCCTATGTGAAACATATATGTCCTCTTGAGCCTATATATACCCTGTGTGGATTTAACGTGATTTAGATAAGTGACAGCGGAACGCGCTGCGGAACGCCTTCTACATGTGCTATACTGTGATGTCCGCTCCAATAACTTGGCCCAACCTCACATTTAGTTTTACAATAAAAACACATTTATGCAATGACTTTACATAATGTAGGGTATATTTATGTACATCATTCTACCTGCAGCAGGGGAGAGAAAACGATATTGTTCTGGACAAACTTTCACCAATATAAAATTAATCTCATCATATAGGGATAGGCTATATTTTTCTAGCTGATGCATTTAGAACATTCTTTTCACTTTGATCTTGCTATAGTGTAGCGTATTTACATGCTTGCAGTAGCCTATTTAAACTGCAGAATAATAGCCTATAATGACAGACAGACTGGATGAAGGGCTTTCGTCTGGTTTTGCGGGATCACTGGAATTGGAGCTAAAAAGGCAAGCGTGGGATTCGTTTATTGCAGTTATCCAATGAGCATGACGGTGCATAATTTTACGCTTAAAAGGCGTGGTTGTAATGGTTGAGGCTGCGTCTAGCGCCAGCACGACGATATCAAGTGCGCTGGTCCACGCCCACTGATTTGAGCTGCGCCAGCCGCTCGGCCTAGAAACAGCGCCGATGCAACGATAGGGACCATGATGTTTGTCAATTTAAAAGGTAACTTTAAGTCAAGAAAGTTGCAGTTTGTCGTACAAATGTCGTACTGTTATAAATCAGAAAGACTACACAGTCACATATAAGTGACGTCTCTCCCGCCAGTCCGTGTTGTTGATGGTGTGACGTATATTGTGCAACACGAGAGATGTAGTTGATTCAGCGGTTTCATACAAAACTAAAAGTTACATAGTTTTGGTTGTATGACAAACTGCGACTTTCTTGACATGCAAAGTTATCTTTGAAATTGCCCAACATTTACATGTGGACTTCATTGCACAATTCAAACGGGATAAAAAAGAATACCGTCTTTCGCTGTTCACCACAAAATAAATCAATAAAAATCCGGCTGGTTTGCTGAAGCAGGAAGTAGGTGGTCACTTTGGCTCTGTATTTGCAATGTGGTCTCCAACCTGCACTTTGACCTTTAATAATAATGTAATAACAGATTAATGACTTGGAATCTGTGCACATGCTTAGAGTAAATACAATGAAATGCATTAATTTATGCTTTGGAGGCTGTTCTGTTCTAGTCCATCTCTTAAGAATACCACTTGTAGTATCCATAATATAATATAATATAATACATTTTAGAAGCATATAGAAAATCTATAAAATATATTACATAAATATATTATATTATTATTATTATTATATTATTAATTTATATATTACAGTGACACAATGGGGGGGGTAGTGTACAGTATATGATAAGGTTACAATAGCCTAAATTCACCTACCTGGCACTCACGTTACCCAATGGAATATTTTAGGAATGTTCTATTGATTTTTAGGGGTGGTAGAAAGATAATTATGATATGATCTTGTTTACTCATACTGTATTTAAAACTTGGGATTGATTAATTATTAACTTTATCACTGAACTCGGCCAACATGCTATGTTAGGCCTGATACCACCCTGCTATGGGACAGTGCAGTAATGTCTATCCATGTTTAAATAACACACTTTACAAAACAACTCTGTCACGGCTCACAAAATCAACACAATCACAAAATTAGCACAACAGCAGGTCAAACCACAGACTCACCTAGGTAAGAGGTGAATATGAAACAGCACACAAAACACCAGAGAGCCATGGCAGAAGTCAGGAGAAGCACGAGCACCAGTGCAGTTTTACTTGTCGGAATGCTGAAGGAAGAGTTGAAGGGTGTTCTTCTTTTAATCGAACACGTTCAGACAAGCCTCACAGGTAAAAGAATGAATAGGCGTGATTGTGCCTGGCTCAAATTCCAGATGCTAGTGTGTCACACTCACAGCCGATGGTTTTTTCTACAATGGTGAAAGCATGAACCGCCCTTCTCTGAAACTGGCATAGAAACATGCAGGCTGTAGATCAGTCACCAAGTTCACATTGGTCTATGTTGCGCCGTGACAGACACAGACGCATCAGGGTTCCTGACATGTTTATGCCTGTCACGAGAGCTAGGTTGTGTTGCATCCTCGGCACGGTGTTGAAAATAAATTAAGTGTAATAACAGCAAGTTGTTTTATTCACATCAACTTCTAACACAGGCCATTGTTGCCTGAAATACTCTGAAATTCTATAAGTCTTGGAAGGGAAAGAAGAGAAAATACCTCTACACAATATTCTATAACTGTACTTCTGCACTATATATTATTGTACCAATAAAAACAGTTGAGAAAAAAAGGAACATCCAGGTCATGTGTGGCACCAACAAAATCTGAATGTCTATTAAGGTCCTAACTGTGACCAGCCCCCAGAAAACTTGCAAGACCCCAGGCCCTGACAAACTAAAATTTTCAAGGAATTTGCTGTGGAGCTCTGTTCCCCACTGACTGATATGGTACTGATACTGGTTTAATGCATGGGCTTACAGAGGATGAGGACGTGAAGGGGCCCAAGGCTCAGAGAGGAAAAAAGATAAAAAATCAGGGGAAAAGATATGCGTGTGCGTGTGCATGTCTGCTCACACTCACATTATGCATTATTTGATGAAAAGGTTATGTGGGTGACTGGATGTGGCCGGACATTGAAGGTTATCTCGACCCCCAACAATATGGATGTATAGAAAAGGGAGATCTACCACAGAGCCATGGACTTTCACAGATCTACTGTACAGATAAAGTCAATACCTGCGGTATTCTAGCTGGAAGAACTTTTTCATCACACCGTACATTAAAAACAGTTAGGTGAACAGCAGCCCTGCTGGACACAGTCTGGGGAGATGAATGCCAATCACTCATGTTTTCTATATGAAAATACAAGTTTTCTGGGACAGTGTTACAGTGGAATCCGCCTATAGTGATCAACCACTTATAGTGATCAAAAAGCTTGGTCCCGAATCATTCCTAATATACACATGCTGTTTAAATAACTCACTTATAGTGATCAATACTCCACTTACACTGATCATTTTGGGCCTTGTCCCACCTGAGAACAATGGCAAAAATGTTTAAAACTACTATAATTTTATAATATTTATACTTACAAACTAGCAAACAAATGAGCCAACAAAATACAGTAGTGATACTTGGTGCATGTCTGTCTGTATAGAGATCGCAGCATCTCTGTCTGTGGAGAGATGACGGCATCTCTGTCAGCGAGACTGCTGTGTTTGAAACAGCTGGAGGCCTAAATTTGCTGTATGGATTTTTAAAGTCACTATCATTACTTTACTTTATATGTGCTGTATTCCTGTAATACATACAAATGTCAATTAGATGGTAATCTGCATGAGAAATAAAGAAAAAGAAAAAAATATGTTATAATGATCAACCGCTTATAGGCTAGTGATCAATTTGACCCGTCCCAAAGTGATCACTATAAGAGGAGTGCACTGTACTCAGATCCTGCAGGAGATCTTAGGCTATGAGATTCCCAATGAAGCCCAGCTTGTGTACCTGGGTTTGATAACAGATGACACTATTCTCAAGGAGGACCTACCTCTTCAAAATCGTGATACTTGCTGGGGAAAGCTGCCATCACAAGGAACTGGTTGAAAAGTGAACCTGCAGGAGCAGGTCAGTGGATGGACATTGTAGAAGAAATATCCTCTACGGAGAAGCTGACTTATTATCTAAGAACGAAGGCAAAGACCCATGACTGTCGTTGGGTAAAATGGACTGCTTACAAGTCAAAAGATGAGTAGTATTCTTTACTGGCCTACATACATGTTTCATATCAACACACGTCACGTTTACACATCATCGTTAGCATTAAAACATGTCTACACAGCGTGTCTTCACAACACTGCTGCTCCTTCACCAAAAACACTGACCTGACTTTCCTAAAAGCATTTAAAGGGAGAGGCAGCCAGCAGAGGTTTCATTATGAAAGATTTATGCTTGACAGCTTCTGAGACTGGATGGTGAGAACAATCACAGCCAGAGAGATTCAAGAAAAAAATCCAAGGTCAAAGGTCAAAGGCCTTTTTTCCTAATAAATGGCTTTCAAGCATTGAACATAAGAGCAATTATTCAATTAGAGCTGCAACTAACAATTATTTTCATTATCGATTAATCTGTCGATTATTTCCTCGGTTAATCAATTAGTTGTTTGGTCTATAAAATGTCACAAAATGCTGTTCAATGTTTCCCAAAGAGCCTAAGATTACATTTATTCAGTTTACTGTCATAGAGGAGTAAAGAAACCAGAAAATATTCACTTTTGGAAGCGGAAATCAGATAATTTTGACCTTGTAAAAATAATAATACTCAAAACGATTATCAAAGTAGTTGTCGATTAATTTCCGATAGACTAATCAATTAATCATTGTAATCAATGTAGATTACCAAGTCGACCATGTCATTGATGTCAAGTCTCAAGTCTAAATATAGAACAGCAAGTCCAGTCAGAGCAAATCAAGAGTCCAGTATCAATTTAATATCTTGAAGAAAACTCATGTTTTTTTTTTTACTTTTCAATGCAATAATGGTTTTAATAGGATACAAACTTGCTAAGAGCATCATGAGTTTGATTTTCAGTTTCAACTTCAATTAATTCAGTCATTCCATACAAATTCAGAAAACAGAATTTAAATTCAGTCGTTTGCTGGAACAAATCTCATCACAGTTTGTTGACTTTTCCAGTGAACTGAACTGACAGTGAACTGAACTGACAGTGAACTTAACTGTCAGTGAACTGAACTGACAGTGAACTGAACTGACAGTGAACTTAACTGTCAGTGAACTGAACTGTCAGTGAACTGAACTGACAGTGAACTGAACTGAACTGACAGTGAACTGAACTGACAGTGAATGCACCCCGGCTGTCTTCAGTACATCTTCCCTCAGATGCCTTTTAGGAAAGCAGCCCAGTTTGGTTCAAAAACCTACTTTGTCTACTCAGCACTTAAGATTAACTTCCTGTCTAAAATGAGGCATGATGAGAAATGATCACACACACACACACGCACGCACGCACGCACGCACGCACACACACACACACACACACACACACACACACACACACACACACACACACACACACACACACATAGCGTTTGATAAGAAAACACGCAAAGGGCCCAGAAACCACAACCTGGGTCCAATTACTATTTGAAATTGATCCAATTTCTTTTTGTGGGATTGATTGATCTGGTCGGACGCGGGGGAACGAATAGGATCGTCCGCAAAGTGCTAAACTCCGCCCACCTGTCGCTCCCGGCCAATCAGTGCTGCGTTGAGGTCATAAGCGAATCCGTATCAGAGCGACTTTGAAGTCGTCTGCCCCGATCATTGTTTTTTTAACACTGAACACACAAAGTTACTGTTGATTTATCTAAATGACTGCAAATCAAACACTGAAATGTCTAGCAGGTAGTCTGTGTCTGCTCAGCTGTGAACAGTCTAGCAGGGGTGGGCAACTTATTTTTCATGGGGGGCCACATGAGAAACCCAGATTGTTGCCAGGGGTCGAACAAATATTGTCAGGCCATAACTCATGGATGAGCAACTTTGATGACAGAGAGGGCCACAAAAAAAAATTCTCGTTACCAGATTTTGCTGAGGGCCGAACGGCGCCAGCGCGAAAAATTTGGGGCATTTGAAGCCAGGTTTAGAGGAATAACTAATTTTTAATTAACAGTTTTGATGTCATTATTCAGTCTTAACCACCAATATTTGATCCTTTTCTCACTCACTCCTATGTCACCACCTGCTCTCCATGCAGGGCTTGAAATTAACTTTTTTGACCACCTGTCAATATGGCTGCTATATTTTAAAGTTACCAGCCAATTAGAATTTCCACTAGCCGAAATGTTTTTCTTGAAATAAACCAGAATATGAGTGGGTTAATTTAAGCATAAGTATCAGTAAGTGGCCCGGGATTCTCAAAGCCTGTGTTGAGGGTCACACAAGAACAAAAATGCACTCTTGAAGTTAAATAAATCCAAAACCAACGAGTTAATTATTTAAATGTTTACTTCAATGTAGGACAGTCATTTCTTACACATGCAATTACTTTTAACATTTTAGTCATAAAGATTATTGAAAGATATTCCATATTCCAGACTGAAATGCTATAACAGAAGTGGAGTATTGGCCAGAATGACATGAACATTTGGAAACTTATTCAGCGGGTATCTTGCATGTTGCGTTCAGGTGCATTGTACATTTTTTTATTTCTTTTTTATTTCTTTTTTCAATTCCATCGCGGGCCACACAGGGGGCGCCGGCATATTTTGCCCATGTGTGGTCTAGCAGGTAGTCTGTGTCTGCTCAGCTGTGAACAGGACTTGTGTGATGAAAACGGATTTGTTTGATTTGAAAACGTCATTCTCTCCACTTTCCTTTCCTTGTTGTTTCTGAAATCAGTAAGTCAAAGAAATCAGAGTCCATCGCCAAAGCTGAAAGCTAAACAGTATTTTCTAGTAGGAATCTTGTGTCGAACGTCTTTCCCGTGAGAAGTGAATGCAGCATAAGGCAGTGATACACTGAAGGCAGCAAATGCGCACCGGAGGTGAAGCGAGGAGGAAAAATAACTTGCAGGATGTGGACAGCTGCTTCCGATTGTTTTGACTTATAAGCCATGTTTACGTGACGTAACTCCTGACGTGTTGGCAGTTTGTCTGCAGCCTTCGTCTATCGGTCTGACGACGACTAGACTCTGGAGGCGACGCCCAATATATCTGGGTTTCCAGTGTCGCCAGTGAACATCTACAATTATTACACAAGTCTTAATATTCTTCTCCACACTCATTCATTATGAAGGATTTACACGTGACAGCTTCTGAGACTGCATGTTGAGAACAATCACAGTCCCAGAGAGCTTCAAGAAATGATATCCAAGGGCAAAGTTCACAAGACATACATAAGCAAAGGCTTTCATTCATTGCACATAACTATTCCCTTTTGTTTCTTTGTTGCAGAGCTGTGACCAGGTCAACTTCGCTCAAGTCCCAAGTCAGTCTTGAGGCTCAAATCAAATCCCAAGTCTAAATAGTAGGTTACCAAGTCAAGTCCAAGTCATCAATGTCAAGTCTAAATATAGGTTACCAAGTCAAGTCCAAGTCATCAATGTCAAGTCTAAATGTAGGTTACCAAGTCAAGTCCAAGTCATCAATGTCAAGTCTAAATGTAGGTTACCAAGTCAAGTCCAAGTCATCAATGTCAAGTCTAAACGTAGGTTACCGAGTCAAGTCCAAGTCATCAATGTCAAGTCTAAATGTAGATTACAGAGTCAAGTCCAAGTCATCAATGTCAAGTCTAAATGTAGATTACAGAGTCAAGTCCAAGTCATCAATGTCAAGTCTAAATGTAGATTACCGAGTCAAGTCCAAGTCATCAATGTCAAGTCTAAATGTAGATTACCAAGTCAAGTCCAAGTCATCAATGTCAAGTCTAAATGTAGGTTACCAAGTCAAGTCCAAGTCATCAATGTAAAGTCTAAATGTAGGTTACCAAGTCAAGTCCAAGTCATCAATGTAAAGTCTAAATGTAGGTTACCAAGTCAAGTCCAAGTCATCAATGTCAAGTCTAAATAGATTACAAAGTCAAGTCCAAGTCATCAATGTCAAGTCTAAATGTAGAACAGCAAGTCAAGTCCAAGTCATCAATGTCAAGTCTAAATAGATTACAAAGTCAAGTCTAAGTCATCAAAGTCAAGTCTAAATGTAGAACAGCAAGTCAAGTCAGAGCAAATCAAGAGTCCAGTATAAAATCCAGCAAATAATAGAACAGCTAGCAGTCAACAGGAAAAGACAACACTTATGCCGTATCACGGTATTACGATATCCCAAATCTAAGGTGATTTACATCACGATATTGATATAATATCGATATATTTCCCAGCCCTACAATTAAGTTTAAACTTTCAAAACAAGCATTTAAAACTAATACATTTTAATTATTCCTGACACTTCCCCCTTATTTTCCAGTACCAGTGGTTGGTGGCGGTCTGTGGACAGAAGTTCAGGACAAGTAAAGAGAGCAAAGATCATCTAATAAGAATTCACAAGTATCCTCTGGACTTCAGATTTGACAAATAGACTGAATGTAAGACGTCCCTGCCTCCATTTTGTCCACTAGATAGCAGCAAAAACACCATTAGAGATGAGACTCGAATGGAGCATTTTGATCTTGGAGAGCTGAGGTCCATTAGTAAAAGGAATGGGGGGGGGGGGGGGGGGGGGATACAGTATGTGCGACTTTGTGAAATCCCAAAGGTCTCAAATGAGAGGAGTGAGAAATAAATAACATGAACATCCACAACGGAAAAACAGAATCCACCAGGGAATGGAAGGTCGCTGCACTCCGCCTCCTCTGGTCGGTCGGGGCTACGTCCTGCTGGTGACGCTCCCTGCTGTCGGGTGAGAAGAAGCGTCTGGCAACTTCACATGTATCTGAGGAAGCATGGTGCTAGTCTACGGCTCTCCACAGATCAGCAGAGGGGGTGGGGAAGCGACCGGGGCAGCAGGGGGAATTGGCCAAGTGCAATTGGGGAGAAAATGGTTGGGAAATCAGAAAAAGAAAAGAAAAGCATGCAACATTATAGTAAGTTGCTGTAAAGCCAATGTCAAGCTAATGCTTATTCTAAATTACTTGCAAATATATATGTTTAACAACTTGCCTTAAGGGAAGGCATTAGGAAAGACATGCTGAACATGAATGATCTGTAGCCTATAAATCAGGGTTCTTTAAAGTCTGAGACTGTGGGCCTCCCCCCAGACAGAGCTTGGAAAAAGGTGCCTCCCTCGCTCAATTCCTGGATGTCTATGGGGTCATGATTATGTTATTTGATCCCATAGACACTCAACAATTGAGCCAAGATAGCCTGATATTGCTGTTTGACATACTTCAGACTACACCAAATACATAAATACATACCAAATGTAGGAGCCATTTTATGGTTTTCCTATGCATGTTCAAAGTTGAGCACTAGGTGGCCCCCTTGGGTCATTGGTTGTTTGGAGTCACCGGTTACTTAGGGAGGTGGGTAGCAATCATGCTCCAGGTGTGTTGCTAGACGGGGAAGCTATACAGTTTTTGACCGCCACCCCGTATGCCACGGTTGGTGCTGTATGTGTATGGAATAATTGTTTGTTATGGCGAATGACGCTGCATCGGTATGGATTCTGCCTATCTTGATAGTTAAAGAGCATTAAACGGTGGGCACATTCATCAAACCAAGAAACTAGAGTCGGAATCTGATTTATTTACAGACACTGCTGTTGGCTGGCGCGTCAACTAGGTCACCGTCTATGTGGCCCCCTCAGTGGCTTAAAGTTCTAGGCTTAGCCGCTACACCAAATATATAGAAAGGTGTGTCTGAAGACATTTATTTGTTTATGACTCTCTTATTTTTTCACTTCCATTCACTGAGCCTCCCCTGAAACTGCTTGGAGTCCCCCTGGGGAGGCCCGCCTCCCACTTTGAAAACCCCTGCTATAAATAAAGCTATGGATTTTTTCCCCCTTGGTTTGTCTTTCATCATAAGATAAGGAATTCAGACCAAATTTAGCTACGTGGCCGTTGGTTATGATGAGCCAAGGTTGTGTCCATCATGGAAAACCCTGAGAAAATGAATATTTACCCACGTGAAAAAAAGAAAAACTTTGCATTTAATTTACATTGCATTATCATATCACTACTTTACTATTGACATTACCCAGCAAACATCGTCACAAAGTGACAAATGTGATTGACGTCCATTTTTAAATATAAAAACACGTTTATGCCATAAATATACATGAAGTAAATATTTCTGTGTCATCGTGTAAGTACCTGTGGTGTGCAGAGGTGGTGGGTAAATAATGACACTTGTTGCTGAAAACAGCAGAGCAGCATTATGCCAATAGTAACTTCAGCAAAGAGATAGTTCATCCAGTAAATTACAGTGTTGCTGTGTGGCTGGTCTGTGTTCAACTCTGGGTTGTGGAGAACTTTTGTTTTTAAATCTAACATACATAGTTAAATCTGGACAGAACACTGCCATATATGGTTCAAGGGAGTTACAGAAAGTCATATTAACATATAAAAATGAAATAGCGTGTATAGGACTGTTACGGCCCTCGGCCTCATTTATTTGTTATAGTATTACACTTCTGGCTTATGCCTATTGTAACATTCTATTGACTGTTTTACTTTGTGTGAATTGTAATGGGAGGAGGGGGTGTTACAGCCTCTGTCAAAGCCTGGCTTTGGTAGTGTGTGGCTCTGTTTCTGTTTCTTTTCCTGCCTCACTCGGAGCCCTCACCTGGAGCTGGTTGGCAATCAATGCTGATTGGCTGCTTCAGAGCTGCATGCCCTACATAAGCTCCAGTGTTCCAAGATGGCACTGGGGTTAGTGTGTTTAACACTGTCCTGCCATGTTCCCTCTGGTTGTGTTTGAAACCCTGTTTCTTACATAGCCTTGTGTAGCTCTTTTTGATTAGCTTTTTGCTACTTTCAGCTACTAGCAGCTACTAGCTCTCTTTTTGGTTATTCTTTTTGAGTGCCCTTTGGCCACCTGACAGCCAGCACTTGTTTATTGTGTGTGTTTTGAACCTATAGCTATTTATATTAGCTCATTGGCCTTGCTTTAGCTTTAGCTTTTGCCTATGGCCTTTTGTTAGATGTATAGCCTAACTATTTTTCATGCTTACACTCACTGGCCTCCTTAGCTACTCTTGTTATTGTTTTTTGTTAATTGATTCATTGTTGATTCCTGTTTACTGATTGTTAATATTAAGGAAGCCCTGTAGGGCTGTGTTGCCCTTTTCTTTACGCCCCCTTTTCTCCTGTTTTTTTTGTAGGTTTAAGAGTTTTGTCTTTTTGTTTATAGTCTAGTTTATTTTATTTGTAGGTTAACTGATTGGGCTTTGGCCACCCTGACGTCTTTGTGCTTCCTTATTTTTTTTACAACCAACTTATGTTAAAATAAATCATTGTTTTTGTTAACTTTAATTCAGTTTCACTCCCTTTTTTCCTGGACTCCTTATGTTACAGTGTAACATTTAAGGGACGTAACAAGGACAACGTGATGCTATCTGATATCTATATCTGGGTGATGTTATCTGGGTAACAGCTTTCAGTAAGCTTCCATCTACACGGCTGCTACTGTGAGAGTAGTGACTCACTGGAACAGGCTGCGGAGATAAGCTCTGCCACAGGAAGTGTAAACAGTCACAATCAGTTCAACACAAATTGTGTTTACACTTCCTGTTGGTCTCTCAAGCCAGACTGTCTCTTCTACATGAGGTGAATACCACGGCTGTCATCAGATTAATAGACACAGGAGAAAAGGTAGTATAGCACAAACAATGTTAAAGTCGTGATCAGAGGAGGTTTTAGGCATTAACATGTCTCTTCACATTTCTGACCTTCTGGAGGCTACTCAAGGTCTCTGCTGTCATAACCCTTCGCTCTGAACCGTGTAGGCCTACATAAACTCCTCAAAAAAAGTTCGGAAACGTTATTTCGGTCGGTTATTTCTCCCCTTTAACTCATTGGCTGCCAGCCACTTCTGGAAAACGGATGCTCCCAGTGCCAGCCCTTTCAGAGCGTTTTCAGTGATTTCTCAAGACCCACAGAATATTGTGTGATATTACTATGTAAACACTCAACACGCCCAAAGAACGATGAGACTCTCTTGTATCATCAGCAAAAAAAAGTTTATTGATATCATTTTCCGTTCTTTAGTTATCAGCAGTAGAAGATAGGTTGGTTTAACCAAAAACAGACATTTCAAACTAGAAGCTGAGATAATGAGCCTTTTGTGAAATGAAGCATTTCAAGCACATCACTGACTCTGAAGCTAATATTTTCTGATGTAGTGACACCTCAAAAATGATTTCCTTCAATAAAACAGTGAAAACAAAGGAATTTTGATGGCAAAATAATATTTTTT
This sequence comes from Poromitra crassiceps, assembly GCF_964638095.1. Lineage (NCBI taxonomy): Eukaryota > Metazoa > Chordata > Actinopteri > Beryciformes > Melamphaidae > Poromitra > Poromitra crassiceps. The sequence continues at coordinate 22,605,788 of NC_139628.1, read as the reverse complement.
AGCTGCAACCAGCAGCGCTGGTTCCAGCTGGTTTCCCCAGCCATGATCCTGTTCCCTTTGTAAGAGCCTCTGTAAACTGTTCATGGCTCTTCTGGTGAGGCGGAAATCCTGCCTCAGCTCAGCCTCCACATTGTACCACAAACGTAGTACAGGCACATTGTTGTTTATCCTGCAGTACCTTGCTGGATCACCAGTCTGGAAAATGAAAACATTTCACACCATTAATGGCTTGCTTTGTGACACGTTAAACTACTTCATGTTGTTTGTGTCTGCTCCCCCACGATAACACATAGCTAGGCTAATGTGCTAACTCATTAATATCATGTAGTTAGGTGCCGGTCGTCTATTTTAGAGTTACAAGTTGCATAAATCCTTTACATATACAACACAATTAACACACAATAAACACACAAATGTGTCCAAACATAGCTGTTGACCTATAACGCGATCACAAATACACGAAAGTTTACACGTTCAGGTTAGCTCTGTAGCTAGCGTTGGTTAGCTCAATTGGTACTGATACAAGTTAACGTCCATACATACCAAAAAATGATCGATCAGCACTTGTAGGCGTCGAAGATGTTGTCGTCTCCTTTGATTTCTTCGCCTGGCTGTCGACAGCCGCAAAAGTAACGTTAAAAGACAAGCGATGGACATCACTACGTTTGCAGACGGCATTTTGGGTGTTTGTGTTGTCGCTTCTGCTGACGCAGCAGTCAGCTAGCGACAACGTTTGATGACGTAGCGGTAATCGAGTGGTGTCCCATTTCTTAGGGGTTCATCGTCACCCCTAGCCCTTAGCACTCTGTTTTGAGGGGCAAGGGCTAGGGGTAAGGGGTAAGGGGTAGGGGTACAAATGAGAATTGGGATTGGGCCTAAATGTAGATTATCAAGTCAAGTCCAAATCATCAATGTCAAGTATAAATGTAGATTACCAAGTCAAGTCCAAGTCATCAATGTCAAGTATAAATGTAGGTTACCAAGTCAAGTCCAAGCCATCAATGTCAAGTCTAAATGTAGATTACCAAGTCAAGTCCAAGTCATCAATGTCAAGTCTAAATGTAGATTACCAAATCAAGCACAAGTCATCAATGTCATGTCTAAATGTAGAACAGCAAGTCAAGTCAGAGCAAATCAAGAGGCCAGTATCAATTTAATATCTTAAAGAAAACTAAATCTCAGGACTTTTCATGGCAACATGGTTTTAATAAGCACTTGGTAAGAGCATCACGAGGTTGATTTCTATTAAGAGTCACTGGTTGGTGAGTATTTATACCTCTACACGACCCAGACGCCCCATATCTCATTATTTTCTACGAAGTGGGCTAAATGTTCAGTTGTAAGTCAAAGCTAGATGTCATGTGAGATGTCACAAGCACTTTTATTAAAACAAGATCGGGCTGCGTGATATGGACAAAATCATATCACAATATATTTGACCAAATACCTTGACATCGATATTGCGACAATATTGTAGGGATGACTATAATTGGTGCCTCCACAAAATATACACAATGAGATTTTTTGAAAAATAATCATCAGTGATGTGGATATAATGACTAGGTGGGTAAAGGCAAATAATAGAACAGCTGGTGAGTTCAGAGAATGACATCACTTTACTCTAATGCAGCTTTTAAAACCAGGAAAAGACAACACTTATGCCATATCACGATATCCAAAATCTAAGGTGATTTACATCACAATATTGATATAATATCGATATATGAATGAATTATCTACTGTCTCCAAATGGTTTCAACTCAACAAATTAACACTTAATGTAAATAAATGCAACTTTATGATATTTTGCAACAGAAATAAGTCCTACCCTAAAGAGTCCGCAAAAATATTCATCACTGGATCTGAAATTTTACAAGTCAATTCTACAAAATTCCTGGGAGTTATTGTGGATGACAGACTCAATTGGTCTAACCACATTAACCTTGTGTGCAAAAGGTCTACGAAGATGCTGGGCATTATAAGAAAAGTCACCCCCTTAATACATCCTTCAGCCCATCTAACTCTGTATTATAGTTTTCTGTTTCCCTACCTAAATTACTGTAACATTGTCTGGGCTGCTACATTTCCCACCTATCTCAACAAACTGTATATTATTCAGAAAAGGTTCCTAAGAATCATCTCACATTCCAACAGACATGCTCCATCTACTCCACTTTAAAAAAAAAATATTCTTTATTACCTATTCATAAACTTAATATTCTTCAAACATGCTTATTCATCCACAAGTTTACTTACAGAAAGCAAGATCTTCCCGACACTTTTCGAAATTTCTTTACATTCACTTCAGACATACATTCATATCACACAAGGCACAGCAATAATAGCCTCTATTTACCTTTCACCCGAACATCAAGTCAGCAACACAACATTTCTTATAGAGGCCCCATGCTCTGGAGTGAATTAAGTCTTCAACTCCGATCCATAGCTTCTCATTCACTCTTTAAAAAGCACCTTAAAAAGCATCTTAAACATACATGAACCATCCAACCATCAATCCAACTCCCTCTCTGCCCTTGCCATTGTCATGTTCCTGGTTTTTCTTTTGCCTTCTTTTGTGTGCCCTTCTCCCATCTGTGTATATTGTCTCCTTATTCCTCCATACGCTCTGCTTTGTACCTTGTCTCCTTATTTATCTGCAAAAGTCATTGTGTTAGCGTGGGGATGTCAATAGACTAATTTTCTGTTAGCCTATTGTAACTTTGTAATTTTTTTTGATATGATTATTTTTTATATGATTTTGATTATACGATTATGATTGTTGATAGGGGTGGAACTCCGTACAAGCCCTGTGGGCTTCGTTCCCTCCTTGCACTGTTTTAATGTGTGCTAAATAAATAAACATAAACATAAACATTTCCCAGCCCTACAATTAAGTTTAAACTTTCAAAACAAGCATTTAAAACTAATACATTTTAATTATTCCTGACACTTCCCTCTTATTTTCCAGTACCAGTGGTTGGTGGCAGTCTGTGGACAGAAGTTCAGGACAAGTAAACAGAGGAAAGATCATCTAATAAGAATTCACAAGTATCCTCTGGACTTCAGATTTGACAAGACCAAAAAAGACTGAAGGTAAGAGGACCCTGCCTCCGTTTTGTCCACTAGATAGCAGCACAATCACCATTAGAGATGGGACTCGAATGGAGCATTGGAGAGAAGAGAGAGAGAGAGAGAGAGAGAGAGAGAGAGAGAGAGAGAGAGAGAGAGAGAGAGTGAGAGAGAGAGTGAGAGTGAGTTTTGGACTCAACAGAATGTTTTGCAAACATCATTGTGTCTTGATATAATTTGTAGCCTGACTTGGTAGGTCTGGGACCACAGCTGACTGGTGTGCGTTGCCTTCAGGGAACTATGCTGAAATCGTATATTGGTATGTAAAATTTATAGACCAAAACAACAGTGAGGAGAGAGGTTCATTAACATAAAACCTGCATATTGAAAATTGTTAGATGATGATAGACTCAGACAGACAGAACGATATATCATTAACTCCCAGGGGGAAATTTGGATGTCATCAGTAGCATAATAAAGTATGGATCCCAGTGATATAATGTTCATTGTAACACACATACTATTCACGTAAGAAATGGATTAGAAATTCAGGTTCAGTGCCTTGCTCAAGGACATTTTGTCAGGTCAAATATATTTGCTGTTGCGAGGGAAAAACCCTGACAACCTTCCGGTTACATCTCTTTAACTATCAGATTTCAGAGGAATCAGAATCACTTTTATTGCCACAGTATGCAAGTTACATATGTGTACATGAGTGGAGGTGTTCAGTCAATAATAAATATGAATTTACATTGACTGTACATTAAATGTACAGTCTGCGTTAAATAGGCAGTGAATTGACATGAATTTACAGTCTGAGTTAAAATATGACTTTACATTGAATTTACATGAAATTTACAGTCTGAGTTAAATAGGGGTTAGTTAAATAAGCAGTGAATTTACATGAATTTACAGTCCAAGTTAAACAGGCATTAAATTATATCAAAAAAGAGGCAATGGTCTACTTCGCAGAATATCACCATCATCTCTTTACATGCATCTTCCCCTTTATTTCTTACTGTGTCGATGAGAAAACGAGCCTTGTCACTTCTCGATTGCATCTCGGCTGCTGACTCCCTCTCAGAGTCAGTGATCATGGTGAGCTTGTCCAGCAGGCTGCTGAGCACAGGTGCTGATACCCTGTCGATGAATTTGCTCCGTATGCGTGACAGCAACAGCCACTTCTTCTCTCCTCCTTCTTCTGACGGGAGACTTGAACCATGATCCTGGGCCTTTCCTACGGCATCTGACGAAAGACAAACTTGCCTTTCCCATACACACTCGGAATTGTTACTGTGTTTTAGAACCAGTTTGATATTTTTCACGATTTGTTCTAAAACCACTTGAAATGTGGGGATGTAGTTGTCAAAGGATTCACTGTCAAATTCGGCCTCTTTTGGCTGTATTAGAATTGAGTCATCTTCAGGAGAAGTGGACAGTGCTCTGGGTGTAGTTTACAGCGTGAGGACATCTCTATGTACCTCTCATCTCGATTTAGCTTCTTCCTTTTGTGCAGCACATCTCTGAGCACAGTGTTTCCAGGAAGCAACAACACATTAAGCACAGATCTGAGATCAGGATCAACTGGGGTCTTGTAGAACAGCAACACCAATGCCCGGATTGGGTCAGGGGGCGAGTTTTCATCCTTGACATTACCAAGACCAGAAAATCCAGTGATGTTTATAATAACATGAGTTTCTGTTATCTTATGGGGAAGGATGAATGCAATTCCCTCATCTGTCACATGGGCAACTGCCAAGAATTCACGTGCACCTGCAGAGTGGATCTCACAGTGTGGGAGATGAAGTTGACAGACCAACTGCTGGTGGCATTTTATATCAAACAGCGGTCCTGCAGGCTTCTTACTATGGTGGGCTAGTAGCCTCCGGTTCCAAGGGATAACCGTGTACACCACATCTCCTTCTCCCTCCATGTTAAACACTAGACCTGTCACACTGCACTGGTACAGGCCTGGGTTGCTGCATTGAAACCTGTAGGTTTCCTCATTTGCATCAGCAGTAATATCAGGCTCAAACCTCTCATAGCTGTCTTGTAAAATGATATCAGCTTTGGCCTGTTGTAACATTTCCTCTGGAGCATCAGAGTTGCTTGCTGGCTCCATTTCTGACATACGTTTCTCGCATGCATCTTCTGCTGGGCTTTCTTCAGTGCTAATGGGAGAGCCCTGCAGATCCACTGGGCTGATTGGTGGACAAGGAGGACCAGCAACACCTGGGTTGATGGACTGAGAGCAAGACGCTGGGTCTGAAGTCGAAGTTGAAGATATTTTCCTTACAATTTCCCAAGATTTACACATGCTTACAAGTTCCTCAAATGTATCTTCTGCTGGGCTTTCTCTTTTTCCAGTGATGATGTGGGAGTCCTGGAGGTGGAGGTGAGAATGGGCTGGCGGGGTGTCTGTGATTGAGGGGTGGCCAGCTGTGACCTGTCCCTGGTGTTCATAACTATCAAAACATATGTCCCCTGACTGGGGTTTAGGAGAAGAACATTGCTGGGAGGCCTCTTGTGGAAAGGAAGGGGAAGTAATGTTGGGGGGAGGTGTGGAAAGAGAGGCAGAAGAAAAAGGCAGCTCAGAAAGCCAGTCAAGATCTGCTTCACTGGATTCATAGAAACAGTCAGACTCTTCCTCTTTATAGGAGGAGTCTGTCCTGGAGGGGGAAGAATTACTCTGGTAGATGATGATATTGCTGAAATCATGATCAATTAGCCTCCCAAAATGAGGGTCAATGTGCTGATACATGCCTGGAGGCCCAACATTTTCAGGAAGTGGCACCTCCTTGTTTAACCTCTGGTCTTTCTTTGGATTGTGTTTCACATCCTCCCCATTGTTATCACTCTTTAACTGCTTATCTTTCTCATCTAGATCCGTCTCCATTTTTGACTCCTGCTCCGTCACCTTTGTAGTTTCAGTCCCACTATGTGCTTCTTCCTCATATTTTCCCACTGCAGCACTTTCACTTTCAGTAGTTTTGACTCGCTCTTCTTCATCCTCACTCAGCCTCTCTTCACCTGGTTCCTCTTCACCTGGTTCCTCTTCATTTGGGCCTGACTGGGCCTCGCGTTTCTCATCAGCAGGTTGTAGTTCATGCTGGCTCGCACCTTCAACTGGTTCTGCTTCTGCGGTGTAGAAGTCAGTCTGTGAATGACCCCCAGACTCATCTGAGTCACTCTTGGTTTCACTCTTTTGTTCAGGATGTGTCATGTTTGGGTCACGGCTATCCAAAGAGGGTTCTTCTGAGTCTGGAACTGCCTGCATTGGAAAGGTGGTGTTGGTGTTGTCTGGTATCATCTGTGTGGGGCTCTGAGGCTGCTGGGTGGAGTGTACAGGCAGATTTGACACCTCACTTACTCCCTCCAAGTCACTTTCTGTGTCTGACTGATGTTCAGAAAATCGTCTGTCCATTTCTCGCTGGTTAGATTCTGTAACATCTGGCTGAGCGTTTGCTTCCTCCTGTGATGACTTTGAATCTGGTTCAGTTGGTGTCACTTTCAAATCAGCCTGTTCAGGAGTGAAGGACAACTGCAGATCTGACTCTTTCTCCTCACTAGATCCCTCTGATTCACCAACTGAGACTGTTTCATTTATCTTCTCAAAGCTTGGTGAATCAGTTTGTGGGAGCTCTTCCTCTGTAGGTGTTACTGCGGCCTGGTCTGAGTCTGCATCTGCTTCTTCGTGTTCGCTGGTGTTGTCCTCAGCCGTATTCTGACCATGTTGGGCCAAAGGGCCCAAAGACTGAGGCCTGGGAAGGGTGTCAAGAAGAGACTCTTCCCCATCTGACCTGTCCTCCAAACCTGAAATATAGAATGATAATTATATGTAAATGATAAAAGACTCAACTACCAGTCTGCTTAAGAGTGCTGAAAGAGGATAAATCATTCAGTCAGGCTTTAGTTGAAATCATTCTGAATGTGAATGGAACAGTCCAGTAAAGATCAACGTGAATATAGCCTCCTGCTTTCAACACACGGTTTCTAAACTATCCAGAATTAAGAAAGGTGGTGGTTGTGGGTCCTCTTTAACCTTTATTAGCAATACAATACTTAAATATGAAGATGTATTTATTATTCAGTCTTAATATCAATGTGTTTCATTGGTGTTAAGTTATCTACAGTGAGAGACAAACAAACCTGACCTGTCTGTGTGTCTGCTGATGGTTTTTTCTTTGCTGGGTGAATGTTTGGTAGAACTGAAGCCTGTGCTTGCCTCGATTCAATGACCACCATCCTTTCACCTATCACAATATCTGTAAAGAATGAACAGTCATGACCAGTAAAATGAAACTGCTGCACCCTTTATATTTTTACATCAGTTATAATAATATCAGTATGCATAACTTGGTCATATTTGGACTTCATCAACCAGTGAATCTATATTTTCTGTTTGTTTAGTGCAATGTGTTGTTTTCTCGACGATACCCCCATGATGGAGACTTGGTTATCTAGAAGAGTTATATTACTCATGTTCGCAAATATTTATGGAAAGATTATTGGAATACCTTTACCTGAGTTTGTTTCTGGGTGATTTTTTCCCATAAATGACAAATCTACAAATGTACAATATACAGAAAATGCATTAGTAAAATATTGCATAACCTGATAATGTTTGGACTTCGTCATCATCCAGTGAATCTATATTTTCTGTAGAATGAAAAAAGTGAATTGAAAATCAGGTTTATAATCTCACATGTTTTCAGCTTGCTTATCAATCTGCACAGCAGGGTAGGAAATTAATTCCTCTTTTAACAAAGGCTTTGTTTGCCCTTGTGATATTATGTTTCAGCGGCATTTCGGATAATTTCCAGGGCAATACCTTAGTTCAGTGATACTCAACTTGCGGCCCGTGGGCCGCGATGTGTGGGCCGCGATGGAATTTCAAAAAAAAAAAAAAAAAAAAAAAAACAGTGCACCTGAACGCAACATGCAAGATACCCGCTGAATAAGTGTCCAAATGTTCATGTCATTCTGGCCAATACTCCACTTCTGTTATAGCATTTCAGTCTGGAATATGGAATATCTTTCAATAATCTATGATTTAGCTGCTAAATTGTCAAATACTGCCGTCTGCTCGCTACCCAGGCACTTATGTATGTACTTAACCTAACTAACTATCCGGTGTGCATAACATTGTCAGACTAAACTCCGGCTGACACCCCAAAAACCTACAATCCGCTACAGAAAAATGTATTGTTTGTTTATTAACTGGCCCCTGGCCTTCTATCATTTCACAAAAGTGGCCCCCGGGCAAAGCAAGTTGAGTATCCCTGCCTTAGTTCATCTATGTTACATGACAGACCAATATTTAACTACTCTTATCCAAGCATATTTTATTTCAAAAAGTTAATTAACAATCACAGTTAAAAATCCTAATTTCCTATAATCTCAACAACACTGTCTGGGATGTTATGTAATGTTGGCCAAATCCTTTCAAATAACATGTAGACCAACAGACAGTACATAGATACATACAGTACTGTAGTGCTATCCAGTCCATCCTCCAACCCCATAGACTCTTTGACAGCTTTTGTAGGCCCTGCCTGGCAAGAGAGGATCAGCGACTGTTTCTATTTCATTTCAATGTTTCCAGTCCTGACTCAATGTTTCCAGTCCTGACTCAATGTTTCCAGTCCTGACTCAATGTTTCCAGTCCTCCTGACTCAGCGGGTGGTTTGCTTATCCAAAACCTAGTGGGCTAGTGAACAAGCTGGCCAGCTACAGTAGCTTTGCGCTACCTGTCACTGAGGTAAATAACGCTAGGAGGGGATGGGGAGAGGGTTGTGCAGGTATGGATACCTAGCTGGCCGCTTTCTAGTCACACTTTGCAAATACAGGACAAAATCCGGATACGCTTCACAAATACAGAAAGTTATCTGGTAACACTTTATAATAACGTTCAGTCGTAAGTCATTTATAAGCCTTTAGTTCAGTGTTTCTCAAACAGCGGTAGTGGTCCGCAAGTAGATTTATATGTTTTTTTTTATGTGAACATTTGTGTGCATACCTTTTCTTTTCTTCTGGATCAATCTCACACCTTTTGCTGGACCATGTGCTGACTGCTTTTCCTCATAATTTCTCTTCATCTCTGTTGGAGCCAAGAGCCAGATGAGGGCCAATGCTTACAGCAAGCAACGCTCAATCCTACTGGGCATACAGTTTTCTCTGCAAATGTTTGGTATCCTAGAACAACCTTGGTTCTCCATGCCTAAATAAGCACAAACACTGTCCCTTTACAGATCAATCTCCATGCAACTATAATCACATGCGCCCTTAAAAAATATACATGTGAAATGTTAAAAATAGCTTTGAGAACACATGGACATTATCTAATGTACTGTATGGGCTAGTTCTGCATGTTGCTGGAAAATTCACATGTGACAATTAATATTTCTCCCTCAGTACACCAATGAGAGATTTTGTCAACTTCCCTACAGTATGAAGGTGCTATTCGGAAAAACAACTTGACTGTACCTTTAAAGAGTGCCCATGCCCATGAAAGTGTAAAGAAGATCAAGGAGAAGATTAGGATACCAATCTGGGATCTCTCTGCACAGAAACACAACAAATATAAAGTCACACCACAGCAATTTTGGTAGGAGTAGACCTGCATTAGGCAGCCACACTTTCTCTAAAGCAAAATTCATGTTAGACATTTTAGTCTAGATTGTAGAACATGAACGCTGTTTCTGCAGTCTGTACATCTCAAAGCTACAACCAAGAGTTATCTAAGCTCTATGCACAGTATCATCGAGTAATATCGAGAATATAAGCAGACATAAGCACTTTTTTCTGTTTCATTTTGTGTTTTATTAATGTTTTGTAATGGAAAATTATCGATCAAGTGCTTATTGATTGATTAATTATTAAGTATGACAATTCTATGATGTGTTTTGTGAAATGTGTTTTTCATCAATGCAAGAGGATTGCTGTTCTGTGAGAACATATGTCTTGTTTTGGGAAGTGTCTATGGGAATAGAGGTTCCTGTGGGAACCTGTGTCTTGTTGTGACTATAGACTGGATTTGTTATGTATTCTACTGAACATCAGATTAGCTACATGGCTGAATGGAAAGAACTGCCCTCCACGGTGAGGGGCGGGCATCGATAGTTTTCAGTATATGATGTGAAGTAAACAATAATTCGGGGCTCTTGCATTGTCAAATGTAGACAAGAGGAGACCTCCGTGCACGGAGAGATGATTGTGGAAATAAAGAAAACCTCCTATGAACATTTAAAACGGATATCTCATTATTGATGAATCGGCAGAGCATTACATGTGGATTTTTCCTCCACAACTTGGGGGCTCGTCCGGGATCTCACGACTGGGATGCGGACCTCTGGCATGTCGACTGGTGATAACCTCCTGTCAAAGTTGGACCTGAAAGCTCGATTAATGCTAAGAGAGCAGGAGTCGACATGCGGAGGAATGTAGCCCAGCGCTGTGATCTGCGGAACCTGGTGAGGCAAATACACACTGAATGCAATGTTGATTGATCAGTTTTATGTCAAATTGAGTAGCTGTGAAATTTAGAATAATGTTATACAATTGGTTCTAAAAATAGACAATTGTAACTAAAAGCTACAGGTCTGGGGGATGTGTGTGCATGTAAAACGGATGTAACCACTGCCTTAGTCAAAATAGGATTTGTCTAGAAGAGAGTGGTGCGGGGTCAAAGGGGATGCTCGCGTGAGATAATATTAGATAAAACTCACTATTGCCGTTATCGGATATACTCATCGCCTTGGATAACGGATCCAGAAGAGGGTGAGGCGTGCGTTAGTAGGAGGCGCACGCGTAAGGTAACTTACTAGAGCTGACTCATATTTGGGCAAGATTTAGAGAAGAAAAAATCGGCCTGTTTGTCGACGGGCAAACAGTAAAGACGCAGGTTGAAAGGTACACTTGGCGTCGACGTAAGTTGAAAGGTATACTTAGCGTCTAAAACTGCAGTATAAAGGGGTAAAGCAGCACATACCCAGACCTGAGCGTTGCGAAAGGAGGTATAAATTATATGTAAAAAAAAAAGAAAAAAAGAAAAGTTGTTTTCAAAAGGTATTTTTCCTTTGAACAAAAAAAAAGAAATAAAAAAAAGGGGAGAGTGTGGGTGAAACTGAGCAGTGAGGCTCATTGAGGGAGAAAAAAATGAGAAAAATGAATGGGAAATGAATGGGAAATGACTGAGATATGAATGAGAAATTTCTGAATGAGAAAAATGAGAGGAAGAAAAATCACAAACTAAACTTTTTGTTTTGGGGCTAAACGTTCAAATTGAACTTTTTGTTTTGGGATGCAAGCGTTAAACAGGGGCTAAACGTTCAAATTCAACTTTTTATTTTGGGGCTTAAACGTTCATATGTGTGTAGATAAGCCGGCCGGCAGGGGACAAACAGGGTTGTTTATTTTGTTATGTGAATCCACAGTTATGTTTTATTTTAATCCATACCTGCCTACAAAAGAGGGATTGGTTGTTATTTTGTTTTTATTGGTAATATCATAAGGTATTGGTTTTGATTTCGCACACACAAACAAAACCACAGCTGTTTAGAGAAAGCTCATGAGGAGCTATGGGTTTGTATTTGCAGAGGTTAGGGAGGGGGATTGGGCCCCCCCGAACCTAGCCTCTAACAGGCGGCGGCAGGCCTGCGAAGGTCTGAGGGCACGTTAAAACCAAATATAGTGCTGGGGAGAGGACTGAAGGCCCCCGTGTCTTGAAGTATGAATGAACATACTGCCGTGGTACCGTCTAGTCGGCGTGTTTGTCGCATGTAGGTGTGTGGGCAACACGTGGTACGTGGATGACAGTCCACACCTAGCAGAGGGGGCTTCTGTGCAGTGGTTCGAGTCCCTGCGATAGGAGTCGTCACTCTGTGAACAGGCTAGGCTGATGCAAACGGTTAAAGTTTCTATGCCCATAGCAAAGTGGGGTAGAGATCAGACCGTCGGCTTCCAACCGGGTGGCCAATCACCACTACGGGATCTGCCTTAGAGGTGGGTTGGCGGTCGCTATCGATCTGGGTCATCGGCCGGTGGGGTCGCATATGGCAGTAAGACCATGTTTGTGGAGTGTATGGGTATGTTACCATGGCCGCCGTGCTCTGCTCAATGTACAGTCAGGCCACTACAAGCCAAAAGCGAATGAGTTAGTAGGCAAGTAGTGCTCTTGTGATCAGTGTTTTTGAAAAGAAAACACCGGGAAGCAGGAGGCTGAGTTGTCTAGGTGGAGTGGGCGAGGCCAGCTCACCTCAGTCGATCCAGTGGAAAGGGGTCTAGCCTGGGACTGCGCCCTGGGAGAGGGAGGTCTAAAGGACTCAAGCGCGAAATACACACCAGGAAAGCACATTTGTCTCAAGCAGACCTACACGCCACATTTAGAGGGAAATATAGACTGTATAAAAGTTATGGCCTAGGTGGTTTTGAAAAACCACAGAAAACAACAGCAACACATTTAGTATGAAGGGGAAAAGAAAGTATGTCTGCCAGAAGCAATACATACATACCATACATACATACACTTTCAATTATTATGTGAGGAGTTTAATCTTTCGCTAGTGTCTCTTAATGTGTCTTAAAAGGTCTCAACCTGGAAATTGACCCGTGCCTCACCACCACCATGTAGCAGACTGAGAGTCAGCGCCAGGCTCAACTACACTGAGGACCACCAGCGGTCCAGGCTCCAGCGGAGACTATCAGCACTCCGGGCAGGCTTGAGCCAGGGAACCGGCAGCAGCATCCGTACCGCAGCCACCAGCCCTGAACACCGCAGCTAGCGGCCAGCAATGGGAGAGAGTAAAATCTCTCCCTCCCGTGTAAGTGTTTCACCACACCGGTGTAAACGGGCTACAGAAATGCAATATGAGTGGTTTGCTTGCTGTAAAAGAATATATGACTGCCGTGGAGTTTTCGATTCATAGGCTTGGCCCGGAGGTTGACGCCACCTGGACAGTAACAGCGGAGAGGACTCAACGAAGCGAATCAAGACGGAGCGGAGAGGGTGTGAGGCGCTGGTCAATCACAGGCGAGAGACTGACACGGCCGGAGACGCAAGCCAGTTGAGGGTGGAGGAGTTCACAGCAGAATTTTCTCCAAAGACACCAATTATGAGCAGATAAGTAATGACACACATGAACATTTGCATGTTACAGCTGTTTGACAAACCATTGTTTTAGTAAGAGAATCACACACTGTATACATTATGTACATGCAATGCACACAGAGCAAAAGTACTTTTTTTGCAGTAGTACAGTATTGTTTAATAGAAGTTATGTTTTCTTTTAGGAAAAGCGTATTTAGCTTGGAAAACCCTTATTGCCAAGCGAAAAGGTAAATGTTTGTGAACACACTGAGATTTCTCTCCCCCCCCCCCCCCCGCTTCTCGGCCTGAAGCCTTGAAGATAACCACAGTGCATAGCGCACACACATTTCCCAAGAGGACTAAGAGAGAGGCAGAGACAAGTTAAAGGGTGTCTCTCTCTAAAAAATAAGTATATAGAAAAACTGCTAAATTAATTGACACATGCGTTAAATAACGCATCTGTCAAAGGGGGTAAGCAGCTTTTGTTTTTGTGTCTGTTTTTTGTTTTGTTTTTAAGTTTTTGTTGTTGTTGTGTATGTGTTTGTGTGCCTGTGTGACTGAGACAATCAGATGGACAAGCAGACTGAGATAAGCAGATTGGACAATCACCATGGGACAATCGGATCTCCAATGCCAGATGCTGAGATCCAGCCCCCCCCCCCCCATATCCTTCACCAGTGCAATTAGCTTAGGCTTTGCACACACACACACACATGCGTGAGCTGGACCACAGACGGTTTCCCCATGACGAATCGGATGCAGAGAGTCGTACTTTGCGTGGTTTGTGTAAAAACTGTGATCATGTGTATTAAAAAGCGTTTTGGAGTCATAGGAGACAGGGGAGTGTGAACACAGTGTGAATGAGTGATGTTTGACGGTGAAAGGTGTGTGATCGTTGAAGGCAATGTTATTGTACACCAGTTAGACAGGAGAAAGGGGACTCCAGTGTGACTGGAGAGCGGAGAGGAGGACAAAGACTTGAGACATGACTTGGACTTGTAAAATAGACTAGAGTGACCATTTGCATCAAAATTGGGTCGTGGGTTCGATTTCCCAGCCTCTGAGTGGGCTGCATGCCAAAGTGCACTTGGTGTGTAGCCTATGTCTGCCAGAGGTTTGGAAATCGTCAACAATTGTAGTAAGAAACCCGAAAAAAAAAAAAAAAAAAAAAAACATTTGTAGCCTGTGAGAATGTTTTTATATGAAATGTGAATAGCGGCTTGCTGATATGAGTGGATGGTGGAGGACGAAGTGGGAGGCGGGCCAAAACGATTTAGTGGAGGGGCCGCCTCTGACTTCGATTACCAGGATCCAACACCAGTGAACAGGAGCCAATTATCAGAAATGTGTAAACTGTGTGTTTTTAAGAAGAAAAAAATTATGCCAAAAGTGTGGAGCAATAAAAAGGCCATTGACCTCTGACACACTTTGTTTATGATATGAAATCTTGGGTAAATAATCATGCTTGATTTGATATTAGCATAACTAAGAGTTTGATTTGAGCAAATGATACATTGTAACATAAGTATGTATTAAGTATTAAGTAAGTAACCGAAATGAAGGACTTATTAATTGTGATTGTGAACACATAGGGAAATTTTAATCTATATAGATGTGTGAGATGATACATTTTTTTTTTCTAACAAGTTAAGGATAATAGTTATGTTAGTTTTCTTTGACTGTGTTTGAACTTATAGTTTGTTATCAATAATTTATTTTTAATATTGATAAGAATGATTTATTCTTATCAAAAGTGTGGAATTGTAATGGAAAATTATCGATCAAGTGCTTATTGATTGATTAATTATTAAGTATGACAATTCTATGATGTGTTTTGTGAAATGTGTTTTTCATCAATGCAAGAGGATTGCTGTTCTGTGAGAACATATGTCTTGTTTTGGGAAGTGTCTATGGGAATAGAGGTTCCTGTGGGAACCTGTGTCTTGTTGTGACTATAGACTGGATTTGTTATGTATTCTACTGAACATCAGATTAGCTACATGGCTGAATGGAAAGAACTGCCCTCCACGGTGAGGGGCGGGCATCGATAGTTTTCAGTATATGATGTGAAGTAAACAATAATTCGGGGCTCTTGCATTGTCAAATGTAGACAAGAGGAAACCTCCGTGCACGGAGAGATGATTGTGGAAATAAAGAAAACCTCCTATGAACATTTAAAACGGATATCTCATTATTGATGAATCGGCAGAGCATTACATGTGGATTTTTCCTCCACAGTTTCCACAGGAAAGGAAATGTCTGATGGGTTTAAAAGATGCAAGATACAGTCTATGATAGTTCGTTTCGTGCAATGTGTTGTTTCTCAATGATACCCCCATGATGGAGCCTTGGTTCTCTACAAGTTATTCATGTTCGCAAATATGGAAAGATAATCGTAATACTGTGTGAGTTTGTTTCTGGGTGATTTTTTAATGACAAATCTAGAAATGTAAAATATACAGCAAATTAATTTGTAAACACTTCTTCTGTAGCAAGCGTTTGCAGTGAATGTGGTGTTTTTTGCACTCACAGGGTTGCTCACCCCACAACTGTACACTGTATCGTCCAACTCGTCATGTACCCCACCCAGGGATATTGTTAACTCAGGGCCAGGCAGCGGTCCCTCAAGCAGCCACCAGTGGAACTTCATTAAGGGTCCCTTCATTTACTTCTTTGCTGGGTGAATGTTTGGTAGAACTGAAGCCTGTGCTTCCCTCGATTCAATGACCACCATCCTTTCACATATCACAATATATGTAAAGAATGAACAGTTATGACCAGTAAAATGAAACTGCTGCACCCTTTATATTTGTATATCAGTTATATCAGTGTGCATAACTTGGTCATATTTGGACTTCATCAACCAGTGAATCTATATTTTCTGTTTGTTTAGTGCAATGTGTTGTTTCTCGACGATACCCCCATGATGGAGACTTGGTTATCTAGAAGAATTATATTACTCATGTTCGCAAATATTTATTTAAAGATTATTGGAATACCCTGGGTGAGATTGTTTCTGGGTGATTTTTCCCCATAAATGACAAATCTACAAATGTACAATATACAGAAAATGCATTAGTAAAATCTTGCATAACCTGATAATATTTGGATTTCGTCATAATGCAGTGAATCTATATTTTCTGTAGAATGAAAAAAGTGAAATGAAAATCAGGTTTATAATCTCACATGTTCTCAGCTTTCTTATCACTCTGCACAGCAGGGTAGGACATTAATTCCTCTTTTAACAACGGCTTTGTTTGCCCTTGTGATATTATGTTTCAGGGGCATTTCGGATCATTTCCAGGGCAATACCTTAGTTCAGTGATACTCAACTTGCGGCCTGCGGGCCGCGATGGAATTGCAAATAAATAAATAATAATAATTACAGTGCACCTGAACGCAACATGCAAGATACCCGCTGAATAAGTGTCCAAATGTTCATGTCATCATTCTGGCCAATAGGCTACTTCACTTCTGTTATAGCATTTCAGTCTGGAATATGGAATATCTTTCAATAATCTATGATTTAGCTGCTAAATTGTCAAATACTGCCGTCTGCTCGCTACCCAGGCACTTATGTATGTACTTATAAGTACATAACTAACTTAACCTAACAAACTATCTGGTGTGCACAACATTGTCAGACTAAACTCCGGCTGATACCCCAAAAACCTACAATCCGCTACAGAAAAATGTATATTGTTTGTTTATTAACTCATTGAGTGCCAGCCACTTTTGGAAAACGGATGCTCCCAGTGCCAGCCCTTTCAGAGCGTTTTCAGTGATTTCTCAAGGCCCACAGAATATTGTGTGATATTACTATGTAAACACCGAACACGGCCAAAGAACGATGAGACTCTATTGTATCATCAGCAAAAAAAAGTTTATTGATATAATTTTCCGTTCTTTAGTTATCAGCAGTAGAAGATAGGTTGTTTTCACCAAAAACAGACGTTTCAAATTAGAAGCTGAGATAATGAGCCTTTTGTGAAATGAAGCATTTCAAGCACATCACTGACTCTGAAGCTAATATTTTCTGATGTAGTGACACCTCAAAAATAATTTCCTTCAATAAAACAGCGAAAACAAAGGAATTTTGTTTGGCAAAATAATATTTTTTAGCTGCAACCAGCAGCGCTGGCCCCTGCGTGCGCAGACCCTACACCTTCTTGCTGGTCTTGATTTACTGCTGGTGGGCATCAGATATTCTAGCTTGTGTTTGCCAACCAATCTGTCCATCAAGCCTGCTGTCTGGGTCAGTGTTGTATGCTGCCCTGCGTGCCCCACCCCCCTCAACTGCAAACCCCTCCTCCGTGGGTGTGTCTCTGGTGGCTCTGGTGGCTCTCTGCTGCGTTTGCTCTGCACTGAAAACCCAGCTTTTTCACAGTGTTCTGCCGTTTTTGTCGCCGGCTTCCAGCGCTTCCAACTGAGAATAATAACAACTCCACAACTAATCATGTGGAGGGGCTATCGCAGCGGAGACGGAGGGGCGCAATTGTGGCAGCAGATTGGCTGCTGTTCACAGGCACAGCTAACGTTATGCTTCATGCATATCGATGCATACCGATGGGGTTTCCGTGTCCCCACGGCTTCTTCTGTTTTTTTCCTCACCTTTCTCTAATCTGGAGAGCACTGTCGCCACCTAATGGGTCCATAAAATAGCTTTTACACATTCAACATCCCCCATATTTGTACAGGAGATGCATCAGGCTTTGATCCACGTCCCACCGTCAAAAAACGCAATTGACGACTTTAGTCGTCATTGGCACTCTACGTTACTATTTGAATTGACGACGATAGTCGTCATTGGCACTCAATGAGTTAACTGGCCCCTGGCCTATCATTTCACGAAAGTGGCCCCCGGGCAAAGCAAGTTGAGTATCCCTGCCTTAGTTCATCTATGTTACATGACAGACCAATATTTAAAGTCCCTGGAAACCAAAATCCACAAAAACGTTCTAACTATGTTATTTAGGGTCTTATGTTAGTAATTGTGTCCCTCAGAAATTATTATACATTACTTTCAACCCAAAGCCTTAAAATCGACACTTTTCTACAAGATTGTACAACGTACTTCCTCATTGAAGAGAGCAGTGCGCGAGGTGTTAAAATGCAGGAGCTTATGACGTCATAAGCTCTATATAACCTTTGTACACGCGCGCAATCCGCACCCACCCTCCTTTTGTCCGTTCTTTGCCCCCAGTGACAGCGCTCCCTCGCTGTCCGTCTCCCTCCCACTCTGTGGGAGCATAGCATCAGCATAGGAGCGCCCCAGGGGTGCGTCTCCAGCCCCTTCTGGTACGACCTCTACACCCACGACTGCGTGGCGACTCAAACTTCAAACACCATCGTGAAGTTTGCAGACGACACAGCAGTCGTGGGGCTGATCTCGGGGGGCGACGAGACGGCCTACAAAGAGGAGGTGAGGGTCCTGGAACAATGGTGCCAGGACAACCACCTCTCTCTGAACGTCTCCAAGACCAAGGAGATCATTGTGGACTACAGGAGAGGGGGGGGCACACACCCCCCAATCACCATCAACGGCACAGTGGTGGAAAGGGTGGACAGCTTCAAGTACCTGGGAGTCAACATCCACCAGGACCTGACCTGGGCCGGCCACACCGCCACTGTTGTCAAAAAGGCCCAACAGCGAATACACGGACTCAGGCGCCTGAAGAAGTTTGGGCTAAGGAAAGAAATCCTCAGGGACTTCTACAGAGGCAGCATTGAAAGCCTGCTGACTGGCTGCTTCACCGCCTGGTACGGGAACTGTACCACCATGGACCGCAGGGCGCTACGGAGGGTGAGGCGCGCGGCCCAGCACGTAACAGGAGACGAGTTGCCAGAACTGCATGAACTGTATAACCAGCGGTGCCTCAGGAGGTCCCTGAAGATCATCAAAGACACAAACCATCCCCACAACAGCCTGTTCTCCCTGCTACCCTCAGGGAGGAGATACAGGGTTCCAAAAGCACGCACAAATCGCTTGAGGAACAGTTTCTTCCCGCAGGCCACGAGACTCCTTAACATACACAAATAGTGTAGTAGTCGTACCGTACCGTACTGCAGCTGCTACCATTATGTATGCCTAATGTTTAATTGTATGTCTAACAAGGTACATGCTATTTGCACCTGTATGTCAATTACGTCAAATTTAAAATGTCTGAACACGTCTAACGTATGCACAATGCCTAATGTTTAATTGTATGTTTAATAAGGTACATGCTATTTGCACTGTATGTCAAATACGTCGAATTAAAATGTCCGAACACGTCTAACGTATGCACATGACATGTGCACCTATGTGCAATGAATATGCCACTGACTTGTCTTATCGCTATTCTGCCTCATTGCCTATTGCTGCTTAGTATTGCTTATTGATGCCTATTTCTTATTGCCTATTGCTCATTGCTTGTTGCCTATTTGTACTATGTCGTAAACGGAGTCCACAGCACAAGAATTTCACACGTGATACTTGTACCATGGAGTGACAATAAAAATCTTGAATCTTGAATCTTGTGTGCCGTCGTGCCAAGCGCTATGCTTCTCTCTCTCTCTCTCTCTCTCTCTCTCTCTCTCTCTCTCTCTCTCTCTCTCTCTCTCGGGACTAGTGAGAGAGAGACACACAGGCTGGTGACGCGAGGTTACTCTCTCTCACACACACACACACACACACAGACACAGTAGCGCTGTGCAGTCGCAGCAAGTCTCTCTCTCTCCCTCTCCGAGCAACGAACACACACACACACACACACACACACACACACGTGTGTGTGTGTGTGTGTGTGTGTGTGTGTTCGACACATGCACTCAATCTCTTTCTGCGTTTCCCTCCCCCCCCCTCTGTCTCGCGCTCTTCTCTCTCTCGGAAAACCTGCTGCAGACGGGACACGCCCACACAGTCCGCGGGAGAAAATACACTCTAAAAAATAATTGATTCTCATGAGTTTTGCCACGACTGTCAAACCTAAATTTATATACTTTGCGATGTTCATCATCGTTCAAATTTGGCTGGTGGCTTATTAACATAGGGTCCTGTGATGTGATGAACTCAAAATGCTAAATAATAAAGAAATATTTCTGGTTTCCAGGGACTTTAACGACTCTTATCCAAGCATATTTTATTTCTAAAAGTTCATTAACAATCACAGTTAAAAATCCTAAATTCATATAATCTCAACAACACTGTCTGGGATGTTATGTAATGTTGGCCAAATCCTTTCAAATAACATGTAGACCAACAGACAGTACATAGATACATACAGTACTGTAGTGCTATCCAGTCCATCCTCCAACCCCATAGACTCTTTGACAGCTTTTTTAGGCTCAAGAGAGGATCAGCGACTGTTTCTATTTCATTTCAATGTTTCCAGTCCTGACTCAATGTTTCCAGTCCTGACTCAATGTTTCCAGTCTTGACTCAATGTTTCTAGTCCTGACTCAGCGGGTGGTTTGCTTATCCAAAACCTAGTGGGCTAGTGAACAAGCTGGCCAGCTACAGTAGCTTTGCGCTACCTGTCACTGAGGTAAATAACGCTAGGAGGGGTGGGGGAGAGGGTTGTGCAGGTACGGATGCCTAGCTGGCCGCTTTCTAGTCACACTTTGCAAATACAGGACAAAATCCGGATACGCTTTGCAAATACAGAAAGTTATCTTTATTTTATACGAGGGTATTACATTTTTTTTATCTCAATTCCAATGGCAATTATATATTTTTACATGCAATTTCCCCTGAGCCCCCGCTAATTTCTTAGCCTGCTGCACAGATATGCACAACACACACACACACACACACACACACACACACACACACACACACACACACACACACACACACACACACACACACACACACACGTTCTCAGCTTGCTTATCAATCTGCACAGCAGGGTAGGAAATTAATTCCTCTTTTAACAAAGGCTTTGTTTGCCCTTGTGATATTATGTTTCAGCGGCATTTCGGATAATAAATGTAAGCAGGAATAATGTATATATTATATTAACACTTCTACACATAAAAACCACTAAATCAAGAGACTGCCCAACAATAAATTAACGTGTCTTAAAGTGATAAATGTTCTGGATAAATGTGACACCTTTTTCTTGACCATGTGCTGACTGCTTTTCCTTTCCTCTCTTTTTTATTCCCTTTTTTCTTCTCTCTCTCTCTGTTGGAGCCAAGAGCCAGATGAGGGTCAATGCTTACTGCAAGCCACACTCAAGCCTACTGGGTGTAGTGGGTGGGACTTAGGATTGGGTGCACTGGGAAGATAATGAGGAAGTAGGAACAGGTGTCAGTGGGAGGTGCTTAGAGTATAAAAGGCCAAGCTTGGAGTGTGTCTGGCCTTTGCCTTGCACCTCTTGTCAAAACACATGTGGAGAAACGTCCTGAGACCTATAGGGTAAGCCATGCAGTTTGGTGAAGTTTCTCTCTCACACCAGACACGCACACACACATCGTGTAGAAGGTTATTTATATCTATGTCCTTCTTTTAGGACATCTGCTTTAATACAGCCCTCCCCACTCAAATACAGTCGAGGTAATACTTTACTGTTAGTGGGTAAGTCATGGTTTTGTCTACTAAGCATCCAGGACTATGCATGTATTTTCCCCTATGCTGTGTTTGAATTGTTTGTTTGTTTGTAGAGTGACTGTCATCTGGTGCTGTGCCTGGAGCCTGGAGGACACATCCCTATAGCTGCCTGGGTTGTGTCAACTTATACCTTTGGTAGTTATGGAAAATTATGAATGTCTAAAAGGCAACAATTGTCAAATTTATTGTTGATTTGTTATATGAATGTGCTCCGGCTAACTTGTCTCTTTGTTCTTTTGATTCCAGTCAAGCGCAGATTATTATCCACTTGTTTTAATTGTTTGTTTATTGATGCTGCCCGATTTTAGTATTTTAAATAGACTTAACACTGGTCCTCTGTCCTTCTGTAGGGTTTCCTGGTGGCAGTCAGGGTGCACTGGGGGACGTGTGGTGTGGTACCCAATTGGAGTGGTGTGTTGATAGTTTGGGCGTGGTCACTCTTAAGTTGTGAGTGTACTGTTTGTAGTGATCTAATCTCTTCCTAATGGTTGTAGTGATTATTCTCTTCCTATTGGTTGTAGTGATCCATTCCCTTCTATTGTTTGTAGTGAGTTATTCTATTCTCCCTCATTGGTGTAACACTGTGCTAGCTGCCGCCTCCTCACCTATCTTCTATCTCTTCAGTCTTTCCCAGCAGGACCAGCAAATAGTAATTTTATTCCTTTAATAAAACTGCTTTGTAACAGTGCTTGAACTGGTGACTTTGACTGCTGTCTGTTTATTTAGAACTAGATGTAGCTGTATTCATTGTATTTTACATACAGGAGCCCCTGGCTACATGGACATACAGTTTTCTCTGCAAATGTTTGGTATCCTAGAACAACCTCGGTTCTCCATGCTTAAATAAGCACAAACACTGTCCCTTTACAGATCAATCTCCATGCAACTATGATCACATGCGCCCTTAAAAAATATACATGTGAAATGTTAAAAATAGCTTTGAGAACACATGGACATTATCTAATGTACTGTATGGGCTACTTCTGCATGTTGCTGGAACATTCACATGTGACAATTAATATTGCTCCCTCAGTACACCAATGAGAGATTTTGTCAACTTCCCTATGAAGGTGCTATTCGGAAAAACAACTTGACTGTACCTTTAAAAATCCATGGAAGTGTAAAGAAGATGCAGAGGGAGATTAGCATACCATTCCGGGATCTCTCTGCACAGAAACACAACAAATATAAAGTCACACCACAGCAGTTTTGGTAGGAGTAGACCTGCATTATGCAGCCACACTTTCTCTAAAGCAAAATTCACGTTAGACATTTTATTCTAGATTGTAGAACATGAACGCTCTTTCTGCAGTCTGTACATCTCAAAGCTACAACCAAGAGTTATCTAAGCTCTATGCACAGTATCATCGAAGAATATAAGCAGACATAAGCACTTTTTTCTGTTTCATTTTGTGTTTTATTAATGTTTCCACTGGAAAGGAAATCTCTGATGGGTTTAAAAGATGCAAGATACAGTCTATGATAGTTCGTTTCATGCAATGTGTTGTTTCTCAATGATACCCCCCTGATGGAGCCTTGGTTCTCTACAAGCTATTCATGTTCGCAAATATGGAAAGATAATCGGAATACTGTGTGCGTTTGTTTCTGGGTGATTTTTTTAATGACAAATCTAGAAATGTAAAATAGACAGCAAATGCATTTGTAAACACTTGCCTCTTCTGTAGCATTCGTTTGCAGTGAATGTGGTGTTTTTTGCACTCACAGGGTTGCTCACCCCACAACTGTACACTGTATCGTCATGTACCCCACCCAGGGATATTGCTAACTCAGGGCCAGGCAGCGGTCCCTCAAGCAGCCACCAGTGGAACTTCATTAAGGCTCGAGGGCCTCTGCGCCCTGGAGAGCACAGCAGCCTCGCCTGGACTTCAGACATGTCGTTAATCACATCACTCCATATCCTCTGACAAAATATGGAGGGCTCGGCCACTTCATCTGAAAATACACGCCAGACAAATCAAAACTAATGATGGGACACACCAGGGTCAGGGTCAATTCCAATTCACCTGAAAAATTGGAATTTGGGGAAAACTATAGGTCTTACCACAGATCACATAAATTAATTATCTTTAACAGTTAATCCCTACATACATAGGCTATCCTTTCAACCTAAACTCAAATGTTAAGATGTTTATAGTAATGCTCTGAATGTTCATCACATTATGTAGGCCTAATCTCTGTTCCAATACTTGCTGCACCATGCCACTGTATCAGCACTGACTCTTCTGATGCCCTCTGTGTGTCATTGCAACACATAAAAAAAGTGGTTACAAAGTGTTCCAATCTCTTTCTCTTTGAAGATTTCAAAGAGATTTTTAAAGCCTTGAGCTGTGAAGTACTTCTTCCCTTCAAGTCCTTTATACAATATTATAAAATGGAGCCGCATTTAAAGCTGTCGTAAAATACTCTATAAACACACCGCATCACATAACCCTAACCCTATTACTGCGCCACGTAGAAGCCACAATGACCATGGCAGAAATACCGGAAACAGTTATGCCACCATGACAGTCTCCCCTCATCTCCCATAAGCTACAATATTGTTATAATATCAACAACTATAGTTGTTGATATTATAACAATGTTATATATGTGTGTGTGTGTGTGTGTGTGTGTATATAATTATAATGTTATAATATCAATATATATTATATTATACACAATCTATTATAACAACAACAGGAAGTGTTATGACTGGTTTGAGTGTATCTTTTGTAAGTGGCACAAGGGTGTGTCCTCTTGGTCATCATAACCACTCAGTCAAACAATGAATGTTGAATAATTTTGCCAATTCCCTTCATTAATTTATTGATCTATATTGATCTATTTAATCTATGTTCAGGAAGACAGACTCAAAAACTCACCCATGACCTCCACAATATGATGTGAATAATGACTCATTTTGTTCACGGTTATGCTTGATTAGCGTCCACTGTCTTGGTGAGTGAGGTCTTTGATAATGAGCTTTCCACTGTCTGAGTCCAGATCAACCCTGTTTTTGTAGGTGCTGTACGGTGTCTCCTGACCACCATTAAACTCTACCACTTTATCACCATCATGTTTCCACAGAATATGTTCAGGTTTTCCAGGGAGGGTTGGAATCAATATGGCCTCCATCCCCTTGCGTGTGTATTGTGGATCAGGATCCTGCCCTGCAACTGGACACAGAGACAGAGAAGGTGCACAGGTTCTCTCCAAAAACATGTAGCATATATATATATATATATATATATATATATATATATATATATATACTGTATATATATATATATATATATATATATGGGGGGGGGTCTACCAAGGCCACTGGTTCGCTGGCACTTGGCCGCAGCAGTTTGCCAGCATGGATCAGTCCTCCGCATTATATGAAATGTGCCCAATAGTGGCTGCTTGTCACATGTGGGGGCGCTTCTGGGCGCGTAAAAGGATAGCAGTTAAGTGTGATAATGCTGCAGTAGTGTAGTCGCCATCATCAATAAAGGACGATCATCTTCCCTGGCCATCATGCCTTTCGTTAGGCGCCTAACCTGGCTTTCCGTCACCCATAATTTCATCATAGTCGTCAGGCACATCCCCGGGCATATTAACATAATCGCTGATCACCTCTCTCGTTTCAATTTCCAGGCGTTCCGCAGACTCTACCCTGAAGCGGACACGACTCCGACGCCTCACCCCTCCTTTTCTGCCCTCACTCTCTCATAGAGCGCAATCCCCATCTCACCCATTTACTCAACTCAGCTCAGTCCTATATAGAGAGCCGCAGGGATGACGTATTTTTGTAGTCAGAACGCGGAAGTCCCAGACTTCCTGGTTCTTCACTGTTTCTGTCTATGGGATTTTTGAATGGGTTTTTGCTGTGATGCTTCAAATACGGTCTCTGGGCAACGCAAGATTAATCAAACGCGAACCAGAGTTCCGTCGGATAATCTTCACACATGAGGACCACTTTCATGAGTTTTGTAGCGTAAATGCAAGCCCTAGAAGTAAAAAGCTCGAGCTAAGCTAATCCCTAACTACACACTGTCACATAGGCTTCCACGTCACGTCAGCACTCAACCTGGACTGTTGTTGATGTGTGCACTGATTACCCCGGGCTGAACGGGGCTGAACCAGGTAAGGGAAAGAGAATTTCCGTGTTTGTCCTTTGAAGTGGTGACGTTATTGACGTATATATCCCCATCGACTCAAAAGTGTAGTCTCATTTAGCCGTTTGCTAGCTAGCCGCCCTTTTAACGGCACATAAAAGCTTAAAAACTCGTAAAAGTGGTCCTCGTGTGTGAAGATGATATTACTAAACACTGGTTCGCGTTTGATTAAGCCAGCGTTGCCCAGAGAGATTATTAGAAGCATCGCGCCAAAAACCCATTCAAAACTCCCATAGGCGAAAACAGTGAAGAACCAGGACTGTTAGCATCGATGATTTCCGGACTCGTCTGCGGCTCTCTATTAGGAAAGGATTGGCCAATTCCACTATCAAAGCTTACGACGCAGCTTGGCAAATGTTTGCCATGTTCTGCCTCTCCGTCAACCTGCCCGTTCACCCCGTTCTAATTCCCACGGTATGTGCCTTCATTACTTTCTGCATAGATGTCCGCCACCTCTGCCCCATACATCCACAGCCTAGTGGCAGGCATCCAATTTTACGCCAGGTGCCTTGACCCGGCATTTCCCAGTCTATTTTCAAATCCCGTAGTAAAACTACTATTGAAAGGCATTTCAAAAGCTTTTCCGTCCGCCCCCGACTCCCGGCGTCCCATTACTCTCCCCATGTTACGGCACTTGCTAACCCACCTCAGACAGGGCATTCACTCCGCCTTTCTAGACACTCTCTGTTAGAGTGTGTTTTTTCCCTGGCCTTTTATGGGTTCCTCAGAATCAGTTCACGTCCCCCTCCACGTTCGACCCCTCACGTGACGTAACTCTCTCCGATTTAAAATTCTACCCCGACCACTATAGCATCTCCCTGAAACATACCAAAGTAGGCGGAGCCTGCTCTATAATCATTGCTCGCATTCAATCTCCCTTCTGCCCCTTCTCGGCCATGATCCAATACGTTAAAATCAGGCCCCCAACTAGTCCCTTGGCCCCCCTTTTCCTCATTTCTCCCCATCATCACATGACGAGATCCTGGTTCATCCATCACTTCAAGACAACACTCCAGAAATGCAACATCCCTGCAGAGAACTATTCCAGTCACTCGTTCAGGATCGCGGCAGCCGCATCTGCAGCCATGCAGGCGGTGTCATCTGCCTCCCCTCAACAACTGGGCCGCTGGTCCTCATCAGCCTATGCATCCTACATCCGACCAGAGCAAGATGCTATATTATCAGCCCAAAGATCCCTCCTTCCATGACTGAGGAAGCAAGCACTTTGTTGGTGGTGATCAAAAACTCTCCCATCTCTCATTAAGGCGCCCGTGCCCGGGCTATCCACGTCCAACTCCCATGCATCCTAGCCTGGGTAAACCCATCCCCCACGTGACCTGCTCTCAGACCTGTTCTCAGTCACTATGGTCTGGAATCCCACCATTGTTAAACGATTTCCTGCGGTTGTTGGGCCCCCCTCGATAGACCACTCCACCAGCCAACCGTCATCCAATCAGCTTGGTGCACAGAGCACATGCGCAGTGCAACAGATGGCGTCATCACTCTGCGACCTTTGTTGTTAGCGCTCGAGCTAACTCCACCTAGCTAACTCACTAGGCTACTGCTAGCAACCACAACCGGAGCGCGATGGCTACTAGCAATGTGAACGATTTTTGCAGGTTGTGTAAGAGAAACCTTCGTTCTAAAGGCAAGTTGGGCAGCTGCAAACCACTCGAGAAGGGGGTATTTCTACGCCTGGAGAGGGTTGGTGTGAAACTACACCAACAGGATAGCAAATCATGTCGGATTTGCCAGAGTCTGACTGAGGTATGTACTTATAACCTAATGTACTAGTGCTGCACGATTAATCTCCACTTCCCCCGTGCACTCCCGCAAATAAGTAATGTTATGCGCAGCCAGTTTATCAGATAATTTCGCCGTAAAATGTGTCCAGGTGATGAGAAGGTGATGGCTACGTTGCTAGCTAGCTAGCCGCAGACCAGCTATGAACCCCAGTTTGGATGCTCGCTGCCCGTCCACTAAAACGCGATTTCGATATAGCGTGAGGTGATATTTTGATCAACAGACCTCATAACGGGGATCTATAGCCTACTGTTACATGTGTCTACTGTACTGACGTCCTATCTGTTTATTCTTTCAGGTATTAATTCAATACATTCGATAAATGACTGACTTTTCCTCATCGGCTGTAGTGGGTTAGCGAGGTAACGTTAGCTAGATTACGGGAGCATTTAACGATCTAATGAATTCTAGAAAAACATGTCAGAAGCTAGCTAACGTTAGCCACGTGTAACATACAGTAACTAATACGTTTTATATTATTAGTCATTTGGATTTGCCAGAGTCTGACTGAGGTATGTACTTGTAACCTAATGTACTACTGCTGCACGATTAATCTACACTTTCCCCGTGCACTCCCGCAAATAAGTAATGTTATGCGCAGCCAGTTTATCAGATAATTTCGCCGTAAAATGTGTCCAGGTGATGAGAAGCCCCAGCTTGTACAAGCTGTCCTTTGTATGATCGCTGCCCGTCCGCTCAGACCCGATTTCGATATAGCGTTTGGTGATCTTTTGATCAACAGACCTCATAACGGGATTACGTGTGTCTACCAACATCACTAAAAGATCATAAATGTAACGCTGCTTTTATCGATGGCTACGTTGCTAGCTAGCTAGCCGCAGACCAGCTATGAACCCCAGTTTGGATGCTCGCTGCCTGTCCACTAAAACGCGATGAGGTATAGCGTGAGGTGATATTTTGATCAACAGACTTCATAACGGGGATCTATACTGTTACATGTGTCTACTGTACTGACGTCCTCTCTGTTTATTCTTTCAGGTATTAATTCAATACCCTTCCAATCCAAACAGACCAGAGTGCCATGCCCCACATCAGCCGCAGGTATTGTGGAGAAGGGCAACTGGTCAGTGCCAACCTGATGAGGAAACAGGCGTGCTTGTTATGCTGGATCCTCCGGCGCTGTTCGCCTCAGCACTTGAAGGCCTAACGTTGTACCATGGACTGTATACATTCTGTGCTAATAATGCTAGCATGCTAACATCCTTTTCACACACACACACACACACACACACACACACACTGAATACCGAAATGCTAGATTTGATCATGGACTTAACGCTAATGTTAATCAAAAACGGCCGCAGTCATAACGGTAAGGTGTGTTTGACTTAATTGAAATATTAACGTTAATGCCCTCACATTTCAGCGTGGTTAAAGATAAACCTATTTAACGCTAGCTAGCTACAGTAGATTTTTGGAGGCTATAGCGTTAACGTGAATGTCATGACATAGTGAGCGTAGTGTTATACTGTATATTATACATAATCCAGATCATATTCCAGATGCAACCTAGCTAGATGTTAAGCTCCACACTGCTGTATGAGTACAATCAAATCTATCGAGCCTTGATATCATATTCCAACGTGAATTCAGCTGAGGGGTTCGCTCCAGAACGAGACTGTTGCATTCAATATTTGTACACGTTACTGTGCAGTAGTTAGTGCAGGCTAGTTAATTGTTGGAAGTAAGGTTTTTTAATTCTAAAAGGCTCACAGCACATGTTGTTTCTGACTTGGATTGATTAATCAAAATTTTCAAAATCTTTACTACTGTACGGTCCATTAATAATGACATCAGGTGACAAGCTGAATGTCAATTCTTATAGCAAATCTAGGTAAATTTCAGACTTTAACGTAGTGTCTTGTCTGAAGTGAATACAAGTGACCTATATTTTTCAATCCTGTCTTTGAATAAAAGTTGTACATTGTGTTATACTTGAAAACCATGTCTGCTCCCTTATTTGTGTTCACAATTACAACAAATCTGTATGGTTTATCTGTTAGCATTAAACCGTGGTATTTCCTTGGGTGATATTCCATATTTGTCATTAAACCTAGCTGTTCACATCTGCATTTTCTACAAAATGTTACTGTAGCCTGGACACAATGAGATTTTTTTATAAATAATCATCAATAATGTGGATAATGATGACATCTGCAGCTGCTGGACGAGAGACAGAAGAAACTACGAACGAAGATTGGAGCAGAGGACATGACTACAGAGAAACTTAACCGACCAGCACTCTGCTTCAATCAATGAATGCTTATAAATAAACCATACACATGAGAATTACCGTTAACGTTACAGCATTTAATA
This sequence comes from Poromitra crassiceps, assembly GCF_964638095.1. Classification (NCBI taxonomy): domain Eukaryota; kingdom Metazoa; phylum Chordata; class Actinopteri; order Beryciformes; family Melamphaidae; genus Poromitra; species Poromitra crassiceps. The sequence continues at coordinate 22,575,736 of NC_139628.1, read as the reverse complement.
ACATAAATATGGTGATATCTGGTGGTCTGAAATTACTCTCTAGCTACAGTAGGGTAACTGGCTCCTATTGTGTCTTATTATTGTAACGTTTGAATCAGCGTTTCATAACTATAATAGCCTAATGTTACTGTAGCCTGGATGACGTTAGCTAATGCTACCCAGCCTTCCAGCGTTTATCTTCCATAATGCATTAAATCATAATCACAATGCTATGAAGACATTAGCTGATCACCACAGAGCTGCACAGACAAGTTTATCAGATAATTTTGCCGTAAAATGTGTCCAGGTGATCAGCTCTGAAGCCCCGGCTTGTATGGTCAGCTAAAATCCGATTTCGATATAGGTGTTATTTTGATCAACATACCTAGCATCACATTATTCAGTTTAAGGATCCTTATGTGGAAACATTTTGAGAACCACTGTTTTGAAGTACTATTACTATAGCTGTTTTCATTCTCACATGACAATACAACAGAATAGAGTATCAAACAAAAACATTTTTATTCGGTTCCACCATGATTCCCACATTAACATTAACAGCTGTTTTCATTTCCTCAACGTAGTTGCATAGCCATATAGCTAGCCATATAGCTAGTAGCTAGCTCGGGAGCTATGCTTTAGAGAGGCCAAATGCTAACGGCTACCAGTGCTTAAGCCGCAGCAGCTGTTACACGTCATTGACAAAGACGCACTCTCTGATTGGCCGATCACGGCAGGACTGATGTTGGCAGTCACGCCGTCACTCATTGGCTGCGGGTGGCTGTGGGTCTGCGTGGGTCTTTCAATCGCCCCAGCAATCGATTTGAATGGCCCGGGAACTAGACCCTAGTGACTGGGAACTGAGAGAGCAGGTCACGTGGGGGCTGGGTTTACCTAGGCTACATGCATCCCTGCCATTGCCTAAAAACCCCAGTCTGCCCCTCATCATCCCGGCATTCATAATCTTCCCCTGTCAGCCCATGTCCTGACTAAAAGCATACCCCGGCGAGCTCCATGACCCCCCCTGGTTTCACTCTCCCAGTTCCTAAAAACTTTAAATTCCTTTGGGGGATTTTCTATCTCATACAGCACTGACGCCCGCCCTCTCTCATAGCAAGAGGAGCATTACATCATGGAGTCATATGCCATGCTTAAACTGTTTATTCTGATTCAATAAAGATTGTTAAAATGTCTTACGAGCCTCTCATGATTGAGGTGTAGTCTTGGACTGAATGTCAATCATGGAAGACTAAAAGGCATAGTTAGAGCACCCCATGCTGTCATACCCCTCAGCCCAAATGATGTCACTAAATGACGTCACCATCACTGAAGACGTCACCATCTCTATGACGTCACCTTTACAAGGTGACGTCAGTTGCCCGAATGGCGTCAGTAATGACGTCATAAATACCCTTCTCCTGGTACTATATAAAGCCCCCATCACCACAGCTTAAATCACACTTGTGCAGTCATCACTCACATCGTGTCAGCATCCCGCAACCATCCCTCATCTCCAGAGCAAAGCTTCACCCCACCCCCTCCCCAGATCACCACCAATGTCATGACTCCTGTTGAAGCAAATCCCCATAGGGGGGATTTTCTATCTCATACAGCACTGACGCCCCCCCTCTCTCATAGCAAGAGGAGCGTCACATCATGGAGTCATACGCCATGCTTAAACTGTTTATTCTGATTCAATAAATATTGTTAAAATGTCTTACAAGTCTCTCATGATTGAAATATATATATATATGAACACAGCACAACACACTGCAAGACAATACAATGCAACATGAGAGAACAAAACGACGTACGCAACAGGACAACACCACAGAACACCATGCAACATGATGACAACAACAACCAATTGCTCTAAATTGAGATGTTGCGATCATTCCATGGTGACTTGTGTCATCACAGGACTCATTCAGGTGGAAGATGAACTAAGCTCACCTACCAACACAAATCACTGCCATAGACTGTACAAAACATTTCCAAGATGTTTTGCAGAAAATACGAACCACAATGCAACAACAATGCACTGCAACAACACAAAGCAACAATGCAACGCAACACAACAACGTGCAACAATATAACAACACAACAATGTAAAACAAAACAAAGCAACGCAACAACACAATACAAAGCACCAACACAATACAACAATGCACTACAGCCCAACAACACAACATGACACACCACATGATGACAAAACATCGCAACAGACGTCAAGCCATTCCTGTGATGTTTTAACTTTATTATATTCTGTCTTAACTTTATTATATTCTCTTATTATTATAGATGGGAATAGATTATTTTTTTTAATCTAGATTAATCTAGATTAAAATGGGTCATTTGAAGTCTGTCGAAGCCATTCAAAATATGTGTGTGCAACATAAATAATGACTAGAAGTAAGTCCTTGTGAACAGGTTTCTGTTTATTCAATTCAACTTGAATAGCCAGTAGGCATTTAAAGGTAAGAAACCAGCAGGTTACACACATGGTTTGTCTTCATCTGGACAAAGTTCTATCCTGAACTACCTGGAATGAACACCAGAGGGTATAAGAACAACAACCCACATTTCTGGGATCAATAATATTAAACTGGCATTAAACTGTCAGTAGCTGTGTTTCCATTACAGTTTTTCGCAAAATAATTGCGATATTTCTACAACTTCGACAATGTACAATTGCGACTTGTAGGCGTTTCCATTGAAGTTGAGTTTGGTCTGATGCGCGCACACCTGAACGCAATTCCCCATTACCAGCAGCTGCCACAGTGATTACGCACGGGGATCTGCCCATATCCCGTCCCCTGCATGCTCAAATCTAACCAATGGTCAATGCAAATCACAACATGAAGTTACAACGCATATAAACGAGCCTGATTATCAATTCAAAAGAAAATGAGTCGCAAAATGTTGCTGGCTGCGGTGAATGCGAGCGTGACAGACAGAGGAAAAAAGGTAGCCTATACAACTGGTCCGATTTAGACATTTCAGAATGTTGTGTAGGCTATTATAACATTGCACCTGAAACGTGTGTAATGTATTACTCACAGTCACTGTATTCACTGGTTACATGCTGCCACTCCGACGTGCTGCCACTCCGACGTTCTGCCACTCCGAAATATCGGCACTCAGAAAGGGATCATGTCTATGTTCCCCGGGATGATCATGTCTATTTTCCCACGCCAAACCTAACCTCCCCCCATGCCTAAACCTAACCTCCCCCAGACCCTAACCCAAAACCTAACCTCTCCCACCCCCACGCCTAAACCTAAGGTCGGCATTGCGGCTTCTAAGGTGAACGACCGCCAGTCCGAATAATGGAAGTTAACGTTCGGAGTGGCAGGGCTTCGGAAAGGCAGACAGTTACCGTATTCACTTCACTGAATACTGAATACTGAAGTGACTTCAGTCAGGAGCACCGCACCGGTGTGTGCTTTTCATCCACTCATCTCGCCGCTCAAATGCTAGTCTCTTAAAACAGACTGTATCATCTACATCCGGCGAATGCATATACAGTCTGTACGTTACACCCCCAGAACATGCACAAGGAAGTTGGGAAAAAAACCTTCAGACTGGAAGGAAGTTCTACGGAATCCGACCAATCACGACACGCGAATGCGGCATATTGGATTCTGATTGGACTAATGAGCGGAAGACCCGCCTTTCTGCTTCCCATTCCGGTTGGTGCATGATTCTCCCCCACGAAGTACAGACGGTATGGCGGAAGCATTTGAAAATTGGGGAAGCCAACTCGTCTGTTCTAAGAGACTACTCAAATGCGCGCTCACAGGCAGCCTGCTGTCACCATGGACCGATTTCTGCCATTAAACATGATCTATTTACCCCTTTTACACAACACTCGTCTTTCTGCTAGGTAGCGTTGCTTCAAAGTTCTGCTGCTTTTCCAAAGGAGAGGACGGGTCACATGACGTGCAAATGCGGAAAATCTGTTTCCATTACACTTTTGCGATAAACTGCTATATCGACACGTCTGAAAAACCACCTCATGAGAGCGGCAGACATAAATGTCCGCGCTTACATACCTGTTCCATTCTAAAGTGATAATCATCATGGCCTGCTCAATATAAGTGGACCCTGCTACCAGACAACTTTGAGAATAGATTAACGGCGATAATTTTTTTATCGCGCGTTAAGAGTCTCGCGTTAACGCAGCCGTTAACGGCGTTAAAGGGATAGTTCGGTTTGTTGAAGTTGGGTCCTATCAGCTAGTCACATACACTAACGTAATTAGGTACAGTGTTCTGGACGCTGAGCGCAGTGTCTAACGAGATCCGGCACCCAGAGGAGCAGCCTCGCGCAGCCTCACCAGCTTTTTCTCTCTCAGTACTGGGGGTCAACAACTAAAACTATAACTGTAATTTAGCCACCTAAAACAACGCCCACCTAAACAAATCGATATCCGTGTACATGCACGCTCTATTTTGACAATTTTCAGCGCTTTACTTTTCCGCAAAACAGCAGTTTCATTCGGCACTGCTTTTTTCCAAACCGTACAAATACCGTGTTCCTCCGCTAAAAGCCAGGTCAGAGCCGCAGCACTGGATTACTCCGCAGTTATTTGGGGGTAGGCTATTTTATTTCTCCCGGTTTGAAGACACAACAAATAGAATACACGGACGAAAATATGAGTGATTTTGATAGCGAGGATGATATGCCATTCACCTTGGTGACAAGAGGATACAATTATGAACCAGAGAGAATACAGAAGAGGAACTTTTGCAGAGAGTGAACAGGCAGAGAGATGCGCCTGCTGTCTAAATGCCTGGGTGCCCTGGCTGCAAACCTTATTCACCATTCCCAGGATAAATTGTGGAAAACGACCCAGACCAGAGAGGCCAGGTGACTTGTTGTCTCTAAAGTAAGTCAGTGTTTTATCTCTCTTCTTCCTGTTTTGTAAACCGCGGCTCTGTGCTCTGTGCTGGCTTTAGCGGAGGAATACGGTGGTTGTACGGCTGGGAGAAAAAGCAGTGCCGAATGAAACTGCTGTTTTGCGGAAAAGTAAAGTGCTGAAAATTGTCAAAATAGAGCGTGCATGTACACAGATATCGATTTGTTAAGGTGGGCGTTGTTTTAGGTGTTTTAGGTGGCTAAATTACGTTTTAGTTGTTGACCCCCAGTACTGAGAGAGAAAAAGCTGGTGAGGCTGCGCGAGGCTGCTCCTCTGGGTGCCGGATCTCGTTAGACACTGCGCTCAGCGTCCAGAACACTGTACCTAATTACGTTAGTGTATGTGACTAGCTGATAGGACCCAACTTCAAACAAACCGAACTATCCCTTTAACGATCCCATCTATACTTATTATACATACACCTTGGCCATTGTAGACATGTGCCTGGCTCTTCGGTCATGTGGGTAGCACGTATGATTCTCACCTGGGAGTCCAGGGTTCAAACCCTGCCTGGGCCTACCATACTATACTTTTACATTTCTTTGGTTTTCTTATTGGTATAGATAGGGATAATAATATTCACCTGCATGTTTTACTTCTTGTATTTCTTTTGTATCGGGTATTTTAGAATTTGTTTACCTCTGTTATTATATGATCTTTAAAAAAGTTGTATTCTTGTTGAAAAACCTACTATTTCAACAATTATGTATTTTGTAATGATCACAGGTGTCTGTCATCACCTGATTGGGGCACCACCACCCCACGTGAGGTTATATATATGCCCATGCACAGAGAGCTTGTTCTCTGTACTGCCTGATGAAGACCCGTGAGGGTCGAAACGTTGCTTTTTTGTAATTAAAAAACTCACCGTGGGAGCTTAAAAAACAGTGTGCAGATTTATTTTTCTTTTTCAAAACATCCCAACAGGACAGGCACACGGCAACACACAACAGGACAACACTACAAAATGACACAGTGTGACAGCTACAACAATGACGACAACAACAACAACACGATAACAACAACTCAATAAGAGAACTCTACACCCACTAATCCAGTCAGGCATCACCGTACATGCATCTGGTGGACCAGCTTCAGGTGTAGGACCCTGTCCTTTAACTGCTATAACACCTGGGAGGAAGAGGGAGGGAGATACAGGTAGGCAGAGAGAGAGAGAGAGAGAGGTTTTCATTTCTCAACTAGAGTTTAGGCCTACTCTCCTTTTCTAAGCTGATTGTATTATTTCTGATCTAAACATTGTTTGTGTTTTATATGCAGCATCAGACAGTGATGTAAACTAACAGACGTATTTTACAGGGAAACAGAGACGAACCCTTCTCTTCTCTGGAAATAGCAGATTTTTGTCTCTACTGGTGGCAGTTGGCCTTGTGGTCACAGTTTTTACTCTCAATATTGCATCGTTTCATGTGTGAAGATGACGTGTGTGTGTGTGCGTGCGTGCGTGTGTGTGTGTGGGGTGGGGGGGTAGGGTAGGGTGTGAAGACATGAGCAGGCAGGAAACAAACAATGAGAACCGAAGAGGAAACCTACACGGAGGGGGAAGAGGAAACCGGCCACAGGCTCGGAGCTACGACACACGCAGCAAGAACCGGTGATTAACATATCTGGTAAACCACTCTCCAATGAAGCTGTAAAAGTACTATCTAAGGGACTGTCTTTTGCACCAAAGCATACCTCTAATTAATTTGACACCAGCATTGACTTGTTTCGTTTTTACAGAAGACTGCATCTGAGATTGTGGTACAATCAAAATGCTCATCTGCCTGAATATAAACCTACTAATGATACAGGTCAGACTCCTGTTTTTCAAATGTATTCCTCTTGTTCTCCATTTAAACCACAATCTACATTTTGCCCCACAGTTGCCAATTCTACTGTACAAACCTTTATGAAGAAGATGAACCATGATATTGAGAAACTGTATACCAATCCCAGTATGAATGTTAAACACAATTTAACTAAACTGGAAAGGGATGCCCTCAGTGACCTAGCTAAAGATGAAGACATCATAATTAGAAGAGCAGACAAAGGATCTGGTGTAGTGGTGTTAAACAGAGACAAATATATTCAAGAAACACTCAGACAATTAAACAACACTGCCTTCTATCAACCTCTTTCTCTCAACCCTACAGAGTCTCTTAAGCGAGAACTGATGGGCATCCTTATGGAGGCAAAAACCAACAATTGGATTACTGTCCAGATCTTCACTAAACTGCCTGCTACAGCTTAGTAAACTCCCCTCTGGAAGGGTTACCAGGACAAGTACGGCGGAAACAACTCGAGTTCTTTGAAGTTTAATTGCACGTTCTCATACAGTAAACATTCACACAGCTACGCTAGCTGTAACTCTAGTTAGGTTGTAAACCTGAAAGAAAAAACACAAAACATAGCCCCACATTAACCACAAATTGGTACAGCACTGATTCATGTGACATTTATCGAAGTTTTGAGATATTAGCAACTTTAGCTCTTCACTTACCGACAAGGCGTACCAGTCCTGACAATAGTTGAAACGAAAATTAAACAGAGGGTTACGCCCCCCCAACGTGGCTACACTTCGTGACGAACTGCGCATGCTCCACACACAGTCCCAACACACTCATATCCCAGCCTTTTGCATAGATCAATATGAGAAAACAATACTAATAATTAAGAACATAATTATAACATTATCACTCATAATAATATATATACAGAGCAATATCTTCACCCACTGGAAAGTTCTACAATTACAGACCAAGAACTTGACTTCCTTTTCAATGAAAATCCTCGCGTGGCAGGTTTCTACCTTTTACCTAAGGTTCACAAAGATTTGGAAAACCCGCCTGGACGGCCAGTGATTTCTGGTAATGATTCTTTAACTGAACCAGTTTCTAAGTATATTGATTATTTTTTGAAACCCTTGCTTCATTTGGTACCAGCATACATACAGGACACTACTGATGTGCTGAATAAAATCAATGAACTAAAAAATATTGGTAAAGATTCCTTTATGGCCACCATGGACGTTGAATCACTGTATACAAATATAGAACACGAGCAAGGTCTGACAGCTCTTCAACATTATTTGAGTAAACGTCCAGAGGTGAATGATCCCCCTACAGAGTTCATTTTAAGATTAACAGAGTGGACACTGAATAATTCTATTTTTATTTTCCAAGACAAACTTTTCAGACAATCTAAAGGCTGTGCTATGGGCGCATGTTTTAGTCCTAGTTATGCTGGTCTCTTTATGGGTAAATGGGAGGAGGATTTTGTGTTTAACACTGAGAATAATGTTTTCGCTCATCATATTTTATGGTGGGGAAGATACATTGATGATGTCATTCTACTGTGGTCAGATGACAGGGCTGGACTGGGACCAAAAAAGCTACCTGCCATGTGTCAGACAGGCCCACAATTTCGAATCGGCCCAATTTTTCGAGCTCGCGCTCGCTTCGCTCGCTCTCGCATGGGTTGGGGATTTACTTATAAAGCCACATGTTATGACCCGGTCTAGGGGTTTTAGGTGTAATAATGTTGCAGCATTGAATAAACGTGCCCAGTGAGAACTCAACGTTTACTTATTAAATAGACATAAGTACAGTACTGTTGTTGAGGCTATAATAAAGGACTGTATGATACTATAACTTGCTGGTTCTGATTGGATTTAAACTTCGCTCCAGGTGTGTCTGTTAAAACACGGAAGCAGACAACTTATCTTCTTTCAAGACTTTTACTTGACTGAGCAATGGTCAGACATGGGCGTGGTTTACATGTGTATGTGGTTCTGTAAAGAAATAAAATATATATATACATTATTATAATTACACTAATAAACTAGTCCACCACAAAGCCTATAGCATCAGTTATACATATATCCATCTATGCATACATACACACAGTATATACACTATATACTGACATAAACTATTGTATGTTCACTACATACATAGCCAGCATATCAGCCTCCATATCAACATACATGTACATATATCGTGGAAATAACAATCACTAATAATTACTATTACTTGCCTAAGCTTGATACAATAAAACTATTTAAATGTGCACCAAACCACAAACCACTATGAATTATACAATACTAATGCAGGGCAAACATCTATTTCTAATATAATCTTAGTCATAGCATAGTCTCCACAATGCACCCACATAGGCACGGAGTATGGCATTCCATCAATTATTCAATTAACAGCCACGTGTACTAGGAGCGGAATCCATCACGCATCCTTCTAGGGTAACCAAATCTCCAACATGAATATAAACTTATGCTTTACATTAACTGCAATTAACTGATAACTTAAACAGTGACATGACTTACAGGTCTCAGGGACGCACGCACACAGTACTAACTGAGATCAGTCTCTGAACCGCGGACACGAACCATGCTCCTCATTCGCTTTCTTCTCTCTGTCCGCTTGCACTTCACCTCTCCAGCGCGTGCCCGCTACACTACAGCGCGTGCCCGCTACAGCGTGCTACAGCGCGTGCCCGCTACAAGTGCAGACATTTCAGTCGCACACTGTGCATCTCAGCAGCGCAGCATGTCAGCATGTGTGTGCGCTGCTCTCAGCAGGGTGTGTGCGTTGTGCACCCGCCTATACAGAGACACATAGCCTATTACTATCTTGCACATTGTGGAGTTAGAGGGAGCACCAACAACATCTTTGAACAAAACGTCTGTTAGCAGAGTGGGTTAATGCAGCAGTTCTCGCGTGCACTCCCAGAGCAGCAGCAAGACGGAGGAAATAAATATAACACGAGGAACAGTTTATCTTTCTCTCTCTGTGGTTCTTCTCCCATGGAGCTGGGTCAGAGACACACACACATACATACGTTTTCCATGCATGTCATTGGCTGTCACCACCTGTGTTGCCTTCAGGTAACATCATAAATTACAATGCTATACATTAGCATTAGTTAGAGGGCCACTCCAGAGACCAGAATCATTCATTATTGACGCCTGAATGGGCCGCTACCGGCCCAATCAAATACATAATACATACTTTTTCACCAACCTGACCGGCCCACTACCCAGCGGCCCAGCAGCCATCGCACCGGTAAGAATACATTGCAGTCCAGCCGTGTCAGGTGATGAAAATGAATTATTACAATTCTATCGATATCTTAACAGCACAAACTCTAATGTAAAATTGTCACTTGATTATAGTGGAACTGGCATTAATTTTCTAGATCTAAATATCTCTAAGACTGCAGAGGGAGAGCTTCATACTTCTATTTTTAGGAAACAATCCGATAGGAATACTGTTCTCCATGCAAAATCTTTCCATACAAAATCCCTTAAAGAAAATATTCCCTTTCACGCATCTGTGATCAGACATCAGACTAAGTAGAGAAAAGTGAGGAGATGGAAACTCGTTTTCTTGATAGGGGCTATAAAAGAGAGATTGTCAAACTAAAAATGACAAAGCCAGAGCCTTTAATAGGGACGCTTTGCTTCAAAGAAAGCCTCCGAGTGAGGCACCTAAAGGTGTGTTTTTTACAACTAAATATAGCACAGAAGCCTTCAAGATTAAACATATTAAGAGAAATTGGAACATTATTGACTGTGATAGCACTCTTAAGGAGATTTTCCCTGAACCTCCTGTTGTTACCTTCAAGAGGGCACCCACTTTGAAAGATAGAGTGTCTCATAGCCATTTACCAGCTGCCCGTCCCAACAACTGGCTTAAATCTACACTTAAGGGTTGTTATAGGTGTGGCCATTGTCCTCATTGTAATAATATTGTTAAATCTAAAACCTTTGAAGTCAGAAATGAAACCTATCATATCGTCGCCTTGCTAAACTAATGGCCTAAGTCATATTTTCAAGTTTTTCAGGAGACACAAAAAACTGAACCAAATAGAGAGTATGTGATATTCCTTAATCATTTCACACAAAAAGGTTATGAAAATATATGACTATTAACATACAAATAACGCTGTATGTTAAATCATGTTGCATAAGTGGATTAAATGACTTAGGCCAATTTATGAACATGCCGTTGCATCTTAGGCAATTTTAAACCTGACTTAGGCAAAACAATGCACATCTTTTATTCCCACTTCTGTGACCACAAACAGTTTAAAACGCTAGTGGAGCACATAGATAGAGACTCAGGAGACAGAGGGCAGTTTGACTTTCATTTAATAAAGCAAACTCATCTTTACTGGGTCACTCTTAACAAATTGTAATTTAAACTTAAACTTAAATCCTTCTTAAATCAAACAATGTCAGTTAAATCAAACACTGAGGAGGCATGTGCCTCACTTGTTCCTCCAGCTCTTCTTTGCTGGGTCACTCTTAACAAATTGTAATTTAAACTTAAATCCTTCTGAAATCAAACAAATGTCAATTAAATCAAACACTGAGGAGGCATGTGCCTCTCCTCACTTCTTCCTCCAGCTCTTTGCTGGGTTTTAACTAACCCTTTAACATTTCAAACAATTTCACTGTTCACAAGTATCACAATTTTTTGCAAGTCCAAGTCAAGTCTCAAGTCTTTGAGGGGCAAGTCCAAGTCAAGTCTTTGAGGGGAAAGTCCAAGTCAAGTCTTTGAGGGGCAAGTCCAAGTCAAGTCTCAAGTCCCTATGGATGAGCGTTCTATCCAGCTGCATGTACATGGTCCTTCGAGCCCGGATGGGCCTCAGCAAGTGGGAATGGACCAGAGGAACCAGCAGCCAGTAGGGGGAAGAAGGGCACCTCCATACCTTCAGTTGTGGGGATATCGATTCATCCACCATCGCACCCCCCTCCCCCACAACGATACCATCCCCATGTAGTTGGGCCTACACCTGAGCGGCAGCATGGTCAACCTGCACGAGACACCATGGACTATTTGAGACACCTCTTGAGGAGGCTTGATGCGGTAGAGGGATGCTTGTACTCAAGGAAAGCGCTCCCTGTGCCTCACCCAGCCCAGGCGCTCCCTGTGCCTCACCCAGTCCAGGCGCTCCCTGTGCCTCACCCAGCCCAGGCGCTCCCTGTGCCTCACCTAGTCCAGGCGCTCCCTGTGCCTCACCCAGTTCAGGCGCTCCCTGTGCCTCACCCAGCCCAGGCGCTCCCTGTGCCTCACCCAGCCCCCGCACTGCCAGTCCTGGTGCCCTCCGCACCGCCAGTCCCGGTGCTCCCCGCATCGCCAGTCCCGGTGCCCCCCGCACCGCCAGCCCTGGTGGGCCCCCTGGCGCCAGTCCTGGTGCCCCCCACACTGCCAGTCCTGGTGCCCTCCGCATCGCCAGTCCCGGTGCTCCCCGCATCACCAGTCCAGGTGCCTCCCGCACCGCCAGTCCCAGTGCCCCCCGCACTGCCAGTTCCAGTGCCCCCCGCACCGCCAGTCCCGGTGGTCCCCCTGGCTCCAGTCCCAGTGCCCCCCGCACCACCAGTCCCAGTGCCCCCCGCACTGCCAGTCCCGGTGCCTCCTGCACCACCAGTCCCAGTGCCCCCCTCACTGCCAGTTCCGGTGCCCCCTGCACTGCCAGTTCCGGTGCCCCCCGCACCGCCAGTCCCGGTGGCCCCCCTGACTCCAGTCCTAGTGCCCCCCGCACTGCCAGTCCCAGTGCCCCTCGCACTGCCAGTCCCGGTGCCCCCCGCACCGTCAGTCCTGGTGGCCCCCCCCAGCTACAGTCCCGGTGCCCCCTGCACCCCCTGCTCTGGTGGCCCCCGCACCTCCATCTGCTCCCTTGGCGCCCATCCCTCGGCGCCAATCTTCAGTGGCTCCCATCCCTCGGCGCCACCCTCCAGAACAGTCCAGTCGGAGTCGACAATATCTGGGCCGGCCCCCTGAGTATACCTGCCGGCGTCACCAGCATCCAGGTCGGCCTCCGGAAAGGTCCTGTCTGTGGCGTCAGTGTCTGGGACATCATCCGGGGTTGCTCAACCTGTCTGCTCTGCCTCCTGGATGCCCTCCGGACCAGATGGCCCCTTCAGCCCTGCCTCCGGCCGTCTTGGCTCTTTTTCCACCGGCCATGCAGCTTGCCCCATTTCACCCTGCTATGGGGCGGCCATGACAGCCGAACAGTTTGCCTCATTTACTCTCCTTACCTTCAATTCCTCTGCCTCTAGTCACTTTTCTTAGTATACATATTCACTAGTGAATATGGGGGCGGCTGTACAAAAGTGACTCTCGGACTCCAATTCCCATAACCCATCACTCCCTCACCTCCAGCCATTTACCCTCCCCTAAGCACACCTGCACCTAATTCTGGACTGACAGTGTGTGCTCCAGACAGCAGTGGAGGAGGCTGCTTTCGTTCTTCCCTATTGATTGCCATGTACAGATGCATTATTTGAAGCCTAAATCATCTGCTTGTATATCTGCATCTGCTTGTACATCTGCATCTGCCTGTACATCTGCCTGTACATCATCATCAAGGGATCTGCTTTAAATAAACACCCTTGGCATATGTTCCTCTGGCCCTCTTCATTCTAATCGGTGTCCCACTTGCTGAGGCTACACCCGTAACCAACCCACTAGCAGTTTGTACATACAAAGAGCTTCCTTTATGTTGAAGTATTTATTTTTCCTTGATGCAGATGCCATTTTAAAAGCTTGTAAAATGGCCTAAGTCACATTGTCTTGTGACTTAGGCAAAAATAAAATGGCCTAAGTCACAGTTAGATTGATTTAGTCACACAATTGATTTAGGCCATTAGATTATTGAGGTAAAAACAGCATTTTCTTTTCAATTAGGATGTTGGCCGTTTTACCAGAGGTGGGGAGCATCCTGAAGAGCTGACTTAGGCAAAAATATCATTTTCGTAAAAAAGTGACTTAGGCCATTAGTTTAGCAAGGCGACGATATTCATAATTTCATTAATTGTAAAACCACTTTTGTGATTTACAAACTTGAATCCATTAGTATTTATATGCCAAATGTTTTACATAGGCCGCACTAAACGCAGGCTACAAGATAGACTTGCAGAACATAAGTATGCTATCAGGATAGGTAACAAGGACTATCCTATGGCTAAACATTTTAATGAACATCATGGCAATGACCCCTCCTCTTTGTTGGCTATGGGTATTGACCATATATCCCTGAGTCGGATAGAAGAGGGGATAGACAGAAACGCCTCAATCAAAAAGAGGCGGAATGGATTTTCAAATTAAAGGCTACTGTACCTCCAGGAATCAATGAGGACTTTGACCTTACTCCTTTTTTGTAAATTTATCCTCCCTGTGTAAAGTTTTGTAACTGTATCCTCCCTGTGTAAAGTTTTGTAAATGTATCCTCCCTGTGTAAAGTTGTCTGGTATATATGATGATTGGCTCCTCCCATGTCAGAGTGAGGCCTCATTTAGGCCACCTGTGAATTGTTTGAGCTATACACCCTGATGAAGGCCAGATCTGGGCCGAAACATGTTGGTGTTTTTAAACGTTCATTATGAACTAACCATTTAATTAAATAAAGTTTTTTTTTACTTTTATACCAGAGAAGAGCTGCCTTGGTCCCTTTTTTGTCTAAACAATGAGAACAATTTAAAAGTACAGAAGTGAAATTTCTCATTCCAGGTCATTCAAGCTAATTCATCTGTTGACCAAATTGCACTTGTTTTTTCTATTGTACTTACCGGTATTTACAAACATCTATACCGCTATATCCATATTAGTAAAACATAGCCTATTTAAATAACCAAACAATACACTAAAACTTGTATAGGCCTACTGTATGTAGGGGATAAGGTAGAAACAATTTTAATGCACAACGTGGAGGCGACATGGTTGCCTCTGCGGAGTACAACTAAGTGTAGCCTAACTAAGTTACTGGCCAACACTGCTCCCCGCCCGGGCAGCGAGGCGAGACGCTGACAGGAGACGTGGTTCTGATTTTCACATCAGTGAACAAGTCAACTTACCAAAGAAGATGAAGAAGAGGCTGCAGATCTTCATCATGGGGTCTCTCTCTCTCTCTCTCTACCTGTCTCTCTCCGTCTCTCTCTCTACCTGTCTCTCTCTGTCTCTCTCTCTCTCTCTCTCCCAAATTAACTTTCTCAAAGATGGTGGATGAGCATCGCCTCGTTCGTTCTCATCCAACTTTCTTTACTATTGTCTTCTCTTCCTCTGCCTCTCTGAGTCACTTCCTCTCTGTCTGTCTCTCTTCTCTCTGCTCTTTGTGCATCTCTCTCTCTCGCTCTCTCTCTCTCTCTCAATTCAATTCAAAGGGCTTTATTGGCATGATAAGGTGCATCTTACATTGCCAAAGCATACATTAGCAACACTTAGCAGTTACAAAGAATCAAAAACAGAAGACAAGACATTTTGTTACCCAGTAACATAAATCACAAAATCTGAAGATATTCAAAGAGGAAGAGAAAAGAAAATGAAATGGAATGTAATAGTATAGAATACAATAGAAGACCATTGTTGACCGGGATCTATTCAGAATAATAACAGAACTGTAATAAACAGGCAGTTAAATGGTGATAGTGCAAAATAGTGAGCAATTACAGTATATTAACAAAAATTCACAGAATCTGTAAATAACCGTTGTTATTTTGAAATCTTCAGAAGAGAGTGAAAAACCAAACAAAGCAAAAAAGAATAAAATATAATAGAATAAGATAGACTAGAATAAAATATTAATATAATATAAACAACAAGCAAAAACGAGACATTTTGTTACTCATTAATTATAGGTCACACAACTGTGACCTAAGTAAAATAGGTCTCTCTCTCTCTCTCTGCTCTTTGTGCATCTCTCTCCCCCTCTCTTTCTCAGTCTCATTTTCTGGTACTCTCTCTACAGCTCTTTCTCTTTTTCTTGCAACTCTTTCTTGGTGTCTCTCTAACTTATTTGCTTTGCTCTCCCTATTCTTCATCAGTATGTCAACCTAACCTCTCTCTCTCCCCAGTCCCCACTCTTACAATCTCTCTCTCTACCTCCACATCTCTCTCCCTCTCCATCAATTATACAATCTCTTGGTCTCTAAGGTGACCAGATTTCAGAAATGAAAATCAGGGACGTTTCCAGTTCGGCAGTCAATATATCATTAAAATATCAAATATTATCTATGAAAAAAAAAAAAAAGGGGGACAATTCAGGTTGAATGTATTTTGACTGTAGGTTATTGGTGCAGGCCAACTGATATCCCTCCAAAATACCACATTAAAACACCAAGACCTTGATGAATAGCATAGAAAAATTCATGTCGTGATTGCTATCAAAAGCTTTTGACATTTGGACATTTGTGATTGTGTCGTGAGGGTGGGGTCGTGAGCACTTCTGTTCTGGAAATCCCCCCTTATTATCAATATACCTAGGAAAGCCATACATCCCCAGAATGTCCTAGGTCTGTAGTTTGTGGTTGTAAACTTGATATAATAATGATTTAAGCATATTCACTCTAGAATGAACCTGCTGGAGCCTCTGGAAGACAGTAATATCGGCCGTGGGGGGGGGGGGGGGGGGTATTTTCAATATCTCTCTATCTCCATCTCTCTTTCTCTCTCTCTCTCTCTCTCTCAGTCTTCAGGAAGTGAGTCATCCACCACAGCTCTACAGGATGCTGTCTTAGCACTCCAAATCTGCTTTCACATCAAAGGTAAAAAAAAACTCAGCAGTGGAAACTTGAGCAGAAGTGGTGTGAAAATCATTGTCAGCTTTGATCTTTCCCATGTGCTTCTAACAGTACAACTAACAAGATTTAATAATAATAAGAATGAGAACATGGGAAGGAGAAGCTCAACCTGACACTGCCAGATCGTTTGTTTTCACATTACCATCAGGGAACGAGTTGTCGGGAAACCGTTTCAAAGGGCGGCCACTTTCAAAGTGATTGGATGAACCGTCTGTCTATCATGGGCTCGCTAGTGCTGTTGTCACACAAAAGCCCGCCCATAGCTGCCTCTGGATGGTGATTGGTGCGAACCACTGGTGGTGGTTCAAATTCAAACCAATAGATTGAAGTATGACAAGATGGATTTGTCGTGGGATCATGATTTCATGATCTCACGTGAATCCAGCTGCCTCTCAATGTTAAGGGAAGCTTGCCTAGGGAACCAAATGTGTTCAGTGAGGCCTGGTGTGACTGGAAAATGTGACCTTTGACTGCTACGTTTTCCTGGAGCAGATGGTCTCATCGGAGCCAGCTTCTTCTGTGATAAGAAGATTGTTTGCAGCCTCTTCATTAGGTTATTTATTATTATTTATACGATCAGATCGAGGGCTGCGGTGGTGGTCGGTGGGCGGGAGGGGGGGTGTAAGTCAGGCCAGTGAAGGACACCATGAGGAGGAGAGAGAGAAGGGGGTGAGCCACTACGGAGGAATCTGCGCAGAGGTGGAACTAAGTTTGGCAGCTAATAATTTCCTGTCTATACTGCTGCATGGGACAACTGATACTATACTACAAAATCAAGTCTAGATTTATACTGATACTGCTGGCTTGAGACAGCCCGCTCAGCAGTTCAGGACTAAGTTTATTCAGCGGATATTAGATATTGTGTGCATGCTACTAGGATGACTAATACTATACTGCTAATTCAGGTCTAGGTAGTCTATGTCTAAGTTTAGACTGATACTGCTGGCTTGTGATAGCCCGCTCATCAGTTCAGGACTACGTTTATTCACCAGCTATTAGATTTTCTATCTAAGCTACTGGGTCAACTGATGCCATATTATTAAATTAGGTCTAAGTCTAAGGTTGTACTGATATTGCTGGCTTGAGACAGCCTGCTCAGCAATTCAGGATTATATATACTCAACAGCTAATAAATGTTTCCAGAGAATGACATCATCAAACAAAACCATCAAACACAACCATATGATTGGGAAAATAAATGGGTTTTGAGTCTAGTTTTAAAGATTTCAATAGAGCCAGCTTCCCTAACTGACGGAGGAAGCTTCCATTTTAGTTTCTTCCACCAACAAATTCTGTAGAGGCCAGCAATTGCTGGTTAAATTAAAACATCTATAGCCCGTTTGCTGGCTATTTATAGTTAATCATATTTACTTTGTAATATTGTGGATGTAATATTGTGGATGTTAATGGAGATTTTCTCATATACTTGCTTAATTCTAAAATATGGGGAATAGGGTACTGCAGGAATGAGTCCGGATGTAGTGCTTGGGTGCAGGGGAAAAGTCAATGGGGTTTTAGAATGGGGATTTCACTTAAATGCATAAAATAAGGTCTGTGGTAACCAAAAGTTTATGGGAGCGCCAATTTGGGTTCAGCAGGATAATCTTCACAAACGTGAATAACTTATATGACTTTTGGAATGTAAATGCATGTTTTTAAACGTGATTTTTTAAGAAAATGCTTCAAAGTTGCTTTTGGCATCTATGTGTTGAAGAAGAGGACATTATGCATTAATTTTGGTTTTGTCCAGTTGTTGCATCCTTTTGGCAGCAGGTGGCAAACTTGTTGTCTGACAAGCTGTCCTTCTACCATTACCCCTCCTCTTAATATTATTTGGGCTTATCAAGATGATAAAAATATGTTATTGAATATTGTTGTGCTGCTTGGCAAAGTTTATTTATTTGACACTCCAAAATTAGGTTTGAAGTCCTTACGCCCCAAGTCTAGGGTTTAGGGCAATACCATGAAATTCAGACGGAAACCAAGATCAAATGTACGAAAATGTTTTACTTTGTAATTTCAGAGCATAAGTACAAAGTTTTCTTTCTTTCTTTTTGTTAACAGTGAACAGTTACAAATACTGTAACAAACATGAACGCAACATACATTAAATGCAGTTACCTTAACTTAATCGGTACATATAACAAAGAAACCTAAACATAGGGGTTGCTGGATGAGCAATACAGATGAGAGTGGAGCCTGTCACCTCCACTCTGTCTCCATGTTGTCTGACTTCTGCATTTGTAGACAGCAGTGGCTTGACTCCAATCAGCTACAATCAGCAACAGCCACGTTCAACCAATTGTCTCCCAGCAGACCAATCCAGACCAGAGTTGAGTAATGAGAGCATGTTACCAAATAGTCCAGGCAAAGTAACTCATTTTGGAGCCAAAAATAGAAGTAATTGTAAAATAATTTTTTGCAGCTTAGATCATTTCTATGAGGTGTCCAGAACAACATACTAAAAGTCCTAAGAAATCCTAGTTGAGGAAATATGTTTAATTCTCATCAATCCAAGATGTGTGCCAGTAAGGCCAGACAACAATACACCCCAATGGGGCTATTGTTTTCCTTTACTCCTATCAAAATAAAACTTTATACAATGAAAGTATCCATGAAAAGTAACATTTTTTGTATTACAAGTTTCTTTGAAAATTAATTTGAATATGCAAATGAGCTATACACTAATCGAATATAGGCTACCCAAAATATACCCGCATAGGAGTAAAGGAAAAAATGAAGCCTATCACAATCAAACCTCACACAGTGAAAGTATACATGAAAAGGAACTTTTTTGTTTTACAAGTTTCTTGGAAAAATCTATTTTAAATATGCAAATGAGCTCAACACTGGCCCTAATTGACTTGTCCAATAAGCCATAAAGTCACAAGTAAAACAGGGGCCAAATAACTAACACATTCATGTCTATTCGTGCTTGATTGCACAATCTTGCCTCCAGTTGCTTTCTAAATTATTATTTTTTATTTGCGAACAAGCCTAACCAGATAGAAATGTCTAGTTAGAAAGGAGTTGGTGGGAGGTACGGTGGTGCAGTGGTATCATTGTAGAGGCTAAAGAAGCCTTCAGAAGTTGGGTTTTAGCAGGTAGACCTAGGCAAGGCCCAGTATGTGAGCACAAGATGCAGACAAATGCTAGATTCAAATATGCTGTACGCTTTATTAACACATTGACTGCCAGCCGTTTTTTTCTTGCTGTAGATAGCTTCTGCCAGGGGGGTTTTTGAGGATTCTAGGCTCATTTTACAAGAGCCGAGGTTTCTCTTCTGTTACGACTTCGTGAACACCAATCATCTAAAAAGAACTAATAGAATGTGTGCTTTCTCTGTCTAAAAGAGTTAGTTTGTAGAGTTAGTAGTTATGTAAGCATTAGCAGTTGAATACAGCATGGTTTCAGCATCAGAAAAAATATTTAGAGATAAACGGCTTTTTGTGAAATTCGATAGAACAGTCACTTTAACCATTCATTTTTGGCATCAGTAAGACCTAAACAATAGTTTTGAACAGTAATTTCCTCCATAACAGCAGTAAACTTCCCTCTGCTCAACTCCTCCCTCCTGTGGGCGTTCTTTTTGGCTGCAGCGCCATGTCACAAGCACTTTCCTACCTTTGCAAATGCACTTTCTCATACTCTCGACCTCTCAAATAAATTTCTGAATAGAAATTAAATTACTCTAAATTATAGCGAAAAAGAAACAAAAAAGAATGGGTTGAAAATCCCATTCTAAAAGCCTTTTAGAATGGGATTTGTTTCCAATTTGGTGTCGGACTAGGGGGCAGTCCCCGCTTGTCACCAGTCTCATTGCTTTGCTGCTGCTGTGCGGGTGTGAGCCTGTCTGTGCGGCCGCTCTTTGAGGAAGTCTGGTTAGACTCGCTCGCTTCTTGGAGTTTTGGTTGAGGGCTTTGATGAAGCTTTTGCGATTCTGGTCATATTTATGCTGCGTGTTTCAAAGTGTGTCCCACCCGCAATCCACTATGCAAATCTGCAATCCCGCACCGCCAGCAATCAGCGCAAAATGAAAGCGCCTTCGCCAATCCACCTTCATGAGAATGGCTTCAGTCACACTGCTTTTTGCTTGCCTTCCTCTAGTCAGGAAAGCACTGTCACCACTTAGTGGGTCGGTGGAATGGGTTGTACACGTTGTACACGTCCAATACCTATATAAGAGATGTAAAAGGGTTCGATGCACATCCCACCGTCAAAAAAAAAAAATCGATTTTTTTTGACGAGTCAACTCGTCGCTGGCAGTGAACAGCTGGATTGTGTTTGACGACTACACTCGTCGCTGGCAATCAAGGTGTTAAAAGAAATGAGCAGGCCATGAGGGCTAACTCTATGGCCAAAAAGCTACAGAGAAATAATGTTTTTGAGTTCTGGAAGGAAGTGAAGGTGGTTAATAACAGCAAGATGCCACTGCCTTCTAGTATCGATGGCATTACTGAACCTGAAAATATTGCAGAGCTCTGGAGGAAACACTATGAGAATATTTTTTAACTGTGTTAAGAGTGATGCATTTAATATTGGTGAAATATCTCACAGTGATGGAGTAGCTATCAGGCCAGATGAAGTGTGCTACGCCATTGAGAAACTTAAAATGAACAAAGCCTGTGGACAGGATCAAATAACAGCGGAACACCTGAAATATGCTAGCCATAGTATTTCTGTGCTACTTGCTTTATGTTTTTCTGGTTTAATGATGCATGGAATACTGCCTGGATCAATGTTATCTGTCCTGCTGGTACCTGTAATCAAGAACAAGACTGGTAAATTAACTAGCATAGATAACTATAGGCCTATTGCACTTGCAAGCATACTATCCAAGGTACTAGAAATGGTCCTTATGGATAGGCTTAAAGAATACATAGAATCCACAGATAATCAGTTTGGTTTTAAGAATAAACATGGCACTGACCTGTGTATCTATGCACTTAACCCTAGAACACTAACGTGATTTAAAGTCACACCATCACTAACGTCGGGTGTATTTCACCCGATGCAATATACCCCATAAAACATACTTCTCATCAAAATATCTTAAAGTACAACAATACATGGCAAATTGAGGTACTCTTCTTTTGTTTTTAAATGTGAAATATCACAAAAAACACAAAAAAGTTTATTATGGGGGACACTATAAAAAATATGTCAAATTCGGGAAAAATGAGGTAATCGTTAAAAAAATCCCCCCCCCCGCAAAAAAAAGGAGCTCCCAACTTCTCCTTCGGTCCACCCATTCATGGGACTTTGTTGGTGAAAAAAAAGAAAAAGTCACCACAATACCATTGTAACTAACCCGAAGATATTTTACCCTCTATCACTAACGTCGGGTGAAAATCACCCGAACGCGTAGCCGGTAGAAAAAACCATGAATGGGAGCAGGGAAACAAACCTACATTCAATGACGTCAGTGAGCATCCTGAAGGTACCTAAGGACCCACCCACCTCAGACAGCAGCAAGACAATGAAAATCACGTGAATTCAATTGTCCGGGTGAAAATCACCCGACGTTAGTGTTCTAGGGTTAAGGAAATTGTCCACAAGTACAGAACATGTAACAGCACAATATTTATGTGTTTCCTTGATGCGTCAAAAGCTTTTGACCGTATCAACCACGGGAAACTGTTTGTTAAGCTACAGGAGCGTGGTGTCCCCTCATACTTAATCAGAATATTACAGTTCTGGTACTCTCACCAAACTATGCAAGCTAGGTGGGGGAAGAGTATGTCCACACCTTTTCATGTGTCCAATGGGGTGCGCCAGGGTGGAATTCTTTCCCCGCAACTCTTCAATCTATACATGGATGACTTATCTAAAGAATTAAAGGAGTGTAGAACTGGCTGCTGGGTGGGGGATAGCCTCATTAATCATATGATATATGCTGATGATCTGGTGGTACTGTCTCCATACAGTGCTGGCCTACAGCAGCTACTCAGAGTTTGCTCTGGATATGGCATGATGTATGACATTAAGTTTAACTCTAAAAAGAGTATGGTGATGATTGCTCGAACCAAGGAGGACAGGAAGCTCATCTTTCCCTCATTCTCTCTGGCAGGTGAACCGCTAGATGTAGTGAGGAAAGTTAAATACTTGGGCCACGTGATAAGGGATGATCTCTGTGATGATGACGATGTGCAGCGTCAGTCTGGTAAACTGTATGGCCAAGCCAACATGCTGGCACGCAAATTTCACATGTGTACAAATGATGTTAAAGTAGCTTTGTTCAGAACGTACTGTACTCCACTATATACGGCCCACCTGTGGTGCAACTATAGTTCAATCATGAGAGGCCAGTTGGTAGGATTTAACAAACTTTATTTAGCAATCGGCATGCATGGCAAATACTTTGGCGCGTGACTCCATTAGCCAGTGGCGCTGCTCTCGAGGCAAGAGGAGGGCATCTGCATAGGCTAGGAGATCCCCCCCCGTGGGGGATCAGGAGTCACGACTCGTTGGTGGCGGACTGGGGAGGTGGGTGGGGCAAAACAACGCTTTGGAGGACGGCTTCAGGGGAGATGGACTGCCGTGAAGCTAGCTGCTGTTATGATCGGCCAGAGAGAGAGAGGTGACGTAGAACCCTTGCTATATATATGAGGATTAACTGACGTCATATCTGACGTCATTACGGATGTCATACTAAGACTTTGACTGACCACGTCATACTAGAACTTGACTGACGTCAGGGGTGATCGGATTAGATTATGCACGAATGGCCTTCTGCTTGAAATATGGTCTAGAGACCTCATTAGTAAGAAAATGAAAAAACTTAATGTGGCATATAATGATGCTTTCAGAATACTACTCAAACTCCCCAGGTGGAGCAGTGCAAGTGAAATGTTTGTGACTAGAAATGTACCCACTTTTCATGCTGTTTTGAGGAATTTTATGCATAGATTCATGTGTAGACTCACTGGATCTAAAAATAAAATTATTGTGTCCTTAACTGACATATCACAGAGTGACACAAGGTACCTGTCTTGCTTCTGGAAGCACTGGACCCGCAGTCTATATATGTTTTTTAAAATACACTGTTTGGTTTTATTTTTAGCATAGGTGTCTGTGCTGATGCTTTGTCTGCATCTCTTTTGAATGTTATTGTATTGCTTTTTATGTTTTGTATTGTTTTTTATGGACCAATGGTCTGAAATAAAAGGTGATTGATTGATATTCAGTAAGTTAACCTATGCATAAACAAGATAAATTTGAAGTCACTTGCCACACTTACCTGGGTCACTTGCCACAAAAAGACTTATATTGACCTTAAGAATTGATTGCACAATCTTGCCTCCAGTTGCTTTCTAAATTATTATTATTTATTTGCGAACAAGCCTAACCAGATAGAAATGTCTAGTTAGAAAGGAGTTGGTGGGAGGTATGGTGGTGCAGTGGTAAGCACTATCGCCTCACAGCTCGAAGGTCGTGGGTTCGATTCCCACCTGGGACGATGTGAACGCTGAAGGAATGCGTGCCCGTCCGCATGTCCTCGAGTGCCCACCGCCCGGGTGGGGTCGTCAAAAGGGCCTTTCTGTGTGGAGTTTGCATGTTCTCCCCGTGCCTCCCGGGGGTTTTCTTCATATAGGAACCCCCTTCACAAAAACATGCAATATCCTGGTTGCTAATGTGGTGCCTCCTCTGGTCGTTAAGGGCGCCTGTTCACAAGGGAGGGGAACTGGTTGGAATAGCGTGAACCTCCCACGTGCTATGGTGAAGCTTCCTCTGGCAGGTGAAAAGAAGCGGCTGGCTGACTGCCCATGTCTCGGAGGGAGCATGGAGCCAGTCTCGGCTCTCCCCAGATCGGCAGAGGATGGAGTAGCAACCAGGATTGAGAAATCAAGTGAGCACTAATGGGGGATAAAATGGGATAAAAAATCGGGGGGGGGAGAAGGATTTCACACCTGTCTTCTGACACTATATTATAGTTTAATATATCCTTATTTATCATATTGTAATATTGTTTGGGCCAGTACATATCCTTATTCTCAGAAAATCCTGCTAATTCAAAAGAGATTTTTAAGACTGGCTACATCATCAAATCGATTTGAGCCAGGAAACTAAACATACTGTCAATTTTCGATATAAACGTATGTCAGACTTCTGATGTATTAATGTATGCATCAAGAATCATTTTTACCTACTGTCTTCCATAACGTATTTGTATTGAACTCTAATGTCCACTCATATCAACCAGACAATCACATAACATTCACCTTCCATTTTCCTGCACAAATTTAGGTCAATTTAACATTAGATATAGAGGTCCATCCTTATGGAATTCCAGCCGACCTTCAATCAGAACCTGTCCATCATTGCCTATTTTTAAATCAAGAATGAAAAAAAAAACCTGTTAAATTAAAATGGGATAAAAAATCGGGGGGGGGGGAAAGAAAAGAAAAAAGAAAGGAGTTGGTAACTTTAAATGTTCCGATTGGGTTTCTAGCCTAGATATTGCTGTTAGCTTCTCATAACACTGCAAAGCTACTTTACAAACGGTGGAAGTCTGATGTGTGGCCCGCCTGGTCTGAAATACTTGCTTATTACAAAAACAGAAGCAGTTTTGGTGTCTGGCAAAATTATTTAAAGAGCTGGAATGTCTGGAAAGTGTGTCTATCTGGTTTTTCATCTGTCTTCTGTGTGAGAGTGAATCGTTTAGTTGGTAAGAATGACTTCTGCCTGTTATCTCGTAATCTTACCAACAATACCAATTATTTGTAAATCTACCAGCCCAAAATGTAATCTCACCACGTTACTAATGACTAAGATGGCTATTCTGACTTTCTGTCATGTCATTAGGTTAGGCTTGTTCACAAATAAAAAATAATCATTTAGAAAGCAACTGGAGGCAAGATTGTGCAATCAATTCTTAAGGTCAATATAAGCCTTTTTGTGGCAAGTGACCCAGGTAAGTGTGGCAAGTGACTTCAAATTTATCTTGTTTATGCATAGGTTAACTTACTGAATAGACATTTGGCCCCTGTTTTACTTGTGACTTTATGGCTTATTGGACAAGTCAATTAGGCCTAGTGTTGAGCTCATTTGCATATTTAAAATAGATTTTTCCAAGAAACTTGTAAAACAAAAAAGTTCCTTTTCATGTATACTTTCACTGTGTGAGGTTTGATTGTGATAGGCTTCATTTTTTCCTTTACTCCTATGTGGGTATATTTTGGGTAGCCTATATTCGATTAGTGTATAGCTCATTTGCATATTCAAATTCATTTTCAAAGAAACTTGTAATACAAAATTTTTTACTTTTCATGGATACTTTCATTGTATATAGTTTTATTTTGATAGGAGTAAAGGAAAAAAATAGCCCCATTGGGGTGTATTGTTGTCTGGCCTTACTGGCACACATCTTGGATTGATGAGAATTAAACATATTTCCTCAACTAGGATTTCTTAGGACTTTTAGTATGTTGTTCTGGACACCTCATAGAAATGATCTAAGCTGCAAAAAATTATTTTACAATTAGTCTGTCGTAAAACGCTACTTTGCCTGGACTAAAAGTCTAACATGACAAGAGAAGGATCCCCATTGTGGAAGTACTGTGAAGAACAAGTGTTGTCCAAGAAATAAACCAGATTAACAGAAAACTACTCAATTAAATAGCTAAACGACACCAGTCGTAACAGTCCTTTATATCATTTCTCAAACATTATTATTTACAGGAGAGGATGATTATGAAGGATAGGCCAAAAAGTGCTGGCATAAATAAATGGGAGATCCTGACAATAACAAAAACTTGGGATGCCGAGTTATGGTATTGACAACACACTTTATTGTGTAGTTGAAATCACAACTTTATTTTCTATTTTCTTTCAATCTAGAGTCTGCTATAGAATAAAATGAAGTGAACTATTGATGATTTGAAGTTGGCTTCAATATATCTTACAGTTATGTTTACATGTTGTGTGTGTACTTGTATGTCTTTGCATAGGTGTATATGCAGCGCTGCTGCCGGCCATTTGGGTGGCCTAAGCGCAATTTTCCCCCCAAGAAAAACTATATATATATATATATATATATATATTGATTGATTGATTGATTGATTGATTATCAGCATTGATGTTACTGTGCTGACTTTAAATTTAAGTTACTACTTTAAGTACGTTTTTTGTTTACTAACTTAAAAAAGTGTATGTAGCTACTGTTCAGGGGCCTGAATGGAGATGAATAGATCCAGGATCTGGCCCCTTGATATGGCTTGACTTAACCAGACAATCGCAATCAAGCTAATCGATACCATCAATATTCCGCTATACTTTTGGCCTTGTCCCGCCTGAGAACAATGGATTTTTTTTAACTACTATCATTTTATTATATTTTTACTTACAAACTGCCAAAAATGAGCCAATGAGATACAGCA
Organism: Poromitra crassiceps; assembly: GCF_964638095.1. Classification (NCBI taxonomy): domain Eukaryota; kingdom Metazoa; phylum Chordata; class Actinopteri; order Beryciformes; family Melamphaidae; genus Poromitra; species Poromitra crassiceps. Next base: position 22,548,861 of record NC_139628.1, on the reverse strand, counting down.
GCGATACATGTCTGTCTGTATATGGAGAGATTGCGGCATCCCTGTTTGTAGATGGCGGTGTCTCTGTCTACGCGAGGCCGCTGTGTTTGAAACAGCTGGAGGCCTAACTTACTGTATGGATTTTTAAAGTCAATAACATTCCTTTACTTTATACGTATACTGTATTCATGTAATGCCAATTAGATGGTCATCTGCATGAGAAATAAAGAAAAAGAAAAAAAATCTGTTATAATGATCAACCGCTTATAGTGATCAATTTGACCCGTCCCAAAGTGATCACTATAAGAGGAGTGCACTGTACTCAGATGCAGGAGATCTTAGGTTATGAGATTCCCAATGAAGCCCAGATTGTGTACCTGGGTTTGATAACAGATGAGGAGGACCTACCTCTTCAAAATCTTGATACTTGCTGGGAAAAATCTGCCATCACAAGGAACTGGTTGAAAAGTGACTCTGCAGGAGCAGGTCAGTTGATGGACATTGTAGAAGAAATACTCCATGGAGAAGCTGACTTATTATCTAAGAACGAAGGCAAAGACCCATGACTGCCGTTGGGCAAAATGGACTGCTTACAAGTCAAAAGACGAGTAGTATTCTTTACTGGCCTGGTTAGGATTGACAGAAGTATTTTCTATTTTACTATGTACAGTGTGCTGTGTGTTTGTCCTACTGTGTCTTTGTTGATTTTGTTAACTCAAAATAAAGAGTTAAAAAAAATAAGAGTATAAACCCATGACACATTTAAAGTTTGAATGGAGTGTCTAGCTGAGGTCTGAGGCCCTCTTAAAGAGGGCATGGTTTGAACAGTCCTCCCATAGACTTACTGTACAGTCTAGTTTAGCCACATGCCAAGCTTGCTCAACTGTTATTGGAGCACAGAGCAAAAAGGGGCGGGCCTTAGGAAAGATCTAGAAACAAGTCAAAATCACTGGACAGCTTGTGTCATGATTTGCACGTCAGATAATAGAGAGGATATTAAAGATAATTCAGAAAGGAAAATGTTGAATGTCAAGGTTGGCTCAGCGGTTTCACAGTAATGTCTTGTTTGCACTGTTCTTCCTGCATATAAATTGTTGCATAGAGACACTGCATGAAAGAGGCCACGCCCATCACGGGGGAAAGTGCTCCATTCACTCCCATACACCAGCGTCATTTTCTTTGAATTAAACATACTGTAGCTAAAAGCGGTTGTGTGGTGGGCTGCGCAGACAACAAATATAAAAAATCACCAATTAAAGTTTTTTTGTACTCCCGAGCAAAACAAGGAAGCCATTGAGTTGAGTTGAGTTGAGTTGAGTTTATTTTTATCTCGAACAATCAACCATATAAAATACAATAAAAAGGATAAAACACAAAACACAAAACATAAACATTTGAATCTAACAAATCTCAAAAAAGCAAAACGTTCGAGAAGGAGCAGAAGGAAGCAAATGCTTATCTAGTCCTGCCCCTTTTTTCACAATATAACAAATCTCTTACAATGTTAAAATAAAAATAGAATAAAGAAAAAACAAATTATAAACAAATCAAAAGAAAAAAAATTACACTTTAGTGATCCTCAGTTTTGTACTTATCAATTAGTGTTCTCTTATATCTGTTTTTGAACAATACAATGTTCTTACTCCTTTTAGTTTCCTCATCTAAACCATTCCACAGGGTTACCCCACAAACTGAAACACACAAACTTTTAAGGGTAGTGCGTACATAGGGTTGTTTCAGATTAAGTTTCCCTCTTAACTCATACCTTCCCTCTCTATCCATGAACAGTTTTTGTATGTTACTTGGCAGTACATTATTCCTTGCTTTAAACATTATTAGTGCAGTTCTAAGTTTCACAATATCCACAAATTTCAAAGTCTGTGTCTTAAGAAACAATTGATTAGTATGCTCACGATACCCAACATGATTTACCAACCGTATTGCTTTTTTTTGCAATGTGCATATCTTCTGTGTGGTGCTCTTATAAGTATTACCCCATACTTCCACACAGTAGATCAGATGTGGCAATATAAGTGTGCAATACAGAGTGTACAGTGTTTCCTGATTTAGTATGCATCTTATTTTACCTAATATTCCTAGGCTCCTGGCAATCTTGGTGCACAACATTTTTATCTGGGGTTTCCAGCAGAGCTTATGGTCGATTACAACCCCCAGAAACTTGTTTTCATAAACTCTTTCTATTTCCACATGATCAATTTTCACTTGAACATCTGTGTTTATTTCACTGTTTCCAAATAACATAAATTTAGTTTTGTTCAAGTTTAGAGATAATTTTTTGTGTCAAACCAACATTTTAATGTACCCATTTCTTTCGTAACCATATCCAAGAGCTGCTGCAAATTCTTCCCAGAACAAAAAATATTTCAATCAGGAGAGGCCAGTTGGTAGGATTAGACAAACTTTATTTAGCAATCGGTATGCATGGCAAATGCTTTGGCGCTTGACTCCATTGGCCAGTGGCGCTGCTCTTGAGGCAAGAGGAGGGCACCTGCATAGGCTAGGAGATCCCCCCCCCGTGGGGGATCAGGAGTCAAGACTCGTTGGTGGCGGACTGGGGAGGTGGGTGGGGCAAAACAACGCTTCGGAGGCCTGCTTCAGGGGGATGGACTGCCGTGAGCTGCTGCTGCTATGATCGGCCAGAGAGAGAGAGGTGACGTAGAACCCTTGCTATATATATGAGGATTAACTGACGTCATATTTGACGTCATAGCAGACGTCATACTAGGACTTTTGACTGGCCACGTTATGCTAGAACTTGACTGTCATCAGGGGATGATCGGATTATGCGTGAGTGGCCTTCTGCTTGAAATATGGTCTGGAGACCTCACTTCAATCAGGAGAGGCCAGTTGGTAGGATTAGACAAACTTTATTTAGCAATCGGTATGCATGGCAAATGCTTTGGCGCTTGACTCCATTGGCCAGTGGCGCTGCTCTTGAGGCAAGAGGAGGGCACCTGCATAGGCTAGGAGATCCCCCAAAAGGAAGATCTGATTACCGGAGGTTAATTGAGATCTGCAGGCGCCAGTAGTTGATTGCACTTTTCCGGCCTTTGACCTTTTTAGCGACTTACAGCTATTTGCGGCTGGCGCTCCCAACTCAGTCGGGCACCTCGCGACAGCGCTTCCCGGCTTGGCCTACCTGGCCGCCTTGGCGCTTCGCGATCGTACTTTCCGGCCTTCGACCTTTTTAGCGACTTACAGCTATTTGCGGCTGGCGCTCCCAACTTGGTCGGGCCTTCGATCTTGCTTTTCCTGCCTTCGACCTTTTTAGCGACTTACAGCTATTTGCGGCTGGCGCTCCCAACTCGGTCGGGCACCTCGCGATAGCGCTTCCCAGCTTGGCCTACCTGGCTGCCTTGGCGCTTCGCGATTGTACTTTCCGGCCTTCGACCTTTTTAGCGACTTACAGCTATTTGCGGCTGGCGCTCCCAACTCGGTCGGGCCTTCGATCTTGGTACATTAAAATTTAGCTTGGCGCTTCCCGGCGTGGCCTACTTGGCTGCCTTGGCGCAACTGCCCTGACTTTCTGCTCTCTCTTTCTCTATCCCCGGCCTACCTGGCTGCCTTGGCGCTTCGCGATTGTACTTTCCGGCCTTCGACCTTTTTAGCGACTTACAGCTATTTGCGGCTGGCGCTCCCAACTCGGTCGGGCCTTCGATCTTGGTACATTAAAATTTAGTTTGGCGCTTCCCGGCGTGGCCTACTTGGCTGCCTTGGCGCAACTGCCCTGACTTTCTGCTCTCTCTTTCTCTATCCCCCCCCAAAAATGAGCCGGGGAGTTTACTGCGCCTTGCTGGGCGCCGTGCTTTCGGGGAGCCACCACCAACAAGACATTTTTATCGGCACGGAAGTCCGGGACATTGTTTGTTGCCATGCTCACCGATTTAAGGGAGGAGGGTTCTTTGGGCCGCCAGTATGGCCGCCTGCTCCGGGCGGATGTAGCTGGAGAATGCCGATGAGGACCAGCGTCCCATTTGCTGGAGGGAGGCGGAGGACACTCCTTGCTCAGCGGCCGACGTGGCCGCTCCGATCCTGAAGGAGTGGCTGGAGTAGTTCTTTGTCGGGAGGTTGCATTGCTGGAGCGTCTGCTTGAGGTGCAGGGTGAACCAGGATCTTGTCATGTGGTGACAGGGTGCGATGAGGAACAGGGGGGCCGAGGGGCCGGTCTGAGGCCTGAGCCTGACGTAGTGAGCCATGGACGAGAAGGGGCAGAAGGGGGAATTGTTCCGGGCGATGACAATGGAGCATGCCCCGCCTGCTTTGGCGTGTTTGAGGGCGATGCTGTAGTGGTTGGGGTAAAACTTTAGGTCGGCCAGGGTGGTACCTCTCTTTATAGTACACAGATGCCGTGTACATCCCCCATTGTCCACACCTCTTTCATTTCGTCCTCCATTTCGTCCTCCCCAACCCTCAGGGAAGCGATGTCTAAGCTGTCGTCGCTATCCATGGACAGCTCTGACTCGGAACTCGACATACCGGAATGGAGTGGGGAGCGTTGAAATCTGCGGTGAATATCCACGGGTGGAGAAGGCTTGAGGATGCTGATTCGGTCTGCAGATGTGGAGCAAAACAACGCTTCGGAGGCCTGCTTCAGGGGGATGGACTGCCGTGAGCTGCTGCTGCTATGATCGGCCAGAGAGAGAGAGGTGACGTAGAACCCTTGCTATATATATGAGGATTAACTGACGTCATATTTGACGTCATAGCAGACGTCATACTAGGACTTTTGACTGGCCACGTTATGCTAGAACTTGACTGTCATCAGGGGATGATCGGATTATGCGTGAGTGGCCTTCTGCTTGAAATATGGTCTGGAGACCTCACTTGTGTCGTCTGCAAAAACAACAAATTTCAATACATTAGATACTTTACAAATGTCATTGATGTATAGAATAAATAATTTTGGGCCCAGGACTGACCCCTGTGGGACACCACAGGTAATGTTTAGGCACATTGACTTGTGATGACCCATCTGTACAAATTGCTGCCTATTTCCTATATAACTTTTCAACCAATCAAAAGCCACCCCTCTAACACCATACCCATTCAACTTTCTGAGCAATATCTCATGGTCAATCGTATCAAATGCTTTCTTTAGATCAATGAATATACCAACTGCATATTTTTTGTTATCTATACATCCGGTTAATTCCTCTACTAACTCCATTAATGCCATAGAAGTTGATCTATCTGATCTGAAACCGTACTGACTGTCCATTAGCAAATTATGCTTTTCAATAAAATTGTCCAGTCTTGAAACAAAGAGCTTTCAAGTATTTTTGAGAACTGAGAGAGTAAGGAAACCGGTCTATAGTTAGTGTAAAGATGTTTGTCACCAGCTTTATATAATGGGATGACTTTAGCAACTTACATTTTGTCTGGAAATGTACCGGTTTTGAATGATAAATTACATATATGTGTTAGTGGATCAACAATTCCATCTATTAACTTCTTTACTAGAGTCATATCAATGTTATTCCAATCTGTTGAAGTCTTATTCATACACATATTTACAATATCAACAATTTCTTTTTTTTCTACAGTTCCCAAAAAGATTGAGTTTGTGTTTCTTTCTTCACAGTCTTCATCAGCACATTTCTTCACAGTAGTATTTATTTCATTGGCCAGTTTTGGAACCACATTAACAAAGAAGTTGTTGAATCCTTCAACTACATCTTCCATATTGGTCATCGTCATGTTGTTCTCAATAAAATGTTCTGGATAAGTTGGATTAGTTTGTCTTTTCCTAATAATACTATTTAGTATTTTCCATATCCCTTTTGCATTGTTTTTATTATTTTCTAGTATTTTGGTATAATAATCCTTCTTACATGTCCTCATAATATTAATCAACTTATTTTTGTATTTCTTATATTTTTGTTCTGCCTCTGATGTTCTATATTTTATAAATTGCCTATATAGAGTATTCTTTTTTTTACATGCATTTTGCAGTCCCTTGGACATCCATGGGTTTTCTGGATATTTATTCTTCTTCTTATACTGTTTTAATGGGCAATTTTTGTCATATAAAGTTGTAAATATGTCTAAGAATAACTCATAAGCTCTGTCAACATTGGCTTCTTCGCATACTCCATTCCAGTTATAATTCAGTAAGTCATTTCTAAATGCAGATATAGATTCTTCAGTTCTTACTCGCCTGCATTCTATTTCATCAAACTCCCTTTTCTTCTTATAACTACATTCATAAATTGTAAAGACAGGCAGGTGATCGCTAATATCATTCATTAATAATCCACTCACAGAGTTTCTATCCATATTGTTTGTAAATATATTGTCAATCAGAGTAGCACAATGGGATGTTATTCTACTTGGTTTTGTGATTGTTAGAAAAAAACTCATACTATACATTACTTCAATGAATTTGTCTGTCAATTTGTGCTTGTTGGGATTCAACAAATCTATGTTAAAATCCCCACAAATGAAATTGATCTTTTGTTTAGTTTTGGTAAACAAACTTTCCATATTGTCTGTGAAGGTATCCATGTTGGATCCTGGTTTCCTATACACACAACTGACAATTATATTTTTCATTCTTTCCATACATATTTCAATAGTAATACACTCCATCACATCATCAATGATTACTGACATGTTGTCAACAACCTTATAAGTGAGGCCTTTATCAACGAAAAGAGCCACACCTCCACCATTTTTGCTCTCTCTATTAATGAAGTTGAATTCATACCCCTGTAGATCAAAATCTGTTCCCTTGTCTGCATTGAGCTACGTTTCTGAAACCGCTATAATGTTAACACTAGAAAAGCCGGGCCATTTTTACCTACTATCAGGGCCACAACAGGGGTCGAGTGACCCCTAAGTCATTTGAATGAGAGGCTGTGCATTTGCACATAATGATCACTAGATGGCGCCTCTTGTGTGGAATCTGAGAGAGTCTCTCTGTCCTTTGTGGAGAATTCTATTCAAATGCGAAATGTACTGGCCGGGGGGGGGGGGGGGGGGTAATTTTGTGTGAAATGGTGAGAAGGTCTGCCTGTCTGATCTATCTATCTATCCTGTCTGTCTGTCTGTCTGCCTGTCTGTCTGTCTGACTGTCTGTCTGTATCTACCTGTCTGTCTGTCTGTCTGTCTGTATGTATTTATTTATCGGTCTGTGTTACGACCTGGCTCAAGAGTGGCCGCGGCCCAAATTTCACTGCTAATTACCTTGTGATGCTGTATGTGACAATAAAAACCTTGAACCTTGAACCTTGAAATGGTCCCTCACAGATGTCACAAGTTTGTGTATGTTGAATAAAGCTAAACACATAATACATTATATAAACAATAAATATACAAAAAGCTGATTTTGAAACTTGGGGCAAGTTCAGGTTTATTTTGTAGGTTCTACTGCAGCATACAATACAATGTGCATTGACATTCAGTAAAATAAAACAAAAAAATACAGCTGACTTTGCATGAACTAGGTGAAAAATGTATTTCGTGACAGCAGTCTTTTTTTATCTTTAGGTTTCAGCACAGTCGGCTCAACTGGCTGTCTTCTGATCAACATTCGCAGCAGATCTTTGGTGTTGGTGTTGGTGGCTTAGTACATTTCCCACAGACAAGTCGTCTACATGCCTCACAGATGTCACAAGTCTTGTTACCACTGCATCTGGCGACTTGACACTTTTTTCGTTTGGTAGGAGGGGAAGGAGTTTCAAGCAGCCTACGACGTGCCACTGATGGTGCCACTGATCGCACAGCCCTGGCCCTTCTCTGAGGCGCACACAGCTCTTTCACCAGCTCCAGAATAAATCTCTTTCTGGTTATGTTGACGTCCATGCACTGTTTGTACAGAATGTGTGCATTGATTGCAGCCAGGTCTAGGATGTTGTAGAACACAGCTACAGGCCAACGCCTGGTCCCTCCCTTTACTGAATACAAGCGTGCCATCTGGTCCATAACATCAACACCATATTTAGTGCTGTTGTAGTGGGAAACAGTTTCGGGCAGTTTCTTGGGGCCATTGTCAGTTGAAACGGTCTGGTGCATTGTGCTGAGGAGGCAGACGTTTTTCCGTGGTTTTGCCTGGTAAACGGTGAGTGTGGCTTGTCCAGCCCTCAGCACCTTGGAGGCAAATCTTTCCATCTGTGCCTTTGTACACGGGGGCATCTCTCGTCTGATTCTATTCATTGTGCCAACAATGGTGGTTTTGTGCGCCAAAAGAGTGTTTGCCAGTGGTAACGAGGTAAAGTAATTGTCTGTCGTTACATTTATTCCTTTCTCCAGGAATGGCTCCATCAGACGAAGCACAACATTGTCCGATAAGCGCTGTCCAGGTGGCCTACTGTTGTCTTTCCCTAGATAGGGATGGGAATTCAACATGTATTTGGTTTCAACATCAGCGGCTACCCAGAATTTTATGCCGAATTTATCCGGTTTATTGGCCATGTACTGTGTGAAACGACAGCGTGCCTTGGTGGGGAACAATTGTTCATCAACAGTTATGTTCTCCCCAGGCGTGTAAGAAGCAGTGCTGTTTTTCACAAATCGATCAAATGTCTCTGATATCATCGCAAATTTGTCCTCGACAAGGCGGGCAGCCCTTGTGCTCTTGTCATCAAAGCGTAGATAGCGCATGATATCTTTGAATTTCTGGCGAGACATTGTCTCCTTGAAAACAGGATTTCCCATTTCAGCAGACCAGAAGTCGTCCAGTTTCTGGCTTTTGCCACCGGTAATACCTCTCAAATAAACCAGACCCACAAATGCTTTTAGTTGGTCCATTGTCACATTGAACATATCAGCATTGTTTCGGTCAGCCTCGGCCTGAGTATACTTTAGAATCTGTTCCCACATTTCTGTGTCAAGCAAACACAGTAAACTGCTCAGTGGATTTGTGATATTTTCCTTGGCGTGAGGTGTGGGCCCTGGAGGTTCTCTCATGATGTTGGCCGCTGGTGCTCTGCCTCTCGAACAGCCAGGGGGTTGTTCAATCCATACGGTACCATCTCGTGCTGTCTCTTGCATGGATGGTGAAGTCTCTTCCATGGATGTGGTCGCCTCAGGTTCTGATTCTGAACCTGAATCAGATTCTATAACAACGCCACTTCCATCATCATCTCTCTCATCATCACTCTCTAGGTCGCATGCCAATTCCTCTGCTTCGCCATCAGATTCCCCCTCTGAAACACTCTGTATAAAGGCCAGTAATTGCTCTGGCGTCCATTGTCTCCGTCTGTAGAGCTCTCTGCTCCTGCCTCCAGGACGCATTGTAAATAATGAACACAGACTGCTCAACTACTCAGCTACCTGTGGGCTAATTCATAGCTCTTGGTGTCTCAGTGAATACAATGATCATAACAGCCCCACCCACAGTGTCTAGTACTGTAGGCTAGGGTACTTATCACGTCGTAGGCCTTATTGTTATTATTCAGGAATGCAAACTTAGATTAGGTTAGGTTAGGTGGAAAAAGGTGAGAAGGACGCTGAAAATCTATCTATCTATCTATCTATCCTGTCTGTCTGTCTGTCTGGTTGGTTGATACCACACATACTGCACAAAACAAAAACTTTGCTAGTAGAAGTAGTATCCTCCCTCCGCACGCACGCACGCGCGCACGCACACACACACACGCGCGCACATGCACACACACACACACACACACACACACACACACACACACACACAGCAGAATTACTTGCACTGCACATCCCAGCAAACATCGTCTTGACCGCGACGTCACCAGACGATAGAATTGTGGTTTGGCATCTACCATCTAAGTCTGACGTTCTCTCCACGTTCCTCCAAAGTAACGTTTAGACTGTCACTTCAAAACAAAAAATATTGATCTCATATTGCTTTGAAAACACCACATGTAGGTGTCTTTTGTGTATTTGTTGAATAAAATGACATTTGATTGACAATTTACCTGTTATGTGATCAGATAGTCACAGTGTACTCCACCTGCAATGACGACTTTTATTGAACGCCCTTTTCTTTTTTTAATATGGAAAAACGTTTATGTCATATAAGTGCAGTGTCTCTTGCTATGGGCTTGTATTTATCACAAACTTCCTGAATCCTGTGGTATTGTCCCATTTCTCTTGCCGTAACTAAACGCAGTGTTGTGGGTTTTGAATGTGCTATGCTGTCTGCTAAAGTCACGTTGGTTACATTATCGTAAATTATATAAATATACCTGTCTCATCGCTGGTTGAAATCATGAAACAGAATTAGCGAGGCAGCTAGCCTATCAATGCAACATGTCATGTCAGAATGCCAAGTGCTCAATGTTAAGTATCTCTATATATGACCAAATCCGTAGTATTTGTAACTAATTCCGTGGCCTAATGGATAAGACACAGGACTGCGACAGGTTCGAATCCGCGTGACCCGGTCATATTTTTTATGTAGCAAAAATCGTTGAATCTGGAGGTACAGTAGGCTATCTGCAATGCTGCTGCATGCACACTGTGCAGGTTTGTATCTGAATATCTGAATATAGCCGTTGCGGGAGGCCCTTTGTTTTTATAAAGACTTTGCAATTGACAGACCAAGTAGACTGGATCTTTTCCTGCTTCCTTAACTCATTCACTGCCAATATCTGAACTGGCATTTTTGGCACAGGCCAAGTATTTCCATAATGTTTGGTCATCTTTCAAGACCCACAGTAAATTCTGTACTAGGACTACAGTGATGTCCAATACCTCGAAATGAAGATCTAAGTCTCTACTTTCACCCCCAAAAAGAAAGTTAGCTTTTAGCATGTTCTGTACTCTACTTATAACCCTTTTTATACACCCCATGTTCACCAAAAAAGCCTGTCTGGGAAGAGAAAAGGGAGAAAAAAGCATTTTTGTAAAAGGGCACAATCTCAGGCATAACTCACTCTCAATTCTTTTATTTTGAACTGTATTGACATCAGACATGTAAATATTATTCGTTAGGACACAAATGACAAAAATATATATATATATATATATATATATATATACACACATGAAGTGCTTTTTTTTTACATTCAACAATACAGTTTACTCGGTGTGAGTGTGCAGACAGACAGACAGACAGACAGACAGACAGACAGACACACCGACAGACAGACAGACAGACAGACAGACAGACAGACAGACAGACAGACAGACACACACACACACACACGATCCCCCTTTTAGATTTCTAACCCAACATAGGATAAGCAATAACCACGCCCTGTGGCGCTGGGATTGGCCAGGAGCAACACTGGAGGGCACGCAGCCCAGCGATTTCATGAACCAACTGAAGAGCTCTTGAGAAGGACAGCGGGCTGCTGTGAGTGCCTTCTGCCCGCTGCTGCCTAGCTGTTCCTGTGTTTATTTTTGATTTGTTCTGGTACACCCGTCCTCGTCCATGTCTCCCTGTCATATCAACTCTGCTATTTGATCGTTCCCGTTTTCCCCTCGGCTATTCAACACGTCCTCACCGCCCTCGCAAACTGATCGATCATTTCCTCATTCCTCCAAAGATCAAACACATCTCTTGATTACTTTCTCCCGTTTTCTCCTGGCTGGCACAGAGGAAGGCGACTCCAGCTCGTGCAGCGCGCCGAGGGCGTTTCAATGGCGTTTCTCCTGTCTGCACAAGGAAGCGTTACCCGTTCTCTGCTTTTCCTCTTGCTCAATTTCAAAACAACAGCTGCGGTATGTGTTTGATCGCGTGCTGTCGGCTACCCTTTGAAGGCAGGGACCTGTGTCACAGGCTGGGCAAGTGTTTGCTGCAGGCGCTGCACCAATAAAAACAAAAACACGTCAAACACGTCCTTGGCGGGGAAGGCCATTGCTGATAACACGTCAAAGACGTCATTGGCGGTGAATGAGTTAAGAACCTTGCTTTCCTTGCGATTTCTGCATTTTTTTTTGTGCGGTGCTCATTGATGTAAACATTTGTGCCCTTAAGATTCCTCCCCTGCCTAAGCAGATCAACTTTGTGCTTCCTATTAGCAAAACGCACAATGACTGCAGGCTTGTCCTTCTGGTTCTTTGTTGGCAGTATGTGACAGGCCTCAATATTGTTTTTGTCTATATCAATGTTTTTGCCATGAAGGAATGCAGTTACCTGTTCCTCTGTTGATTCCTCATGATCTTGACTGTCCTCCTTCCCACGGCCTTTCACGGCATGGGAGTAAGACCTTGGCTTAATCACCAGTCCGGATATTATGACATCATTTATTCGTGAGTACTGTTCCAGGTCAGATACTCTGTTTTCCAAATAGTCAATTTTCTTCTCCTGTTCCTCGTTCTGTGTTTTAAGATCTTTGATTTCACTCATCAAGTTCATTATAGTGCGCTGTTGACTTGTTATGGTCGCCATTTCAGCCGTCATCATGCTCATTGTAGCTTTTAGCTCCTCCATGTCTTTCTTGAGTTCCTTGGTCCCCATCGTGCCTCCAGGCTGCTGCTGGGGCCTGGGCTTGACCTGATGGTATCTGGCTGCTCCTGGAATCATGGGCCTGGCCTGGTGGTAGCTGGCTGCTGCCTGGGCCTGGCCTGGTGGTGGATGGCTGCTGCTTGATCCTGGCCTGGTGGTGGATGGCTGGAGTCTGGGCCTGGCCTGGTGGTGGATGGCTGGTGCTTGATCCTGGCCTGGTGGTGGATGGCTGCTGCTTGGTGGATGGCTGCTCCTGGAGTCTGGGCCTGGCCTGGTGGTGGATGGCTGGTGCTTGATCCTGGCCTGGTGGTGGATGGCTGCTGCTTGGTGGATGGCTGCTCCTGGAGTCTGGGCCTGGCCTGGTGGTGGATGGCTGGTGCTTGATCCTGGGCCTAGCCTGATGGTATCTGGCTGCTCCTGGAGTCTGGGCCTGGCCTGGTGGTGGATGGCTGCTCCTGGAGTCTGGGCCTGGCCTAGTGGTGGATGGCTGTTGCTGGAGTCTGGGCCTGGCCTGGTGGTAACTGGCTGCTGCTTGAGCCTGGCCTGGCTAGCCTGGTGATGAATATCTGAAGCTTGATCTCAATCTGGCTTCATTCACAGTTTTAACTTTAAGTCGCAAATTTCACTCAAAACACTTAATAGCAAGTGATGAAACTTGGATGGAAAAAACGTTGAGGATTACAAAGATTTCCAATAGATTCACATAGATTTACTCCTCTGCTGCTCTGCTGCTGCTGCTGCTGCTGCTCACTGCATTTGCTCAGAGCATGAAGGAATGAGAATTGGTGAGAAGAAAAATGTGGATCTAGATGTCAGTGAAGTAAGTTGGAGTGTTCAACCTCCGTATATATGATCTTTGTGTGCAACACGCAACCATGCACGGAGAACGCATAGGAGAATGCAATCCTATTATGCAGAGGAGAATGCCAGGATTGGGGGGAGTTTTTGTTTCCCCCCGTTTTGGGTGTGGTTTCTGAATGATGACGCGTTCCGCAGTGTCTCTATAAATGTTAAAAGACAGAGATAGACAGTGAGTGGCTGTTTTGAAAGAGTACAATATACGTCGCCACTACGAAACTGCTTTTCAAAGTACCTTGAGGATTTTTCAAGTTGTGAATTAAGTCAAATTTCTCTCTTGATTACAAAGGTGGAAAATACAACTGTTTTTCACTGTTTAAGCTCCCCACAAATGCAGATGTTTTTTTAAATATATATAACCAATTGCAAATTATTACAATTACCAAACAGATAAAAAGTAGATCATAGGCATAGACACTCAACAATTGAGCCAAGATAGCCTGATATTGCTGTTTGACATACTTCAGACTACACCAAATATAGAGAAAGGTGTGTCTGAAGGCATTTGTTTGTTTATGACTCTGGGAAAGTGGGGACAACAAATTCCACAAAACTAATGTATCTCTTATAACCAGATCACACACATCATTTAGCCTATATGTTATCTCTTATTTTTTCACTTCCATTCACTGAGCCTCCCCTGAAACTGCTTGGAGTCCCCCTGTGGAGGCCCACCTCCCACTTTGAAAACCCCTGCTATAAATAAAGCTATAGATTTTTTTCCTCTTGGTTTGTCTTTCATCATAAGATAAGGAATTCAGACCAAATTTAGCTACAACGTGGCAGTTGGTTATGATGAGCCAAGGTTGTGTCCATCATGGAAAACCCTGAGAAAATGAAGATTTACCCACGTGAAAAAAAGAAAAACTTTGTATTTCATTAACATTTCATTATCATATCACTACTTTACTATTAACATTACCCAGCAAACATCGTCACAAAGTGACAAATGTGATTGACGTCCATTTTTTATATAAAAACATGTTTATGCCATAAATTACATGTAAGTAAATATTTCTGTCTCATCGTTTAAGTACCTGTGGCGTACAGAGGCGGTAGGTAAATAATGACACTTGTTGCTGAAAACAGCAGAGCAGCAATAAGCCGATAGTAACTTCAGCAAAGAGATAGCCCATCCAGTAAATTACAGTGTTGCTGTGTGGCAGGTCTGTGTTCAACTCTGGGTTGTGGAGAACTTTTGTTTTTAAATCTAACATAAATAGTTAAATCTGGACAGAACACTGCCATATATGGTTCAAGGAAGTTTCAGAAAGTCATATCTACCATATAAAAATGAAATGGCCTGTATAGGACTGTTACGGCCCTCTGCCTTATTTATTTTTATAGTATTACACTTCTGGCTTATGCCTATTGTAACATTCTATTGACTGTTTTACTTATGTGAATTGTAATGGGAGGGGGTGTTAGCCTCTGTCAAAGCCTGGCATTGGTAGTGTGTGGCTCTATTTCTGTTTCTTTTCCTGCCTCACTCTCTCTGTCCCAGACACGCCCACTCTGCTGCAATGATCCCTTCTGCTGAGGTGAGGAGCCCTCACCTGGAGCTGGTTGGCCATCAACGCCGATTGGCTGAGTCGTCACAGCTGATTGGCTGCTTCAGAGCTGCATTCCCTACATAAGCTCCAGTGTTGCCAACATGGCACTGGGGTCAGTGTTAGCGGAGTGCTCTGCGTGTTTAACACTGTCCCGCCATGTTCCCTCTGGTTGTGTTTGAAAACCTGTTTCTTACATAGCTTTATGTACTAGCTCTTTTTGATTAGCTTTTTGCTACTTTCAGCTAACTTTACTAGCCATCTTTTTGGTTAGTTATTTTTGAGTGCCCTTTACCCACCTGACAGCCAGCACTCGTTTATTGTGTGTGCTTTGAAGCTATAGCTATTTCCATTAGCTCATTGGCCTTGCTTTAGCCTAAGCCTATGGCCTTTTGTTAGATGTAGCGTAACTATTTTTCATGCTCACTGGCCTCCTTAGCTACTCTTGTTATTGATTTTTGTTCATTGATTCATTGTTGATTCCTGTTTACTGATTGTTAATATTAAGGAAGCCCTGTAGGGGTGTGTCACCCTTTTCTTTACTTCCACTTTTCTCATGTTTTTTGTGTAGGTTTAAGGAGGAGTAGTTTTGTCTTTTTGTTTATAGTCTAGTTTATTTTATTTGTAGGTTAACTGATTGGGCTTTGGCCACCCTGACGTCTTTGTGCTTCCTTATTTGTTTACAACCAACTTAAAGTCCCTGGAAACCAGAAATATTTTTTTATTTAGCATTTTGAGTTAATCACAGCACAGGAACCTATGTTAATAAGCCACCAGCCAAATTTGAACGATGATGAACATCGCAAAGTATATAAATTTAGGTTTGACAGTCATGACAAAAGTCATGAGGATCAATTAGATTTTAGACTATCTTTTCTCCCGCTGACTGTGTGGGCGTGTCCCGTGTGTGTGCATGCAGGTCTCCTCTGAGATAGCGAGAGAGAAGAAGGGAAACGGAGAGAGAAGGCTCTTTCACACACAGATCGTGCAAAAATTGCCGTTTAGGAGTCCCGCAAAGGCCGCACCCTCGCCACAGAAATTGCTTTCACACAGAAACAAGCAGCATGGCCACTTTTCCGTGCTGTGGTGTACTTTCAGGTGAAATCCCCCGCTCCCGGATTGAAAGGCGAGCGGAGGGATTTCCTGCTCCTCCTAGCCCAAATGAATATTTTCATAGGTTAGTGTAGCCTAGGCTACTGTATGATGAACAAATTCATTCAACAACCAAGACTTCCCTCCTTCTCCTAGATTCATCCTAAATTGGAACGATACACGACCGCCCGCATATCAAACAGCTGCATGGTTGGTCTGCATAACGTTCGTTGGAGGAATAGTATAGGCTATAAATACACATGACTACATAGTTTTTGTAATGCACAGAGCTGATTTCGAGAGGGAATATCTTCAGACCAACTCGCCACAGACAGCTATAGCCCTCTGAAGCTTATTATTATATCCGTAAATTTTACCTACTAATGTCAAAATCATTTGAGCATAAAGCCTAACCGCACGGAGCATTCCTCCTGGCGTCCCTGCAGTCATGATTGTATAGGTTACTTTTTTTACTTTCACTCCTGCACTTTCTTGATACATGAGGTGATTTCCCCTGTAATTTTTTTATGAATGAGCTGACCATTCGCACCTTTTCCGGCTCGCTGCGAGCCTGCGACGACACTTTCAAATGGAGGCGGGTTGCCAGGTAACCCGGCGCTGTTACTACCTACCGTCGCGGGACAAAAGGCGTAAAACAATTGTCCACCAAAGCGCGTTCACGACTTTCACATCGGAGGCGCGAATCCTATTTTCCGTGCATTTTTCGGCTTTCAAGGCCGGTGTGAAAGAGCCTAGAGAGAAGGAAAGAGATGGAGTGTGTGTGTGTGACAGTGTGAGAGAGAGAGAGAGAGCAGGCAGCATAGCACTCGGCACACAGAGCGGGAGGGAGACAGACAGACACTGAGCGAGCGCTGTGGGGGCAAGGTTTTATAAGAACGGACAAAAAATCTTATGACGTTATAAGATCATTCATTTTAGCACCGCGCGCACCGCTCACTTCAATGAGGAAGTGGAAATCCAGACCTTGTAGAAAAGTGCCGATTTTGGGGGTTTGGGTTGAAACTAATGTCTCCTACTTTCTGAGGCACACAATTACTCACTTAAGACCCTAAATTTAATAGTTAGAAGGTTTTTGTGGATTTTGCTTTCCAGGGACTTTAATGTGTTAAAATAAATCATTGTTTTTGTTAACTTTAATTCAGTTTCACTCCCTTTTTTCCTGGACTTCTTATGTTACAGTGTAACATTTAAGGGACTGTTTAAATTACAACTTTGGGGCAACGTGATGCTATCTGATATCTATATCTGGGTGATGTTTTCTGGGTAACAACTTTCAGTAAGCTTCCATCTACACGGCTGCTACTGTGAGAATAGTGACTCACTGGAAACAGGCTGCGGGGATAAGCTCTGCCACAGGAAGTGTAAACAGTCGCAATCAGTTCAACACAAATTGTGTTTACACTTCTTGTTAGACTCTAAAGCCAGACGGTCTCTTCTACATAAGGTGAATACCACGGCTGTGATCAGATTAATAGACACAGGAGAAAAGGTAGTAGTGTGAGCCAGGCGGTGAGACAATGTTTTTGTATTTCTTTATTCTTTCTTTTGCAGTGTTTAATTATTTTTGAGTTGTTATGTTTCCTTTGGAACTGATGCATGCTTTTATTTTCTAGACGTGGTTTTGTGTTAATTGTCTCAAGCTTGATCACAGCTGCACACCTGTTGTCTATTGGCACCAATCTGTGCTGGATGGAGCACACCTGTGATGAGAAAGACAGGCAGTGCGGGGGGCCTATTAGAAAATAGATGGAGCTGAGCCGACCAATTGAACAGCACCAGAGGATGGACTTAACCTGTTTGGGGGAAGTATATAAACTGTCGATACGAAACACACACTGGAAAAAAAAGAAAGAACAGACACTGAGGAGGAAAGACACACTGAGGAGGACACACACACTGAGGGGAAGCGGCGGAGAGGGGAGCAGCTGACGGCCCTGCCTGTGGGCAAGGTAAGGTGTGGGCAACTGAGCCGTTGCGGCTTGGGCCCCTCTCTCTCCCTGCGTACCTATGGGCGCACCGTAGATGACTGACGGGGGATGGGAGAGAGGGGGGGATGCCCAAATGTTGTCCCACACCTAGGTTGCTGAGACCCACAGGCGGGGCGAGGTTTCCCGGGCTCGCCGGTGTGCCGTTTCCCTGGGGAGAACATGCAGTGACTGACAGTGGGACGCAGAAGCAGTGGCAGACCGCAGTGGCAGCAGCAGCGGACCGGAAGCAGTAGCAGACCGCAGCAGCAGACCTGAAGCAGCAGACCTAGCAGCAGCAGACCAGAAGCAGTGGCAGACCGCAGTGGCAGCAGCAGCGGACCGGAAGCAGTAGCAGACCGCAGCAGCAGACCTGAAGCAGCAGACCTAGCAGCAGCAGACCAGAAGCAGTAGCAGACCGCAGCAGCAGACCTGAAGCAGCAGACCTAGCAGCAGCCCAGCAGCAGCAGACCAGAAGGAGCAATGGGCCGGACCGAAACTCAACCCAAACCCAGCCTTGGAGCACCGCTCGTTAGCGGCCAGCAGAGGGAGAGTGTAAACTCTCCCTTCCGCGTAAGTCTTTGACCTTCTCGGTGTTCCATGTGCTTGTGGTGTAGACGTGTAATAAGCAGGATGTAAGCAAAGGACGGTTGACTCCCCTACAGTTTCTGTCTGTAGGTCTGACCGAAGAGGAGAGGAGGCCCCCCTGCATGGTGGACTCCGGATTCCCCCAGTCATCCAGCACGAGCACTTTATGGGCTTGGCCCAGAGTTTTAGCTGGACCATTTGAGTTGCTGTATTTTAACGAAGACATTTTAGCTGCTGCAGTTTTAACCCCCTGTCTTTTATTTTTAGACTTAGGTGATTACTGTTGTTGCATTTTATATTTTAGCCATTAAAAACTGTTATTCCTTGCACTGTGTCCTTGTTCACCTTTTTTGATACACCACTGGTTTTAACTGCTCTCCACCCGATGAAACGAACCTGGTTTTAGATCCCTTTTTGTGTTATTTAAAAGAGTCCTAGGCTCTTCCAACCTAGGTGGCGTTGTCGGTTTTAAATTGAGTGCACGCCTACTAGCCCACCACGGGCGTCACAGTAGCACAAACAATGTTAAAGTCGTGATCAGAGGAGGTTTTAGACATTAACATGTGTCTTCACATTTCTGACCTTCTGGAGGCTACTCTCAAGGTCTCTGCTGTCAAAACCCTTCGCTCTGAACCGTGTACATAAACTCCTCAAAAAAAGTTCGGAAACGTTATTTCAGTCGGTTATTTCTCCCCTTTAACACGTTCACTGCCAATGACGTATTAATACGTCAAAAAAAATCCAACCGTTCACTGCCAACGACGTATTAATACGTCAAAAAAATTATTATTATTTTTTTGACCGTGGGATGTGCATCTAACCCTTTTACATCTCTTATATAAGTATTGGACGTGTACAACGTGTACAACCCATTCCACCGACCCACTAAGTGGCGACAAGGAAGGAGGAAGGCAAGCAAAAAGCAGTGTGACGAAGCCATTCTCATGAAAATGGATTGGCGAAAACGCTTTCGTTTTCGCGCTGATTGCTGGCAGTGCGGGATTGCAAATTTGCATAATAGATTACGGATGGAACACACTTTGAAACACGCAGCATAAATATGACCAGAATCGCAAAAGCTTCATCAAAGCTCTCAACCAAAACTCCAAGAAGCGAGCGAGTCCAACCAGACTTCCTCAAAGAGCGGCCGCGCAGACAGGCACAGCCGCACAGCAGCAGCAAAGCATAATAGATTACGGATGGAACACACTTTGAAACACGCAGCATAAATATGACCAGAATCGCAAAAGCTTCATCAAAGCTCTCAACCAAAACTCCAAGAAGCGAGCGAGTCCAACCAGACTTCCTCAAAGAGCGGCCGCGCAGACAGGCACAGCCGCACAGCAGCAGCAAAGCAGTGAGACTGGTGATAAGCTTGTGAGTGACACGGCCGCTGCAGCCAAGAAGAACGCCCACGGAGGGAGGAGTTGGAAGCAGAGGGGAGTTTCCTGCTGTTATGGAGGAAATTACTGTTCAAAACTATTGTTTAGGTCTTACTGATGCCAAAAATGAATGGTTAAAGTGACTGTTCTATCGAATTTCACAAAAAGCCGTTTATCTCTGAATAATTTTTCTGACGCTGAAACCATGCTGTATTCAACTGCTAATGCTTACATAACTACTAACTCTACAAACTAACTCTTTTAGACAGAGAAAGCACACATTCTATTAGTTCTTTTGAGATATTGTGTGTTCACAAAATCTTAGCAGAAAAGAATCCTCGGGTCTTGAAAGATGAGCCAGAATCCTCAAAAAAAACCTCTGGCAGAACCTACCTACAGTAAAAAAAAATGGCTGGCAGTGAATGTGTTAATAATACCAATTGGTATTGTATTTTATATCGTTGGAAAAAATGATTAGTCACCTTTACAACGAGGTACAACTTGTAAGGATCATGCATTCGTGGAATGAGCAACACAGTTAACCGTGTGGCTAGCGCCCCAAAAAAAGGTGCCAAAATCCCCTGCAGTATTCTTCTGTGGGTTGTTTTGAGCTTCAAGTGCTGGCACCTGATTGTCACCTAATCTGCGGTGCCAAGGTGTAAAGCTGTTGTGGCTGCATATGGATCTTCCACACGCTACTGAGGTCCCTGACGGTGTCAAATGAATAAAGTGTAAAAATGGCCAATATGTGGTGTTTTTTCCTTTTTTACTGTGGGAGAGTGCAGTCATCCAATCCACCAAGCAACTCAAAACAAGAGTGAATAGCAAGGCTAGTAGATCTATCTAAGAACTACACACGTCACATTAATATCCTCTTCACTATGCTGTGGCTTTACAATGATGAAAACATATGAGTGAGTTGAGTTGAGAGGTCAAGTACAGATTTATTTTATTCAGAAACACAATGAAACGAGAAAAATGCAATGAATAATGTTGAATACAATGAAATGTAGATATCTATGACACATATTCGATTAGATTTTGTTTAAATCGTTTAAATGTAGAAATTTCTTTTTTTTATCTCCCCACAGGGGGGTGCACGTGCATCTAGTGCACCAACGTAAAATCGCCAGTGACCCTATATCTCATCTCCAGTGTTAAGCTATGCAGAAAAAGTACTTCAAAATACTTTGTAAAATAAAGCATTAAATTGACAATGTACATGTGTGATATATGAAATAAAATATAATAGCCTACAAAAAGTGCAATGCCAGCAAAAATATGCCTCTTAATTGAGTTTTTTGACACCCAATACATTCAATGTTATATTTTTGTTATTGTTAACAAATCTGGGTTCTTCTGGGTTTTGTTTTTTATCAGATAATAAACAGTAAAAACTTGACTAGGATTGGTTATGGTTAGGGTAAGAATCTCAGGGCAAGTCAATCAGAGGCAGCATAGGCTGTGTGTCTTGCGCTTGGATTGGTTAAGGTTAGGGTAAGAATCTCAGGGCAAGCCAATCAGAGGCAGCATAGGCTGTGTGTCTTGTCAAGAAGTACAGTTAGTGGGATCCTGCATGACTTCACGGTCTATGGTGCCTTCAAAGCGATCAGGACAAAAGAAAAAGGGGCAGTCCTGTCAAAGGGGGTTCTGGTTCAACAGTAATGCAAAAATAAAATAAATATATATTCCGGCGCTACATCAAGGCAAGGGGGGGCTATAGCCCCCTCACAAATCTGCCAAGCCCAAGTTAATAAGATGGCTCCACCTACTGTAGTTATAAAGATCCTAGTGATGTTTTTTTCATCAAGACACATACATTATAGTCACATACCAATTATATTTCACTTCTTTAAAAGCTGCATCAGATACATTAAGAATCTGATGTTATCTCTTGAAATAGTTCAATCTCCATAATCAAGCCAAGTGGAATGGACTATTATCTTCACTTCACATCTTTGTGTGTATGGACACAAACGCGCACACCTTTACAGATACACAGAGCACATGGTCGAGCAATGTATACTGTAGGTTCAATGCCTTGCTCAAGGGCACTTTGTCTGGGGGATGCATTGACTGTTGCAGGGAAGTTACAGGACAATCATTTCTGTAACCACCAGATCAACATACATGTATGTCTGTCTTTGTTTTGTGTTCTTTCAACTCTTTTTTTTTTTTTTTTTTTGTCATTTAAGTTTTTTATTTGCCATTTTTAAACATAACAAAGACAAAAACCGAAGGGAAAAAACATTACAGGACAAGACAATAAAAACTAAAACTAAATAACAAAAAATAAAATAAAAAGGACAATGGTTGGGATGGGGGGGGGGGGGGGGGTGATGCAGGGGTGTCAACCTGAGCCCGTCATATTATACAATGGTATTTGTACAACAAAGATGCCACAGATATTAGACATGAGATTCATTACCAGTAAAGGACATTATAATGAAAAAAGATACAGAGCAGAATAACACAAAAAAGAAAGAATCAAGTTAGGAACTTGCGAACAATATCCCAGTGGTCGTCCTCTAAACCCTTATCAAAGTCCTTTAACAAACAGGCTGCACGCTCCATGTTTAATAAGTCCAAGTATTCCTCCAACCATGAGTCCCTGGAGAAGCAGGTTGGTTTACGTTCCTTCCAATTTAAAAGAATTAGTCTCTTAGTGGTTAAACAAGCCAGTGTCCAGAGTCGGTCGACAGAAACGTTGTTATTGCCTGTTTTTAAGCCCAACAAACATTCCTTAGGACATACAGAGAAAGGAAAATTAAGAAACTTCGACATTAGGGCTATTACATCTGACCATAGTGTTTTTACAGCTGGGCAGTCCCAAAGCAAGTGTAGTAATGAACCTCGATTGCCGCAGTTATGCCAGCATAAGTCTTGACATTTATCATCCATTTTTGATATTCTAACAGGAGTGATATATGCTCTACAAAGTATCTTGAATTGTATAATCCTGAATCTAACACATTTAGACGATCTTAGAGCTGATTTCCAGATTGTACTCCACTGAGGAGCAGTCAAGCATACATTGAGGTCGTGCTCCCAGGCCTGCTGAACAGGAGAATATGCATCAGGGGCGGCCCTGGACAATAAACTATAAATATTTGAGACCACACCTCTTTTCAGTGTTGTATTCTTGAAGAGCTGGTCCCACTCTGAGCAAGAGGCTGGCATGACTCCCTCCCCACATTTCTTGTTTATGATAGAACATAATTGTGCGTATATTAGAAAGGAGGAGTCAGTAAGGCTAAATTGATTTTTAAGTTCTTGGAATGAAAGCAAATTATCTTTAAAAATCTGACCAACTGTTGTGATGCCAAGCCTCTGCCAGGTTTTATTACTTAAAGTACCACCTCCTGCTGAGAGGATGGGGTTACTCCAAATGGGGCAGGATGGGAGAGCAAGCCCCACAATGTTAAATCTCCTATGCAGCTGCCTTACCACAGAACAAGAAAAGCTGATTATGATATTGTCTAACAATGGAGGTGGACTAGGACAGTACCACAGTGATGCCAAGGAGATTGTTTTACATTTAGACATGGCCCCACATCAAAGGATACTTTGCATTATATGAAAGATAATACTGGAATACATCAGGGACTCCCAGTCCTCCCCTCGATCTTGGTATATTTAGTTTCTTGTAAGCAATTCTGGGTTTTTGGCTATTCCAAAGGAAATTAATAAAAAGAGATTTGACATCTTTAAACCAGTTCTGCGGAATTCTAAGGGGAATAGATGAAATTATATGCGTAAGTCTTGGTAAAACATTCATCTTCAATATCTCCACTCTGCCCCATAAAGACAGTGGCAATACTGTCCATCTGTTAATGTCATCTTTGATAGATTGAAGCGTACCAGGACCATTAAGGCTGAATATTTTAGTAATAGGCGAGACGATATTGATTCCAAGGTACCTCATTCCATTTGTTTTCCAAATGAAAGGAGCATCCTTTAGATCTGATTTAAATGTATAAGAGTTAAGAGGGATTGCCTCACTCTTGTTCCAATTGATCTTATAGCCTGAAAATTTTCCAAATAAATTAATCAAATTAAGAATGGCAGGAATAGAGATAGCTGGGTTGCTTAGGGTGAGCAAGATGTCATCAGCATACATATTCAATTTAAAATTATGACCATGGAAGTTCACACCGTGTATATTGCCACTAGAGCGTATTGCACACGCTAGTGGTTCTAGGGCGACGATGAAGAGTAAAGGACTGACAGGACATCCCTGTCTCACGCCATGTTGTAACAGGAAGGAGTCTGAGATTAAACCATTAGTTCTAACTGAGGAGGATGGGGAGTTATAGAGAGCTTTTATCCAGCTGGTAAATTTAGGGCCAAAACCAAATTTTTTAAATGTATAAAATAAATAAGACCATTATATCTGGTCAAAAGCTTTTTCAGCGTCTAAAGATGCTGCAATGACTGGTGACTTACTGGAACTTGCTTCTAACATAACCTGGAAAACCCTCCGCATGTTATTTGAGGAGAGACGGCCTGGGATGAAACCCACTTGGTCTATATGTACAATAGATGGGACAACTTTCTCTAATCTAAGAGCTAAAATCTTGGCCAAAATCTTATAATCACAATTTAACAAATTTAAAGGACGATAATTACTCAGCTGCGCCTGATCTTTGCCTGATTTTGGCAACAGAGAGATGATGGCCCTGCACATGGAAGGAGGCATAGATTCAAATTTAAGTATTTCATTAAATAACAACAAAATATAAGGAGAAAGTTGTTCCTTGAAACATTTGTAGAATTCAATACTCAGGCCGTCATCCCCTGGAGTTTTTCCTGAGGCCATCTTTAAAATTGCACTCTCAATCTCAGCCCGTGTAACAGGAGCCTCCATCAGATCCTTGTCAGCTAAACTAATTGTGGGAAGGTTGAAACTTTTAAAGAAACTCTCTAGTTCAGATTCATTTGCGTTGCTTACTGTACTATAAAGTTTAGAGTACTTTTTAAAAGATTGATTAATTGCAGATGCATCACATTGTAACACCCCGTTCTCATCTCTAATTGGTGGGATTGCCTGTCTATTTTCTATTTGCTTTAATCTATGAGCTAACATCTTCCCTGCCTTATCTCCAGTTTCAAAATAAGACCTCCGCAAACGAAAAAGGGAGAAAGCTGTCTCCTCATGAATGAGCCTCTGTAAATCTGCCCTGGTGGTCAGGAGGGAGTTCCTCAGTTCTAAGTTGGAGGGGTTCAGCATGTGCAGCTCCTCTAAGTTCTTGAGTTTGAGGTTTAGCTTAACTTTAACCTCGCCACGTTTTTTCTTCTCTGCTGAGGCGAAGCTGATAAGCCAGCCCCTGCAAGTAGCCTTAAAAGCCTCCCAGACCGTGGCCACACGTGATACAGAATTTAAGTTTAACTCAAAAAATTCAACAATTTGACTTCTTATACGGAGGGTAAAATTTGTATTTTTAAGAAGAGATGTGTTGAGTCGCCACAGTTTGGATTTGCAGGGATTGGCCAGAGGAAAGAATTTTACAGAGACTGCAGCATGGTCACTTATAAAGATACTCTTCATCTTGACCTCCAGAACATTTTGGATCAAATTTGTCGACATCATAATATAATCTATTCTAGAGTAAGAATTATGTGCCCCTGAATAAAAGGAATACTCTCGGGCATCTGGAGTGATTAAGCGCCACACATCTGTTACAGCAAGCTGAGATTGAAATTCCCTCATGGCCACCGATATACGTTTATCTGAAGGGAGGGGGGGGCTGGATCGATCCCATGTAGGATCACAAACAGAGTTGAAATCACCTCCTATAAGGAGAGGACCTACCATGGACTGAGTTATCATGGGGCACAGAGCAGACAAGAATTTAGACTGTGATGTATTTGGGGCATACAAGTTCACAAGTGTCATGGTTTCATTTTCTAACCTGCCTGAGACAATTACATATCTTCCATCATGGTCAGAATGCACACTTGTAGATATAAAAGACATGTTCTTAGAAATCAGAATACTGTTCCTTTTCCTTTTCCTTACTCTGCTTCCTTTATCACCAGGGGAGGAAAATACCTGCCCTACCCATCTCTGTCTTAACTTTTTAGAATCTGTAGAGTTCAAATGAGTCTCCTGTAGCATGGCTATATCACATTTAAGGGATTGTAAGTACACCAATATTTTATATCTTTTAATTGGATTCTGAATTCCGTTTACATTCAAGCTAACCAGAGTTATGCTATTCAACCGTGTATCCATCTGCCAAAGAAAAATGTATTCTTACAAATCAAAATGTCGGTTGAGCAGCGTGTCACTGGGGGGCGACCCAGCACCAAGCACGCGCTGACCACAGCAACTGGGCCAGCGACAGGCAGTTGGCAGGATGCCCCTCGGGAGACGCATGCCCAAGACCAGCCACAGGAGAGAACATATGAAGATGAACTCAGGAAGGATGACACCCCTGCATCAGGGCGGGAAGGGAAAAACATATAAACATCATTTAAAAAAGGGTAGAAGATAAAAAACAAAAACATGAACATAGACACAACGGCCCTCTGGCCTATTCTGGCCAAAAAGCCAGTTACTGGGATAGAAATTCCCATATATCCGCGATGATACGGCGTAAACACAGCTAGAACCTAGGTTTCCCCTTGTAAATGAATCCAGTGAAACTGGGATGAGATTCCCCTCATAAATTGCACCCCTGTGTAGTATAAATATAATTTCCCCCTACCCTCCCAACGATTATCAATCATGTCAGCATATTATCATTATCAACAGTAATGAAAATACCATTCATTATCATTGATACGCCATATCAAAACAATGAAAACATATATACACACTCATTCGCACGTACCATATACTATACAATATAGGCTACTATACAAATCTGCATACACACACAAACACTCACTCACACACACACAGCCTATATGCACGTGCACACATACAGTGCATGTATGTATGCACGACACATCATTCATATATAAACAAGCCCATGGGAGCATCTGTATATCATGAAATATCCGTCTCAAACAAGAGAGAAATGGCGCGAGAGAGAAGAGAGGGGGAAAAAATAAAAAATAAAAAATGAAACAGGAGAAACAAAAAATAGGGGTGCTTGTATAGCTTAATCTGACAGCCTCAATAATAGCAGGATCAGTCATCTTGAGAAAACGAAAAGAAGAAGAAGAGAGAAAAAAAAAATATATATATATATATATATATATATATATACACGGCATATGTGTGTGCATGTGTGTGTGTATGTGTATGTATGTGTGCATATATGCATATATATGTATATATATATATATATATATATATATATATATATATATATATATACATATATATGCATATATGCACACATACATACACATACACACACACATGCACACACATATACACGCACACACATACATACATAAGTAGCCTATAGGCTTATATAATTGCAATCATTGTACTTCGTCCTGAAATGCAAAATCAAAGGAAAGTTTAGTTAAAAAACCTGAGCTAGTGTGTCTGGTGCACTAAGTACACACGAACACAGTAGAATCAACCTTGCCCGAGAGCACTCGGGAGACGTTTTTTCAGGTCTTCCTCGGCATCTTTAGGTGAGATATAGGTGAGCTTCTCCCCGTCAATGGTGACGATGAGGGTACCGGGGTAGATTATTCCAAACCGCACCCCGGCTTTATGGAGCTGCTTCTTCACGTTGTTGAATTGGGCGCGTCTCCTCGACTCCTCTGCAGAAAAATCTTGATAGACGGAGAAGCGCTGGCCCTCCCAGGTTAGCTGTTTACTGACGGCTGATCGGATGATGTCCTGCTTATCTCTCCACCGCAGTAGACGAAGGATGATAGGACGGGGAGGCTGGTCTGGATTTGGCAGCGGTCTCGGTGCGCGATGTGCGCGGTCAATCTCTGGGGCCCGCTGGTCGCTTGGTCGGTTCAGAATATAGCATAGGATCTTGTCCAGCACAGTGTATAAATCACCCGCCTCGATACCTTCTTTCAGCCCCACGAGCCTTATGTTGTTTCTGCGGCTTCTGTTCTCCATATCATCAACTTTTTGCTGTAGGGACTGAATTTGCTTGGTGGCTTGGGAGAGCACGGTAGCGGAGCTCCCCGCCTGGTCTTCCAGCGTCCCAATCCGGTGTTCCGCGTTGCCCAGCCTATTAAGCATGGCTCTGGTGTCTTTGTTGAGAGTGGAAATTGCCTCAGCCATACTGTCCATTTTCGTGCCGAAGTCCATTCTAATCTCTTTGAGCTGTAAGGTCATATTTCTGGCCCATTTGGGGGCAGCTGCTGACTCATCTTCCTCCACCTGTTGTTGCACAGCGGAGGAGTCTTTAGAGGAATCGCCGGACGCCATGTTGCACGCTGCGCCTGATATGTTGGAGTTGATATTCTTCTTACTGCTTCTCGTATCTCGTTTAGGTTTTGTCATTCCCGGATGTAACAGTCAATATATTAAGGAATTCCGGAAAACAAGACTGAATTCACTGGTTATTTTAACCAAAAAACATTAAATGGGGGGAGCTGGTCTGGCGTCTAGCGTGCCATGCTCGCCTGTCACATCACGTGACTCTTTCCAAGCTTAAATGTGTGTTCTTTCAACTCAATCCAAGAGTCTCACTAAGAAGTGGGTCTTCCTCACAGAGAAATGTGATCATCTCTGTACTTGCAGTGTCCCCTTTCTTCCTTACTGTGTTGATGACAAATTCCGCCTTGTCCCTTCTATGTTGCATCTCCCTCGCTGACTCCAACTCAGACTCAGTTATCACCCTTTTTCCCAAAAGCTTGTCCAGCAGACTTTGGAGCGTAGGTCCTGATACTCTCTCGATGAAGTCGCTCTGTATGTTGAACAGCCTCTCATCTGAAGAGAGACTTGAACCATTCTGAACCTCGGTCTTTCTTACAGCAGCTGATAGAAGAAAAACTTTCCTTTCCCAGACACACTTTGAATCCTTACTGTTTTTTAGAAGCAGCTTAATATTTTTCAGCATTTCTTCAAAAAACACCTGGAACTTGGGGATGTGGTTGTCATAGTTGTCACTGTCAAAGTCTGCCTCGAGTGGCTGTATTAGAATTGAGTCATCTTCAGGAGAGGTGGACAGTGTGTACTCCTGGCCTAGAAGTAGTTTACACTCTGAGGATGTCTCTATGTACCTCTCAGCTCCAGTATCTCTTTTCTTCCTTTTTTGCAGCACGTTATCAACCACAATGTTTTCAGGAAGCAACAACACATTGAGCACAGATCTGACATCAGGATCAATTAGGGGTTTGTAGAACAGCAACACCAACGCTCGGATCGGGCGAGGGGGTGAGTTGTCATTCGTGACATTGCCATGACCAGAAAATCCAGTGATGTTTATAATAACATGAGTTTCTGTTATCTTATGGGGAGGGATGAACTCGGCTACCTCGTCTGTCACATGGGCAACTGACAAGAATTCACATGCACCTGCAGAGTGGATCTCACAGTGTGGGAGATGAAGTTGACAGACAGAACGCTGGGGGCATTCTATATCAAACAGCGGTCCTGCAGGCTTCTTACTATGGTGGGCTAATAGCCTCCGGTTCCAAGGGATAATCCTGTACACCACATCTCCTTCTCCCTGCATGTTAAACACTAGGCCTGTCACACTGCACTGGTACAGGCCTTGGTTGGTGCACTGAAACCTGTAGGTTTCCTCATTTTCATCAACAGTAATATCAGGCTCAAACCTCTCATAGCTGTCTTGTAAAAGGATATCAGCTTTGACCTGTGGTAACATTTCCTCTGGAGCATCAGTGTTGCGTTTCTCGCATGCATCTTCTGCTGGGCTTTCTTCAGTGCTACTAGGGGACCTCTGTAGGTGAGAATGGTCTGGCGGGGTGTCTGTGGTTGAGGGGTTGTCGGCTGAGTCCTGTGGCAACATTTTCTCTGGGGCATCATGTCTTTCTCCTGACTCACTTACTGAGTCCAAACGCACATACCTGCATGGATCTTTCACTGTGTCTCCTTCAGTGCTGATGGGAGAGCCCTGCAGATCCACTGGGCTGATTGGTGGAAATGGAGGACCAGCAACAACTGGGTTGATGGACTGAGAGCAAGACGCCGGGTCTGAAGTGGAAGTTGAAGATCTTTTGCTTACAATTTCCCAACATTCCCACATGCTTCTAAGTTCCTCGAATGCATCTTTGGCTGGGCATTCTCTTTTTTCACTGCTGATGTGGGAGTCCTGGAGGTGGAGGGGAGAATGGGCTGGCGGGGTGTCTGTGGTTGAGGGGTGGCCAGCTGTGACCTGTCCCTGGTGTTCATAACCATCAAAACATATGTCCTCTGACTGGGGTTTAGGAGAAGAACGTTGCTGGGAGGCCTCTTGTGGAAAGGAGGGGGAAGTAATGTTGGGGGGAGATGTGGAAAGAGAGGCAGAAGAAAAAGGCAGCTCAGAAAGCCAGTCAAGATCTGCTTCACTGGATTCATAGAAACAGTCAGACTCTTCCTCTTTATAGGAGGAGTCTGTCCTGGAGGGGGGAGAATTGCTCTGGTAGACGATGATATTGCTGAAATCATGATCAATTAGCCTCCCAGAATGAGGGTCAATGTGCTGATACATGCCTGGAGGCCCAACT
Organism: Poromitra crassiceps; assembly: GCF_964638095.1. NCBI lineage: Eukaryota > Metazoa > Chordata > Actinopteri > Beryciformes > Melamphaidae > Poromitra > Poromitra crassiceps. The sequence goes on along the minus strand of NC_139628.1, from coordinate 22,518,434 downwards.
TTTTCAGGAAGTGGCACCTCCTTGTTTAACCTCTGGTCTTTATTTGGATTGTGTTTCACATCCTCCCCATTGTTATCACTCTTTAACTGCTTATCTTTCTCATCTAGATCCGTCTCCATTTTAGACTCATGCTCCGTCACCTTTGTAGTTTCAGTCCCACTATGTGCTTCTTCCTCATATATTCCCTCTGCAGCAATTTCACTTTCAGTAGTTTTGACTTGCTCTTCTTTATGCTCACTCAGCCTCTCTTCACCTGGTTCCTCTTCATTTGGGCCTGACTGGGCCTCGTGTTTCTCATCAGCAGGTTGTAGCTCATGCTGGCTCACACCTTCAACTGGTTTTGCTTCTGCGGTGTAGAAGTCAGTCTGTGAATGACCCCCAGACTCATCTGAGTCACTCTTGGTCTCTCTCTTTTGTTCAGGATTTGTCATGTTTGGGTCACGGCTATCCAAAGAGGGCTCTTCTGAGTCTGGAACTGCCTGCATTGGAAAGGTCCTGGTGTTGTTGGTGTTGTCTGGTATCATCTGTGTGGGGCTCTGAGGCTGCTGGGTGGAGTGTACAGGCAGATTTGACACCTCACTTACTCCCTCCAAGTCACTTTCTGCGTCTGACTGATGATGTTCAGAAAATCGTCTGTCCATTTCTCTCTGGTTAGATTCTGTAGCATCTGGCTGAGCATTTGCTTCCTCCTGTGATGACTTTGAATCAGGTTCAGGTGGTGTCACTTTCAAAGCAGGTTGTTCAGGAGTGGAGGACGACTGAAGATCTGACTCTTTCTCCTCACTAGATCCCTCTGGTTCACCAACTGAGACTGTTTCATTTATCTTCTCAAAGCTTGGGTAGTCAGTTTGTGAGAGCTCTTCCTCTGTAGGTGTTACTGCGGCCTGGTCTGAGTCTGCATCTGCTTCTTCGTGTTCGCTGGTGTTCTCCTCAGCCGTATTCTGACCATGTCGGGCCAGAGGGCCCAAAGACTGAGGCCTGCGAAAGGTGTCAAGAAGAGACTCTTCCTCATCTGACCTGTCCTCCAAACCTGAAATATAGAATGATAATTATATGTAAATGATAAAAGAGTCAACTACCAGTCTGCTTAAGAGTGCTGAAAGAGGAGAAATAATTCAGTCAGGCTTAGTTTGAAATCATTCTGAATCTGTCTGACTGGAACAGACCAGTAAAGATCAACGTGCTGTTAGCTACCTAACAAAGTTAGCTTCTGTCAGCATCGAAATAAACACAGTGAATAAACTATAGCCCCCCTCCTGCTTTCAACACACAGTTTCTAAACTGTCCAAAATTAATTCACTTGGTGGTTGCGTTTCCTTTTTAACCTTTATTAGCAATACAATACTTAAATATGAAGATGTATTTATTATTCAGTCTTAATATCAATGTGTTTCATTGGTGTTAAGTTATCTACAGTGAGAGACAAACAAACCTGACCTGTCTGTGTGTCTGCTGGTTTTTTCTTTGCTGGGTGAATGTTTGGTAAAACTGAAGCCTGCGCTTGCCTCGATTCAATGACCACCATCCTTTCACCTATCACAATATCTGTAAAGAATGAACAGTCATGACCAGTAAAATGAAACTGCTGGACCCTTTATATTTTTACATCAGTTATAATAATATCAGTATGCATAACTTGGTCATATTTGGACTTCATCAACCAGTGAATCTATATTTTCTGTTTGTTTAGTGCAATGTGTTGTTTTCTCGACGATACCCCCATGATGGAGACTTGGTTATCTAGAAGAGTTATATTACTCATGTTCGCAAATATTTATGGAAAGATTATTGGAATACCCTGGGTGAGTTTGTTTCTGGGTGATTTTTTCCCATAAATGACAAATCTACAAATGTACAATATACAGAAAATGCATTAGTAAAATATTGCATACCCTGATAATATTTGGACTTCGTCATCATCCAGTGATCTATATTTTCTGTAGAATGAAAAAAGTGAAATGAAAATCAGGTTTATAATCTCACATGTTCTCAGCTTGCTTATCACTCTGCACAGCAGGGTAGGAAATTAATTCCTCTTTTAACAAAGGCTTTGTTTGCCCTTGTGATATTATGTTTCAGCGGCATTTCGGATAATTTCCAGGGCAATACCTTAGTTCAGTGATACTCAACTTGCGGCCCGCGGGCGCCCCCTGTGTTGCCCGTGATGGAATTGCAAAAAAAAACAAAAACAAAAAACAGTGCACCTGAACGCAACATGCAAGATACGCGCTGAATAAGTGTCCAAATGTTCATGTCATTCTGGCCAATACTCCACTTCTGTTATAGCATTTCAGTCTGGAATATGGAATATCTTTCAATAATCTATGATTTAGCTGCTAAATTGTCAAATACTGCCGTCTGCTTGCTACCCAGGCACTTATGTATGTACTTAACCTAACTAACTATCTGGTGTGCATAACATTGTCAGACTAAACTCCGGCTGACACCCCAAAAACCTACAATCCGCTACAGAAAAATGTATATTGTTTGTTTATTAACTGGCCCCTGGCCTTCTATCATTTCACGAAAGTGGCCCCCGGGCAAAGCAAGTTGAGTATCCCTGCCTTAGTTCATCTATGTTACATGACAGACCAATATTTAACTACTCTTATCCAAGCATATTTTATTTCAAAAAGTTAATTAACAATCACAGTTAAAAATCCTAATTTCCTATCATCTCAATAACACTGTCTGGGATGTTATGTAATGTTGGCCAAATCCTTTCAAATAACATGTAGACCAACAGACAGTACATAGGTACATAGAGTACTGTAGCGCTATCCAGTCCATCCTTCAACCCCATAGACTCTTTGACAGCTTTTTTAGGCTCTGCCTGGCAAGAGAGGGTCAGCGACTGTTTCTATTTCATTTCAATGTTTCCAGTCCTGACTCAATGTTTCCAGTCCTGACTCAATGTTTCCAGTCCTGACTCAATGTTTCCAGTCCTGACTCAATGTTTCCAGTCCTGACTCAATGTTTCCAGTCCTCCTGACTCAGCGGGTGGTTTGCTTATCAAAAACCTAGTGGGCTAGTGAACAAGCTGGCCAGCCAGTAGCTTTGCGCTACCTGTCACTGAGGTAAATAACGCTAGGAGGGATGGGGGAGAGGGTTGTGCAGGTACGGATACCTAGCTGGCCACTTTCTAGTCACACTTTGCAAATACAGGACAAAATCCGGATACGCTTCGCAAATACAGAAAGTTATCTTTATTTTATACGGGGGCATTTAAAAAAAATCATCTCAATTCCAATGGCAATTATATATTTTTTATGTGTAATTTCCCCTGAACCCCCGCTAATTTCTTAGCCTGCTCCACAGATATGAACAAAACACACAAAAAACAAAATGTAAGCAGGAATAATGGATATGTTATATTAACACTTCTACACATAAAAACCACTAAATCAAGAGACTGCCCAACAATCAATAAATTAACGTGTCTTAAAGTGAAAACTTACATACCTTTTCTTTTCTTCTGGATAAATGTGACACCTTTTGCTGGACCATGTGCTGACTGCTTTTCCTTTCCTCTCTTTTTTCTTTCTTTTTTTCTTCTTATTATCGCTGTAAAAACTAAGAGCAGATGAGGGTCAATGCTTACTGCAAACCACACTCAATCCTACTGGGCATACAGTTTTCTTTGCAAATGTTTGGTATCCTAGAAAAACCTTGCGTTCTCCATGCCTCCCTTTACAGATCAACCTCCATGCAACTATGATCACATGCGCCCTTCCAAAATATACATGTGAAATGTTAAAACTAGCTTTGAGAACACATGGACATTATCTAATGTACTGTATGGGCTAGTTCTGCATGTTGCTGGAAAATTAATATGTGAAAATTGATATATCTCTCTCAATGAGAGATTTTGTGATCAACTTCCCTATGAAGGTGCTATTTGGAAAAACAACTTGACTGTACCTCTATGGCATTTCCAAAAGATTATACCAAGTAGAAGCAAGATGAAGAAGAGGATGATGCTGCATATTACAGCAACAGCAACAATGTGAGTAAAGAGTCCATCTGCACAGAAACACAACAAATATAAAGTCACACCATAGCAGTGGTGTTCGCTAATGTTTCCACTGGAAAGGAAATCTCTGCTGGGTTTAAAAGATGCAAGATACAGTCTATGATAGTTAATTTAGTGCAATGAGTTGTTTCACGATTATACCCCCATGATGGAGCCGGTTCTCTACAAGAGTTACCGGTATTCATGTTCGCAAATATCTATGAAAAAGATTATCGGAGTGTGTGAGTTTGTTTCTGGGTGATTTCTTTTTTCTTAAATGACACATCTACAAATGTACAATATAGCAAATGCGTTAGTAAAATCTTACCTGGGTAGCAATAGCGTGCAGTGAATGTGGCATTTTTTGCACTCACAGGGTTGCTCACCCCACAACTTTACACTGTATCGTCACGTTTTCCCCGCAGGGATATTGCTAACTCAGGGCCAGGCAGTGGCCCCTCAAGCAGCCACCAGTCAAACTTCATCAAGGCTGGAGGACCTCTGGGCTCTGCAGAGCACAGCAGCCTCGCCTGGTCGTTAATCACATCACTCCATGACACTCTGTGACAGGATATAGTAACATGCACGCTCTATTTTGACAATTTTCAGCGCTTTACTTTTCCGCAAAACAGCAGTTTCATTTGGCACTGCTTTTTCTCCCAACCGTACAACTACCGTATTCCTCTGCTAAAAGCCTGCACAGAGCACAGAGCCGCGGTTTACAAAACAGGAAGGCTTAGAAGAGAGATAAAACACTGACTTACTTTAGAGACAACAAGTCACCGGCCTCTCTGGTCTGGGACGTTTTCCACAATTTATCCTGGGAATGGTGAAAAAGGTCTGCAGGGCACCCCGGCATTTAGGCAGCAGGCGCATCTCTCTTTCTGCCTGTTCACTCTCTGCAAAAGTTCCTCTTCTGTATTCTCTCTGGTTCATAATTGTATCCTCTTGTCACCAAGGTGAATGGCATATCATCCTCACTATCAAAATCACTCATATTTTCGTTTGTGTATTATATTTGTTGTGTCTTCACTAACAAACCGGGAGAAATAAAATACCCCCAAATAACTGCGGAGTAATCCAGTGCTGCGGCTTTGTGCAGGCTTTTAGCGGAGGAATACGGTAGTTGTACGGTTGGGAGAAAAAACAGTGCCGAATGAAACCGCTGTTTTGCGGAAAAGTAAAGCGCTGAAAATTGTCAAAATAGAGCGTGCATGTACACAGATATCGATTTGTTTAGGTGGGAGTTGTTTTAGGTGGCTAAATTACGTTTTTGTTGTTGACCCCCGTACTTACAGAGAAAAGGCTGGTTTGGCTGCTGCTCTGAGTGCGCGGTCTCGTTCCACAATGCGCCCAGCCTCCTGAACACTGTACCTAATTAAGTTAGTATATCGAACTAGCTGATAGGACCCCACTTCAAACAAACCGAACTATCCCTTTAGCTGGTTTGAACCAAATATTGTTTTGAATAGAGTCTGGGCCATATTGTTTTATGATACAGGCTTTTAGAAGAATCTGGTCTATATTGTCTATATTCCTAGGCTGTTCTAACACACAACTCAATGTAATAGCTTATTTCTCTTCTACTATTAAATGTATTATTGCTTGTAATATGTACAGTATCTTCATTACCATGGCATTTTCAATACCATGTAATCTGTGTAAACAGCACAAGGTTAACTCACAAACAACTTTTTGACCCTTTATTTATTGTTTGTTTACTTTTTGTAAATTTTTGCTGCACCTGCACGAGGAATTAAAGGCTGACGGCGCTGTGCACGGGTCATCTACTTGTTAATGACTTTATGTATGTATTGTAACGTATCCGGTATCTCATGAGGCAGAGGCTTCTTGATGGTACAAGGGTCTTTATTCACAGTTAGTTATATTACAACTCTCAGCGGTTGTCACGCTCAAAGCTAGCAGCTTTCCCTTCGAGTAGTGTGTGAAGACTGACGCGCATGCTCAGTTCACTCCGGAAGTATCCCCACAGCATAGTGTTCCCCAATACAACACTCCCACACATCAGTTCCTATCTGCAGTCGAGACACTACCAATGCTCACCCCTGTATGTGTACTGCTGATTCGCTACATACTCCCCGCCCAACAATAAGGTCAACGCCCACGTTGATAACACATCACACACCCCCTTGTACCAAAACATCTTTTTTTCTTTAACAGCTTCTTTGTTTTTTTTTCAATCATGTTGCACTCTCAGACTTCCCCACATCTCCTCCCCCACAATATCTCATGTCATGCACCTCTTTTACTTTCTGTTACAACAATACAACATCTCCAACCACCATCTCCTCTCTTTTTTTTTTTTTTTAATACAACTCAAAGTTGTTGAATCGTCCTGGAGCCCTTGGCTCTCTCCGTGGCCGTGTTAGTCTGAATCTGTCTGCGGGGCTGATCCCACCTGCAGTGTCTCTGGGCTTTCACGTCCCTGGGTGGGGCCCGCCCGGTCATAGCCGGACGCCCCTCTCTGTGGGAACAGAGTCCTTCTTTCAGCCGGTCTAGGTGAAACCGCCGGGCGGCCGAGATCTAGGGGAAAGGTGCACCCCCCCCGGTATGGGGCCAACCTGTCTCGGTGGAGTACCTTCCTGCCACCAAGTGGCATCTGCACTCGGTACACCACTTCCCCCATTCTCTCCATGACCCTGCATGGGCCTGTCCAGTGACAGTCCAGTTTAGGGCTACGCCCTTTTTTTCTCTGGGGTGTGTACACCCAGACCAACTCCCCCCCCTGGAAATGGTTTCCTTTTGCCCTCACATCATAATTCCTTTTTTGTTTCATGCCTGCTTTCTCTAGCTGGTTCCGAGCGAAGTGGTGAGCGGACTCTAAGCGATCTTGTAGCCTCCTGGCGTACTCTCGCCCTGGGGGAGCGTCCAGTGCATCTGGTGGCTTGCCGAACGCTATTTCTGCTGGTGTCCGCAGTTCTCGACCTAACATGAGCAGAGCTGGGGTGCAGGAGGTGGACTCGTGTGTGGCGGATCTGTAGGCCATGAGGATGAGCGGCAGGTGCGTGTCCCAGTCCCTCTGGTGCTCCTCCGTGAGGATGGCCAACTGCTTTTTCAGCGTTCTATTGAATCTTTCTACAAGGCCATCGCTCTGGGGGTGTAATGCTGTGGTCCGTGTCTTTTTAATGTTCAGTTTCTCGCACATGGTGGCGAACACTCGTGACTCAAAGTTTCTCCCTTGGTCACTGTGTAGGGTCTCTGGTGCTCCGAACCTACTGAACATGCCGGTTACTAGTGCGTCGACCACCGTCCCCGCCTCCTGGTCGGGTAGTGCGTACGCCTCTGGCCATTTTGTGAAATAGTCCATGGCGACCAGGACGTACTTGTTTCCACTGTCTGAGCAGGGGAAAGGTCCCATCACGTCTACCCCTACCCTCTCCATGGGGGCTCCTGCTGCTAGCTGTTGGAGCGGGGCGCGAGACTGATCTAACGGGCCTTTGTACGCTGCGCAGAGGTCGCAGTGTCGACAGAAGTCCTGTACGTCTCTCCCCATCCTCCCCCAATAAAAGCCTTGTCTGATACGGCGGAGCGTTTTGTTTACCCCAAAGTGCCCAGCCCCTACAGTTCCATGGCAGCTCCTGCACACCTCCTCCCTCAACGTTGTCGGCACTACTTTCCGCCACTTATGCTCTCCTGTCGCTGGCTCCTTCCAGGACTTCATCAGCACTCCGTTACTCAATCTCAGGGTGTCGAACCCCGCCCACAGCCCTTTGGTTGTGTCGGTGGCCCCCGCCACCTCTTCCCAGGGCGGCTTCTGGCCCTCTTCTACCCATTGCAGTACTGGTGACAGCTCCCTGTCGTTTTCTTGGTGGCCCCTCCAATCCGCTGCCTCTGCTACCCGCAGCGTCCTGCACACTGGCCCATCCCCCGTGTGGTTAGGGCAGATCCTAGCTTCCTCTTGGAGCTCTCTCTCTCTTCCTTCTCTCTTTTCGCAGTACGTACACCCTCTCTCTGCACAGGGTCGTCGTGACAGGGCGTCTGCGTTGACGTGGCGCGCCCCTGCCCTGTGTTCTATCGTGAAGTTGTAGTCTGCCATTTTCTCTAACCAGCGGCACACTTGTCCCTCCGGCTCTCGGAAGGACCATAGCCACTGCAGCGCCGAGTGGTCGGTCCGTATGGTGAACCGTGGCTGTCCCAGGAGGTAGTATCTAAAGTGTCTTAGTGCTTCTACTACGGCGAGGAGCTCCCGGCGGGTGACGCAGTAGTTACGTTCTGCTTTATCGAAAGTCTTGCTATAGTACGCCACCACCCGCTCCCCGTCCGGCCCCGCCTGGGACAGCACGGCCCCCATACCCCCATTGCTGGCATCAGTGTCTAGTAGGAACGGCAGGGCGGGGTCTGGTGCTCTAAGCACTGGAGACTCGGTCAGCGCTTTCTTGAGGGCTTTGAATGCTAGGTGGCATTCTGTCGTCCAGTGGAAGTCTGCGTTCTTCTCTTTTAACCTGAACAGTGGTTCCGCTATTTTAGAAAACCCGTTCACGAATTTCCTGTAGTATGCGGCTAGCCCTACGAAGCTCTCGAGTTCGCCTTTGTTTCTGGGGGTGGGCCACTCCATGACCGCCTGAGTCTTCTCTTCTAGGGTGCGAATGCCCCCCGCGCCGATGCCATGCCCTAAGAACTCCACCCTCCTCTTCAGGAAGTGGCACTTGTCTGGGTGTAACTTTAGACCCGCCTCTGCTATCTTCTGCAGGACTTTTCGTAACGCCCCCACTGCTGCCTGGAACGTGTCCCCGTGTGTCAAGATGTCATCTAAATACACGACGCATTCGGATCGGGGAATGTCTCCCAGCAACTTCTCCATTAACCTCTCGAACGTTGCTGGTGCGTTGCACAGCCCGAAACTGAGTACTCGAAACTGCCACAGCCCCTTCTCTGTGCGGAAGGCGGTCTTTTGCTTGGCATCGTCGCGGAGGGGCACCTGCCAGTACCTGCTACGGAGGTCTAGGGATGAGAACCAGGATGACTCTCCCGCGGCGTCTAACAGTTCCTCTATGATGGGCATCGGGTATGCGTCTTTTTTCGTCACTTTGTTCAGCCCCCTATAGTCTACACAAAATCGCATTTTGGGGCTATTTTTCTTTTTCACCAGCACTACCCCTGACGCCCACGGGCTGTCTGATGGCTCAATGATCCCCGCCCGCAGCATGTTCTCTACAGCTTCGTTCGCTATCTCTCTCCTCGCCGCTGGGACCCGACGGGGATATGACCTGACGGGTCGCGCCCCCTCCTTGTCTATTTCGTGTTCCACCAGGTGGGTACAGCCTAGCTCATCATCTGACATGGCGAAAATGTCTTTATATTCCTCTAGTACCCTCCACAGTTCATCGCTCTGCTGGGTCTCTAACCCTTCGCTCTGGCGTTTGTGCAATCCCCTGAGCATCTCTAACCTCTCTCTCTCCCCCTCTGCCTGTTGCGCTGGCTGAGGGCAAGTGTTTGGAGGTGGGCTAGGGGTGGGGCTTTGTGGAGGGGCTTGGTCTGCTGGGTGGGGCTCATGCACTACGGTGACGCGATATACAGTGATGTTATTTACATTAGCTCTCTCCTCTGGAACGGTGGGAGGGTGGCCCATCTGGACTACTGGCCCCCCTGCAAATGTCAATGTGTTTTTTCCTAGGTCTACTGTGCATTTGTTTAGCGTCAAGTAGTCTTCCCCCAGGATGCAGGGTCCCGTCATTTCTACCACCCACACCGGAAAGTCCACTGTCTGTTCCCCCACTGTTATCATTACGTGTCCCCTCCCCCTCATTGGCATCAACTCACCGGATACTGTTCTTAGTAGTTGTGCTGCTGGCTGCTCCAGGCGCGTCCCCTCGGGCATCATGTTGACGTTCACCAGCGTTGCCGTACACCCCGTGTCCACCAGGGCGGCGCAGTATCTCCCCTGTATGTAGACTGGAACATGGCAGCCGTTCATCGCGCGCGGCCCGCTCTGCATGTTGACAGCTCCGGCGATGTCGTCTACTTCGGGGCCCGGCGGAGCCCCACCTCCCCGTTGCTGTCGGTGGGCCCCCTCCTGCGATGACGTGGCTACGGGGACTGTGGCATCGTAGACCCGTCTCGCCCCATCTGGACGGGCCCTGTGCCGTTTCCCTGGTTCCACGTTCTCCGGCGGCAGTCTGCTTCCCGATGTCCGGGGCGTCCGCATCCCCAGCAGATCATGTTCCCTCTGGCCCCGCTGTTGTTCCGCTGAGTGGGCTGTCGAGCGGGGTTGGGCTGCAGGGTCGCTCTGCGGAGCAGTTGTTCTGTCAGCTGTTGTACTGACTCGGACAGTTCTTTCACCCTGTCGCCCTGCTCTTTCACCGTGTTGCTTTGCTCTGCCCAGGCCGTCTTCCACGCTGGCTCTTCTTGTAACTGGCTCTCCGCGGCCATTCTCACCACTGGGGCGGCCTCCATTATGCCGCTGCTCTTGTCCCAGCCTTCTACTGTCTCTATCTCCAGTGCCAGCCCCAGCGCTGCTCCCAATGTTTTCGGGTGTCCCAGCGTTACCTTCTGGCTTAGGCTCCGTGGCTCGATGGCCTGGACAAAGTAGCTTAGGGCTAGTCCATCCAGCGTCTCCGTCGGTAGCTGGCTGTATGCGCGCCGGCTGAGAGTCTCAATGTCCGTTGCCAGTGCACGTAGTGACTCACCCTGTCGTCTGCGTCTGTTACACAGTTCTGCGGCTACGATGGCCTGCTCCTCGCATCGGCCGAAACGTCTCTGCAGGACCCCCATCACCACATCCCAGTCCTTTGTATCAGCTATTGCCGACACGCACGCCGTAGCCTCGCCCTCGAGGGCCATGACGAGGTAGCTGGCTCTCTCCCTTCTCGTCCAGCCATTCCAATCTGCATCCTCTGTAAACTGCTTGCAGTATGCCTCCCATTCGACTTTACCGTTGAATTTTGGCGGGGTGATTTCCTTTCTTCCCCGCCGCTCGCCGTCCTTTGCCGCCTCGACCCGTGTCCCGTCTTTGTCCTCGGGCCGTAGGCTGGCTCCGCTGGGCTGTGGCACAGCCTCCATGGCTACAGCGGCAGTGTCAACCCGCTCGATCTTCACTCTCACCGGTCCCGGTTCTTCCGCTCCTTCTCCCGCCTCGCTAGCTTGCCTGCTAGCTCCCTTGGGCTGCGGGCTAGCTTCCGTGGCTACGGTGCTAGCTCTGTCTGGCTCGGATTTTATTTTCACCAACCCCAGGCTTTCTGCTGTTTTTCTTTCTTGGTTCCCTGTGGTAGCAGCTGCGTCTACCCAGACATCATCCTCCTCGGCCGGCTGGTAGTCTGCCCCGGCTCTTGCCTCTCCCGCCTCTCGATTGAGCCGATTGCGCTCTTTCTTCAGGAACTTGTTAACCATTTCGCCAAATCTGGAGGCAATATTCACCGTTTAAACTTCTGACGCCAGTGTAACGTATCCGGTATCTCATGAGGCAGAGGCTTCTTGATGGTACAAGGGTCTTTATTCACAGTTAGTTATATTACAACTCTCAGCGGTTGTCACGCTCAAAGCTAGCAGCTTTCCCTTCGAGTAGTGTGTGAAGACTGACGCGCATGCTCAGTTCACTCCGGAAGTATCCCCACAGCATAGTGTTCCCCAATACAACACTCCCACACATCAGTTCCTATCTGCAGTCGAGACACTACCAATGCTCACCCCTGTATGTGTACTGCTGATTCGCTACAGTATATATATATATATATATATATATAAATAAATGTATAGAAATGTTTTTTTTGCACGAAATAGAACACAACAATGCAATGCAACATAACAACATGTCCCAACACAATGGAACAATGCACTACAGCCCAACAACACAATTCAACACACCACATGATGACCAATCTGGGTACCCAGTCTATTTCAGCACGTAAATAGACTCTCCCTGCTGAAAAAACCAGCATGCACCAGCATAGCTTTTTATGCTGGTGTACCAGCATCCCAGCATCGCATGCTGGGATGCTGGTACATTTGTTGTGTTTTGAAAACGCATGTTATGCTGGTGTACCATGCTGGTGGTGTGACCAGCATGGGATGCTGGTGGTGTGACCAGCATGCGATGATGCTGGTATGCTGGTCACAAGACCAGCATATGTGACCAGCATACACCAGTACACCTATGCTGGTGTAGATGCTGGTGTGACCAGCATACACCAGCTATGCTGGTCTTGCTGGTGTCAAAACACAACATGCTGGTCTATGGTTGAATGCTTGTTAACCAGCACCCCAAGCTGAGAGTAGTCAGACCAGATAAACATCACAAAAGTAATCTTTCTTGAACTAGTCAAATGAAGACTATTTCAGGTTTACATAACAATATAATTATTTATTAAATAAAAGCAACACAGAGAGGGAGTGGGAGAGAGAACTGCACATACAGCAGTGCACCTGAACAGTCAGCCTGTACCTTTCTTTATGTCAAAAGTATTAAAAGTAAAAGTGTGACTGAACTCAATTAACGTGCTGAAGGCAATTAAAGACTCATTACAATTAAACTCAATTAAATAATAAAACTACTGACTAATTAACAATAACACAACAAACAGGCAACATCACCCGACAAGAAAAGAGGTCACCCCAGGAATAGCTGGAGAAGAGAGGTGTGCAGGCAGAAATGTCTGGGAGCAGGCTCAACTGGGGAGATCAGGGAAGAACCGCCAACCACCGACATTTTGTCAATGGCCTATGCTCCCTTGAGGAGCAAAGGCCTTAAGTCAAATCAGAAGTAGAGAATTCCACTGAAAAACAATGCAGATTTATTTTGCACAAAATCTCACATAATCCTAAAAACTTTCTGGAAAAAACAAAAACAAAACATTTTGCAGGCATTAATTTACCCTAATTAATTAATTTCAGTTATTGAGAGTTGATTTGAGTTCAGTCGTGGACCAGTGATGTCATTCACAAATCACAACTTAAATCAACTCTCAATAACTGTCAAACCAAATGAATGCCTGCAAAACGGTTTACAGTTTGGATATGTGTGAGATTATGTGCAAAATAAATCAGCATTGTTTTTCGGTGGTGTCCCTTCAAGTGGTATTCTTTGCTTGTTTGTTTATGTCCATTATTTTCTCTGTGATGTAGCATCCAGGCTTCCCCACTTCCACATCTGCTTCACCCAGGTTTTGGTTCTGGAGCCACTCTTTGTATCAAACTGAAAAGCAAATACAGATAAATTAGTGGTAGTAACACTGTTCTTTGGTCTTTTGGTTCTTTGGTCAATATTTTAACTGCCATTTGAAAAAGTGCACAAAAGTGACGCATGACCCATGAGCTACTTTAAAAATAATTTCACTGTACTGTCTACCCAGGGTCTAGTATAGCTGTACAAAGACCTTTCTGGCTCACAGCCCGATTGGTCCCCAAGTTCCCAACACATTTTAAAATTCATCTTGAAGTTGATAAGTCAGATACTGTAAGTGGGGGCGTTAAATCGCACCTTTCTGATCCACCTTGGAACCTGGTAAAACAGCTCATCCATTCCAGACACATTACAATTTGGTAAATAAGAGTCCAAATGCAGTGACACATGCATTAGGTTCCATGGGATCATGGCATCAGCTATGTGCACAAATCATTTATTTAACAAGCCAGTCACCTTTAATTATAACTACAGCCACCCACAGGATATGTCCATTAGATCGTTTTGGTGTGAGTTGCTGAGTTTTGGAGACATCGGCCATAGAGACATCTGCCTTCTCTTCTATTACAATGGAACTGGATGTTGTGGTGCTCAAAGCACACACAAAAAATAAAAATAAAATAAAATAAAATATTTTATTTAAAATATTTTTTTATCCTTTCTGGGAAGGATAAAAAGCAAGTAGAGGACCACAGGAATAGGTTTTTGGAGAAAAGAAAAGTTCTCAACTTACTTAACAGATTAATGTGTGTCCTCCACTGGCTGTTTCTCCCTCAATGTATGATATCTCATAAAAAACCTGCACACACACAGTATATAGACAAAGAGACAGTGTCAATTAGAAAAGCATGTGTGAAAAGCAGCACTTGCCCCTCCCTCATTACCACCACTGAGGTGCCCTTGAGCAAGGCCCTTAACCCCTTAATGTGTGTGTGAGTGCGAGCAGGGCCCACTTGAAAAAGAGATTGAAATCTCAATATGGTTACCCTGGATAAATAAAGGTAAAAAAAATTAGCAGTTGTATGAAGTGGGAAAGATTCTTAGTTGGCTGCTCTTCTTTCACCAAGTATCCAGTCTGTCTGTACTGTATGCACTTTGCTCATGTGTATGTTTCCACACATGCCACTGACCTCCTCGCTCTCATCTCCTCCCGTATCGTCCTGCACTCGGCTCCCAGGAGCTTCCTGAGTTTGACGGCGTGGATGACAGCACCCACCTTCTTGTCCAGCATGGCCTCCTGGCCAATGCCATAGTAATGCTGGCAGTTCAGCATTCCGTTATCATCTACAATGGGAGAGAGAACAATGGAGGGATAGAGAGGGGAGTGGAATGGTGTAGTGGTAGAAGACAGTATTAGTAGGAGAAAGATAGTGAAAAAAGTCTTGTAGTTAACATACAGACATGCGGCAGCGGGTGAGGCCACGGTCAGCTGCAGCTGGTTCTGTATAGAGAAGTTGATGTTGTAGCACTCTGTCCAGTCTGCTTTAGGAGGCATCACCAGATTTGCTTCACATGCACATCCAAGATCTACAGAGCAGGCCTACAGGGAAAGTTTAGTGAGTGTAATATTTGCACAATTGAAAAGTGAAACCCAACGAAAAAGGTCTGGAGTCAGTTTCTCTAGCTTTACTTTACACATCACAAATACCAGGTAAGGTAGCGCTTTCCCCCTGTTTTCATATTTATACAGTAATTAAATCAGCTCCACCATTAAAGTCGAAGTGAACCGGAACGGAATGCACCAGCGCGAGCGTCGGACACTGAAAACGAATTGAGAGGCGGACCATATACGTGTCGATGATTTGATTTGACAATTCTGAGGACTGGCTTTGGCATTGGCCAATCCTGGCGTGTTCCACCCCCCAAATCGAGTGGGATTCAGCCTGTTGTCATGCTACGCGAGTGGGATCCGCAGAGTACCAGGAAGCCAGCTGCTTCATGCGGAGCGAGCGGACAATCCGATCCATAGGTGCTGCCCGCCCGCCTGGAATCTCCGAGAGACGACCCCTGACAGCCAGGCAGGTTGTCAGGCTCGGAGGCGCGCACCATTATCGTTATAAATGTAAATAATATTCCTAGAATGCGTGTTTTAACGAGCCAGTTACATTTCTTTGCATTCTTAGACATTACCGTTTGATTTAGTTTGCATAATTGCTCAAGTTAGTAGTTAGTTTATGGGCTAGAAACTCTGCCAGATGACAGGCACTAGGCGCCATTTTCCCCTTCATTTGGAAGAGAAAATGATCCTGTAATGAAGATTTGATTGACAGCTGCATGTCGTGAAATGATTGGTTGAAATGGGGTAGAAATTTGATAGTACTAGGTGACGTCAGCAAACTGTAAATTACTGTTATCAATGAAATCTTGAAAAACGAACTTTTGATGTGAAAAACTAAAGAAATTAGATTGTTGTGATTTGTTTTGCATACATTATTAAATAGGTGCACTGCATACCCAGGTATTTGAACTAAAAGAAAAGAAAAGTCATTCTTGGGTTCAGCTCGACTCTAGGGCTATATGGTTTAAATCAATATCATAAAGATAATCACAAGGATTTTTCTCAATATCAATATGATATGGTCCATACATGCAAAATCATGTTAAATAATCACATTAATGTTCATCTGATTGAACTGAATGATAATAAACATTCCTACCATACCTCATGACATTTTATCAGTTTTAAAGTAAAATTAGCTTGGTATCAATTAGCAAAAATGTGCCACAGTATATCTTCATATCATCACGATATGATTCCACTGAAAAACAATAATATTGTAACGTGTCAGGATTACACTCAGGCACTTCTATTCATTAAGTTCTTTAATGATATAGCACCGAACAGTTACAGAGATTGCTGTCAGCCACAATCTACGCTAAATTATCCCGGAGACAAAACCCTTCTCCTTCACAACACCGGGGCCCGTTCCAATACCCATACTTCCATACTATTTAGTAGGCAAAAAAAGATTTAGTATGTCCCAATACATAGTATGTCAGATGCAGTATGCCAAGAGTACCAGGATGTTGTACTACATCAGCTCCTATTTCGGAGTATGGATCGATGCATGCTGCTCCAGCCAATCTTCCCCACAATCCTTTGCGCAGCGGAAGTTCTTCTTCTTCTAATGTTTTATGGCGGTTGGCAAACAACTTTTTGTGCATTACCACCACCTACTGGAGTTACGTCGCACTGACTGAGCTGCGTGTATAATCCACGCCCACCTCCATGACGCCGTGAACACGTCAATAACTATGATAAAAACACTGACAGAAATATGCACGTTATTATACTGTTAAGAATGAGACTGCATGTAGGCCTAAGTATCATCACATCAGTTTATTAGAAACAACAACATACATTACAATATAACAGCAATTTGTTTATTTGATTGTCTGTTCCAATTTTGTAAATGCTTAGTCTGAATTGTTTGTATAATGTACTGTTTGTTATTGCCAGACTTTGTTTATTGAATTCAAAAAAAAAAAAAAGTGGCGCTGCGGACGTCGGCGGAAGTGAGCAAGAGGTCGGAGTTCAGGAAGCTCACGTGACGACAGATGTAGTGTGTCCCAATAGTATGCATTTTGCATGCATGCTACACACTACAATCCATACTTTGTGAGGGCAGCGGCAGTACATACTACAAGAAAGAAGTACAAGTATGGGTATTGGAACGCAGCCGCCGTCTTTCCTTCCTCTCCCCAGCTTCCTCAAAGCCCCTTAGTTCCCGCTTTTTCCCTCCCACTCGCCCGGTCTCAGCCAATCCCCGGTTGAGCTATCCAAGATCTGTTCCCCCATTGGATCTTGCTTGACTGACAGGCTAGCTGGCCAACTTATGACTCGTTACTGACTCCAGCGCTTCCTAAACACATGAACACAACAGCATGCCAGAACGCCCACAACGGCATGCACAGAACGCCCATAACCCAAAATACTAGCCCGTTACAATATAGAATTATCACCCAGCCATAAACACAGGCGCACGCACGCACACACACACACACACACACGCACGCACACACGCACGCACACACACAGAGCTGAAGGTGAGAGCAGGCTATCACGGTAAAAAAGTGTTCCCCCCTCAGCGGCCCCTCTCCTTCTTACAAGTAATTGACGTGAATAACCTCTATCTAACCTCTTTCTGTCGTAGTAAATAACACACAAGTTAAGCCTACTTCACTCACCTCCACAAATAATCTGCTTCAAGCCGCCGGTTCGTTGTTTCTGGAGTTTTATTTGAGAGCAGTGAGTGCTGAGTAGCCTACTGACAATTGACAATGGTGCAGACAGGTCCAGCCGCGCGAAAGTTTGGAGATGGTCTCGCGCAGCATATCAGAGGCGTAGTGATACCATAAAATAGTTCCAATTGAATGGAGGGTATAGAGACACTGCGTAACGCGTCATCATTCAGAAACCACGCCCAAGACGGGGGAAAACACAAACTCCTCTCCAATCCTGGCGTTCTCCTATATCACGTGCATGGTTGCGTGTTTCACCAAAAGATCGTATATACGGAAGATGAACACTCCAACTTACTTCTTGACAGCTAGATCCACATTTTTCTTCTCGCCAATTCTCAATGGCTTCCTTGTTTTGCTCAGGAGTACAAAAAAACTTTAACTGGCGATTTTTTACATTTGTTTTCTGCGCAGCCCACCACACAACAGCTTTTAGCTATGTTTAATTCAAGGAAAATGATGCTGGTGTACGAAATGAACGGAGCTCTTCCCCCGTGATGGGCGTGGCCTATTACATGCAGTGTCTCTATGCAGCACGGACGTCACTTTCCCACTGGAACACGCCCCCTCAATCGGGACTGGCAAAACCTAAAACCTATGGGCAAAACATTCAGCAGGTTCTCTGTTGTTTGGAGCAGCAGGTGTAATTAATCTAGGCTGATTACTGCATTCAAAATCAGTCTTGCTGTTACTCAGTGGGCGTGACCATGCAGTGACTTCTGCCTGTGACATCACATGCATACCCTCTATATGGGAAAACTGGCCTCAGAAATGAGTCTGACCCATGGCCACCTAGAGTTTAATTAAAGCCTCTTTACAGTAGAAAACATAACATAGCTTGAAAGTAATAATAATAATAATTATAGCTGCTGCGCAGCAATGGGTCGTGGCCAGGCAAGTCTCAAGGCTTTGAGCTAGAGGTACTTGGGTATGCCCGACCCCCCGAATACCCGAGGTTCCGACCCGGACGGGTCTGGGTCCATTCAAAAGAAGTGCCTCCGGGTCTGGGTCGGTTCCGGTAGCGATTGTCACGGGGCTCGGGGCTCTGACAGTGAAATGCCGGGTCCAATAAGACCCGAGTGGACCCGGTGATCAGCGCTGATCACGAGAGAAATGCATCAAAACAGCACACGTGAGGCTTGTTGTCACAAACTGCAAGTAAATCCATAGAGAAAATAACTAGCAAAGAGCGTTCCCATCTGCAATGAAAATTACTTCCTCGTTTACATGAGGTGCATGTGACCACCACATGCGTACACATGCGCCTCAGGCAAACGAGGAAGTGATTTTCGTTGCAAAGAGGTAACCCTCTTGCTGGCTCCTCTCGCTATGGATTTAATTGAAGATGACTGTTTCCCATACTTTTGGATTATTATTCGATGATCGCATGGTGAGTACACAAGTCACAACATGTATGTGATTGTTTCTAGCGCTGTTGTGTGTGTTTTTGGGCGAAGGAACGGCGGTAGCATAGAGAGACTGCCACTGTACTATCAAACTAGCGTTAGGCAGCATCAACCATGCAGGTGAGAATGCTATAACGTTAAGATGCACAAAGTTTCATTTGATATACAACTTGTAGCAGTTAACAAGCAACACTTTGACGTCGACACCACTAGTCTCTGCCTCGGTATTTCTCGGATCTGTACGGGGCCGGGTCTCAGATTTGTAATAATAGACGGGTCCACTCTGGGTCCGGGTCCGACATTTATCGGTTCTGAACGGGGCCGGGTCTCAGATGTTTAATAATAGACGGGTCCATTACGGGTTCGGGCACAAATTCCCCGGGTCCATTAGGGTCCGGGTCCGTGATTTTGGACCCGTGAAGACCTCTACTTTGAGCTATTATGACATCACAATTGCTTGAGTGACATCAGTGATGGCATCACAATTGCTTGACTGACTGATGACATCACAAATACAACCTAATTGCCATAGGTAATCAAGGCAATTAGGCTATACACGGGGCCAGAATTCAACGTTTTGATGCACTGTGGGCTCAATTTTTGACCGATCGAAAATCTGTTTCGATACTTTTGTGTAGGATAGTCTAACGATGCAGATGCTTAAGTTTGGTGTCGTTTGAAGAAAAAATGTGGGAGGAGTAGGGTTGAATTAGTCTTACAGTTTTTGCAGTTTTGCGGTCTTTAGACTTCATAATTGGCCATAGGTTGCATTGTACAAAAGTTTCTCCTCATTTGGGCGCACATTTCGGTGAAAGTTGCAAAGCCGTAGCACGTATGCCTGATTTTTTATGAATTTTCAAAGTTTGAAACTTTAGACGGTCGCTGTAGTGCCACCGTTAGGACTATTGGCCCCAAATTTGTGTCAAAGACGTTTGGCATGGGACTGGACCTTTGTGCAAAGTTTGGTTAGTTTTCATCCATGGGAAGAAGAATAATAATACAGGCAAATACAATAAGTGGCCCTGCCGCTTCGCTGGCCCGGCCACTAATAATACAGGCAAATACAATAAGTGGCCCTGCCGCTTCGCTGAACCGGCCACTAATTACGGTTGCGGAGATACGTTGCTGTAGCGCCCCCCATAGGCAAACAATAGCGCCCCCTACAGGCCAAATGACACTTTATTTTCTGAAATCAGCTCAGAAGTGTCAAGTGTCAATACAAGAAGGAAGGTTGGCCATAATGACAATGAATCAGCACTTTCTGTCGCCCTTCAAAATAAAACAATTTAGAAGGTACAGGTACTGAATGCTGCTATAGCGCCCCCTAAAGGCGAAATGACACAATATTTCTCCTATAGGCTCAGAGTACATCCTTCCACACCTGGACCAAGGTTGGTTAGGATCGCACGTTGTGTTCCAGAGTTATGGCGATTCTTGTGAAATTGGCCCCACCCGCAGAAGTTTGGAAGTCGATTATATCGCAACGGTGTGCTTTTTTCAAATACCAAGAAACAGTGTTGTGCAGGACACTCATCACATGATGTGTGCTTTGGTTTGGTGAAGATTGGACAAAATTTCAAGGAGGAATCGCAAAAAAACTGTTTTGGACCAAATTCAAAATGGCGGAAAATCTAGTCAGACGGAAATGGGCGTGGCCTAGATGAGTAGATGCGGAAGGACCCAAGGAATCCAGGGAAAAAATAAGTTTGATGATAGACCATACGGTTCAAAAGTTATGGACCAGAATGTAAAGAGGGCTGTTATAGCTCCACCATCTGCTCAATTTGTGTAATTATTTCGTGTATAGTAAAAGGCCCCCCTGTGCACCTCCCTACCAAGTTTCGTAGCTGTAGCTGTTATGGTTTCTGAATTACAGCTAATTTACTGCAAGATTTTTCGAAACCCCATGCAAGTCAATGGAGAAAAAAATGGCGCTTAATGGCGAATAGCGCCCAAACCGCTTGACCAAACCCTTAGAAAAGTCATAGCACAGCTGTCCTCAATAAGCCGCATGTTTTGAGTTCGGGCATGTCTATGTGGCGCAGAAATTGTGGGAGTTATTACGCGCCAAAAAAGTGGCTGCTGCGCAGCAATGGGTCGTGGCTGGGCAAGTCTCAAGGCTTTGAGCTATTATGACATCACAATTGCTCGAGTGACTGATGACATCACAAATACAACCTAATTGCCATAGGTAATTAAGGCATTTAGGCTATACACGGGCGAGAATTCAACATTTTGATGCACTGTGGGCTCAATTTTTGACAGATCGAAAATCTGTTTCGATACTTTTGTGTAGGACAGTCTAATGATGCAGATGCTTAAGTTTGGTGTCGTTTGAAGAAAAAATGTGGGAGGAGTAGGGTTTAATTCGTTTTACAGTTTTTGCAGTTTTGCGGTCTTTAGACTTCATAATTGGCCATAGGTTGCATTGTACAAAAGTTTCTCCTCATTTGGGCGCACATTTCGGTGAAAGTTGCAAAGCTGTAGCACGTATGCCTGATTTTTTATGAATTTTCAAAGTTTGAAACTTTAGACGGTCGCTGTAGTGCCACCGTTAGGACTATTGGCCCCAAATTTGTGTCAAAGACGCATGGGACTGGACATTTGTGCAAAGTTTGGTTAGTTTTCATCCATGGGAAGTCGAACTTCCCGGGAGAAGAATAATAATAATACAGGCAAATACAATAAGTGGCCCTGCCGCTTCGCTGGCCCGGCCACTAATAATAATAATAATAATAACAAAGGCAAATACAAGAAGTGGCCTGGCCGCTTCGCTGGCCCGGCCACTAATAATAATGATAATAATAATAATGATAATAATAATAATAACAATAACAATAACAATAATAATAATAATAATAATAATAATAATAATAATACATTCATGTGTAATGTTATTTTAAAGGACTATGCTTGATATAGAATTGCATTAGCCTCTTGTATTGTGTTATATTAGCCTGTTACCGTGTAAGGTGTTTTGTTGAGCATGGTTAAAACTTTTTTCTTGTATGTTGCATTATTTGTTGCTTATGTTATAACTTGGCCCTGGTACCATTTATTTTATTTGGCAAGCTGTCAATGGAGACCAGAAGACAATACAAAATATAAAAAAGAAGGCATATAACCCACTCATATAACCCATAGGGGATGGGTGATGGGCCAGATTGTTTCCCAAACTTTTTCACATCAAGGTCCCCTAAACTAGACCACAGACCCTCAATTTTGTGCCAGGGTCCCCCATCCAATAAAACTTTTGCTTTTAGATGTTTTCCTCATGGTTGCCATGGCGACCATTTTACTTTCCACCATAACCTAATTATTTTTGCATCAAATCTCCTGAACCAAACATGATGACAGAAAAGGTGATGTCTACCCCTTACTGTATGTTTTCATGGTATGATCCAGTGTAGGAAATTAGCCAGGGGCAAGGCCAAATATGCTCTAATAAATCTCAGAATGCACCAAAAAAACATGATCAAGGGGCAAAACTTGTCCCCAAGATTTTGATAGGCAAAATTATATTCTCATTACATTAATTACATTTTCATTTGCTTCTCTAACACACAATTAACTTTTGTAAAACACCCCAAAAAGGGACCTGGGCTTGGCCTGGACACGAAAGTTAAAATTAAATCCATGCCATGGACCAGCAGGGTACAGAGGAGGTCATTTCCATTGTGGAGCACTTCACAATCTCCTCCACCAGCATGACCATGCTGGTCAACCAGCTTCATCAGCATGATCATGCTGGTCCACCAGCTTCATGAGCACAACCATGCTGGTCCACCAGCAATCCCCAGCACAACCATGCTGGTCCATCAACTTCACCAGCAAAGCCATGCTGGTCCACCAGCATCACCATGCTGGTCCAGCAACTTAATCAGCATGACCATGCTGGTCCACCAGCAATCCCCAGCACAACCATGTTGGTCCACCAGCTTCACCATGCTGGTCCAGCAACTTCACCAGCACAACCATGTTTGTCCACCAGCTTCACCATGCTCGTCCAGCAACTTCACCAGCACAATCATGTTGGTCCACCAGCTTCACCATGCTGGTCCAGCAACTTCACCAGCACAACCATGTTGGTCCACCAGCTTCACCATGCTGGTCCAGCAACTTCACCAGCACAACCATGCTGGTCCACCAGCTTCACCAGCAAAGCCATGCTGGTCCACCCACTTCACCATGCTGGTCCACCAGCTTCATCAGCATGATCATGTTGTACCAGCTTCACCAGCTTCACCATGCTGGTCCACCAGCTTCACCATGATGGTCCAGCAACTTCACCAGCAAGGCCATGGTAGTTTACCAGCTTCACCAGCAAGCCTTAGCTGGTGGACCAGCAAGGTAATGCTGGTCCACCAGCATCAGACCAGCACTAACCAGCATAAACCAGCATAGACCAGCAAGAAATTCATGCTGGTCTATGCTGGCAGCCGTACATTTTTTTTAGGCTTCCTGTACAGCGGCGATCTTCTGTGCGGGACTTCCACTTCCGCGCAGCGGTGCCTTTTAAAAACATACATTGCGTCGCTTTTATTTTGAATGCTAGATATTCACTAGCGTTCGGGACCACAACTCTTATATTCGCCGGTACAACACTGCGCGGAGGGAGAAGTCCCGGGCGGAAGGTACGGCTGTCCCAGAGTCTAAATAGACTCTGGGTTCCCAGATTGCATGATGACAAAACACATCCCAACAGGACAGGCACACGGCAACACACAACAGGACAACACTACAAGATGGCACAACGTGACAGTACAACAACAACAACAACAACAACACAACAACAAATCGATAAGAGAACTCTACAGCCACTAATCCAGTCAGTCATCACCGTACCTGTACGAGGTTCATGTGTAGGTCTACGAGGTTCAGCAAGCCTTTGACCTGCTATAACACCTGAGTGAGAGGAAGAGAGAGAGGAAGAGGGAGAGAGATACAGTTAAGCAGAGAGAGAGAGGTTTTTATTTCTCAACTAGAGTTCAGGCCTACTCTCCTTTTCTAAGCTGATTGTTTTATTTATGATTTAACATCACTGTTTTATGCAGCGTCCCATTGATGTAAACTAACTAAACATTTTTGCAGGGAAATAACAGAGACAAACCCTTCTCTGGAAATAACACATTTTTGTCTTTTGGTGTTTTTGTTATCAGTAACGGTGCATTGTTTCATATGTGTGAAGAAGAGGTGTGGCGTGTGGGGTCCACCCGCTATGCCGACCACCCGCAGTGAGGACAGCCCACAATGCAGACAGCCCAACACATTTGTGGGAGAGGTTAGGTTAGACGGGGCACCGTAGTGTGTGTGTGTGTGTGTGTGTGTGTGGTTGGTTGGTTGTGAGAGGCCTTAGCGAGGCATTGTTCAAAATATCTGCTATTATTGGATAGCCACTCAATATGGAGGAGGCGTTGTTTTTACCATGTGATAGCACGCTGGTCAACACGCCACTTATTCAACGTCATCAGTCATAGGAACGGAAAGGACGCTTTTCACTCTCGGGGACGCTCGATGAGTTTCACTCTCGTTTCCCGAAGGGGTGGTGTGTTTCAATACGCCTGACCCTGCCCGCTTGGGACGCAGCGTGAATTACAAGCAGCGCACCTACATACACACACACACACGGACCTGTAGAGTCGCCCCACTGCTAAACACCAAGGACTGAAAGAAAACCACTATTAATCAGCCAGAAATGAGCCAGACATTAGAAACAAACGTCAACTTCTGAGTTAATGTCGATACAAAGAACTCTGGATGACCACGCGGTGTGGAATTCGTTTGTGGCAACATTTCAGAAAAAACATTGCATCACTCTCGCTGCGGCTGTCTGCACTGAGCTCAGCCAACACCGGGAAGGATTCTTGATGAATTAGCGGACGTTACTGTGGTATGTTTGGTCATGTTTTGCCTTAATTGCCTAGGGAGAAGTGGATACTATGCTACAGTCTAATGCCTTGCCCTGATGTCAGCTGCCAGTAGTAACGTTACGCATATTTACGACTGTTACATTATCCACACAAGACGAGTGGAGCTTCTTGCTGTTAATTGGTTATCTTTGTTAACCGCGTTTACCATCAACATAACTCTCTGGCCAGCCTCCCCGTGAGATGAGTCTGGCGGCGCAGGTCTCCATTGTGGGATTGTGATGGGCGGCGCTTAGCCCATGGAAAATAGTTTCCAACAATCTTGTGTTACAGTGCCAGCCGTAGATGATATCCGTTGCTGGAAGCTTGATGACGTCGACTGTGGGTCTGACTATGTGAGACTACCAACAATCCAACTTGCCATTTTCAGCTTGTAGCAATGAGCTAGTGTGTAGGTTTCTGTCGTTAGCTTGCTAGCTGTTTAACGTTGTTTTCACTGAGGCGGCAGGGCACTATTTACAGCGACACAGGAAGGAGGGAGCGGAAAGCGCTCTGACTGACATGGTCGGAGCCAATGACAGAGCTTGTAATAAGCCGGGAGCGGACATCCGGCAGCGACTGAAACAGTCGCTCCAATGGGGAGCAGCTGTAGAGCAGGGGAGGGTTTATCCCAGTTGCCTGTTTCCGTGCAGCCAGACGACTCTCACGGTAGGGAGGGGAGGCTGTCCAGCGTGACTACCATCAACATAACTTTCCACTGGCAGCCTCACAGCAGCTAACACAACAAGCTGACGCTGTGCTGGGGTCTCATCTATCATACTTTGCGTAGAATCCCTAATAACGATTCCTACCTGCATGAAATTGACCTATCGCTAAGCCCCACCCCCCGTGTTCACTCGAACAAACACAGGGCAGGCTGAGTAGAATAATGGCAGCCGTCACTGTCAAAGTTATATCCCAAGACGCTCTTGAACAACTTTTTGAGGCCTGATATCGTCTAAGCCATCAGAAAGTACTTCACTATGCCATGGAGGGCGATGTACAAAATTAAAAGCTATCGATCAAAAGAAATGCGATACGTCCTAACGTGCATGCCTGGAAATGGCTTTAGCAAATATTTAATCAAGCGTTTTAACGGAAGACAGCAGGTGGGGATAACAGGCGACTCACATCCAGAATTGACATTCACTTAGGCTACGTTCACACAGCAAACCGTAGTGCTTGAATCTGATTTGTTGCTCACATTGGATTTTTTGTGTGGCTGTTCACACAGACTTTTTAAAAGACTATATCAGACTCCAGTGTTAACAGGTCACGGCCCTGAAGTGACCCGCATCCGCATGCGCAGAAGAACAACAATAACGTCACATGCAGCACACTGCTGTTCTACGTAAACCCGGAAGAAGACAGCAGTCAACATGGTGGTAGCTGACAATGTTGTTTCATCTGTTGTTTATGGTTTAATTTACAAGTTATTGTGCAGTGGAAGCCAGCGAATACGGGAGCAGATGATAGCGAGGAAGAGGAGAAAAAGCGCCAAAATTTTAATAATGGCTTTCTGTGGAGCAATAGCTGCTACATGTACTTCTTGCTAATACATATAAGGTCTAAAACCTCACCGTCCCCCCACTGTTTAGCTCCCTCACAGCTGTCCTCCATGTTTGTAATCACAATCTACCTGCTTGGTCCTCCCTCCAGCGCAGAATAGTGACGAATGTCGCTCTGGAATGACGTAAAAGTCACATTGAAGCATTAAGTCAGATATGGGCCAGATGTCTGTTCACACCGGAGTCACATTCCAAAACATCAGATTCGAATCGGATGTTTTTCCACATTTGAAAGTAGCCCAGGCCGTCTTTAAAAAAGTCACTTTCAATGTGACTTGTAGGCTACTGTTCACACAGTCATGAAAAAGACTGACCTGAGTCACTTATGGGGGGAAAAGATTAGATTCAAGCACTAAGGATGACTGTGTGAACGTAGCCTTAGAGTAACCTCTCCGTGGATTATAGCCTATATGCCGAATTGAAGAGTGGCGCCTAGTAATCTATTTCATGTACCTCTGTATAATCAAGAAACGTTAAATAGTGTAGAGATGTTTTTCATAGCGAGTCAACGGCACGCACGCATGGGTGGTGGTAGCAGATCAGCAGAAGCATAGTTTAGGCTACAGCTTTTAACATCATGTTTTCCTCCTGGATCTTTAGACTACCTCACATTTATTTGGAGAACGATATTAATTCCCTCGTTTTAGGGTTTGACTGGTGTCTGGCGATGTTATAATCACCAGTGTTGGGGGTAACTCATTACAAAAGTAACATATTACATGTAATGTATTACTTTTAGCAGTAACTCAGTAATATTACTTTTTACTTGTAGGATTTCAGTAATATTATACCAGTTACTTTGTCAAGTAACTCAAGTTACAAATTGAGTTACATTTTATTAAATCAAAGCACATATTTAAAAAAGATACAATCATTTCCTAATCAAACTGTGTGTTTTTATACAAATAACCACTATAGATGACAATAACAAAGGAAAAGAATAACATTTAGAATTTTGGATTGTTTACACTGACTTCAAGGCGGTTGAAATTATTTTTCTGGATGGTTCCGGGGCAGCGATGTCATTCTGCTGCTGCTGTTATTTTGGTAAAAGTAATGCAAAAGTAGTGTAATAAGTAACGAGTTACTCTACACAGAAAGTAATATTGTAAAGTAACTTATTACTTTCAAATGAAAGTAACTAGTAATATGTAGTATTACATTTTGAAAGTAACTTGCCCAACACTGATAATCACATCAAGCAATGCGTCTCCTCTTCACTAGTCTCGCTGGCCAGCCTCTCCTCTCTACCTCTTCACCAACTCCACTACCCGCATAACGTAATGACTGGAAACTCGCTGTCACCACGATTGCAGATTTAACTCCAAAACAGTATCATTGTGGATGTGAGTGGATCTACGTTTACTAGTTTAATATTATCAATTGCCTGGCATCCCAGGATACCTCGTAATGTTGCATTTACCCCCATGCACATCGTTTGACAATTTTTTCAACTTATAAATGTATAAAACCCCATACAACCAGAGGAAACTCGCGTTTTCTAGTGCTTCTCTATGGAACTCTAAGCTGAGAATGTCCGAGATTGTAGAGCTGCACGCACTGTGATTGGCTCGTCTGCGTTCGGGGCGTGGCTTAGCGATAGGTCAATTCCCTCTTAAGCTGCGTTCACACCGACCTATTAAAGTTTTTCGCTGGCATCGGGTTTACATACAAAGTCAATGCAAATGAGCGATTGAGCGTATATTCGCCCGGGAGAAAAATCGCTGGGCGTCCGAGCGACAGAGACAGAGCGATAGGGAGAAAACTTGCTTGTCGCCCGAGATGAAATATCCCAACTCGAGCGAAATTACGCTGGCATATAGTCGCTCGCTGTTCAACGCTGATTGGCTGCCGTGTGAGAGCGAGTCAAGGATCACACTGGCTTGGAACAAACCGCGGGTTTATTGTGTGGCAACAAACCGCATTGACAGCTCATTGACAGGCTGACAGCTGACATAAAGTGAAGTCTGTGAAGTCGCGTTAGGAGCACGCTGATAGGGCTTAGGGTTGCCACCCGTCTCTTAAAATACGGAATTGTCCCGTATCTGACAGTGAAATCATGCATCAACTGATACGGGACGGGGTTTGTTCCGTATTTTCATCCCACCCGCATTGTGTGATGAAAACCCACCCTACTCTGCATCTGGTTGGTTAATACTGCTGCCTTTGTTGGTAGATAGGTTAGTTTTAGGCATCAGTCACGGTCAGGCTGAGCCTCTGCTCACTGATTGGCCGATCAGAGAACAGGGATGGGGCGGGTCTTCGCACAATGCTGGTGGGAAATGGCTGCCCCAACTCCACCACTTCCAGTGGAAACTCTTCCAAGTTTCTGAAATACAGATGTGAAGGGGAAGAGACTTGGTTTGACAGGATTAGCGAAGATGAAAGAGTGCATTCGTGAATACGGTAGTACGTAGTAATGCTCCCAGATCGCAAAACGGCACAAACCCGAAGCGAGCCAGGAGTGACAGGAGGCTGGTGAACAGAGGTGAGTTGTTGTTGAGCGCGGTTTAGAGTGTCAGATTTGACTTAGCCAACTGCAAAGCATGTGTTTTCTGTGGTGGTGCATTGTGGCCTGGCTGGCAGACGTCATGTTAGACAGCAGCATGTCTCAGTCAGGATGAGCATTCACGTCATGTCAGGAGGACACCCTGCAGTGTCCCACAAGCAACTCCCGAGGCTGATACAGTAATGACAGCTTTTTAGTCCCTTCTGGACATCATGTGCTGATTGATCAGAATTTGATCAATTAGATTTCCTATCCAGTTGTATTTAGGCTACTAGGAAATAAATAGATATACTGTCTGCTATAAATCTTGGCTGCTGAGGTGCTTCTCTAGGCTACATTATTATGATGTGATTTGGGAGTTTTACAGTCAAATACATACAGTAAGCATTAATCTACATTAATCAATACAGTGCACATGAGAGGAAAGTAAACTACTCTCATAGTATGCTCAACCAATCTGGAAAAATGCATTCTTCAATAGGCTACTAATGCATTAACAGACAAAAGTTAAGCAGAGAAAGTTAATATTTTTAGCCAAATTTTTCTCAAATAGGCTACCCATTTAGTTAGGAGTTTATAGCTGAAAAGCTATCTATTAGTTCATTGTTAATTAAGCACTACAGACTTTAAGTATCAATCTAAATGCTTTCTTGAAACAATCTAAGTTATGATTTACTACCACTGGCGCCCCACCCCGCCCTCGGCCCTGGTGGTCGTGGCCGGGAGGAGCGGCGGGGCCCCTGCTGCGGGAGCGTCCCTTATTTTTCTACATGAAAGGTGGCAACCCTAGATAGGCTTAGCTTGTAAACAACTACGGTGGCTCGTAGTGGACAAATATGACATTGCGTAACGTTGCCCCCAGATGTCTGTCAATATTATTGTGCCTGTTGACGAGCGATTTAAACAGAGCGACAGAGTGATTCCAAAGGGTTGAATCGAGCAACAGAGAGAAAAATATCTCCGTGTGAACACAGCTTTACAGCAGCGCAGCTGCCACAGTGATTATGCACGGGGATCTGCCTACATATCCCCTGCATGCATGCTCAAATTTAATCAGTCAATGCAAAGCACTACATTACGTTACAAACGAGCCATTGATTATCACTTCAAAAGTAAATTGAGAGTGGCAACATGTTGCTGGCTGCGGTGAATGCAGTGAGCGCGACAGAGGGCAAAATAAAAAAGTTGTCCGATTTGATGGGGGCGAAAAGGGCCATTTGGTGTGACATTGCACCTGAAACATGTAGGCTACAGCTATTCATCGTTGTATTTGTTTACGTATGATGCATAACATAAAATGAATGACTCTGACACACAAGCTGTGTTTAACTTGTTAGTATTGCCACAGACGGGTGCGTTACAGCATGACTTCAATAACACTGATACATCCGGGTCTCCCCAGCCAAGCTGTGGGATAGCATCGATCTAACCAGACCCCATAACATCCTCCCTTTCCAAGTAAACACCCACAATAGAACCTGGTGTAATAAACAAATGTAAATCAAACAATTTTAGCTGTGTCAACGCATATGAATTAACCCGTATCAAAACATGCAATGTAACAGTCTCTGCTCTTCTTTTCATTTTTTTTTTTTTTTTTTTCATCCCCAGCTCCACCCCAGATTACCCACAGTCCATGGCTTCCCCACGACTATGTTACAGATTGAGTCTCTCAGGCGGCTTAGGCAGCCGCCCAGCCCTGGTACGCCCGTGGCCCCCGAAAGGTGTGGCTACAACAGAACTGCGAGAAGCCCTCGGTGTAAGCCCGCCAGGGCCTGAGTCAGTCACGATTGGGGGAGGCTCCGTCGCACCACCCTCAGGAACACATGTCTGCTCCGGCTCGTTTTCCACATGGGCCTGAGTAGGGGCTGGCTCTGCCACCCTGAGGTCAACCCTGTTGCGCCGATAGAGAGACCCGTCAACATCCACCACGTAAGATCTCGGTGCCACCTTGCGGAGGCAGGTACCGATCCTCCAGAGACCAGTGTTATCGCCAGGCAAGGGCTTCATCCGGACTGCCTCACCCACTTCCAGCTCTGGCAGATCCCGTGCAGACCCCGATCACAACGACTGGCTCCAGAAGTTTGTTTGTTACCGGAATGGAGGTTTTCAGCCGGCGGGATATGAGGCGCTGCGTCGGGCTGCTATCCATGCTTTGGGTGGGAGTGTTTCTCCAGTGCAATATGGCTCTCCACGGGTCATCACCGTCACGCATTGCCTTACGCAGCAGATTCTTTGCAATCTTGACGGCTGACTCTGCCTTGCCGTTTGCTTTAGGGTGCCTCGGAGAAGAGGTCACGTGCTCAAATTCCCAGTCAGCGGCAAATCGCTTGAACTGTGCTGTGAATTGTGGGCCATTGTCTGTGATGACCTTGTCCGGCTGGCCGTGCCGTGCGAACTGTGCCTTACACCTTTTAATGACTGTCTCTGCCGACATGTCAGGGTCGACCTCCCAAAAGTCAGAATAGTGGTCGACCATGAGCAGATAGTCCTTCTGCCTGTGACTGAACAGGTCCATGCTCAGAATTTGCCATGGCCTGATGGGCAGCTCATGTGAGAGCATGGTCTCTTTCTGCTGTTTGTGCGCAAACTCATTGCAGGTCGTACAGGAGCTCACAAAGTCCTTTATTTCTGCCTGCATGTTGGGCCAGTACAATGTCTCACGAGCCTGCCGGTAGCATGCGTCCCCACCTATGTGGCTTGAATGGATGCGCGCAAGCATCTCCGGGCATAACGATTTCGGAATGATGACCTTCTGTCCCCGGAACAGGATGCCATTCTGCGCGCTGACCTCATCCCGGTAGGGCCAATATTCCCTGATAATGAAGGGTGTGCTCTCTTTCACGTCCGCCCAGCCCGTGAGGACTGTGGACCTCAGTGTCTGCAGACATTCATCTTGATCGGTGTGCAGCCTGATTTGTTCCAAGCGCTGGTCACTCCCATTTAAGTAGTCCGCCTGGTTCACATGCTGTATGTCCTCTTGCTCATGCTGCATGGAGCAGACAGCGTGCCGCTGGTATACAGTTCCTCTGCCGGTGCATCCCGCCGTCGCTCTGCTGAGTGTGTCACTGATGTACATTTCCTGGCCCGGCTTGTAGACGACCTCCAGGCAGTAGCTCTGTAAAGACATGAGCATGCTTTGAAGCCTCTTGGGCGCATTGAGGAGAGGTTTGCCGAAGATCGATATCAGAGGCTTATGGTCCGTCTCCGCTGTGATGAGGTCACGGCCGTATAAGTAGTGGTGAAACCTCTGACAGGCAAAGACGATGCTGAGGCATTCCTTCTCAATTTGGGCATAATTCTCCTCGGCGGTGGTGAGAGCTCTTGAAGCGAATGCGATGGGCTGGCCCTCCTGCATGAGGCAGCAGCCGAGCCCACTCTGGCTGGCATCGCTCTGGACCACGATCGGCTTTGTCACATCATAATAGCGCAGGACCGGCATGGTTGTGGCCAGTGACTTTAGCTCACTCACTGCTGCTTCATGTTTGGGCAGCCAGTGCCAGGGGGTTTCTTTGTCCAGCAAGCGCCGCAGTGGCTCACAGACACTCGACAGGTGCGGCATGAACTTGGCCAGGTAGTTGGCAAATCCGACGAGGCGCTGCACGCCTTTCACGTCTGTCGGATGAGGCATCTCGATAATGGCCCTCACCTTCTCCGGGTCCGGCTTCAGTCCCGCGGACGAGAGAATATGGCCGTGAAAGCGGACGTCAGTTAATTTGAACTGCAGCTTCTTCAGGCCCAGTCTCAGTTTGACCTCACGACAGCGCTCCATCAGTGCCAGGAGCTTGCCGTCATGGTCCGCTTCAGCCTCTTTGTCTGTGTCCCCGCAGCCCACGACCAAGATATCGTCTGCGATGGGCTCGATGCCCTTCAGTCCAGCTTGGAGCTCATGTTGTTTTCGCTGATACACTTCAGGTGCCACTGACACCCCAAACGGCAGCTTAAGCCAGCGCTTCCTCCCCCAGGGGGTCCAGAACGTGGTCATTAAACTGCTCTCATTGTCCAACTTGCATTGCAGAAATGCATCTCTAGCATCCACCAAGGTGAAGACTCTCGCCCTCGGCAGCTTGTACAAAACGTCCTCCAGTGTGGGCATAATGTAGCGAGAGCGCTTCAGGGCCCTGTTGAGGAATTTAGGATCAATACATATCCTCAGTTTCTCCGGCCTCCTCATGATCACCATGTTGCTGATCCAGTCGGTCGGCTCTGTGACTGACGTGATGTGGCCGTCAGCCTCGTACTTGTCCAGCTGGGCTTTAACAGCTGTCTTCATTGCGATAGGGACATTACGAGGAGCACACTGGACTGGAGAAATGTCGGGATCCAGCTCAAAGTGGACCTCCCCGGGCACGGATTCCACAGGTGTGTTTAACACATCACTGTACCTGCCAACCAGCTGCTCTTTGGTCAGGGGCCCAGGCTGTGCATGCTCCACTCTACACACCTCGTCTGGGATCGTGAAGTGCATTAGACCCAGGCGCTCGCTGGTGCATCCTGACAGCAGAGGGTTCTGATTTGTTTTCACTATCTCAAACGAGAGCTTGTATTTGCGGCCCCTCAGTGTGCATTCAGTCTCGAAAATGCCCATGGAGCCCATGTACTGCCCCGAGTACAGCTTTAGTTGAGTGTCACTCGGGCGGAGGGGAGAGTGGGGCCAGCCTTTTGTTATCAATGATGCTCATCACGTCACAAGTGGCTCCAGAATCCAACTGACATCGCTGCGGCTTGTTGTGAAGTCGCAATGTCACAAACCATTTCTTCTTCTTTTCAAGTTTAGACTGCACTGCACCGACTGACTCATGCACATTATGTCCTCCTCACCGCTTTGCTCGGACCTCTCCGCCGTGTCTTCAATGCAGTGCACTTTCCCCTCTTCAGCCCTCCTCTTGCTTTTTTGACACACTTTAGCAAAGTGATTATTGGCTCCACATGATTTGCATTGTTTCCCGAATGCTGGGCAATGCTCCCTGCCCCTTGAATGTGAGTTTCCACAGTATTTACATGCATAGCTGGTATCCGCAGGCTTGGGTGAATTGCTCTGTCTCAATTGGTTATGCCTGGATTGTTGCTTAGCAGCGGCATGCACCGCTTAGGTGTGTGCGCTTCTCATGTCCATCGCCCTCACCCGGATGTCAGCTTGCTCTGAAGCGCGGCACATTTCAATGGCAGTGATTAGCGTGAGTCCCTTTTCTCTTAGCAGCCTTCGCCTTGTGCTCTCGTTTGAAACACCCAGCACAATTTTATCACGGATCATTTCGTCCGGCCCTTAGCTGCCCGTACTCACAAGTTGATGCCTTTTCTCGCAGCCTGGTCACAAAGTTGTCCATGGGTTCGCCCTCCTCCTGTTTGCAGCTCCCAAACACATATCGCTCATATATGACGTTCTTTGCCGGCTTGAAATACTCTCCCAGTGCGTGCAGTATCGCTGCAGGATCCTGCTGAGCCTCCGCCGTGAGATTCAGGTTGTGCCGGTACACATGTCTGCATTCGCTCCCCATCACGCTCCTGAGAGTTGCAGCCTGTATTTTCTTGTCTTTTCCAGCCACGCCTGTAACTAGTGCATAGTCTTCGTATTCGGCCCGGAATATGTCCCAATTTGTACTCCAGTCGCCCGTGAAACTCATCGGCGAGGGAGGTGGAATGTTAGCTGCTATGTTAGCTAAGCTACTGTAGTCCTTCTCCTTCTTGGCATACAACAATGCCAGCTTGTAGCTAGCATTAGCGAGCGATGATACTCCTTAACGTAACTTCAGGATTCTTGCTTCACGTCTGATCGCGACGCCGCCTGAAACGTGAGTCCAACCGCTTCTGACACCATGTTTACGTATGATGCATAACATAAAATGAATGACTCTGACACACAAGCTGTGTTTAACTCGTTAGTATTGCCACAGACGGGTGCGTTACAGCATGACTTCAATAAAACTGATACATCCGGGTCTCCCCAGCCAAGCTGTGGGATAGATGATAGCATCGATCTAACCAGACCCCATAACAGTATTCACTTCCCAGTCTGCAGCACCGAGGCGTGCCCCATGATCCCCTCCTCTCGCACCTATGCCAAATGTGCACAGACGCATGCTTGTTTTAATTTAATTGTTTTTTTGTTTTTTACAAAAACGATAGCTGCCCCCCTCTATTCATCTTTCATTCATGCTATAAAGCCCTAAAAAATAGTAATAATGGTGATCAGAAACGCATGCAACCTATTGGGTAGGCTACCTGTGTGATCATCATTGAAGGGGGAGACTCTCACTCACACACACGCACGCACGCACGCATGGACACACACACACACGCACACAATTAGACGCTACTTGAATATTGGCGGGATGTATCCTTTATCTCACCCTGTTGTATCTATGCTTTTGTCATGACACTATCCACCTTATTTTTGGCGGCCATTTTTGCCTGATCTGCTGATGGGTGCTTCTTCCGGTGTGATCCTCCCAGCCTTGTTGCTGACAGCTTGACACCCGTCTGGGCGAACGGAGCACTAATCAGGTCCAGCTTGGCAAAAATCTCGTCGATAAATATCCCTTTAAGAGCGCAGTGCATTCATGGGTAATCGCCTGCTGTGGCTAATATTAACCATTCCGAGTAACACTGTTTCCATACGGATCACCGGCGTTAGTTTGTTGTTTATAACGTGGCTATATTCATAACGTTTTCTAGCTCGGATGCGTTATTTCGAATCGCACATAGGTTACGCCAAACCCCACATAGGTTACGCTAAAACCACCACCGCAAAGCGTGTGGGTTTCAGGACGAAACAGACTCGAGCCACTAACGTCATCTTAAGAGCACAATATTCCTGGAATGCAAGTTTAACTAAACAGTTGCATGTCCTCTGCATTCTACATAAAATTAAAGTCCCTGGAAACCAAAATCCACAAAAACGTTCTAACTATGTTATTTAGGGTCTTATGTTAGTAATTTTGTGCCTCAGAAATTATTATACATTACTTTCAACCCAAAGCCTTAAAATCGACACTTTTCTACAAGATTCTACAAAGTACTTCCTCATTGAAGACAGCAGTGCGCGAGGTGCTAAAACGCAGGAGCTTATGACGTCATAAGCTCTATATAACCTTTGTACACGCGCGCAATCTGCCCTTCTCCTTTTGTCCGTTCTTTGCCACCAGTGACAGCGCTTCCTCAGTGTCTGTCTGCCTCCCACTCTGTGCCGAGCGCTATGCTTCTCTCTCTCTCTCTCTCTCTCTCTCTCTCTCTCTCTCTCTCTCTCTCTCTCTCTCTCTCTCTCTCTCTCTCTCTCTCTCTCTCTCTCTCTCTCTCTCTCTCTCTCTCTCTCTCTCTCTCTGGACTAGTGTGAGAGAGAGCACAGAGAGAGACACACAGCCGCAACACACACACACACACACACACACACACACACACACACACACACACACACACACACACACACACACACACACACACACACACACACACACACACACACACACGCACTGGATCTCTCTTTCTCCGTTTCCCTCCCCCCCTCTCTCTCGCGCTCTCTCTCTCTCTCGGAGGAGAGAAATGTCCCTGTGCAGACGGACACGCCCACACATTCCGCGGGAGAAAATACACTCTAAAAAATAATCGATTCTCATGCGTTTTGCCACACCTGTCAAACCTAAATTTATATACTTTGCGACGTTCATCATCGTTCAAATTTGGCTGGTGGCTTATTAACATAGGGTCCTGTGATGTGATGAACTCAAAATGCTAAATAATAAAGAAATATTTCTGGTTTCCAGGGACTTTAAGATATTACGGGTTGTTACATTTTGTATGTTACATACTTATTGACCAAGTTATGTTCAATTCAGCCAGGGTACAAGAGACTAAGTGTAGGCAGCCATCTTTTCAAATCAAGTAGAATACATTAGGAAATGGCAAGCTGCAGCAATAGTCACGTTAAACCGGACCTTGTACGCACAATTATTTTTTACAGTGGGGCATTCAAAAATAAGGTGGATACAAGCAGTACAAATTACATGGAATAATAACAATTGCCACAATTTCACATCACTCCATCCGTGGCTGGACCCCATCTAGCCACAACCCAGGGATGCCTGCCCCCACGGTTGCCACACGCCGCATGTGGTCTTGGCCCGAATTTGCCCTTGTTTGTACTCATGAAGGGTACTGACCATTGTGTGTGTGTGTGTGTGTGTGTGTGTGTGTGTGTGTGTGAGGATGGTGTGACGACATGAGCAGAAGGCAGTAAACAAACTATGAGAACAATTTAAATGTACAGTGAATTGCACAGCTCAAATTGCACGTATTTTTTTCTATCTTTTTTTCTTATACTTCTTCACAAACATCTCTACAGGTAGGCTATATACATATTTGAATAACCAAACAATACTAACTAGTAACTTGTGTAGGGGATAATCAACTCCTAGGTGTGCGTTAAACAATTTTAATGCATGAGGAGGAGGCGACGTGGTTGCCTCTGTGAACAGTGCGAAGTATTAACTCCCGGTATCTAATTTACTGCTCAACACTGCACACTTGGCAGAGAGGCCTCAGGTAGACACTGACAGGTGAAATGTGATTCTGATTTTCACATCAGGCCGTGAGTTAAAGTCAACTTACCAAAGAATGTGAAGAAGAGGCTGCAGATCTTCATCATGGGGTATCTCTCTCTCTCTCTCTCTCTCTCTCTCTCTCTCTCTCTCTCTCTCTACCTGTCTGTCTTCTCTCAAATTTACTTTCTCAAAGATGGTGGACGAACATCGCCTCATTCGTTCTCATCAAAATGTCTCTGCTCTCGTCTTCTCTTCCTCTCCCTCTCTACTCACTTCCTCTCTCTCTCTCTGCTCTTTTTGCTTCCCTCTCTCTCCCCCCACTCTGTCTCTCTACCTTATTTGCTTGGCTCTGCCTATTCTTTCTCAGTATGTCAACCCTCCCCTCTCTCTCTTACAGTCTCTCTCTCTCTCTCTCTCTACCTCCACCTCTCTCTTCCTCTCCCTCAATTATACAATCTCTTGGTCTCTCTAAATTAAAATCAGGGACATTTCCAGTTCGGCAGTCAATAAATCATTAAAATATGCAATATTATCTATGAAATAAAAAAGGGGGACAATTCCTGTTTCATGTATTTTGACGGAAACTGTAGGCTACTTATTGGTGCAGGCCAACTGATATCCCTCCAAAATACCACAATACCAAGGGCTCTATCTTCGCAAAAGCGGTAATAATAATAATCTCCACACTGCACAGCGCAGAAACATAATTACGCACGGACGTGCCACCCCAGGACATCAAATTCTGCTGCTAAAATTGGGTAACCAGCAGATTATTCAGTGAGGCAATCAACTATAATTCACTGAGAAGCTTTTATCACATCACAAGGAGGGGTTATGGTGAATTGGTTATGGTTAAGGGGTTATGGTGAATTGGTGAATTGGTGAATTGAGAAAACTTGTACCAGGCTATTCACCTTCACCTGCTATAACCCGGAGGGCCGTTGGCATCACAGCCGATCTGTCACAAGCTCTCTCCATCTCTCTCTGTCCTCGGTGGCAGCTCAGTGTTTCACCAAGTTTTAATTGAGTCCACTGTAAATCCTCCAATCTTTTATTTTGTCTCCGCCGTTTACCCGCTGCAAACACGTTTCTATTGTCCCACCCCAGTCAACAAATAACCTGAATTGCATCAAAACAAAGATGTTTTTAACAGGTATATATGATGTGATGGTGTCATTATGAGATGAGGATAATACATAGTCAATAGGCCTACACCTATCCAAATTACGCATGGGGAGAATTACAGCATGCCTCACGCAAATGGACAGCAAGACGAAAATCTGGTTTGATTGATGTAACACCCAGGCATTGCCAGGTCACACCTGTGAATAATTCTGGTGCACCGCCCAAATCCCGTTTGCGCCGTGCATAAATGATTTGGCACGCCTCTAATCTGCGCTTGTGCCCGTAGTTGTAATGAGTTATGCTTCCCCACGAGTATTGCATCCTCACAATATTTTTGGGGCAGTTTTAACTTAAAACGTGGAGGTCACGTCTACCCAAACAATTATATCATTTTTAAACACTTATGTTTCTGTATAAATAATTACAATTATGCTCACGTGAGGTGGGGATGCGTTTACCTGCTGCCGGGCGGGGGTACAAAACTCGGCATAACAACTCGACAAATGCAAAAGGCGGACTGTTATCTTGTCTGTCTTAAGGCATGCGCAAACAGGTGCACAAGCGCAAATAGGGGATATCGCCTGTACCAAGATAGGGCCCCAAGACCTTGAGTAATACAATAGAAACATGCATGTCGTGATTGCTATCAAAAACTTTTGACATTTCTGGAAGAATTGCATTTTTACTTGTAAATATGAACAATAGCTTTTTTTGGTGTTTGGGTGGCAAGCACTTCTGTTCCGAAATTGCCCCTTATTGTCAATATACCTACAGTAGGAAAGCCATACTTCCCCAGAATGCCCTAGGTCTAGTCTGTGGTTGTAAACTTTCATGATATGATATAAGCATATTCACTCTATAGGTTTAAAAATTAACCCCATTCTCTCTCTCTCTCTCTCTCTTCAGGAAGTGAGTCACCTGCCGCAGCTCTGCAGGATGCTGTCTGAATCCAACTGCCTCTCAATGTTAGGGGAAGCTTGCCTAGGGAACCAAATGTGTTCAGTGAGGCCTGGTGTGACTGGAAAATGTGACATTTGACTGCTACGTTTCCCTGGAGCAGATGGTCTCATCAGAGCCAGCTTCTTCTGTGATAAGAAGATTGTTTGCCTCTTCATTAGGTTATTTATTATTATTTTATTATTTATACGATCGGATCGAGGGCTGCGGTGGCGTCGGTGGGCGGGCGGGGGGGTGTAAGTCAGGCCAGTGAAGGACACCTGAGGAGGAGAGAGAGAAGGGGGGAGAGCCACTACGGAGGAATCTGCGCAGAGGTGGAACTAAGTTGGATATAATCTCAAACTTTAAGAATGGTTCCTTGTTTATTTATTCCTAGTATTGGCTCCCATGCCGTTTGTTTACCCCCTATCAAGTACAAGTGCAAAATCTTAAGCTATGTTCTATCAATAAACTATATTTACCAATCAGCAGTAACCCATTAAATTGCCAGATTTTAATGGAGCTTTAACCTCCACGCATGCAAGACAAGGGCGTATCGGTGTTAACATCGACATAGACATATTATATCTCAATGGTGTTAACGGCCAATTTCTCAAGTAACAGCTCCAAAATATCAGACAGAAAGGACTACAATATGCTTGTGAGAGCTATATTCACACTTCACAGTATTGTAATAAAACCTTTAAATAGGGCAGTTAGGGGTCCTCTCGCCATTCCGAAGTGTCGGCATTCCGATCATTGACTTCTATGCTTTCGGAGAGGCGGCCCTTTTTATCTCCAAAAAAGGTTTCGCCATTGCGAAAGATATTAGGTCCGCCATTCCGACACAGCATCTTGAGTTATTTAGCCTACAGGGGTGGGAGAGGTTAGGTTTAGGGTTAGGGTCTGGGGGAGGTTAGGTTTAGGCGTGGGGGGTGGGAGAGGTTAGGGTTAGGGTCTGCATGCAGGAGGTTAGGTTTAGGCATGGGGGGTGGGAGAGGTTAGGTTTAGACGTGGGGGCTGGGAGAGGTTAGCTCCAGCCGGTCCCCTGGGTTAGGGTTAGGGTTCTTTCGCAATGGCGAGACAGATCTCCATTCCGTCAATTTTGTCGGAATGCCGGTATTTCGGAGTGCCGACATTTCGGAATGCTGGGGTGTCCCCGGGCAGTTAAATGCTGCCGCCACCTGGATAAAACCAGTAATTGGCTCAATGTCACAATCAAAGAGGCTGAAAGAATCCCACACAGGAAACAGGGGGGCAATACAAAAAGGTCACTTTATTATCTAAAATAAGTTAAGGCAATTGCAACCAGGTCATGGTCAAAACAGGAGGAAAGCTGACACAGCCAATGGGCTGGGACGTTGTGGTCTATAGCACTGCACACTTTATACCACTGCACACTTTATAGCACTGCAAGCGTAGGCTAGATATACACCCGTCTAGCTTACACTGCACACTGGATAGTTGATGCAACTGTAACACGCCCCACACATTAGAGAGCAAGATATAGAATGGACTAGCTTTAAGCACTGCAAACACTGCACTGGAAACGCTGCAGACACATGTGACGTCACTGCACACTTTGGCTAATAGGAAGACCGCACACCCCAATCCCACCAACAGGCTGGCCCTCCCCACTACTTCCACTCATAGACAGCTGGCTGTGTATGCAATTCATAAAACCTTACCCTTGTACCCCGCTAGTCCATCTGATGGACTTTTCCTGCATTCGCGTATGGGCCGTTTCGACATTTGAGTATATGGTCTTAAATTAAGGCTAGGTATTTTTTGGGGGGTATTTGACAAAAATCAATCATAGTTATCATTTTTATACGATCCTAAGACCTATTTTCAAAAATACTCCTCAATTTACTACTGGTCCATCTGATGGACCCATTGACTTCCATTGAAACCACTCTATTGGTACTCCCAGCAAATTTTCACAAAATGAATTTATTTCATTTATTTCAGCGGGCATCCTGGACCAAATACCTTGAACTTTGACCTAATATCTAACCTTGGAGTTGGTAGAAATTTTGGGGGAGTTACATGGTCTCAAAGTCCATTGCATAGTTGTCCCATTGATTTCAATGTTAATTTTGCACAAAAATAACTTTTTTTTTTTACTTCCAGCAAATTTTTCAAAAAATCATTATTTCCTTGATGTTACACATCTCACCTTGACTCAAGCGGTTAAAATTGTAGTTTCTAATGTGTTTGCCTATTTCCCCATATTCCCCCAGTTTTGGCATAGCAATCAATTCCATACAGTTTACATGAAATGTAAAAAAAACTGATTCCTATGCCAAAGATGGGAAAATATTATAAAACTGAATTTGACAGTCCACACTACTGATTTGAAGCCTTTAGACCAGGATAGATGCTGGACTAAAGCTCGTTTGTGTTTTTTGGGGAAAATGGCTGGTAGTCCAAAACATGCGCTTTTTGGATTTTTGGCTCAAAATATGAAAAAATACTATTTTTTACAAAAAATCACAAAAAATACAAAAACCCACTGATGATGTCACAATGTCTGTGACATCATCAGTAATGTCATCAGTGACATATTATTGACAAAAAATCATCTCATGACATCACTGATGATGTCATAGGCTAGTGATGTCATAGCTATTGTGACATCATGCCTGCAAATCTTTGATACTAGGCATCTTGCAGTGGTGACTTTTGTAAAACACCCCAACTTGCCCATAATATCAGACCCAAAGCCAGTTTGTCTTTATGGAAATGGGAAAAAAATCACTTCAACCTCAACCTTTTTTTTACTGTACTTACTGTACACTGGCATTTGAGGGGTTAAAATTCGAATAGGTATGAAATGTTGGTATGAGGTATTAGGGAAGAAGTTACCAATGAATTATAAACAGTCAAAAATTTAAAAATTTAAATTAATATTTATAAATTAGTACAGTATTCTCGTTAAAGTCCATCAGATGGACCAATAGTAAATTGAGGATTCCGCGGCAGTAGAACCTAGCTAATACAAAATAATACAGAGACAGGACATAAACGTCAACATTGAAACAACATGTAGGTTAAAGTCTGTGGGCTACTCAACTTGCCGGGTGTGGCGAGACCCTCCCCGGGGTCTACGCTTGTGGCGCCGGCCGACTCCTCGCTTCAGCGGCGGCGCTGGGCAGAGTCAGATGAGTGGCATGGAAACAGCTAGCGGCGGCGTGCCACTGCTGAGGATCGGCTGGAGAGCGGCCAGTGACACTCTTATAGCCTGGCCCTATCACTAAACTACAGGAGGCGGCTGACCTCCCCTCCTACAGCAACCAAGCAGCAGACCTCCACCTCACTAGCTGTCTTCTGCGCCGGCAGCACTAACAGCTGCGAACGCTCCCTCCCCGTCCCGAGAGTCACCAGCCGTGAACAGGCAGAACGCTCCACCAGCAACATAGGAGTCAAAGGCTCACTGCCTTTTGAATGTCTCTCTCTCCTCTGGCCTCACAGGTGAAACTCATTGTCATCAGATGCGAGTCATTGTCTCTCGATTAGTTGATTGCAGGGAGACAGTATCATTTATGCAAGCATCATACGGGGGAACATATCAGATAAACTGATCTTTGCAGTTCTGTGTTGATTAGCTAATATTTCAGTGGCATTTTGATTAACGTTATGATTTATTTCCATTTGTTACAAAAATGTTAATAATAATAATAATAATTCATTTATTTTATATAGCGCTTTTCCAGACCCAAAGACGCTTAACAGAGAACAAGAGACAAGCAACAGGGAACAAAAACAGGCAACAGTTACAGGGAACAGATACAAATGACAGTGGCGGTTCAGGGCAAGGTAGTATGGAGAAGCAGAGGGGAGGAAGATAACAGGAGGGAGGAAGAGGGGGGGGATGGGGGGGCGGAGGGTGATGGTTTGGAGCTATGGTTTGGAGGAGGTGGTGTTGGTTTAACAGATTACATGTTTATGGGCAATGGTGAGAAGGGCTTTGTGTTTGTGTGACTCTTGCGTGAATGGCTAACGGCTAGCCATTCTACTAGCCTTACAGCTAGCTGATGGCTGCTAAGTTCTGAAAATAGGTGTCTATTGTATTATTCCGGCTAACATTATCAGTTGCTTGTAAATTAATGCAGACCCTGAAAGACTAGCACTTGCAAGCTAACCACCTGTTGATTGATCATATGAACCATCAGACGGTTAGCTAAGCTTGAACAAGCTGTTCGCTTGCACCCCTTAAAACCGATAAAGTTAGCTGGAGTAATGAAACACATATTTTCTGAACTTACTTCAGTTCTACGGAGTCCCATATGCACAACTCTTCTGCATTGTTCCTTCTGACATAAATCGAAGTTCTCCCAGCCTGGCAACGGTGTGAAGGCTGGCTCCCCAAATTCTACAACAATGTCTTGTTTACTAACGTTCATAGTTGATAACATTACAGCAATACAGTTACGGTTTCGTACTCACTGTAAGATCAAGTGTTTAACGTTTATGTTAGCTTATTGTTTTGAATAGAATGTTTGACCAGCCCACTGGAGCTAGCCTCGGTAGCCGCCGCCATGTTGAATAGTGAAAGAACTACAAGGCAGAGGCGTTTCTCGGTGGCGTCACACCCGGTCTCTGCCTACAGCCCGCCCGTAGCTGCCGCTGATTGGGTCGCCTGGGCGTGGGCGGGTGTAAACTCAAATCTTGAGCCGACATCAGATGGAGGTGGGATTGTGAATTTGTGAACTCAATACCGGTCCATCTGGCGGAGTCAGGTTCTATTGGTGCAGGCCAACTGATATCCCTCCAAAATACCACATTAAAACACCA
The DNA here is from genome assembly GCF_964638095.1 of Poromitra crassiceps. Taxonomy (NCBI): domain Eukaryota; kingdom Metazoa; phylum Chordata; class Actinopteri; order Beryciformes; family Melamphaidae; genus Poromitra; species Poromitra crassiceps. The sequence continues at coordinate 22,474,260 of NC_139628.1, read as the reverse complement.
AGACCTTGAGGAATAGCATAGAAAAATTCATGTCGTGATTGCTATCAAAGCTTTTGACATTTGTGATAGGGTCATGAGGGTGGGGTCGTGAGCACTTCTGTTCTGGAAATACCCCCTTAATGTAGTTTGTGATTGTAAACTTCCATGATATAAGCATCAGGGGCGGTTCTAGGCCTTTTTTGGGTCCTCCACAGTCCACACAATCGTTCTCCCCACTCATGATCAATGAAACTGTGAGGTGAGCAGTCAGTCGTTAGTAGTTACTTAATTAGCGCATATTGATATGCAAATTAACACGTAACGTTGTTTCGTAGGCTAAACAAAAGAACTTGTCGCTGTGCCTGCCAGACAAACAGGTGGACTGGAGGAAGGTAGGTAGGCTACCATGGCACCAGCCAGCCATGTCATGCTAGCTCGCAGTAAAGCGGGTGTAAATGGATGCGATGTTTTTTGAGAAACATATGGGCATAAGTGACAAACATATTTTCAAATGGGTCCCTTGTTATCTGAATGAAATTAAGCCCTTCAGAATCGAAACTCCTGCTTTAGTGCTTACAGTATATTATTATCTTGTCGGAATATTATTCCAGCCAATAAGTTAGGAAGTTCCCTTTTGATTTAATTTTACTTTTGTTTTGCCTATGTAGGATGTATAAACTGAGGCACCCCTATATATTTAATTTAGAAAGGATATTCATTCCTGGAATCATTTTTCATTTTAAGTTTCATTCTGTTCAGTTGTTTATTGTTCAGTAGCTCTGTTTATCTAGAAATGTGGTATAGAACAGTTGTGTGTGTAGATCAGCAGGTGGCAGTATAATCACCGTTTCTGGCGAATTCGCTTGGTCATGTGAGGCAGTAAAGACATCCGCTTCCTGTTTTATACTGAATCACCGTGACAAGACACAGCTCGGTTGAAAGCACACAGTAAAAGAGTATAAACCATATTTTCCAGGTGAGCTACTTCGGGAAACAGGGTAAAACTGGGTAGATAACTAAGTTAGTAGTGTGTACAGACTATTTGGTGCAAGTAGTGAGTAGTTTCCAACTGTTTATTGAGGATCAGAAAAACGTTAGCATACGAGCTAATTAATGTTAGCATACGGGCTAATTAGCATTTCAGTACTCTGTGAGAGAAGCCATGTTGTGTTGTTAGCTATGCTAATTAGCATCATGAGTACCAACCAGTGGGTGAATGTTCTAGCTAACATAGTAGGCTAGTGGGGAATGGTACAGAGGTACAGTGAAAACTATATACCTGGTGTGTTAAATGCTATAAAAGGTTAATGTAACTAAATGCTTTGTGTTGAATGCTATTGACGCTATACTGTATTGATCTATAAGACTGATATTTGGAGACTATTTTATTTGGTTGTTTATTATTTAATTGACATGTTTATGTTGTGAATTCCTGTTTTATACTGAATCACCGTGACAAGACACAGCTTGTTGAAAGCACACAGTAAAAGTGTATAAACCATATTTTCCAGATGTTGTGTCTTCATTGACCTTCGGACGGGCAACATACTTTGGCGAGCCAGCCCAGGAGGTGGTCTTTTTGAGTCAAGCAGAGAAGAAGAGGGACCATCTCCAGTCAATCGAACCCTGAACAAGCCACAGAGACCCTCACAGACAACATGGAGCTGGATGAACTTCAAGAGAGTGCAAGTACAGCACTCGGTTGTCTTCAGCAAAGCCAGTTGTTGGATGCCTGTGTGTTCCTGGGCATTGTAAAGGATGACGATGAAGAAACTGCTCAAAAAAGCAAAAGAGCTCTCATCAGGTTGGTGGAACGGAAGCTCGACACCGTGGAGCGTGAGAAAGAGGAAGAGGAAGCTAAGCAGTATATCGAGAACCTCTTATCTTTCATTGAGGGTGTTGAAGTTAAAGGGGATCAAGCTATCCCTGAATTGGAGCCCCTAGATAAGGAAAAAGGCCCAAGAAGCGCCAGTGGAAGAGATCAAAGTGTCCAGTGCGAGACTGAAGATTTCTGATCCTCCCTCAGATTCTCCCATGCATCCCTTCACCCAAAACAAAGTCCCTGAAGTCACTATACGTAGAGAATTCCGCATAAGTGGCCAGGTGGGTGAAAGTGGACAGCGAGACAGACTCTCGTATACAAATCTAATGCACCAGATTGAGTCGGGGCTTCGGAAAGGCTATCAGGAATCAGAAATAATTGATGCTGTCATTAGGGCTATTAGCCCGGGACTAAAGCTGCGTGATGTTAGAAATCAAATCTGACTTAACCCTCCCAATACTGAAAACGATCCTGAAGGGACATTATAAGGAAGAGGATAGTTCAGATTTATATCAGAAACTGATCACTATCTCTCAAGACCAAAGAGAATCTGCCCAGAACTTTTTGTTCAGAGCCATTGAGCTCAAGGATAGATTGCTTTTTACATCCAGAGAGGAAGGTGCTGGGCAGCAATACAACCCAGAGTTAATCAGGAAGAAATTCCTCAGGTCAGTTGGGACAGGGCTTTTAAGTGACAGTATTAAGTTCCAAATTAAACCTTATCTAGATGATGTCACAGTCACAGACGAAATGCTGATTGAACGGATTAACGAAGCCGCCAGTTTAGAACAAGAGCGACAGCAGAAACTAAAAAAACAAACCGCCCCAAAGCAACCTAGAGTCAATGAGTTACAGTACAGTCCTCCAGCTGATGTTATGGAGCATGCCCACTGCAGCCAAAAGACAACAACCCCAACTCTAGCAGCTGCGTCTGCTGAAAAGGCGCAGACAAAACCCTTAAAAGGCACAGCCAAGTCCCCACAAGACTCTGAACTCCATGCCATGGTTGCAGAACTGAAAACAGAAATGGCAGAGATGAAAAAGATGTTTCAAGGATCTGTGGAAAATAACAACAGACAATGGGGGCAAAGGATTGACAGAGGGACAAGGAGGAGAGGCTGCAGGCCATGTCAGGAGGAAGGAACAGGGGACAGCTGTGATCATTGCTTTAAGTGTGGGCAGGGGGGACACGTCGCCCGTGGATGTAGATTCCAGCAACAGGGTCGTCAGGGAAACGGGAGAGAGTCACTGCCTCGGGACCACCAGTGACTCCTACATCTGTGTCCCAGCCACCCACTCCCAAACACTGCCAATGCTGCAGCAAAAAGGAAGGCGCAGGACAGAGACAAAAAAAATGCAAAAACTGTAACACTGCCCACTACTGTTCTACAGCCTGTCAAAGAGAGCACTGGAATGAGCATCAACCATTGTGCAGCGCTATTAGCCAGTTAGAGGGAAATAAGTCACAGAAAGACAAAGCCAGGTTAGCCTGCTTTGAAGCTAACAATGTAAATTATCTTCCTCCACAACAGCACAAAAAACTCACCAGTCTAATTGGCAAAAGATGTATGGTGCAGTGTAGTCTAGATAACGTACCTGTCTCAGCCTTGTGGGACACAGGAGCTCAGGCCAGCATAGTCAATGAAACTTGGAGATGTAAGCATTTACCCCACACTAGTGTGAGAGGCCTTGAAGAGCTCCTAGAGCATGACACTTTGACTGGGAGGGCAGCAAATCAAACAGCCATACCATTCACAGGCTGGATAGCTGTTGAATTCAAGTTAAATAGCCAGACAGGCTTCAGTCCAAGCCTACAGGTCCCTATTTTAGTGTCCAGTGACCCAAATGTAGCTGAGGACCCGATAATCGGGTTCAATGTAATCGAGGAACTGATTAAAGAGCACCCAGAGGGTGAGATGCAGCATGGGGTGCATATGGCTGGAGTAATCAGTGCAGCTTTAAAAATTGACCCCAGCACAACTAGCACCTTTATTGAGCTGATTTCTGCAGATTATTCAGACTCTGAAGGAGCCATGGTTAGAACAGGCAGGAAACGAACAATATTACCTCCAGGGCAAACAATCACAGTCCACTGTCAGTCACATCTGGGCCAAATTGAGAGAGAGACTGTAATGCTGTTCACCCCTGAAGAAAAACCATATTGGCCAGAAGGCTTACACATCGATGAAGTCCTCGTCACAGTGAAGCGAGGTAGCTCCTGCCGAATACCAGTATCTGTGACAAACCTCACAAAACATACCATGACCCTTGACCCCCGCGAGTGCTTGGGGCATATTGATACAGTCAAAGCGGTCTACCCAGCTGCCGTACAGCCAGTGACTGGGAGCGTAAATCTAACCAATACCGACAACATCAACGCATCACAACCGAAGGCAAACGAGACAAATCTACAGAGTGAGGAGGTTGAAATGGAAAACACAGACAATGGAACTGAGTTCTGGGACCCTTCCATAGACCTCAATCACCTCTCCAGTGAAGAACAGACTGTAGTAAGAAAAATGCTGAGGGAAGAGTGTAATGCTTTTGCCAAAGACAGTGATGATGTGGGTTGTATCCCCTCACTCAAAATGCACATTACACTCAAAGATAACACCCCAGTACAAAAAACATACATCTCTGTCCCAAAACATTTGCACAAGGAGGTGAAGGAATATGTGCAAGACCTTCTCAACAGGGGGTGGATAAAACAGTCAAGATCTCCATATTCCTCCCCCATTGTATGTGTGAGAAAAAAAGATGGAAGTTTAAGATTATGCTGTGACTACCGTGAACTCAATCGTAAATCAGTCCCGGACAGACACCCCTTACCCAGGATCCAAGACATGCTAGACAGCCTGAGTGGCAGCTCCTGGTTCTCGGTTTTGGATCAGGGGAGAGCTTACCATCAGGGTTTCCTCGACGAGGGGAGCCGCCCTCTCACCGCCTTCATAACACCCTGGGGACTTTATGAGTGGGTGAGGATTCCCTTCGGGTTAAGCTCCGCCCCTGCTGAGTTCCAGCGCAGTATGGAACAGTGTCTGTGGGGTTTGAGGGATGAGGTCTGTCAACCGTACCTGGACGATAATTTGGTACACAGCAAATCGCTCACCGAACATGTCCAAAATGTCCAGACGGTGTTGAAAAGATACCAGAGGCATGGCATCAAACTCACACCCAAGAAATGTGAATTATTCAAAGAGAAGGTGAGATTTCTTGGTAGGATTGTGTCAAAAGACGGACATTGCATGGATCCAGCAGAGGTCGCTCCTGTGCAAGCCCTTAAAGAGAGACGTCCAGCTACAATAGGAGAGCTCCGGCAAGTCTTGGGGTTTCTAACCTACTACAGATCCTACATAAAGAACTTTTCACGTATTGCCAAGCCGCTTTATGATCTGCTGTCCACCTCACCAACTGAGACTCCAGCACCGACTCCGTCAAAATCTGCAAAGAAAAACATACAGAAAGTAACAAGAGGCCAGCTTCCAAGCAAAACCCCGATCACCTGGACAGATCAACACCACCAGGTAGTGACATATTTAGTAGATTGTTTGTCTCACCCTCCAGTGTTAGGTTATCCAAATTTCAATCAAGAGTGTACCCTGCACTGCGATGCATCACAGGAAGGCCTCGGGGCTGTACTCTATCAGCGCCAAGATAGCAAACTCCGTGTTATAGCCTATGGATCTAGAACTCTTAGTCCCGCGGAGAAAAATTACCATTTCCACTCTGGTAAACTTGAGTTTTTAGCATTAAAGTGGGCAATTTGTGAACGCTTTAGGGACTATCTGTATCATGCACCATCGTTTCTAGTTTATACAGATAATAATCCCCTTACTTACGTTCTTACCACTGCCAGACTAAATGCCACAGGTCAGAGATGGGTGTCAGAGTTGGCTGATTTTAATTTTACGATTAAGTATCGGCCTGGTAAAGCTAATGCGGACGCAGACGGGCTATCCAGGATGCCTTTAGACATAGATAGGTATATGTCACAGTGTACAGAAGCCATCAGTCAAGACACAGTAGGTGCTGCACGTCAAGCTATCCTCGCCCAGCAAGAGGAGCCTATTCCTCTTCTTAGTTGTATGTCTTTTAGTGTTATGGAGAGCCAAGCTGAATCAGACAGACTCTTGAACTCAGTGCAGCCCATACCTAGAGATAAAATCAGAGAAGAACAATTAAAAGATCCAGTTGTGGGGAAGGTTTTGAGCTGGAAAGCAAAGAATAACAGACCAAGTGAGAAAGCATGTCAGTCAGAAAGTATGGAAGTGAAGGCATTGCTCAGAGAATGGAATAAACTACACATTGAGACAGATGGTACATTGCATCGCAAAACAAGCACTAGGTGTCAACTTGTGCTCCCTAAGGTGTACCAGCCCCTAGTCTTTAGAGAGTTGCATCAGGACATGGGTCACCTTGGCACAGAAAGAACACTTAGTTTGATTAGAGATCGTTTTTATTGGCCCAAGATGCAGCGAGATGTTGAGCATTTTGTAATGAGAAAATGCGAGTGCCTGAAAAAAAGAAAGCCAAATAGACCAACTCGGGCACCAATGTCAAGCATCAAAACTACTCGACCCTTTGAGTTAGTATCTGTTGATTTTCTCCACCTAGAAAAGTGTAAGGGGGGTCGTAATGGACCATTATACTCGTTTTTCTCAAGCATACGCCACAACCAACAAATCAGCAAAGACAGTGGCTGACAAGATATTCAACGAGTTTGCTTTGAAATTCGGTTTCCCGGAGAAGATCCACCATGATATGGGTCGGGAGTTTGAGAACCATCTCCTTAAGCGCCTGAAAGAGCAGTGCGGTGTCAAAGGCTCCCACACTACACTGTACCACCCGCAGGGAAACGGACAGCTCGAAAGATTTAATCGGACTTTACTTTCCATGCTCAGAACTCTTACAGAGGAGCAGAAAACAGACTGGAAAAGTCATCTCCCAAAAGTTCTGCATGCATACAATTGTACTGTCAACGACGCTACTGGGTTCTCTCCTTTCTATCTGCTGTTTGGCAGGCACCCTAGATTGCCAGTGGATCTACTGTTTGGCACACAAGCAGCAAACCAGCAGGGTTCCTACCAAGATTTTGTGGACAAGTGGAGGGAGCGAATGGCAGAGGCCTACCAGATTGCGTCTAGGTCAGCCGAGAAGTCTGCATTGAGGGGTAAAGCGCAGTACGAGAGGAAACTTTATGGGGCAGATTTAACTCAAGGCAGTAGAGTTCTGGTAAGAAATATGAGTGAGAGGGGAGGTCCGGGCAAGATTCGTTCCTATTGGGAAGATGAGATCTATGTCGTCATAGGCCGTAAAGGGCAGGATAGTCCGGTATTTGAAGTCAAACCTGAGAGTGGTAAAGGCAGGGTAAAAGTACTGCACAGGAATTTATTGTTGCCCTGTGATTACCTACCTGTGACAACACATAGCCCAAATCAGCCACCTAAGAATAAAAATAATCATAAGAGCAAGCCCCATCCCCAGTGCCATCAGTCAGACTCCCAAAAAGGAAGTGAGTATGACTCTGAGGAGGACTTTGAAGCAGGCTACATGACAGGACTAGCCAGACACTACATAGAGCCCACTCTCAACCCAGCTGCACCAGAATTTAATCTGTCCACAGGAAGGCAGTTGTACTCCCCAACCCAACTAGTAGAGCAGGGGGACCTAGCTGCAGATGAGCAGGCAGGGCCTGAACTAGAGGTACAACTGGGACAAACTGTTGAGGAAGAGGATGGTAGTGAATCTGTAGTGAGGAGTGACAGTGAGGAGGATGTGTCTGCTGGAGACAATGAAGAGGATGAGATGGCAGAGGAGGAGCAAGAGAGTGAACGAGAGAGAGAGACAATGGAGCATGGCCCTGGCGGTGAAGAGGAGGAGGATGGTCCTACAGAGGATAACACGGAGGATACAGAAACTGTGAGAAATCATCCAGAAAGAGAAAGACGCCAGCCACTGACTTTAACATATGACACCCTGGGTAAGCCCAGTTACAGCAGTAGAGCGGATGGAGTAACTCTGGACGGTTATTGGAGACCATGGTGGAGGAGGGATGTTTAAAGACTGTGAAACAGGAAAATATAGGAGCTCTCTTGAAAAACAAAAGGAATAATAATACAGTTGATGGACTTTGAATCTCAACAGGGGTACGAAGGATTGGCCGTAATGTACCAGTGATTAGAGATGTTTGAGTATGTTGAGTAATGGGTTTAGGAAGATGAAAAAGAATTGTGAAAGAACCCACTCCAGAGACTCTTTAGTTGTATTCATGTGTGTAGACACAATACCACAGATGGACACTATGACAAAAAGTCATTACAGTAGGTTTCATAGTGCACGATGGACCTGACTGATAATTATGGTACTGAATAAGGGAATAAGTACTATGGAGCAGTGTATGCTTTTATTATGTGGGATTTGTTCATCTGATGGTTCCCTAGTAATGAATACAATTGTAGATTGTAACTCCTAAGTTACCTGTATTTCAATTGTCGGGACGACATTTTTCAAGAGGGGGAGAGTATAGGATGTATAAACTGAGGCACCCCTATATATTTAATTTAGAAAGGATATTCATTCCTGGAATCATTTTTCATTTTAAGTTTCATTCTGTTCAGTTGTTTATTGTTCAGTAGCTCTGTTTATCTAGAAATGTGGTATAGAACAGTTGTGTGTGTAGATCAGCAGGTGGCAGTATAATCACCGTTTCTGGCGAATTCGCTTGGTCATGTGAGGCAGTAAAGACATCTGCTTCCTGTTTTATACTGAATCACCGTGACAAGACACAGCTCGGTTGAAAGCACACAGTAAAAGAGTATAAACCATATTTTCCAGGTGAGCTACTTCGGGAAACAGGGTAAAACTGGGTAGATAACTAAGTTAGTAGTGTGTACAGACTATTTGGTGCAAGTAGTGAGTAGTTTCCAACTGTTTATTGAGGATCAGAAAAACGTTAGCATACGAGCTAATTAATGTTAGCATACGGGCTAATTAGCATTTCAGTACTCTGTGAGAGAAGCCATGTTGTGTTGTTAGCTATGCTAATTAGCATCATGAGTACCAACCAGTGGGTGAATGTTCTAGCTAACATAGTAAGCTAGTGGGGAATGGTACAGAGGTACAGTGAAAACTATATACCTGGTGTGTTAAATGCTATAAAACAGCGATTCCCAACCTGTGGGCCGCGGCCCCCTGGTGGGCCGCGAAGGTATTGCAAGTGGGCCGCCAAATCATTTCCAAAAAAGTATGATTTTTGAAAAAAAAAAAAAAAAAAAAGATTTTTTTTGAAAGATTTTGAAAAATCATACTTGAAAAAGTATGATTTTTGTTTCTTTGATGTTATTGCTTTTGCTTGAATTGAAGTTTCATCTTTACATCATCTTTATATTGGGTTTGTGTTTATTTGTAACCCTATCGATTTAATGGGCTTTCTTCTGATATTTGGATTTTGTTTGGATCTGATATTGGATGTCAAATTGTTATGAGAATGCATTTTTCCATTGTTGAAGGATACCGTTATTTATTAATCATTTGTTAATTAGCCTGTTACAGACAGCCCCTTGCTTGTCATTTCTGACATCTGTGTGGTGCTGATGGACAGCTCCTTGAATGATTGGTGTGTGTGTGTGTGTGTGTGTGTGTGTGTGTGTGTGTGTGTGTGTGTGTGTGTGTGTGTGTGTGTGCGTGCGTGCGTGCGTGCGTGTGTGTATGTGTGTGTGTGTGTGTGGACAGCTCCTTGAAAACTGTAATACTGAAGGTGTTGCAACATGTTACAGGTGCTGTGTTAGTGACTGTGGAGCTTCCAACATGTTTCTCCTGTATTCAGTTCAGTCCTTTATGTTCAATTTTCAATAAAAAAGTGCTCTGAGAACGCATTATATGGCCTTTGTATTTATGGGGTCGGAGGTGGGCCGCGAACATTTTTGAGACATAAAAGTGGGCCCTGAGTTGGAAAAGGTTGGGAACCACTGCTATAAAAGGTTAATGTAACTAAATCAGTAGCGTAGCCAGACTCGGCTCATTGGGTGTGCCACAGAAAGCCAGGGTGTGCCAGGGGGCGGACCATTTTTGGGTCTTTTCAAACCAGATTTAGAGGAATATTTGTGTGTTGTTTGCTCCTTTTCGCACTCATTATTAGCAGGTAGAAGCAGTCAATTAAATTGTATTTTTTGGCAACATGTAAAACCACTTTGTTTAGTATCTCAAAAAAGTCTCACCTACTTTTTCCAATGAGTGTTCTACGGGAAAGAACGCAAATTTGGTTGGCATGTTCGTCTACTGCAGAGAGATCTGTAGCGTCAGTGTCCTCTGGCCCCAAACCTCTGGTGTGTTGTTGGCTGCGTTCCCCGCTGTTAACGTCATTGTTTCGGCTGCATCATCTTCTTCATCATCATCTGTCTGTTCTCCACTGTACACCACCAATACAGGTGCGGGAACGGGTCGGGTGCACTACAATCCGCACTTGTTGAGGGGGAGGGTGACGACGAGTCATCTTCTTCCTCGTCGTTTATTGCCTTTGCCGAAAAAGCTTAAAAGCGAGCTTTGTTTCATGTCTTCTTGATTTGGCGCTGCTGCTGCTGCTGCTGCTGTGCGTGCATTTGTTTACTTTACGTGGACGACAGCTTAACTAGTTTCCCATGATGCTCCGGGGCACATAGGGCAGCGGACAGTTGGACACAGTGCATGACAGCGTTGACATGTGTTTTGCAGACAAAACAAAACACTTTTTTTACCCCATTTTTTTGGGTGCGCCAGTGGCCTGTCTGAGTGGCATTTGCACACCCTAGCGCACCCGTGGCTACGCGCATGAACTAAATGCTTTGTGTTGAATGCTATTGACGCTATACTGTATTGATCTATAAGACTGATATTTGGAGACTATTTTATTTGGTTGTTTATTATTTAATTGACATGTTTATGTTGTGAATTCCTGTTTTATACTGAATCACCGTGACAAGACACAGCTTGTTGAAAGCACACAGTAAAAGTGTATAAACCATATTTTCCAGATGTTGTGTCTTCATTGACCTTCGGACGGGCAACACCTACAAAGCAAAATGTTACTTTACTTGAAACTCCCCTGAAGTGATTTTGGTATTATTTATGCAAGCATAATTCTACCATATAGTAACCTGTATGCAGAATATATATAGTATATATAGGGAAACAATTATTTTTTCATCGCTGTAAAACCACAGAACGGTAAAGAAGATATTGATGTGTGTAGTTCTTCATAGATCTCGTCTCTTCATTTTGATCTCAAAGTGCGCCAGTTTGATCCATTTTTACTTGAAACTGTACAAGATTTTCTTCCGGGGGGGCATGCCCCCGGACCCCCCTAGGGGTTCAGTGGTCCATGACCAAAGCTCTGATGCTAAAACCGCCCCTGATAAGCATATTCACTCTATAATGAACCTGCTGGAGCCTCTGGAAGACAGTAATATCGGCCGTGACTTTTTTCCTTTTTGGGGGGGGGGGGGGGGGGGGGGGGGGGGGTTATTTTCAATATCTCTCTATCTCATCTCTCTTTCTCTCAGTACCTCTCAGTCATCAGGAAGTGAGTCATCCACCGCAGCTCTACAGGATGCTGTCTTAGCGCTCCAAATCTGCTGCTTCACATCAAAGGTAAAAAAAATCTCAGCAGTGGAAACTCGAGCAGAAGTGGTGTGAAAATCATTGTCAGCTTTGATCTTTCCCATGTGCTTCTAACAGTACAACTAACAAGATTTAATAATAATAAGAGTGAGAACATGGGAAGGAGACGCTCAACCTGACACTGCCAGATCGTTTGTTTTCACATTACCATCAGGGAACGAGTTGTTGGGAAACCGTTTCAAAGGGCGGCCACTTTCAAAGTGATTGGATGAACCGTCTGTCTATCATGGGCTCGCTAGTGCTGTTGTCACACAAAAGCCCGCCCATAGCTGCCTCTGGATGCTGATTGGTGTGAACCACTGGTGGTGGTTCAAATTCAAACCAATAGATTGGAGCGTGACAAGATGGATTTGTCGTGGGATCATGATTTCATGATCTCACGTGAATCCAGCTGCCTCTCAATGTTAGGGGAAGCTTGCCTAGGGAACCAAATGTGTTCAGTGAGGCCTGGTGTCAGTGGCGTGCCGTCCAGTAGGCGAACTAGGCAAATGCTAGGGGCGCTTGAGCCGTTAGGGGCGCCAGAGAGGGTAAAAAAAAAAAAAAAAAAAAAATTATAAATACTTTTTCATGATAATAGGCCTACTATTATTTTACAATAGTAGACAAAAAATAAGCAGAACAACGTCTTAAGTCTTTAAATAATAGTGAAATCATTTTTCTAATTCTGGCTTTCTGGCTGCCTGGGCTGCAGCACTTTCACCATGGTCCCTAATCCATACCACCCCACCCCCTGCGTGGCCGCGCCCCCTTCTACCTGCTCAGAGCTTTTTCCCAGAGTGGGGGAAGGGAGCTGGAAGGTGGGTGCTGAGGGTGCTGCAGCACCCCTTGGTGGCAAGAAATGGGATTTTCGAAATTGTTGGATTTGGCTGTCTTGTGTTTATACCACCAACAAGATGCATTAAAAAACAGTTTGTGCTTCCCAGCTCTAATCTTATTTCATACGCTCTCTCTTCAAAAGTGTTTGATTTTCATCATAATCTGGTTTTCCATAATAATAATAATAAGTTCAGTTTTTATGCCTGTGTTGCTGTCTGTTGTAGTGTAAAACGACTAAAGGGAGAGCAGGTGCTTACATGAAAGTGAGTGAGAAAAGGAGAAGATACTGAATAATGACATCACAACAGTATAATCCTGATGTTAATTTAAAATTAAATATTCTTCTAAATATGGATGAAAGTCCAAAAAACGTCAAATTTTCTTCGGCGCTGCCCGCAAAGAGTCCCTTTCTTACAGCACCCCCTACCTAAAAGTACTTCCAGCGCCACTGGGGAAGGGACATTCTGAGCCTGCACTGCAGTGGTGGAATTAGCTGCGATATAATTTTTATTATATTTTCTTTGGGGGAGGGGGGAGGGGGGGGTTATTTTCAATATCTCTCTATCTCATCTCTCTGTCTCTCAGTACCTCTCAGTCATCAGGAAGTGAGTCATCCACCGCAGCTCTACAGGATGCTGTCTTAGCGCTCCAAATCTGCTGCTTCACATCAAAGGTAAAAAAATCTCAGCAGTGGAAACTCGAGCAGAAGTGGTGTGAAAATCATTGTCAGCTTTGATCTTTCCCATGTGCTTCTAACAGTACAACTAACAAGATTTAATAATAATAAGAGTGAGAACATGGGAAGGAGACGCTCAACCTGACACTGCCAGATCGTTTGTTTTCACATTACCATCAGGGAACGAGTTGTTGGGAAACCGTTTCAAAGGGCGGCCACTTTCAAAGTGATTGGATGAACCGTCTGTCTATCATGGGCTCGCTAGTGCTGTTGTCACACAAAAGCCCGCCCATAGCTGCCTCTGGATGCTGATTGGTGTGAACCACTGGTGGTGGTTCAAATTCAAACCAATAGATTGGAGCGTGACAAGATGGATTTGTCGTGGGATCATGATTTCATGATCTCACGTGAATCCAGCTGCCTCTCAATGTTAGGGGAAGCTTGCCTAGGGAACCAAATGTGTTCAGTGAGGCCTGGTGTCAGTGGCGTGCCGTCCAGTAGGCGAACTAGGCAAATGCTAGGGGCGCTTGAGCCGTTAGGGGCGCCAGAGAGGGTAAAAAAAAAAAAAAAAAAAAAATTATAAATACTTTTTCATGATAATAGGCCTACTATTATTTTACAATAGTAGACAAAAAATAAGCAGAACAACGTCTTAAGTCTTTAAATAATAGTGAAATCATTTTTCTAATTCTGGCTTTCTGGCTGCCTGGGCTGCAGCACTTTCACCATGGTCCCTAATCCATACCACCCCACCCCCTGCGTGGCCGCGCCCCCTTCTACCTGCTCAGAGCTTTTTCCCAGAGTGGGGGAAGGGAGCTGGAAGGTGGGTGCTGAGGGTGCTGCAGCACCCCTTGGTGGCAAGAAATGGGATTTTCGAAATTGTTGGATTTGGCTGTCTTGTGTTTATACCACCAACAAGATGCATTAAAAAACAGTTTGTGCTTCCCAGCTCTAATCTTATTTCATACGCTCTCTCTTCAAAAGTGTTTGATTTTCATCATAATCTGGTTTTCCATAATAATAATAATAAGTTCAGTTTTTATGCCTGTGTTGCTGTCTGTTGTAGTGTAAAACGACTAAAGGGAGAGCAGGTGCTTACATGAAAGTGAGTGAGAAAAGGAGAAGATACTGAATAATGACATCACAACAGTATAATCCTGATGTTAATTTAAAATTAAATATTCTTCTAAATATGGATGAAAGTCCAAAAAACGTCAAATTTTCTTCGGCGCTGCCCGCAAAGAGTCCCTTTCTTACAGCACCCCCTACCTAAAAGTACTTCCAGCGCCACTGGGGAAGGGACATTCTGAGCCTGCACTGCAGTGGTGGAATTAGCTGCGATATAATTTTTATTATATTTTCTTTGGGGGAGGGGGGAGGGGGGGGCACCGGCAAAAATCTTGCCTAGGGCACCAACTTGGTCAGGCATGCCACTGCCTGGTGTGACTGGAAAATGTGACGTTTGACTGCTACGTTTCCCTGGAGCAGATGGTCTCATCAGGACCAGCTTCTTCTGTGATAAGAAGATTGTTTGCAGCCTCTTCATTAGGTTATTTATTATTATTTTATTATTTATACGATCAGATCGAGGGCGGCGGGGGTGTAAGTCAGGCCAGTGAAGGACACCTGAGGAGGAGAGAGAGAAGGGGGTGAGCCACTACGGAGGAATCTGCGCAGAGGTGGAACTAAGTTTGGCAGCTAATCATTTCCTGTCTATACTGCTGCATGGGACAACTGATACTATACTACAAAATCAAGTCTAGATTTATACTGATACTGCTGGCTTGAGACAGCCCACGCAGCAGTTCAGGACTAAGTTTATTCACCAGCTATTAGACTTTCTATCTAAGCTATAAATACTGGGTCAACTGATGCCATATTATTAAATTAGGTCTAAGTCTAAGTTTGTACTGATATTGCTGGCTTGAGACAGCCTGCTCAGCAATTCAGGATTATATATACTCAACAGCATGTTGCATAGGGCCCCAAAAGGCCCAGAAGCGGCCTTGGCCGCGGCTGCACTGAGCACTCCCTCTCTCTCACCCCGTATGAGAGGCTGACGAGGCAGGGATGCAAAACATTCCTCAGCACATATACGTGGTGGTAAAATGTTTTTGAAGGATGTCCTGGTTGAGGTGTATGTTGTAGGCTTGTTGTAGGCTACATGCTTTGCAGCTAAGCTTTAAGCTGGAATTATGCTTGAAGTTTGGACTGTCGCACGGAAATGAGAGACACTGAATCTTGACGAGGAAACGTGTGGAGCTTTTATACACTGTGTGGGTTTCTGCTCGCGGAAGTGAGCGGGAGTCTTGAAAACTCCACTTTGTCCGCCCAGCCGCGTCCACGTAGTTACACAATTCGGGGTGTGCACAGCCAGGCGAAAACCGTCTGCACAGGAGCCTTGTGGAGGGGCGCGTCTGCTGATTTGACTCACTTTTCCGTGCGGACACTCACTGCGGGAAGCATAATGATACCTTTAGTCGGGGCTCGGACCCATGCAGCCAGACTTCATCTGCTTTTGATATCTTCACGGTGCGTCTTGCAGCCGCTGTGATTGTGTGCGAGCAGCCCCACCTGTCTGAGTCAGTACTCAGACACACCGCACGTGCAGCATGCATCACGTAGGTTCTGACTGGTAATTAGTAACATAATTCCGATTGTAACAGCAATAAAATGTCACATATACAGTATGTCACTCACAACAAGTATTAAAACATATTTATTTGGTGTATATTTTGCTGTTTGCTGCTGTACATATTTTGTTGCATGTTAAATCGTGGTTGCCCCTGCAAGCATTTTCTCTGTCTACAGTCGGTCTTATGAGTCCATCCCTTAAAACTGTCCGGCCGGCTTTTTTCGTTCCGGGCGCTACGGCTCTGTTTCTGTGGTCAGGAAAAGAAATCGATAATCGAACATTTTGCATCGATTTTAATCATTACGTGTCTCATCGCGATGCATCTAAGAAACGATTTTTCGGCACACCCCTAGTATATACTGGACTAAGGTCAGGCTATCAAAGATTAAGCCAGACATCGACCTCACATGTGACAGGTGTCGACAGGCACCAGCCTCACTGTTACACATGTTCTGGCTCTGTCCTAGATTGTCAGAATTCTGGAAATGTATATTTAACTCCTTTTCAGCAGCGATGGGCTCTGTCATTGACCCATGCCCGCTCGTAGCTCTTTTTGGCCTTCCCCCAAAACACACAACACTTCCAAAACTTCATCAAGGTGCCCTTGCCTTTTCTACTCTTATAGCTAGAAGATTGATCCTTATGAACTGGAAATCTAGTCAACCACCTACTCATACTAACTGGTCTCGCAATTTAATGGGTTGCATCCACCTTGAAAAGATAAGATATGTAAGGGACGGCAAGCAGGAGAAATTCCTGGGTGTATGGGAACCGTTTATCACTCACCTCTCCTCTCTCAGTGCTGATGGGACTACTTCCACTTCACCGTAGATCTCTTCACTGAACTGAAATCGAACATACTGGAGACTCCGTGTTCTTCCCTTCCCCTCTTCCCCTCTCTCCCCTCCCCCTTTATTAGGCCGGTGCTTGCACTGGCCTATGGGAGCACGTGTGTCCCAATTGCTGCAGTCACGACTCCTGGCACCCTTTCATCAAGATGGGCTTTTACTTTGAAATTTGTTTTATTTGACAAATGTCCGGTTTCGGACTTCCTGTCTGCCCTGATCTGATCTTGTTCAGCTTGACCGGCCGCAGAGGGTCCGCGCCCATGTTAACGTTACACACACGACGCAACAAACCCACATTTCCCAGTGTCTCTGGACATCAACAGTAGCGGGAGACGTCTCCCCTTCCAGCAAATATACATGAATGTTATGCGTAAGGAACATGAACATCTTACTGTGAGTCAGAGAGCTAAGATAAGTAGCTAACAGCTGAGCTAAGTAGGCTATAACTAGCGTGTTAGCGATCGGAAAAGCATGTAAACAGCGGTGAGATCTCCTTTATTAAAGTATGCAACCATTTCCAATGAACAAATGGCATGTAGCCTTCAACTTTAAAACAAAACAATGTGCTTCTGCTTACTTCTTACATTCAACTCTGTAGCCTATGGCAGTGAGTGCAGACAGTGCAACACCAGTGGCATGTAGCCCTCAAGTATTTAAAACAAAAACAATAGTGCTTCTGCTGCTTACTTAGCCTACATTCAAATTTTTATGGCAAGGGTAACACATCCAATCTCGCCAAGCACCTGAAAGACAGGCACCCAGACCTGTTCAAAGAATTCAAGGTGGGTTAATTCTTTCAAACGGTGTAAAATAACACGTTTAACAACATATCAAACGGACCTTATCCTGTCACATTAGTTTTTGAGATAGCTGGCAATGCATTGTGTAACCAAAAAAACGTTTGGCTAACGTTAACGTTAACGTGTTTTGTAATGGAATCTTTATGGGACACGGCTAATACCTGGTACAGCATTAGCTAGCATAGTGTAGATTCAAGATTCAAGATTTTTATTGTCACTCCATGATACAAGTATCACGTGTGAAATTCTTGTGCTGTGGACTCCGTTCACAACATAGTACAAATGTGCCAGGGCATATGAGTGCAAAAACAACAAGAGACACAACAAGCAATAAGGCAGTATAGTGATAAGACAAGTCAGAGTCAGTGGCATATTCACTGCACATAGGTGCACATGTCATGTGCATACTTTAGGCGTGCTTAAACATTTTAAATTCGGCGTATTAGACATACAGGTGCAAATAGCATATTCCTTATTAAACATACAATTAAACTCGGCGTTTTAAATTTGGCGTATTTGACATACAGGTGCAAATAGCATATTCCTTATTAAACATACAATTAAACATTAGACATACGTAATGGTAGCAGCTACAGTATGGTACAGTACGGCTACTACACTATTTGTGTATGTTAAGGAGTCTCGTGTCCTGCGGGAAGAAACTGTTCCTCAAGCGATTTGTGCGTGCTTTTGGAACCCTGTATCTTCTCCCTGAGGGTAACAGGGAGAACAGGCTGTTGTGGGGATGGTTTGTGTCTTTGATGATCTTCAGGGACCTCCTGAGGCACCGCTGTTTATACAGTTCATGCAGTTCTGGCAACTCACATCCTGTTACGTGCTGGGCCGCGCGTCTCACTCTCCGTAGCGCCCTGCGGTCCATGGTGGTACAGTTCCCGTACCAGGTGGTGAAGCAGCCAGTCAGCAGGCTTTCAATGGTGCCTCTGTAGAAGTCCGTAAGGATTTCTGGCCTTAGCCCAAATTTCTTCAGGCGCCTGACTCCGTGTATTCGCTGTTGGGCCTTTTTGACAACAGTGGCGGTGTGGCCGGCCCAAGTCAGGTCCTGGTGGATGTTGACTCCCAGGTACTTGAAGCTGTCCACCCTTTCCACCACTGTGCCGTTTATGGTGATTGGGGGGGGTGTGCCCCCCCCCCCCCCCTCCTGTAGTCTACAATGATCTCCTTGGTCTTGGAGACGTTCAGAGAGAGGTGGTTGTCCTGGCACCATTGTTCCAGGGCCCCCACCTCCTCTCTGTAGGCCGTCTCGTCGCCCCCCGAGATCAGCCCCACGACCGCTGTGTCGTCTGCAAACTTCACGATGGTGTTCGAAGTTTGAGTCGCCACGCAGTCGTGGGTGTAGAGGTCGTACCAGAAGGGGCTGGAGACGCACCCCTGGGGCGCTCCTATGCTGATGGTCAGTGGTGAGGAGGTGAGGTTGCCCACCCTCACCACCTGGCGGCGGTCTGTCAGGAAATCCAGGATCCAGTCGCACATTGTTGTGTTTAGTCCCAGATCCTTGAGCTTGTGTACCAGCCTGGAGGGTACTATGGTGTTGAATGCTGAGCTGTAGTCCACGAACAGCATTCTTACATAGGTGTCCTTCCCCTCCAGGTGGGACAGGGCGGTGTGGACCATGCTACTGCATCCGCTGTGCTCCTGTTGGGGCGGTATGCAAATTGTAGCGGGTCGTGGTCCGGAGTGTGGGGCGGATCTTTGATATGACCAGCTTTTCAAAGCACTTGCTGGCTATTGGCGTGAGGGCTATTGGGCGCCAGTCATTGAGGCTGGTCACTTTTTGCTGCTTGGGAATGGGGATGATTGTCGCTGCTTTGAAGCAGGAGGGAACTCGTCGGAGGGAGAGAGACTGGTTGAAAATGTCTGTGAATACGCCTGCCAGCTGGTGGGCGCAGGCCTTGAGGACCCGCCCGGGGATGCCGTCCGGGCCGGCCGCCTTGCGTGGGTTGATACGCAGGAACGACCGGCACACTTCATCCTCAGTGATGGTGAGAGGGCGGTCTGGATCTGTGGGGGGTGGGAGGTGGGGGGGGGGTTGGTGGTTAGGTGGGAATGGGAGGGGGTGGGGGTGCTGAGGGGTGGGGGGGAGGAGGGGGGGAGGGGAGGTGGTCGGGGGGGGGGGGGGAGAGGAGGAGGGGTGGTGGGGGGGCGGAGAGGGGGAGGGGTGATGGTGGGGGAGAGGTGGCAGGGGGGGGAGGAGAGGAGGGGTGATGGGGGAGAGAGGTGGCAGGGGGGGGAGGAGAGGAGGGGGGTGGTGGGGGGAGGGGAGGAGGAGGGGTGGTGGGGGGGAGGAGAGAGGGGGGGGTGATGGGGGGGAGGAGAGGGGGAGAGGGGTGGGAGAGGGGGGGGGAGGAGGGGAGGCGCTCTGGCAGAGGGGTCGAACCTAGCGTAGAATGCGTTGAGTTTGTCCGGTAGGGTGGGTGACGTGCTGGGGTTCTGTCGTTTCACCTCTTTGAAGTCTGTGGCAGCATGGAGTCCTCTCCACAGGTGTCTGGGGTTGTTAGTGTCCAATTTTGACTCCAGCTGCCTTCCATAATCTCTCCGTGCTTTTTTTATAGCGGTCCGGAGGGCATATTGTGCCTGCTTGTATTGTTCTGGTGTGCCAGAACTGAAGGCGGTGGTCCTGGCGTGAAGGGCAGCCCTGACGTCGCTGTTGACCCAGGGCTTTTGATTTGGCATTATTTTGACTCTCTTTGTGGGGACTATGTCGTCGGTACACTTCTTTATGAAGCATGACACCGTCTCTGCATACTCGCCCAGGTCTCCTGCAGCTTTGAACTCCTCCCATACTACTTGGTCAAAGCAGTCCCTCAGGATGTCGTCTGATTGGTCTGACCAGCAGTGGGCGGTTCGGAATGCTAGGGGCTGTTTTTTCAGTTTATGTTGGTACCTGGGTACGAGTAGAATGGAGGCGTGGTCCGATTTGCCGAAGGGGGGGCGGGGTACGGCCTTGTAGCCATGGCGGATATTTGAGTAACATTGGTCCAGTGTGTTTCTACCTCGGTTGGGGAAGTGAATGTGCTGGTGAAGCGTGGGCATTCTTCCTCTCAGGTTTGCCCTGTTAAAATCTCCAGTCACCACCAGGGCCATTTCTGGTTGTTTTGTCTCCTGTGCGCTGATTGCACGTTGCAACTCTTTCCGTGCGACCGTGACGTTCGCTTGTGGAGGAACGTATACACCCATGATGGTGACTGACGTGAAATTCCCTGGGACTCCAGAACGACACGCATTGTAACATTACATACTCAATGTCTGCTGAGCAGTATTTCCCAATGTCAGTGATGTTTACACACCAGTTTTCATTAATCATTAGGCAAACGCCTCCGCCTTTCTTCTTCCCGGATCGTTCATCTCTGTCTCCTCTGAATACACTGAATCCTGGTAAAGTGATAGAATGGTCCGTTGTATCAGGAGTGAGCCAGGTTTCAGTTAGACACAGAACGTTACATCGCGCTATGTCTTTTTGGAATTGTGCTCGCGCTCTTAGTTCACATAGCTTATTCTCCAAAGATTGGACATTTGCCAGGAGAACGCTGGGTAACGGTGGCTTGTTGGCGTGCCTTCTTAGGCGGGTGAGTATTCCCCCTCTCCTACCTCTTTTCCGTTGGTATTTTATAAGTTCAGGAAATTCTGTGAGGTCGGGAGCTTGCCAGTTACTGTTGGGATAGATCCGTGCGTTCCTGAATTGGATCAGCGCGTTCCTGTTGTATTTTTGCCCGACGCTGGTGTTTGCGTCTTTGTTCTCCTCCATTGTGGGGAGCGGGTGGCTGCAGCGAACAAAGGTCCCGCCGTCTGTGTAGTTTCTTGCAAAGAAAAGTGTGAAGACGCTACTATATACACTATTTAAAAACACTGTTATATACAATAGGTATTTACAAAGCGAATCGAAGCAACAAAATTAAAACAAAACGCGTTTACACTAAAATAAAAAGCCTATTTGTCTAAGAAGTTACGGAGCTCTCAGCGGGTCGCCCTATCCCGGCGCCTCTCTCTCTCTCTCTTGCATTGCACGTGTGCAATGCAAATGGCATCATTATGGAACTATGGCTAAGTTCGGCTCTTAGCCGTGTCCCATAATGATTCCATTACACATATTACATTGCACACGTGACATGTTATTTTACTAAAAATAATACATTTTACCATCATTTCAAGTAGAATGATACCACCCAAGCAAGAATATTTCAAGTGTTTCAAGTGCTTTACTGAAATATTTGGACCATATAATGATACAATTATCTCAACCTTAAAAGGTTACATATAGGTGCCAAAAAGCCATAAATTCACATCAAAGAACAAAGAAAAACAATTATAATTCAAGTAAGTGTGCAGCTGCAGCATTTATTTAAAAAAAAAAAAATCTTTATCCTGCATCCCTAAACACAAACAGGGAAAAAAGGTGGAAAATCAGATGACGGCTTATATGTGTTATGTTGATTGTTAAAATGTGTATGGGTATACAAGGGTGACGATCCCATGCACCGGCCGTATGCCAGGTTTCGACCTGGCCTTGTTTTTTCTTTTCTCTTTTGTTTGTTTGATAGATTTATTGTGTTTGGATTTATATTTTGAGATGACCGTGTCTTCTGTCCATTTTTTATTATTTTTTCTTTTCTTTTCGTTCTGCCATAGCTGTCATGGTGTTGTTATACCTAATTTGATCACACCTGTATGCACTTTGAATATACCTGTATGCACAAAATTCAAAAGTGAAAATTCAAAAGTGAAAATTAAGCAAAAAACAACAACAACAACAACAACAACCATATGGGAAAATGAGACTAGTTTGAAGATTTCAATAGAGCCAGCTTCCCTAACTGACAGAGGAAGCTTCCATTTTAGTTTCTTCCACCAATAAATTCTGTAGAGGCCAGCAATTGCTGGTTAAATGAAAACATCTATAGCCTGTTTGCTGGCTATTTATAGTTAATCATATGTGACCAGTACCCTGTACTACAAAGCTGTCTTAACAGACCCGCGATCTGTCACTTTGATCTGGTTTGACTGAACAGGATCAAAGCTATCTAGTTTAACGATAATACGACACTGGTTTTCTACTCGATAACTGAAGCTGGGTTTATCTGGGATCTGCCTGTGCACGCGCACGTTTTTCGCTCGTGCACAGGCACGCGTCCACGCGAAAGAGGTGCGCTAGCCAATCACATTATGAACAGCTGAGTTGATCCACGCCCACACCCATTTCCACACCCATTTCCTCATTCAATGAAAGCGCAGTGGGATCAGAGATTTTTGCGGATATTTAATGTAGCCTATGGCAGAATGAAAATCCGCGTTGGATATAGTCTGCGGAAGGACTGTGTAAAGCTGCCGCTTGTATTCACATCAGTCATTTGATTTACTTTGATCAGCGATTTCTGTCTCCTACAGCAGCTTTGTGCGAGTGTAAATGTACATTAAATGTGTAATCTCAGTCTATAAATTTCCACAATCTGTAAGCCTATTTAGACCATAGATTTAGAAAGCATGCTCAATGAATAATGATCTCTATCACTCATTATGTGTGTGTGGTTGCACTGATCGAATAATTCATATATAGGCTATAATAATGATATCCTAATATAAAAGAGAAAACTGCTGTAACCCTTTATTTTACAGGTACCCTAGTTACATATGAACTATTTGTAATTACACATGAACACCAAATGTAATTACACAGTAATTACCAATAGTTATAAATGAAGTTCATATGTAGTTACATTGTAACAGACCTGTAAAATGGAGCGAGTCTGTTCAACTGTAGTTCATATGTAGTTACATGGTACCGGACCTGTAAAGTGGAGTGAGTCTATTCAACTGTAGTTCATATGTAGTTACATGGTACCGGACCTGTAAAGGGGAGTGAGTCTATTCAACTGTAGTTCATATGTAGTTACATGGTAATGGACCTGTAAAGTGGAGTGAGTCTATTTAACTGTAGTTCATATGTAGTTACATGGTACTGGACCTGTAAAGTGGAGTGAGTCTAGTCAACTGTAGTTCATATGTAGTTACATGGTACCGGACCTGTAAAGTGGAGTGAGTCTATTCAACTGTAGTTCATATGTAGTTACATGGCAACCTGTAAAGTGGAGTGAGTCTATTTAACTGTAGTTCATATGTAGTTACATGGTACCGGACCTGTAAAGAAGCTCCGGGCTGGGACAGAGATTGCTAAAACCCAGTGGTGGATTCGAACCACTGAACTTCAGATTGCAAAGCAAGCGGCTTTAACCACTCAGCCACGAGGGCTTTCCAACTTTCTTAGTGGAGTTTGGGAGGATAACTGTATGTCAGTCAGATGTAGTTGCCACTTCATAGCTTTGTTATTATAAACAGAGGCTTGGGAATTTTTTTTTATACTTTGTTAGTTGTAGCTTGAAAGACAGGCAATATTGATTAATATGAATGCATTTCTGCAGTGTGACTGTGCCAGACAGGTGTCTTACGAAAAGTGTCAGACGAGAGAGGTAACACACACACACACACACACACACACACACACACACACACACACACACACACACACACACACACACACACACACACACACACACAAACACACACACTCACAAACTATAACCATAACTTTCAAAGTCTGAAGGGAAAGAAAGGATGGCAGTGCCCTCATTTCGTTTCCTGTTATTACTGCAGTAGCGGTGGTTGTGGTCTCGGTGCTACAGATATCTGTGTATCAGTGCACGGCATTTCTGCAGTGTGACTGTGCCAGACCCCCCCCCCCCACACACACACACACACACACACACGAGCTGTAAATGGCTCATGTGACTATTTCCACCTCAATTCAGAAAATGATTAGAATGTATTTAAAAAAATAAATATATATATATATATATAAATAAATGTTTCTAGAGCACAGTGCATACAATTTATTTAGCAAATTGGGGGGAGTTCCCCCTTATGCTTCACATCGGGGGGATTTATAGACTTGGGGGGAGGGGGTAGACTTTGGGGAGAGATGATCCAGGGGTCTGGTGACCACAGGGGCATCGACTGGATCCCCAACTAATTGAGAAATTGGGAAATTGATGGGGAAAATGACTCATTTACAATAAGCTAACAATTAGAATGTAGAAGAATGGCTATTTTGATTATAGATTCACTGTTACCTCTATACCTACAATACTTTTATTTTAATTTTTGTATGGGAATTCTGGACAAAATCATATCTACTACTAAAAATAAATATTTTCAATATTATAACAATCAATATTTTCCCCAAGTCTCTGTTTATAATAACAAAGCTAAGAAGTGACAACTACATGTGAGGTCTCCAGACCATAGTTCAAGAAGAAGGCCACTCACGCATAATCCGATCATCCCCTGACGTCAGTCAAGTTCTAGCATAACGTGGTCAGTCAAAAATCCTAGTATGACGTCTGCTACGACGTCAAACATGACGTCAGTTAATCCTCATATATATAGCAAGGGTTCTACGTCACCTCTCTCTCTCTGGCCGATCATAGCAGCAGCAGCTCACGGCAGTCCATCTCCCTTGAAGCCGGCCTCCGAAGCGTTGTTTTGCACCAGATCCGCAGACCGAATCAGCACCCACGGGCCTTCTCCACCCGTGGATATTCCCATTCCTGGCATGTCGAGTTCCGAGCCGGAGCAGCCCACGGACCGTGACGGCAGCTTAGACATCGGTCCCCTGTCCCGGACCGGCCACGGAGCGTACTTGCCTTCCGAGGTGTCTGACGAGGACGTTGGCGAAGCGACCGGACCACGGGCTGCCAGCACGGCCCCGACGAGAAGGCCCAGCGCGCGTTCCCGTGGCACGGGGCGCGCCACTGCGACGGCCGTGTATAACAGAGGACGAAGCGCCGCGCCGTGGACGCCCAAAAACGCGTGCGAGCGTGCCGGAGGGAGAGGCCGCTCGGCGCGGACGTGCGAGAGGCCGCGGGCGAAGACCAGTGGAGGCGGCTGCCCCGAGAGCCGGGAGCCGCCGCGAGACGCCACGTACTTCCTGGTCGGGAACCGGCTTGGAGAAGCGCTGAAGCTGGAGTTGCCGTAGCATCTCGGGCACTCCGGGCAGACCGAGAGGTCCATGGGGCGAACGGTTCATTCTGGCGGCGACAGCTGAAGCGTAGTGCAGTTTGCTTTCCCTTCCAAATCCAGCGACGTAAGGTGGTCCATTCACGAGGGGAATAAGCACTCCCAGGAATACATGGACGATAGAGGTTTGACGTTACATGCAGTTGAGCAGAGGGTCACACTCGGCAGTAAAACCCGCATCCATGTAACGTTGATCCATCGGGTGTCCTGTTCTTTCTGTCACGAAGACTATAATCCACCAGATCACATGACGTTTTGTCATCAAGTCTTTAATCCACTGTCACACTTCAGGACATCCTCTTAATCCAAAACAGAGCGTGAAAAGTAGCTGTCTCTCTCCTTGTTGTTGTGTTTGTGAAACGGAGGTTTACGGTAACCAGAGACCTTTTATTGTAAAGATGCGACAGCACACAGCCAATCCGCCATTTTGGAGACTAAGCTCCTGCCCCAGCAAGGAGCCGTATTCCAGGCCAAAATGGCCGCAGCGCTGTTTTCAAAAAGGCACTATATACTCTTGCCTTCTCATTCTCAATTATCTTTGCTGTTACACGCAGCTGAGTTTGTTTATCTTCTACCTCTGGGCCCCCAGTGACCCCACGTGACTGATGGTGACTGATAAATTAAATTAGGAAGCTTCCGTGATGATGACAATGATAATTTCTTAACTTTAGCCGATCTGAGGGGGTTCATTTGAACAACAATCTTAAAAAAAAAAAAAAAAAAAAATGGGGGCTGGGACCTGGGCCGGTGTAAACTACCACGACGGCAAGAACCACGCGGGCAGAACCTACCCCGCCTTCCTGGAGCCCGACGACACCTTCATAATACCAGACTCAGCGTAAGTCGCCAAAAGTCGAGAGTGCCTGCCGCAAAGAGCTGTAAGTCGCCAAAAGGTCGAGAGTGCCTGCCGCAAAGAGCTGTAAGTCGCCAAAAGTCGAGAGTGCCTGCCGCAAAGAGCTGTAAGTCGCCAAAAGTCGAGAGTGCCTGCCGCAAATAGCTGTAAGTCGCCAAAAGTCGAGAGTGCCTGCCGCAAAGAGCTATAAGCCGCCAAAAGGTCGAAGGTCGAAGGAAATACGAATCCGGTACATAAACGGACTCGATCCGGATCCCCTCCCTCTGATGGACCCGTGCAGGCGCTCTGTGCGGGCGGCTCTAGGAAGGGACCGCCTGAGCGGAATCCACGGACTGCCCCTGCCCGCCTCTCTCAAGAGCTACCTGCTCTACCAAGGACGGGGTTGACGACCACAGCACACCGAGCATACCCCGGAGGACCAGTCACCCGTGGACGCGAAAGGACCCATGAGGAAAGTATCAGTACTTCAGCATCTAAACGGGCAATCTACCAGTCCAGTAAAATCAATTAAAAAAAAAAAAAAACTTTATTAGTCCCGCAAAGGGCAATTTAAGGCACGAATACTGCAAACAAGCTGTACTACACATCCAAAAACAATACAAAAAAAAAAAAAAAAAAAAACAAGACAATAAATACAATAAATGACACTGATAAAGCAAGATCCCTGATTACAGTGTATCCAACACCACAAAGGAATATAGGTGTCAGATCAATACAAATTAATTTCAGTCAATACAATCCAAGTGCATATTAGACTTGTTCAAGGGTTCAAATCAAAAGGTCAAGGTACAGACCTAGTCTAGATAAACTGACCACTTCTCGTACTGTGGCTGTTCACCAGTCGAATGGCCTCTGGAACCAAACCAAACTTCCTTCTGCTTGTTTCGCAGGCAGGCTGTCTAAAGCGCTTTCCTGATGGCATTAAGTCAAAACAGACATGAAGGACATGCGTGGAGTCATTGATTACCTTGTGCGCTTTCTCGAGCACTCGTGCACTACTAAACTGTACTAGGGATCCTTGTGTTTTGCCTATAATGCCTATAATCAGACGTATTCTCATCTCTTTAATACTCCGTCTGCCCGCAACGGCCCGCCCCACCAAACAGAAATACTGTCTTACATTGCTCTGAAAACACCACATGTACCGTAGGTGTCCCTCGTGCTTTGACTAAATAAAGCGAAGCTGACTGACAAGTTATTTGGCCTGTGATCTGACTATTCTACCCAGCGGGCATCTCAGCCTGCCTATTTCCGACGCCTAAGCGGAAATCGCTTCCTGGCAAATGGCCAGCGGGAGTCACAATAATAATAATAATAATTATAATAATAATAATTACAACAATAATAATAATAACCACGCAAGGGGCCATTCTAACACCCCTGGCCCACGGAGCTTGTCTGAGCATCAGCTAGAATGAGTGTTACTGCATAACTTCGGACCGAAGCCAGACGGCCCAGGGAATGCTGACGTCTTTCCGTGTTAAGCTACCCGGTCTTAATACACCACTTCCTGTTCTTAACGAATTTCAAAGTAAAATGCCTCTGGCATTTCTTCAGAAGCAGAATCAGAATGACTTAATGACCCCCGAGGGGAAATCGGGACAGGTTACAGTAGCTCGCTCACAGTACACACATAGCTTAAAATAAAATAAACAGTAGTAAATGCAACGCAAATGCAATATTAAGCAATAAGCAAAAAAAACAAAAAAAAAACACAACATAGCATAGAATAACTAGTAAATGCGCTAGAAGCAAAAATAAGTGGAATGTCTAAGTAGCAAAATACAAAATACGTCAGGTAAGTATACATTCCGTGTCAATTATCATTATTGCACCCTGGACTATATTAAGTCGGCTTGCCCTATACGCCACACGTGGCTCAGCCAGGCACAGTTAACCTACCGGCTGGCTCAGTCTCAGGGAGACTGAGCGTCTCCGAGGTGCTCTTTAAGAGAGGCATTAAATAGACTAATGGCCACAGGCAGGAATGATTTCCTGTGCCTCTCCGTACTGCATCTAGGTGGAATCAGTCTCTCACTGCGTCAGGCTCAGGCCTCGGACCGGCCCCTCGGCCCCCCTGTTCCTCATCGCACCTTGTCACCACATGACAAGATCCTGGTTCACCCTGCACCTCAAGCAGACGCTCCAGCAATGCAACCTCCCGACAAAGAACTACTCCAGCCACTCCTTCAGGATCGGAGCGGCCACCTCGGCCGCCGAGCAAGGAGTGTCCTCCGCCTCCCTCCAGCAAATGGGCCGCTGGTCGTCATCGGCATTCTCCAGCTACATCCGCCCGGAGCAGGCGGCCATACTGGCGGCCCAAAGAACCCTCCTCCCTTAAATCGGTGAGCATGGCAACAAACAATGTCCCGGACTTCCGTGCCGATGAAGAAAATGTCTCGTTGGTGGTGGCTCCCCGAAGCATGGCGCCAGCAAGGCGCAGTAAACTCCCCGGCTCATTTTTGGGGGGGGATAGAGAAAGAGAGAGCAGAAAGTCAGGGTAGTCGCGCCAAGGCAGCCTAGTAGGCCAAGCCGGGAAGCGCCAAGCTAAATTTTAATGTACCAAGATCGAAGGCCCGACCGAGTTGGGAGCGCCGGCCGCAAATAGCCGTAAGCCGCTAAAAAGGTCGAAGGCCGGAAAGTACAATCGCGAAGCGCCAAGGCGGCCAGGTAGGCCAAGCTGGGAAGCGCTATCGCGAGGTGCCCGACCGAGTTGGGAGCGCCAGCCGCAAATAGCTGTAAGTCGCTAAAAAGGTCGAAGGCAGGAAAAGCAAGATCGAAGGCCCGACCAAGTTGGGAGTGCCAGCCGCAAATAGCTGTAAGTCGCTAAAAAGGTCGAAGGCCGGAAAAGTGCAATCAACTACTGGCGCCTGCAGATCTCAATTAACCTCCGGTAATCAGATCTTCCTTTTGGGGGATCTCCTAGCCCATGCAGGCGCCCTCTTCTGCCTCAAGAGCAGCGCCACTGGCCAATGGAGTCAAGCGCCAAAGCATTTGCCATGCACGCCGATTGTTAAATAAAGTTTGTCTAATCCTACCAACTGGCCTCTCCTGATTGAAGTGAGGTCTCCAGACCATAGTTCAAGAAGAAGGCCACTCACGCATAATCCGATCATCCCCTGACGTCAGTCAAGTTCTAGCATAACGTGGTCAGTCAAAAATCCTAGTATGACGTCTGCTACGACGTCAAACATGACGTCAGTTAATCCTCATATATATAGCAAGGGTTCTACGTCACCTCTCTCTCTCTGGCCGATCATAGCAGCAGCAGCTCACGGCAGTCCATCTCCCTTGAAGCCGGCCTCCGAAGCGTTGTTTTGCCCCACCCACCTCCCCAGTCCGCCACCAACGAGTCTTGACTCCTGATCCCCCACGGGGGGGGGATCTCCTAGCCCATGCAGGCGCCCTCCTCTGCCTCAAGAGCAGCGCCACTGGCCAATGGAGTCAAGCGCCCCATGCAGGCGCCCTCCTCTGCCTCAAGAGCAGCGCCACTGGCCAATGGCCCATGCAGGCGCCCTCCTCTGCCTCAAGAGCAGCGCCACTGGCCAATGGAGTCAAGCGCCAAAGCATTTGCCATGCACGCCGATTGTTAAATAAAGTTTGTCTAATCCTACCAACTTGCCTCTCCTGATTGAACTGACTGACATACAGTTATCCTCTCAAACTCCACCATGAAATTTGGAAAGCCCTCGTGGCTGAGTGGTTAAAGCCGCTTGCTTTGCAATCAGAAGTTCAATGGTTTGAATCCACCACTGGGTTTTAGCAATCTCTGTCCCAGCCCAGAGCTTCTTTACAGGTCCGGTACCATGTAACTACATATGAACTACAGTTAAATAGACTCACTCCACTTTACAGGTCCGGTACCATGTAACTACATGAATATACTAACTCCACTTTACAGGTCCGGTACCATGTAACTACATATGACCTACAGTTGAATAGACTCACTCCACTTTACAGGTCCGGTACCATGTAACTACATATGAACTACAGTTGAACAGACTCACTCCATTTTACAGGTCTGTTACAATGTAACTACATATGAACTACAGTTGAATAGACTCACTCCACTTTACAGGTCTGTTACAATGTAACTACATATGAACTTCATTTATACCTATTGGTAATTACTGTGTAATTACATTTGGTGTTCATGTGTAATTACAAATAGTTCATATGTAACTGGGGTACCTGTAAAATAAAGGGTTACCAAAACTGCTGAACTGAATTGAGACGATGCGGGCATACTTTTCATTGATAAAAACTAGCCTATTTTTGCTCATATATTGGCATACAGCCTACAGGACACAGTTAGCTGAAACATGCAAGAGTAGCCTGCATATTTAGTATTGGGGCTATCCCATATTTATCCCATATCTATATTATATGTATAGGCTTTTCTGGCATGTAGGAGAATATCACCCTCACTCGTTTATGATATGCGCTGCGGTGATTAATAGTGATCATATTTCTCCACGCATCGTTGAGCTGTTAAGACATAAAGTGGTAAGTAGGCTTAATTTAATTATGTAGCCTACAGAGCCACGAATGTTTTTCTTGTTCTATTCTCAGTTGACTGCAATCTATTTTTCATATGGCGATCTTATATGAATGGTGAGTGACTCCAGAGAGCCGATTATATGGGTCTGTCATGGATTTTGATCTTATCCTCTGAAGCCCAGCAAGCACGGACGGACCCGGACGAATCGAGAGAGCCCAATCGGGGCCAGCTCAAGTCATATCATGACGAGTCAGATCTGGCCCAAGTATCACTATCCAACTAATTTCACTCACCACTGAAATATCCATGAGGATAACTAAATGGCTGCAATCAATCACGTATTTCTCAGCCTGGGCTATTTTTTATCCAAAATCCGAGTGATCAGCAGTTGTGGACATCTGCTGATTAACAAACTGTTTATTCGTGGAGGTGGGACTACGAGGAGATGAATTGCGGGCGAATCCTGCAATTGTCTCACTTGCATATCGTGTTGCCAGATTGTTTTGAAAGAGAGAAAATACACTGCGAGGCGTAAATATTTGAGTTGGGAGTTGCATGCTGTAGCATGTGTTTCGGGGTTCTGCTTACACAGATAGTAAACTGTTACATGTGCGATCCACAAAAGTTCGGTAAAGTTGGAAATATATTGACAGATTCGCACTTCCCGGATCAATAGCTCATAAACGAAGCGTGTACTGCACACACGACGCCTCCCCATCTTAGTAAGGTAGACAACGAGCTACAACCTCATTTTCACCTAAATGAACGATCCTCCGAGCTGGACAAATAACATTGGTCTCTATGTGCTGCGGGCGGTGAGCCAAGTGCTTAGGGACCGTCAGACTTGACGCCAACGTTTTAAATAAAAAACAAGTTTCTACCATAATCCTATCGTATACTGTACGGTAGGCTATGTATTATCCGTGTCTCATAGCCTGTTTGTGTGTGCAGGAGCATTGGCAAACAAACGTACACACAAGTGACACTTGTAAATTTTGAGGGGACCCTCAATGATTCTTCCAGATTCAGTTTTGAATTAAATTAGCTATCGTTTTTAATAAAACTGTCCCGACTGGATGTTATACTGGTATAAAAATAACAAGGGGTCCATGTTTTGATACAATAGGCTATATTACTCCAACCTACAGCCAAATATTTCAGCAAATAGTTAGCGTAGCGGTAGAATAGCCGGCCTGTAAGTTGTAGATCCCGAGTTCAAATCCCACACAGGGTGGTATTATATTTTTTGAAAATGTAGCATAAAATTGTTAATCTGGACACAATTATAGCTTTATGTATAAAGTTGCTGAATATACACTGTTTACATAGCAGAATAACTGAACATGCCCATTCATGGTAACGGTCATATTTCGACGTCAGCTTGACGTTCCCGCGTAGACGTCTAAATCATCCCCAAATCACCATGTGATCTGGCCTAGTCCTGAACGTCAAAGGAACACGTCATCACAAACTAAAAACCGCTAAGTTGCAAAAAACAATGAAATGCACCTTTAAAATGTCCAAACTAGTAAGGGGGAATTGTAAAAGCAAGGGGCACTGGCGCCGCTCACCAAACCTCTGGAAAGCGAGACTCAATCAGACACTGGAACTAAAGTGAGAGGGATTGACTGGATAAGAGTAAAATACGAGAAAGCTTTAAGAGTAAAAGTACCTACCACACCAAGCGTGTACAATAAACACACACACAATTAAAGTGCTTGGTGCATAAGGTGCTTAAACAAGGCACACTGCAAAAGGTACACTCAACACGCATGCAATATACATGTAGAAGGAAGAGGCAGGTATGGAGGGCCCGTAGCTCACACCAGTCTAATCCCCACCCACTCCAGTGGCCAGGCCTATGCGGGGCACAAAGAGGGAAATATTAGTTCTGGACAGTTAAACAATTCAATCTTTTACTAAATGAAGGTACACTTATACAGCAGTAGAAGGGCAGAACAGCAGCTTATGTTCTGTCCAAAAGAAAAGGCACAATTAGCCACAGACAAACAGAATCATTTGATATGCTTTTAGCCAATTGCTACACTTACCAATGAAGTTAGCATAGAGATACATCTCCTTATACCCAGACCCAGCACAGATACACAGTTAGCCTGCTCAGCCTACAGGACCAATGGCTTGAAGCAGCAAGAAAACAGCACATTGGTCAATGGCAAGCTGGGTTGTGTGGAGATGTGAAATGTGACCTGCACTCACCAATGCAGGTAGCATAGGCTACAGTAGGAATAACCCTGCTTGCAGCCAAACCCAGGAGTCTACACGGTAGCCGGTCTAAGGAATAAACAACTTCATAAACACAAGGAGAAATGCAATGTGTGCCAATCAAAAGCAATGATCACTACATACCTTCCTCCAATGGAGGTTTGGAGCGAAAGACATCAGAGAAGCCAGCCTTACTCCAGTGTCTGTTTGGAGGCTACTTATAGGGGCAGACCAAATTGATTAACCTAGAGCACCTGGTGTGTTTAAGTTAGTGGACGGGACCCACCGGTTTGGGTCACCCTGCCACACATAATATTTACTTTGTAATATTGTGGATGTTAATGGAGATTTTCGTATATAACTGCTTAATTCTAAAATATGGGGAATAAAGTACAGGAATGAGTCCGGAAGTAATGCTTGGGTTCATCAGGGGAAAAGTCAATGGGGTTTTAGAATTCACTTAAATGCATAAAATAAGGTCTGTGGTTACCAAAAGTTTATGGGAGCGCCAATTTGGGCTCAGCAGGAGAATCTTCACAAACGTGAATAACTTTTATGACTTTTGGAACGTGTTTTTAGACGTGATTGTTTTTAGAAAATGCGTCAAAAGGCATATATACTAAGTGTTGAAGAAGAAGAGGACATATGCATTTATTTTGGTTTTGTCCAGTTGTTGCATCCTTTTGGCAGCGCAGGTGGCAAACTTGTTGTCTGACAAGCTGTGCTTTTACCATTACCCCTCTTAATATTATTTGGGCTTATCAATATGATAAAAATATGTTATTGAATATCGTTGTGCTGCTTGGCAAAGTTTATATATTTGACACACACTCCAAAATTAAGTTTGAAGTCCTTTATATCATTTCTCAAACATTATTTACAGGAGAGGATGATTATGAAGGATAGGCCAAAAAGTGCTGGCATAAATAAATGGGAGATCCTGACAATAACAAAAACTTGGGATGCCGAGATGTGGTATTGACAACACACTTTGTGTAGTTGACATCACAACTTTATTTTCATTTTTTTTCTTTCTAGAGTCTGCTATAGAATGAAATGATTGATGATTTGAAGTGGTTGTAATATATCTTACAGTTATGTTTACATAATGTGTGTGTGTGTTTGCATAATAGGTGTACTGTATGCAGCCCTAAGCACATTTTTTTTTCATTGTGCCCAACTCTCCCAAAAAAAAAAATATATATATATATATATATATATATATACATATATATATATTTATATATAGTGTGTATGTATGTATGTATGTATGTATGTATGTATGTACATACATACATACATACAGTATATACTGTATATATATTTTTTTTTCTTTTTATATATATACAGTATATATATACAATCGCAATCAAGCTAATCGATACCATCCACTAATACTTTTGGCCTTGTCCCGCCTGAGAACAATGGATTTTTTTAAGTACTATAATTGTATTATATTTTTACTTACAAACTTACAAACTGCCAAAAATGAGCCAACGAGATACAGCAGCGATACATGTCTGTCTGTATATGGAGAGATCGCGGCATCTCTGTCTGTGGAGAGATGGCGGCGTCTCTGTCTATGTGAGACCGCTGTGTTTGAAACAGCTGGAGACCTAAGTTACTGTATGGATTTTTAAAGTCAATAACATTCCTTTACTTTATGTGAGGTCTCCAGAACAAATTTCAAGCAGAAGGCCATTCGCGCATAATCTAATCCGATCACCCCCTGACGTCAGTCAAGTTCTAGTATGACGTGGTCAGTCAAAGTCCTAGTGACGTCTGTAATGTCGTCAGATATGACGTCAGTTAATTCTCATATATATAGCAAGGGTTCTACGTCACCTCTCTCTCTCTGGCCGATCATAGCAGCAGCTAGCTTCACGGCAGTCCATCTCCCCTGAAGCCGTCCTCCGAAGCGTTGTTTTGCCCCACCCACCTCCCCAGTCCGCCACCAACGAGTCGTGACTCTTGATCCCCCACGGGGGGGGGATCTCCTAGCCTATGCAGATGCCCTCCTCTTGCCTCAAGAGCAGCGCCACTGGCTAATGGAGTCATGCGCCAAAGTATTTGCCATGCATGCCGATTGCTAAATAAAGTTTGTTAAATCCTACCGACTGGACTCTCTCGATTGAAATGTATACTGTATTCATGTAATGTCAATTAGATTGTAATCAGCATGAGAATTAAAGAAAAAGAAAAAATCTGTTATAATGATCATCTGCTTATAGTGATCAATTTGACCCGTCCCAAAGTGATCACTATAAGAGGAGTGCACTGTACTCAGATCCTGCAGGAGATCTTAGGCTATGAGATCCCCAATGAAGCCCAGATTGTGTACCTGGGTTTGATATCAGATGAGGAGGACCTCTACTAGCCTGGGTAAACCCATCCCCCACGTGACCTGCTCTCAGACCTGTTCTCAGTCACTATGCTAGTGACTGGGAACTGAGAGAGCAGGTCACGTGGGGGCTGGGTTTACCTAGGCTAGACCTCTACCTCTTCAAAATCGTGATACTTGCTGGGAAAAGCTGCCATCACAAGGAACTGGTTGAAAAGTGACCCTGCAGGAGCAGGTCAGTGGATGGACATTGTAGAAGAAATATACTCCACGGAGAAGCTGACTTATTATCTAAGAACGAAGGCAAAGACCCATGACTGCCGTTGGGCAAAATGGACTGCTTACAAGTCAAAAGACGAGTAGTATTATTTACTGGCCTGGTTAGAATTGACAGAAGTATTTTCTATTTTACTATGTATATCTGTGTGTTTGTCCTACTGTGTCTTTGCTGATTTCAAAATACAGAGTTAAAAAAATAAGAGTATAAACCCATGACCCATTTAAAGTTTGAATGGAGTGTCTAGCTGAGGTCTGAGGCCCTCTTTAAGAGGGCATGGTTTGAACAGTCCTCCTATAGACTTACTGTACAGTGTCTTGTATAGCCGCATGCCAAGCTTGCCAACTGTTATTGGAGCACAGAGCAAAAAGGGGCGGGCCTTAGGGAAGTTCTAGAAACAAGTTAAAATCACTGGACAGCTTGTGTCATGTTTTTCAGGGCAGATAATAGAAGATATTAAAGATAATTCAGAAAGGAAAATGTTGAATGTCAAGGCTGGCTCAGCGGTTTCACAGTAATGTCTTGTTTGCACTGTTCTTCCTGA
Source organism: Poromitra crassiceps (assembly GCF_964638095.1). NCBI lineage: Eukaryota > Metazoa > Chordata > Actinopteri > Beryciformes > Melamphaidae > Poromitra > Poromitra crassiceps. The sequence goes on along the minus strand of NC_139628.1, from coordinate 22,438,206 downwards.
TTATAAAGTGTTGCATAGAGACACTGCATGAAAGAGGCCACGCCCATCACGGGGGAAAGCGCTCCATTCACGTCCATATACCAATGTCATTTTCCTTGAATTAAACATAGCTAAAAGTTGTTGTGTAGTGGGGCTGTGCAGACAACAAATGTAAAAAATCGCCAATTAAAGTTTTTTTGTAGATGTAGGCTTATTCAACGAGAAATGGTCTCCGGTAATAGTACAGATAGAGAGACTGAGTGATGATAATAGTTAGGGATGCACGATATATCGGCAATCATATCGGTATCGGCCGATGTTAGTCATTTTTTAACATATCGGTCATATCGGTATCGGTCAGATGTTGCAATGTTAATATCGGTTATCATTATCAGCCAAATTCGTCACATTGATATGAAATAATGCAGTAAATCTATGATTTATGGGCTTTTCCAAAGGCTTTGCAAATAAAGAAATGCATAACTTTTGTGTTTTTCAGTATGTACAAAATGTGATGATCATAAAAATGTGGTTTTATACAGATCATATCGACATCGGTAAATATCGGTTATCGGCCATAACAGCAATGTTAACTCATTCTCTGCCAAAGACGTACTCGGACGTACTTTTAACAATGGCGTTCTGTGCCAAGGACGTACTCGGACGTACTTTCATGTTTTGCTTGTTTACATTAGATCAGACCCTTTCCCAGCCTGTGACATTGTTTTAAGTCAAACTGATGAAAGGAACCCGCTAAATCACGTTTAGTATTTATAGTATAGTCACCCATTTAGCAGTAAACAGAGTCCGAAACAGAGTCCGACGATCATGAGCGGCCATTTGTGCATTGAGCAGCATTTGCGGCCATTGAGCTGCCTGTGATTCCTGTGTGCGTGTGTGTGAGACTCGAGAGAGAGAGAGAGAGAGAGAGAGAGAGAGAGAGAGAGAGAGAGAGAGAGAGAGAGAGAGAGAGAGAGAGAGAGAGAGAGAGAGAGAGAGAGGGCGAGAGCGAGAGAGAGAGAGAGAGAGAGCGAGAGAGAGAGAGCGAGCGAGCATAAGGGTTCATTTGGTCCGTCCAGTCTTGGACTATCTGGTAAATAAGTTCCAGGAAGTCAGTAAAAACTTTTTTTTATTTTTATTTTTTTGGGAAAACAAATACTATTATGTCTGTGTCACTGAGGCAAAAAATAAAAGGCTCAAAAGAGAGTTCTGCTTGAAACGGTGTCCTTCACTAAAAACCTCTTTTTCTCATATTTCCCTTCCGAAGGATGGCATTTTTAGTGAAAACAAGCTAACTTCCACTGCTTGTAACTAAACAAGGAAACATGGTAGAGTTTCAGTTTTTTACAAGGGGTAAGAAGAGAGTCTCTGCTTTATTGTGAGATATGTTGTGTAATTTTATTCCTAGCATAGAATATTCTGTGGGTCCTGGAAGATCAGGAAATATGCTCAAAATCCTGGCACTGGGAGCACACAGACCGAAATGACCCTGGCAGAGAATGAGTTAATATCGGTTATCGGCATCGGCCAAAATTTTCATATCGGTGCATCCCTAATAATAGTGCTTCTCTGGGTTGATTGTATGTTAAGTTGAGTTGTGAGCCTTGTCTGTGAAGCCTGCATGAATTGAACCAGTGAAAAAGGGGATGATGTGATGCTACATGTACTATGAGATTTGTGTTTCCTGTGTTTTTCAGTTCTATTGTTTGTGATAATAAAATAACAAAAATAACGTTTTTTGTACTGCCGACCAAAATAAGGAAGCCATTGAGAATTGGCGAGAGGAAAAATGTGGATTTAGCTGTCAAGGAAGTAAGTTGGAGTGTTATGATCTTTGTGTGCAACACCCGACCATGCACGCGACATAGGAGAACACCAGGAGTTTTTGTTTCCCCCCGTTTTGGACGTGTTTTCTGAATGATGACACGCTCCGCAGTGTCTCTATAATTGCTGCAGCCACATATTGTTGTAAGATGTTAAAATAATAAATGTGTATCGATGCTTAGTAACAGATTCACACACAGCAGATGTTTCAAGATGTCATTGCATTTGTTTTATTTTCACAGTTCAACGCATCTTTCGTCTTCATACAAATCAGGGTGCGTTTGTTTTATTCTCTCAGGATGCCCCGGGCGCCCCGGTCCCCACAAACATACATGTTTCATATCAACACACGTCACGTTTACACATCATCGTTAGCATTAAAACATGTCTACACAGCGTGTCTTCACAACACTGCTGCTCCTTCACCAAAAACACTGACCTGACTTTTCTAAAAGCATCTGGAGGGAGAGAGGCAGCCAGAGGAGGTTTCATTATGAAGGATTTACACTTGACAGCTTCTGAGACTGGATGGTGAGAACGATCACAGTGCCAGAGCTTCAAGAAAAAAATCCAAGGTCAAAGGTCAAAGACATTTTTTCCTAATAAAAGGCTTTCAAGCATTGACCATAAGAGCAATTATTCAATTAGAGTTGCAAACTAACAATTATTTTCATTATCGATTAGTCTGTCGATTATTTCCTTGGTTAATCAATTAGCTGTTTGGTCTATAAAATGTCAGAAAATGCTGTTCAATGTTTCCCAAAGAGCCTAAGATTACATTTACTCAGTTTACTGTCATAGAGGAGTAAAGAAACCAGAAAATATTCACTTTTGGAAGCTGGAATCAGAGAATTTTGACCTTGTAAAAATAATAATACTCAAAACGATTATCAAAGTAGTTGTCGATTAATTTCCGATCGACTAATCAATTAATCATTGTAATCAATGTAGATTACCAAGTCGACCATGTCATTGATGTCAAGTCTCAAGTCTAAATATAGAACAGCAAGTCCAGTCAGAGCAAATCAAGAGTCCAGTATCAATTTAATATCTTGAAGAAAACTCAATGTTTTTTTTTTTACTTTTCAATGCAATAATGGTTTTAATAGGATACAAACTTGCTAAGAGCATCATGAGTTTGATTTTCAGTTTCAACTTCAATTAATTCAGTCATTCCATACAAATTCAGAAAACAGAATTTAAATTCAGTCGTTTGCTGGAACACATCTCATCACAGTTTGTTGACTTTTCCAGTGAACTGAACTGACAGTGAACTGAACTGACAGTGAAGTGACAGTGAACTGAACTGACAGTGAACTGAACTGACAGTGAATGCACCCCGGCTGTCTTCAGTACATCTTCCCTCAGATGCCTTTTAGGAAAGCAGCCCAGTTTAGTTCAAAAACCTACTTTGTCTATTCAGCACTTAAGATTCACTTCCTGTCTAAAATGAGGCATGCATGATGAGAAATGATCACACACACACGCGCACACGCACACACACACACACACACACACACACACACACACACACACACACACACACACACACACACACACTGCGTTTGATAAGAAAACACACAAAGGGCCTAGAAACCACAACCTGGGTCCAATTGAAATTGATCCAATTAATTTTTGTGGGATTGATTGATCTGGTCGGACGCGGGGGAACCAATAGGATCGTCCCCAAAGTGCTAAACTCCGCCCACCTGTCGCTCCCGGCCAATCAGTGCTGTGTTGAGGTCATAAGCGAATCCGGATCAGAGCGACTTTGAAGTCGTCTGCCCCGATCATTGTTTTTTTAACACTGAACACACAAAGTTACTGATGATTTATCTAAATGACTGCAAATCAAACACTGAAATGTCTAGCAGGTAGTCTGTGTCTGCTCAGCTGTGAACAGTCTAGCAGGTAGTCTGTGTCTGCTCAGCTGTGAACAGTCTAGCACAGGGGTGGTATTTTTCATGGGGGGCCACATGAGAAACCCAGATTGTTGCCAGGGGTCGAACAAATATTGTCATGCCATAACTCATGGATGGGCAACTTTGATGATAGAGAGGGCCACAAAAAAAAATTCTCGTTACCAGATTTTGCTGAGGGCCGAATGGTGCCAGCGCGAAAAATTAGGCGCATTTGAAGCCAGGTTTAGAGGAATAACTAATTTTTAATTAACAGTTGTGATGTCATTATTCAGTCTTAACCACCAATATTTGATCCTTTTCTCACTCACTCCTATGTCACCACCTGCTCTCCCTGCAGGGCTTGAAATTAACTTTTTTGACCACCTGTCAATATGGCTGCTAGATTTTAAAGTTACCAGCCAATTAGAATTTCCACTAGCCGAAATGTTTTTCTTGAAATAAACCAGAATATGAGTGGGTTAATTTAAGCATAAGTATCAGTAAGTGGCCCGGGATTCTCAAAGCCTGTGTTGAGGGTCACACAAACAAAAATGCACTCTTGAAGTTAAATAAATCCAAAACCAACGAGTTAATTATTTAAATGTTTACTTCAATGTAGAACAGTCATTTCTTACACATGCAATTACTTTTAGCATTTTAGTCATAAAGATTATTGAAAGATATTCCATATTCCAGACTGAAATGCTATAACAGAAGTGGAGTATTGGCCAGAATGACATGAACATTTGGAAACTTATTCAGCGGGTATCTTGCATGTTGCGTTCAGGTGCATTGTACATTTTTGTATTTCTTTTTATTTCTTTTTTCAATTCCATCGCGGGCCACACAGGGGGCGCCGGCATATTTTGCCCATGTGGTCTAGCAGGTAGTCTGTGTCTGCTCAGCTGTGAACAGGACTTGTGTGATGAAAACGGATTTGTTTGATTTGAAAACGTCATTCTCTCCACTTTCAAAGAAATCAGAGTCCATCGCCAAAGCTCAAATCTGAACAGTATTTTCTAGTAGGAATCTTGTGTCGAACGTCTTTCCCGTGAGAAGTGAATGCAGCATAAGGCAGTGATACACTGAAGGCAACAAATTGCGCACCGGACGTGAAGCGGGCAGGAAAAATAACTTGCAGGATGTGGACAGCTGCTTCCGATTGTTTTGACTTATAAGCCATGTTTACGTGACGTAACTCCTGACGTGTTGGCAGTTTGTCTGAAGCCTTCATCTATCGGTCTGAAGACGACGAGACTCTGGAGGCGATGCCCAATATTTCTGGGTTTCCAGTGTCGCCAGTGAACATCTACAATTATTACACAAGTCTTAATATTGTTCTCCACACTCATTCATTATGAAGGATTTACACTTGACAGCTTCTGAGACTGGATGTTGAGAACGATCACAGTCCCAGAGAGCTTCAAGAAATGATATGCAAGGGCAAAGTTCACAAGACGTACATAAGCAAAGGCTTTCATTCATTGGACATAACTATTCCCTTTTATTTCTTTGTTGCAGAGCTGCGACCAGGTCAACTTCGCTCAAGTCCCAAGTCAGTCTTAAGTCTTGAGGCTCAAATCAAGTCCCAAGTGTAAATGTAGGTTACCAAGTCAAGTCCAAGTCATCAATGTCAAGTCTAAATGTAGGTTACCAAGTCAAGTCCAAGTCATCAATGTCAAGTCTAAATGTAGGTTACCAAGTCAAGTCCAAGTCATCAATGTCAAGTCTAAATGTAGGTTACCGAGTCAAGTCCAAGTCATCAATGTCAAGTCTAAATGTAGATTACCGAGTCAAGTCCAAGTCATCAATGTCAAGTCTAAATGTAGATTACCGAGTCAAGTCCAAGTCATCAATGTCAAGTCTAAATGTAGGTTACCAAGTCAAGTCCAAGTCATCAATGTAAAGTCTAAATGTAGGTTACCAAGTCAAGTCCAAGTCATCAATGTAAAGTCTAAATGTAGGTTACCAAGTCAAGTCCAAGTCATCAATGTCAAGTCTAAATAGATTACCATATCAAGTCCAAGTTATCAATGTCGTCTAAATGTAGAACAGCAAGTCAAGTCCAAGTCATCAATGTCAAGTCTAAATAGATTACAAAGTCAAGTCCAAGTCATCAAAGTCAAGTCTAAATGTAGAACAGCAAGTCAAGACAGAGCAAATCAAGAGTCCAGTATAAAATCCAGCAAATAATAGAACAGCTAACAGTCAACAGGAAAAGACAACACTTACGATATCCCAAATCTAAGGTGATTTACATCACGATATTGATATAATATCAATATATTTCCCAGCCCTACAATTAAGTTTAAACTTTTAAAACAAGCATTTAAAACTAATACATTTTAATTATTCCTGACACTTCCCTCTTATTTTCCAGTACCAGTGGTTGGTGGCGGTCTGTGGACAGAAGTTCAGGACAAGTTAAGAGAGCAAAGATCATCTAATAAGAATTCACAAGTATCCTCTGGACTTCAGATTTGACAAATAGACTGAAGGTAAGACGTCCCTGCCTCCATTTTGTCCACTAGATAGCAGCAAAAACACCATTAGAGATGAGACTCGAATGGAGCATTTTGATCTTGGAGAGCTGAGGTCCATTAGTAAAAGGGGGAGGGGGGGGGCAGGGGATACAGTATGTGCGACTTTGTGAAATCCCAAAGGTAGTCTCAAATGAGAGGAGTGAGAAATAAATAACATGAACATCCACAACGGAAAAACAGAATCCACCAGGAAATGGAAGGTCGCTGCACTCCGCCTCCTCTGGTCGGTCGGGGCTACGTCCTGCCGGTGACGCTCCCTGCTGTCGGGTTAGAAGAAGCGTCTGGCAACTTCACATGTATCTGAGGAAGCATGGTGCTAGTCTACGGCTCTCCACAGATCAGCAGAGGGGGTGGGGAAGCGACCGGGGCAGCAGGGGGAATTGGCCAAGTGCAATTGGGGAGAAAATGGTTGGGAAATCAGAAAAAGAAAAGAAAAGCATGCAAATTATAGTAAGTTGCTGTAAAGCCAATGTCAAGCTAATGCTTATTCTAAATTACTTGCAAATATATATGTTTAACAACTTGCCTTAAGGGAAGGCATTAGGAAAGACATGCTGAACATGAATGATCTGTAGCCTATAAATCAGGGTTCTTTAAAGTCTGAGACTGTGGGCCTCCCCCCAGACAGAGCTTGGAAAAAGGTGCCGCCCTCGCTCAATTCCTGGATGCCTATGGGGTCATGATTATGTTATTTGATCCCATAGACACTCAACAATTGAGCCAAGATAGCCTGATATTGCTGTTTGACATACTTCAGACTACACCAAATACATAAATACATACCAAATGTAGGAGCCATTTTATGGTTTTCCTATGCATGTTCAACGTTGAGCACTAGGTGGCCTCCTTGGGTCATTGGTTGTTTGGAGTCACCGGTTACTTAGGGAGGTGGGTAGCAATCATGCTCCAGGTGTGTTGCTAGATGGGGAAGCTATACAGTTTTTGACCGCCACCGTATGCCACGGTTGGTGCTGTATGTGTATGGAATAATTGTTTGTTATGGTGAATGACACTGCATCATCGGTATGGATTCTTGCCTATCTTGATAGTTGAAGACCATTAAACGGTGGGCACATTCATCAAACCAAGAAACTAGAGTCGGAATCTGATTTATTTACAGACACTGCTGTTGGCCGGCGTGTCATTTAGGTCACCATATATGTAGCCCCCTCAGTGGCTTAAAGTTCTAGGCTTAGCCGCTACACCATATAGAAAGGTGTGTCTGAAGACATTTATTTGTTTATGACTCTGGGAAAGTGGGGACAACTGTCAAATTCCACAAAACTACTTTATCTCTTATAACCAGATCACACACACATTAAGCCTATTCTATGTTATCTCTTATTTTTTCACTTCCATTCACTGAGCCTCCCCTGAAAGTGCTTGGAGTCCCCCTGGGGAGGCCCGCCTCCCACTTTGAAAACCCCTGCTATAAATAAAGCTATGGATTTTTTCCCCCTTGGTTTGTCTTTCATCATAAGATAAGGAATTCAGACCAAATTTAGCTACAACGTGGCAGTTGGTTATGATGAGCCAAGGTTGTGTCCATCATGGAAAACCCTGAGAAAACCGTACCTCCTGAGAAAATGAATATTTACCCACGTGAAAAAAAGAAAAACTTTGCATTTCATTTACATTGCATTATCATATCACTACTTTACTATTGACATTACCCAGCAAACATCGTCACAAAGTGACAAATGTGATTGACGTCCATTTTTAAATATAAAAACATGTTTATGCCATAAATATACATGAAGTAAATATTTCTGTGTCATCATTTAAGTACCTGTGGTGTGCAGAGGCGGTGGGTAAATAATGACACTTGTTGCTGAAAACAGCAGAGCAGCAATATGCCGATAGTAACTTCAGCAAAGAGATAGTTCATCCAGTAAATTACAGTGTTGCTGTGTGGCAGGTCTGTGTTCACCTCTGGGTTGTGGAGAACTTTTGTTTTTAAATCTAACATACATAGTTAAATCTGGACAGAACACTGCCATATATGGTTCAAGGGAGTTTCAGAAAGTCATATTAACATATAAAAATGAAATAGCGTGTATAGGACTGTTACGGCCCTTGGCCTCATTTATTTGTTATAGTATTACACTTCTGGCCAGGGCCGTAGCCAGGGTTCCGAAATAGGGGAGGTCCAGCAAGGTTTTTTTCCCCCCTTTTTAAGCCATATTTAGAGTAATATATCATTTTAAATCAACATTAGGATTATACTGTTGTGATGTCATTATTCAGCGTTTGAAGCTCAATTTGGGACGTTTGAAGCCCAATTTGGGCCGTTTGAAGCCAGATTTGGGCCGTTTGAAGCCCTATTTGGGTCGTTTAAAGCCAGATTTGGGCCGTTTGAAGCCTGATTTGGGCCGTTTGAAGCCCAATTTGGGCCAAGTCCAATTTTACAATGAGATGCACCCACTTTAAACCTGAATAAAGTAATAAAACCACTAGTAAACCAGTAGGCGGCGCCTGGCCTGCTGTTCAGTGAGTGGCCTGGCCTGGCCTGCAATTTTTTTTTATTTTTTTTTGCAGGCTGAAATATTAGGGGAGGTCCGGACCTCCCCATCCTCATAGCTAGCTACGGCCCTGCTTCTGGCTTATGCCTATTGTAACATTCTATTGACTGTTTTACTTTGTGTGAATTGTAATGGGAGGAGGGGGTGTTACAGCCTCTGTCAAAGCCTGGCATTGGTGTGTGGCTCTATTTCTGTTTCTTTTCCTGCCTCACTCTCTCTGTCTGCTGCAATGATCCCTTCTGCTGAGGTGAGGAGCCCTCACCTGGAGCTGGTTGGCCATCAACGCCGATTGGCTGAGTCGTCACTGCTGATTGGCTGCTTCAGAGCTGCATGCCCTACATAAGCTCCAGTGTGCCAAGATGGCACTGGGGTTAATGTGTTTAACACTGGCCTGCCATGCGCCCGCTGGTTGTGTTTGAAACCCTGTTTCTTACATAGCCTTGTGTAGCTCTTTTTGATTAGCTTTTTGCTGCTTTCAGCTACTAGCTCTCTTTTTGGTTATTCTTTTTGAGTGCCCTTTGGCCACCTGACAGCCAGCACTTGTTTATTGTGTGTGTTTTGAAGCTATAGCTATTTATATTAGCTCATTGGCCTTGCTTTAGCTTTAGCTTTTGCCTATGGCCTTTTGTTAGATGTAGCCTAACTATTTTTCATGCTTACACTCACTGGCCTCCTTAGCTACTCTTGTTATTGATTTTTGTTCATTGATTCATTGTTGATTCCTGTTTACTGATTGTTAATATTAAGGAAGCCCTGTAGGGGTGTGTTGCCCTTTTCTTTACTCCCCCTTTTCTCCTGTTTTTTTGTAGGTTTAAGGAGGAGTAGTTTTTTCTTTTTGTTTATAGTCTAGTTTATTTTATTTGTAGGTTAACTGATTGGCCTTTGGCCACCCTGACACCTTTGTGCTTCCTTATTTTTTTTACAACCAACTTATGTTAAAATAAATCATTGTTTTTGTTAACTTTAATTCAGTTTCACTCCCTTTTTTCCTGGACTCCTTATGTTACAGTGTAACATTTAAGGGACGTAACAAGGACTGTTTAAATTACAACTTTGGGGCAACGTGATGCTATCTGATATCTATATCTGGGTGATGTTTTCTGGGTAACAACTTTCAGTAAGCTTCCATCTACACGGCTGCTACTGTGAGAATAGTGACTCACTGGGAACAGGCTGCGGGGATAAGCTCTGCCACAGGAAGTGTAAACAGTCACAATCAGTTCAACACAAATTGTGTTCACACTTCTTGTTAGTCTCTCAAGCCAGACTGTCTCTTCTACATAAGGTGAATACCATGGCTGTGATCAGATTAATAGACACAGGAGAAAAGGTAGTAGCACAAACAATGTTAAAGTCGTGATCAGAGGAGGTTTTAGACATTAACATGTGTCTTCACATTTCTGACCTTCTGGAGGCTACTCTCAAGGTCTCTGCTGTCATAACCCTTCGCTCTGAACCGTGTACTCCTCAAAAAAAGTTCGGAAACGTTATTTCGGTCGATTATTTCTCCCCTTTAATAATACCAATTGGTATTGTATTTTATATCGTTGGAAACACTGATTAGTCACCTTTACAACGAGGTACAACTTGTAAGGATCATGCACTCGTGGAATGAGCAACACAGTTAACCGTGTGGCTAGCGCCCCAAAAAAAGGTGCCAAAATCCCCTGCAATATTCTTCTGTTGGTGTTCACTCTTGTTTTGAGCTTCAAGTGTTGGCACCTGATTGTCACCTAATCTGCGGTGCCAAGGTGTAAAGCTGTTGTGGCTGCATATGGATCTTCCACACGCTACTGAGGTCCCTGGCGGTGTCAAATTAATAAAGTGTAAAAATGGCCAATATGTGTTGTTCTTTCCTTTTTTACTGTGGGAGAGTGCAGTCATCCAATCCACCAAGCAACTCAAAACAAGAGTGAATAGCAAGGCTAGTAGATCTATCTAAGAACTACACACATCACATTAATATCCTCTTCACTATGCTGTGGCTTTACAATGATGAAAACATATGAGTGAGTTGAGTTGAGAGGTCAAGTACAGATTTATTTTATTCAGAAACACAATGAAACGAGAAAAATGCAATGAATAATGTTGAATACAATGAAATGTAGATATCTATGACACATATTCGATTAGATTTTGTTTAAATCGTTTAAATGTAGAAATTTCTTTTTTTCATCTCCCCACAGGGGGGTGCACGTGCATCTAGTGCACCAACGTAAAATCGCCAGTGACCCTATATATCTCATCTCCAGTGTTAAGCTATGCAGAAAAAGTAGTTCAAAATACTTTGTAAAATAAAGCATTAAATTGACAATGTGTGATATATGAAATAAAATATAATAGCCTACAAAAAGTGCAATGCCAGCAAAAATATGCCTCTTAATTGAGTTTTTTGACACCCAATACATTCAATGTTATATTTTTGTTATTGTTAACAAATCTGGGTTCTTCTGGGTTTTGTTTTTATCAGATAATAAACAGTAAAAACTTGACTAGGATTGGTTAAGGTTAGGGTAGGAATCTCAGGGCAAGTCAATCAGAGGCAGCATAGGCTGTGTGTCTTGCGCTTGGATTGGTTAAGGTTAGGGTAAGAATCTCAGGGCAAGCCAATCAGAGGCAGCATAGGCTGTGTGTCTTGTCAAGAAGTACAGTTAGTGGGATCCTGCATGACTTCACGGTCTATGGTGCCTTCAAAGTGATCAGGACAAAAGAAAAAGGGGCAGTCCTGTCAAAGGGGGTTCTGGTTCAACAGTAATGCAACAATAAAATAAATATGTATTCCGGCGCTACATCAAGGCAAGGGGGGGCTATAGCCCCCTCACAAATCTGCCAAGCCCAAGTTAATAAGATGTATTTCTCATGTGTTCTCACCTACTGTAGTTATAAAGATCCTAGTGATGTTTTTTTCATCAGGACACATACATTATAGTCACATACCAATTATATTTCAGTTCTCTAAAAGCTGCATCAGATACATTAAGAATCTGATGTTATCTCTTGAAATATTTCAATCTCCATAATCAAGCCAAGTGGAATGGACTATTATCTTCACTTCACATCTTTGTGTGTATGGACACAAACGCGCACACCTTTACAGATACACAGAGCACATGGTCGAGCAATGTATACTGTAGGTTCAATGCCTTGCTCAAGGGCACTTTGTCTGGGGGATGCATTGACTGTTGCAGGGAAGTTACAGGACAATCATTTCTGTAACCACCAGATCAACATACATTACCCTACCCTGTCTTTGTTTTGTGTTCTTTCAACTCAATCCAAGAGTCTCACTAAGAAGTGGGTCTTCCTCACAGAGAAATGTGATCATCTCTGTACTCGCAGTGTCCCCTTTATTCCTTACTGTGTCGATGACAAATCCCGCCTTGGCCCTTCTATGTTGCATCTCCCTCGCTGACTCCGACTCAGCCTCAGTTATCACCCTCTTTCCCAAAAGCTTGTCCAGCAGACTTTGGAGCGTAGGTCCTGATACTCTCTTGATGAAGTTGCTCTGTATGTTCAACAGCCTCTCATCTGAAGAGAGACTTGACTTTCTTACAGCAGCTGATAGAAGAGGAACTTCCCTTTCCCAGACACACTCGGAATCGTTACTGTTTTTTAGAAGCAGCTTAATACATGTATTTTTCAGTATTTCTTTAAAAAACACCTGGAACTTGGGGATTTGGTTGTCATAATTGTCACTGTCAAAGTCTGCCTCGAGTGGCTGTATTAGAATTGAGTCATCTTCAGGAGAGGTGGACAGTGTGTACTCCTGGCCTAGAAGTAGTTTACACTCTGAGGATGTCTCTATGTACCTCTCACCTCCAACTATATTCTTCCTTTTGTTCAGCAAATCTCTGAGCACAATGTTTCTAGGAAGCAACAACACTTTAAGCACAGATCTGAGATCAGGTTCAACTGGGGGGTTGTAGAACAGCAACACCAATGCCTGGCTTAGGGCAGGGGGCGAGGTTTCATCCTTGACAATACCACCACCAGAAATTCCAGTGATATTGTTTATAATAACATGAGTTTCTGTTATCTTATTGGGAAGGATGAAGGCAATTCCCTTGTCTGTCAGATGGGCAACTGACAAGAATTCACGTGCACCTGCAGAGTGGATCTCACAGTGTGGCAGATGAAGTTGAGAGACCAACTGCTGGTGGCATTTTATATCAAACAGCGGTCCTGCAGGCGTCTTACTATGGTGGGCTAGTAGCCCCCGGTTCCAAGGGATAACCGTGTACACCACATCTCCTTCTCTCTCCATGTTAAACACTAGGCCTGTCACACTGCACTTATACAGGCCTGGGTTGCTGCATTGAAACGTGTAGGTTTCCTCATTTTCATCAACAGTAATAGGCTCAAACCTCTCATAGCTGTCTTGTAAAATGATATCAGCTTTGGCCTGTGGTAACATTTCCTCTGGAGCATCAGAGTTGCTTGCTGGCTCCATTTCTGACATACGTTTCTTGCATGCATCTTCTGCTGGGCTTTCTTCAGTGCTGCTAGGGGAGCTCTGGAGGTGAGAATGGCCTGGCGGGGTGTCTGTGGTTGAGGGGTTGTTGGCTGAGTCCTGTGGCAACATTTTCTCTGGGGCATCATGTCTTTCTCCTGACTCACTTACTGAGTCAAAACGCACATACCTGCATGGATATTTCACTGTGTCTCCTTCAGTGCTGATGGGAGAGCCCTGCAGATCCACTGGGCTGATTGGTGGACATGGAGGGCTAGCAACAACTGGGTTCCAACTTTCAAATGCATCTTCTGCTGGGCTTTCTCTTTTTTCAGTGCTGATGGGGGAGTCCTGGAGGTGGTGAGAATGGGCTGGCGCGGTGTCTGTGGTTGACAGGTGGCGAGCTCTGACCTGTCTCTGCTGTTCGTAACCATGTTCCATCTCCTGCAGAGAAGAGATATGTTGAATTGTTCTGGAAGGGGGAGAATTGTCCTGGTAGACGATGATATTGCTGAAATCATGATCAATTAGCCTCCCAGAATGAGGGTCAATGTGCTGATACATGCCTGAGGGCCCAACTTTTTCAGGAAGTGGCACCTCCTTGTTTAACCTCTGGTCTTTCTTTAGATTGTCTTTCACATCCTCCCCATTGTTATCACTCTTTAACTGCTTATCTTTCTCATCTAGATCCATCTCCATTTTTGTCTCCTGCTCCGTCACCTTTGTAGTTTCAGTACCACTATGTGCTTCTTCCTCATATTTTTCCTGTGCAGCGATTTCACTTTCAGTAGTTTTGACTCGCTCTTCTTCATCCTCACTCAGGCTCTCTTCACCTGGTTCCTCTTCATTTGGGTCTGACTGGGCCTTGTGTTTCTCATCAGTAGGTTGTAGCTCATGCTGGCTCGCACCTTCAACTGGTTCTGCTTCTGCGGTGTAGAAGTCAGTCTGTGAATGGCCCCCAGACTCATCTGAGTCACTCTTGGTTTCGCTCTTTTGTTCAGGATTTGTCATGTTTGGGTCACGGCTATCCAAAGAGGGTTCTTCTGAGTTTGAAACTGCCTGCATTGGAAAGGTGGTGTTGGTGTTGTCTGGTATCATCTGTGTGGGGCTCTGATGCTGCTGGGTGGAGTGTAGAGGCAGATTTGACAACTCACTTACTCCCTCCAAGTCACTTTCTGTGTCTGACTGATGTTCAGAAAATCGTCTGTCCATTTCTCGCTGGTTAGATTCTGTAGCATCTGGCTGAGCGTTTGCTTCCTCCTGTGATGACTTTGAATCTGGTTCAGGTGGTGTCACTTTCAAAGCAGGTTGTTCAGGAGTGGAGGACAACTGCCGATCTGACTCTTTCTCCTCACTAGATCCCTCTGATTCACCAACTGAGACTGTTTCATTTATCTTCTCAAAGCTTGGTGAATCAGTTTGTGGGAGCTCTTCCTCTGTAGGTGTTACTGCGGCCTGGTCTGAGTTTGCATCTGCTTCTTCTTGTTCGCTGGTGTTGTCCTCAGCCGTATTCTGACCATGTTGGGCCAGAGGGCCCAAAGACTGAGGCCTGGGAAGGGTGTCAAGAAGAGACTCTTCCCCATCTGACCTGTCCTCCAAACCTGAAATATAGAATGATAATTATATGTAAATGATAAAAGACTCAACTACCAGTCTGCTTAAGAGTGCTGAAAGAGGATAAATCATTCAGTCAGGCTTAGTTTGAAATCATTCTGAATCTGAATGGAACAGTCCAGTAAAGATCAACGTGAATATAGCCTCCTGCTTTCAACACACGGTTTCTAAACTATCCAGAATTAAGAAATGTTGTGGTTGTGGGTCCTCTTTAACCTTTATTAGCAATACAATACTTAAATATGAAGATGTATTTATTATTCAGTCTTAATATCAATGTGTTTCATTGGTGTTAAGTTATCTACAGTGAGAGACAAACAAACCTGACCTGTCTGTGTGTCTGCTGGTTTTTTCTTTGCTGGGTGAATGTTTTGTAGAACTGAAGCCTGTGCTTGCCTCGATTCAATGACCACCATCCTTTCACCTATCACAATATATGTAAAGAATGAACAGTCATGACCAGTAAAATGAAACTGCTGCACCCTTTATATTTTTACATCAGTTATAATAATATCAGTATGCATAACTTGGTCATATTTGGACTTCATCAACCAGTGAATCTATATTTTCTGTTTGTTTAGTGCAATGTGTTGTTTTCTCGACGATACCCCCATGATGGAGACTTGGTTATCTAGAAGAGTTATATTACTCATGTTCGCAAATATTTATGGAAAGATTATTGGAATACCCTGGGTGAGTTTGTTTCTGGGTGATTTTTTCCCATAAATGACAAATCTACAAATGTACAATATACAGAAAATGCATTAGTAAAATATTGCATAACCTGATAATATTTGGACTTCGTCATCATCCAGTGAATCTATATTTTCTGTAGAATGAAAAAAGTGAAATGAAAATCAGGTTTATAATCTCACATGTTCTCAGCTTGCTTATCAATCTGCACAGCAGGGTAGGAAATTAATTCCTCTTTTAACAAAGGCTTTGTTTGCCCTTGTGATATTATGTTTCAGCGGCATACATGTGAAATGTTAAAACTAGCTTTGAGAACACATGGACATTATCTAATGTACTGTATGGGCTAGTTCTGCATGTTGCTGGAAAATTCATATGTGAACATTTATATTTCTCCCTCAGTACACCAATGAGAGATTTTGTGATCAACTTCCCTATGAAGGTGCTATTTGGAAAAACAACTTGACTGTACCTCTATCGCGTTTAAACCAAAAGAGCATAAGCCCGAGGATGAGGAAGAGGCTGCTGATGGTGATAGCAAGAATATCTCCCCATCTGTATCTGCGATTTGCAGCTGTATCTGCACAGAAACACAACAAATATAAAGTCACACCAGAGCAGTTTTGGTAGGAGTAGACCTGCATTAGACCGCCCCACTTTCCCTAAAGCACAATTCATTATAGCATAATGATGTTAGACATTTTAGTCTAGATTGTTGAACATGAACACTCTTTCTGCAGTCTGTACATCTCAAAGCTACAACCAAGAGTTATCTAAGCTCTATGCACAATATCATTGAAGCAGACATAAGCACTTTTCTCCGTTTCATTTTGTGTTTCATTAATGTTTCCACTGGAAAGGAAATCTCTGCTGGGTTTAAAAGATGCAAGATACAGTCTATGATAGTTCGTTTAGTGCAATGTGTTCTCGATGATACCCCCATGATGGAGACTTGGTTCTCTACAAGAGTTATTCATGTTCGCAAATATTTATGGAAAGATTATCGGAGTGTGTGAGTTTGTTTCTGGGTGATTTCTTTTTTCTTAAATGACAAATCTACAAATGTACAATATAGCAAATGCGTTAGTAAAATCTTACCGTAGCAAGCGTTTGCAGTAAATGTGGCGTAGTGGAACCAGAGTTCCGTCGGATAATCTTCACACATGAGGACCACTTCCATGAGTTTTGTAGCGTAAATGCGAGCCCTAGAAGTAAAAAGCTCGAGCTAAGCTAATCCAGAACTACACACTGTCGCATAGGCTTCTGTTGTGTATTTGCATTAAGTAAGCACAAGACGGAGAGTAGCTTTTCAGAGGTCTCTTTACTGTGTGTTCTCCATATTACAGTACAACACTTCCTGCTTCTTCTTCTACTCGTCTCTTTCTTAACAGTTCTACAGTGCCACCTATTGGCCTGGAATGTATTAGCTTTCAGAACATAACAGCTTCCACGTCACGTCAGCACTCAACCTGGACTTTTGTTGATGTGTGCACTGATTACCCCGGGCTGAACGGGGCTGAACCAGGTGAGGGAAAGATAATTTCCGTGTTTGTCCTTTGAAGTGGTGATGTTATTGACGTATATATCCCCATCGACTCAAAAGTGTAGTCTCATTTAGCCGTTTGCTAGCTAGCCGCCCTTTTAACGGCACGTAAAAGCTTCAAAACTCGTAAAAGTGGTCCTTGTGTGTGAAGATACTAAACACTGGTTCGCGTTTGATTACGCCAGCGTTGCCCAGAGAGATTATTAGGAAACCCTGACAGCTGTCAGGGCAATGGATTATAGTGCTCACTAAAACAAATTTAAACACATTTGTGAACAAAATGTGGGAGAAATAAGCCTTCTGTGTGCATAGAAAGTCTTAGATGTTTTATTTCTAAAGGTAGGTTGAGATCACACCGACAAAATGTAAGGAAGTCATCTTAGAGATGTAACATGTAATGTGTTGTTAAAGTGAGGTAACTCACTGGGGATGAGTGGGTTGCTGATGGGTTGGCTGACCTCCTCACTGACTGGGTTCTCCACCTTACAGCTGAACTCCATATAGTTCAAATCCACCTATAAATCAGATACTGTTTACTTGATGTCTTCACCCTTTGGTTAAAGGAGATGTGAGGCTCAGCTGCAGAGCAGTTCCCTGAAGCTGGAAGGAGTTCAGTGTCTTGCTCAAGGACACTCCAGCAGCTTAAAGCATCAAGAAACGTAAAGGTTTTGACTTCCGGTGTGCGGCACGGCTGTGAACTGTGTACAGGTGTTCTGTTTCTCTCTTTGTTTTATGTTGAATGTCGTCTAATATGTTTATGTACAAGTGGTGGATTATTTGTCTTCTGGTATGGGGACTGTAGTTGCAAGTGCAACAGACACGCTGGAATATGGATCGGCGTGTGGAGTGGACACAGACGAGTGGGGGATATTCGCCCTGCATGCACTCGTATACAGCAGAGAAACCTTGCTTGAAGCAAGATATTCTGCAACTCAGGGGACTGCCTGCACAGGACTGTGGTCCATGCTGACACCAGGGCTCCTATCCACATCCCACCAGAGTTGATAAGACCAGGCCGGTGAAAGAAACGAGGAAGGAGAGGCGGAGACGACTGTGAGCAAGGCACACAAGGCCACCACTTCCATCTGTGATCCTCACAAACCTGCGGTCAATAAACAACAAAATGGATGAGATCTGCGCTCATACGAGGTACTGTTCAGACTTCCGGGAGGCATCATTGCTGTCCTACACGGAAACTTACACTCTGCAATACCGGACTCTGCCTGTAAAATAGACGGCTTCACTTTGGTGAGAGCAGACAGAGAAATAATCTCCTGTAAAAGCAGGGGTGGCAGGATCTGTATATATATATTAACGATCGGTGGTGCCGTCAGTACACCGTGAACAGCAGGTTTTGTGATAAAGACGTTGAGATCTTGTACCTGACTTTGAGACCCTTCTATTTGCAGAGGGAATTTGGATGCGTGCTGCTGTTTGTTGTCTACACACCTCCCAGTGGCAACGTGACGCGAGCAGCAGCTACTGTTGAACACGCTGCAGCAACAACATCCAGAGCCCCAGCAATTGTGGTTGGAGACATGAACCAATGCAAACTGGACATAACAATGCCAGGATTTAAGCAGTATGTGAAGGGTGAAACAAGGAAGAATAAACTTTTGGATAAATGCTTTGTAAACATGGAGGGAGCATATGTGTCAAGGATAAGACCACCAATAACTAGCTCATAATATGGTCCATCTTGTACCAACTTATAAACTGAAGAGCAACAAACCAGAGAGAAAAATAATCAGAGTGTGGTCACCTGATTTCTTCTATATTATAAAAGAAATTAAGGCATGCTTTGACTGTACTATGTGGGAGGAGTTTCATCATGACTGCTTGGATGAGACATCTACAGTAACAACAAACTACATAGACTTTTGTGTACAGTCAGTGATACCAACGAAGGAGATCAAAAATATATCCAAGTAACATGTACATAACGATGTAAAACATTATACATTTGAGGAAAATTGCCTTCAGGAACAAGGACATAGGAGAATTAAAGCATATAGAAAAGATTTAAAGGGGAAACTACAAGATGCAAAGAGCAAAGAGTAAGCTACAACTACAAAAGGTTTTTAAAAGCAAAAATAGTTATGGGACACCATGAAAGGCATGACTGGACTGTCAACCACCCGGAAAGCATTGGTGGCAGATACTGAGGCCGATTTTACAAATCAGTTGAAC
The DNA here is from genome assembly GCF_964638095.1 of Poromitra crassiceps. Taxonomy (NCBI): domain Eukaryota; kingdom Metazoa; phylum Chordata; class Actinopteri; order Beryciformes; family Melamphaidae; genus Poromitra; species Poromitra crassiceps. The sequence continues at coordinate 22,418,947 of NC_139628.1, read as the reverse complement.
AGTTTCTTCGCTAGGTTTGATAAAGGGAACAATTCAGATCATGCTGGAAATATCATCAGCTCAGTCCTACCTGTGCAGTCTGATAGAATTGATGTTTCAGTTGAGCAGGTGAGGAACACGTTTAGACATTTGAATCAGAGGAAAGCCACAGGACCAGATCATCTCAGTGGCTTTATTCTGAAAACGTTTGCAGTTGAGCTTGCACCTGTGTGGCAGCCTATGTTTCAGTGTTCCATGGACACTCATATAATTTCTACAAAGTGGAAGACTTCACATATAACACCTCTTCCAAAGAAGAAAACGTGTCCTAAGGAACCTGGTGATTATCGTCCTGTGGCTTTAACTTTTTTGGTTTGTTTTAATCCACATTTGATTCATTGGTACCACTCATTTCTCACAAATACAGTACAGGTGGTTAAAGTCAACCAGACTTTTTCCACTTCCATTCTCACTAACACAGGATCACCACAAAAACCACGAACGCTAACCCTAACCCTAGTGTAGTGTAATGAATATGTGAAGCAAGCTGAACAAATGATTCTGGTTTATTCCTGTAAAGTAATGCATTGTTTAGTCCCCTGATATTACAAGTGGACATTAACTAACTCACACATGGACAGGAAGAGAGTTGGACCAACACTTCATCACTACTGTACCTTTGTAATTATTTGCTCTCTGGGTGACTGAATCTTCTTCGTGTCGTCTTTCAACCAGGTGTAACTGACTGGATCAGCATCTGTGATGATTGCGTTACACCAGAGAGCACAGGAGGACAAATCAGGTTGACAGCTTGTAGAGATGGTGGGTTTAGAGACAGGAGCTGTTGTTGATGGAGAGAAGAGGAGAAAAAGGCCGTTGCAGTCAGGATCAATCACACGCAGTTTTTTTTCTTGATTTCTCTGTCTCAATGCAGACAGCTAGAAAGAGAGACAGACAGTAAGACTCACAGACTGTTTTTCCACATAAGCCTAATGTGCACTTGACATTAACAAACTTGTAACATTATGTGACATGAAGGGGGGATTTGGGCACAACCAATGTTAAAACAATACAGTGGTTTGACATCAGGGACCCAGGCCTGTTTCTGAGCAGGCACGTGCAGAGGGGGGTGCTAGGGGTGCCCGAGCACCTGCCCGTTTTCCCCTGATGCCAAAAGTGCCCTTTTTGGGAGGGGAATTTATTTGTATTTGTATTTATTTTTTAACAGTGAAGGCAAGAAGAACTTATAACAATAAATAACAATATATCAATAAATAAAATGTCCGGACAGTGCAATATTTTTGTCCCAGGATGGCGAAGTCATGACCCGCCCTTCTCTGCCTCTGATTGGCCTAGCGTCAAACATTGTTGATCCAATCACATTCGCTTGGCTGCGTCTCGCCTTGTCTCCCGCGCCAATCAGAGGCAGAGATGGGCAGGTCATGCCTTCGCCATCCTGCCCACTGCGTAGCTGCCGATCTCTGACTGACTGGCGGGTCAGCAACAGTGAAACCACCCCGTGCCCGTGTTGTACCCCTTTAAAACTTTTGAGCCCCTGCCCCTCTGCACGGCCCTGTTTCCAAGCACACTTGACCCCAGTATGGCCCCAAACTCTGGTTCGTTTGATTAGTGTGAACATTGCGTTCTGTTCCCACATCCAATTAAAAAGGTGGTCTGCGGAACGGTCCAGGCGTGCCCGGGGACAGAATGCATGTGAATACAACTGTACCAAAACATGAAGTGGACTGCTATTTATTTACAGTGTGAGCAGTTATATGGTCTGGATTTTTTTTTTTTTTTCAAGATTTATTTTATTTTTCGTACAGTTGCTCATTCGTTGACAATATTACAGATCCATAAACATCTCTGCTTGAGCACACGCACATTGCGTAAAATAAAACAAGACAAAACAAACAAAATAAACAAATAAATCCCAACCCCATCCCTCCCCCCACCCATCTCCCTCGTATGGATCTCTACATATATACATACATACATACATACATACATACATACATACATACATACAAACATTTTCTAGCATTCACTAAAATTAGGTTTGGTCCAGGTAGAGATGCTAATTAGCTATGGTCACCTGTTCTTAGAGACGGTAGCATATCGATAAAGGGCCCCCAAATTTTCTGGAAGGTTGCAGGTTTCTTTCTTACATTATACAATATCTTCTCTGGAGTACAGTAAGACACAAGCTCGTTAATCCAGTGTCTCTGTGATGGAGATTGGTCTGGACTTTTATGACCTTAAAAGTAAATACAAGTTTGTGTATTGTTTTCTACTGTGACTAACATAAAAGTTATAATGTAAAAGCAAGTTGTGTTGATGTTAGCATTAGCTTTGCTTTCATACTGTTAGCTTTGCATTTTAAGTCAAACTATTGCTAGATTAAAGAAATATAGTATGGACATAAGTGTGGACATAAGTGTGGACAACAAAGCCCCCCCCTAAAAGTTTGTGTGTGTGTGTGTGTGTGTGTGTGTGTGTGTGTGTGTGTGTGTGTGTGTGTGTGTGTGTGTGTGTGTGTGTGTGTGTGTGTGTGTGTGTGTGTGTGTGTGTGAAGGGGGGGTTGGGGGGGGGTCAATTGTTTTCGGTTTTTGACCACTCAGGGATTGATGGAAATGCTCAGAATTCATGCATTTTTTGTTGATTGGCAAGCAATTAGGTTCTGGAAATTGTTCAAAACCCTCCTTATTGTCAATATACCTAGAAAGGCCATACATCCCATGAATGCCCGAGGTACTCTAGTTTGTAGTTATAGTTTCATGAGGCTGTGATTCTCCTCCTAGAAGTCACAATAGGTCTATGGAGACTAACATCATCACACATGAATACAATTGAATACACAAGAGTCTCCGCTTTCCAGTCATACCTAAATTATGCAATTCCAAGATGGTTTAGAGACCCCAGTATGCAGAAATATTAAAATAGAATAGGCGAAAAATATAATTTATACTGCATGCAAAAAGTGATTTGATGATTAGCATAAAGTGGGGATATCTGTAAATGGGAGACTCGTGGGTACCCATGGAACCATTCTCATTCAGATATCTTGAGGTGAGAGGTCAAAGCGAGGTTTCCCTTGCCAAAATCTTGACTAACTTTGGAGCACGATTTAGCCCCCTTCCTGACAAGCTAGCATGACAGGGTACCAATGGATGCCTTATGTCAGTGATTCCCAAACTAGTGGGCTGTGGAAGTACTGCAGGTGGGCCGCAAGTGGTCTGCCAACACTCATGATTTTCGCGGGCCATCAAATGGCTGTAGCAGGGTCATTTTTTAAAGCTACAGTGAAGATCCTGTTATCAGAAGAAACTAGAAGACCTAAGGTATCCATTGGTCCATAACATGCTTGGTACCAATGGTAGGTTAAACTTGACCTCTCAGCTCAGTTTATCTGAATGAAAATTGGTTCAATGGCTACCCACACGTCTGCCCTTTACAGATAAGGAGCACAGCCTAAATTAATAGCTTGTGGATTGATTTATTCTGTTGTTGCTCATCACATTTTGTTTCAACAAATGTGTTATGCATGCAAATATTTTTGATGAGTAAGGGAGATAAAATGTTTGGCAATCTGGCTTTTGGGTATTTTGCCTCAATTTTTGTATGTGGATGGATTATTAATTTCCCTTATGAGCAAGTTCACATGCTCTGTTAATTAAATAAAAATATATAGGGAAATACATCATCTCAGTCGTGTGTGCTGATCAGAGTTGTGATTAACTCATTGAGTGCCAGCCACATTTGGAGAACGGACGCTGCCAGTGCCAGAGTTTCAGAGCATTTTCAGTGATTTCTCGAGGCCCACAGAATATTGTGTGATATTACTATGTAAACACCGAACACGCACAAAGAACGATGAGACTCTCTTCTATCATCTGCAAAAAAAAGTTTATTGATATCATTTTCCGTTCTTTAGTTATCAGCCGGAGAAGATAGGTTGATTTCAGCAAAAACACACGTTTCAATTTAGAATCTGAGATATTCAGCCTTTTGTGAAATTAAGCATTTCAAGCACATCATTGTCTCTGAAGCTAATATTTTCTGATGTAATGACATCTCAAAAATAATTTCCTTCAATAAAACAGTGAAAACAAAGGAATTTTGTTTGGCCAAATAATATTTTTTAGCTGCAACCAGCAGCGCTGGCCCCTGCGTGCGCAGACCCTACACCTTCTTGCTGGTCTTGGTTTACTGCTGGTGGGCATCAGATATTCTAGCTTGTTTGCCTGTCTCTGTGCATCGAGCCTGCTGTCTGGGTCTGTGTTTACTGTCAATGGTTGTATGCTGTAGTGCCCTGCGTGCCCCACCCCCCTCCTCCTCCTCCGTGGGAGTGTCTCTGGGGCTCTGCTGCGTTTGCTCTGTCTGCGTTTGCGCTGCACTGAAAAGTGCGCTGCACCCCGCTTTTTCACAGCCTGTCGCCGGCTCCCAGCTGAGAATAATGTAACTTTTCAGAAAGACGCTGGTGTTGGCAACTAAATCATATGGAGGGGCTATCGCAGCGGTGACGGAGGGGCTCAATTGTGGCAGCAGATTGACTGCTGTTCACAGGCACAGCTAACGTTATGCTTCATGCATATCGATGCAATTTCCGTTTCCCCATGACTTCTTCTCTCTTTTTTCCTCGCCTTTCTCTAATCTGGAGAGCACTGTCGCCACCTAATGGGTCCCTAAAATAGCTTTTACACATTCAACATCCACCATACTTTCACAGGAGATGGATCTGGCTTTGATCCACGTCCCACCGTCAAAAAACGCAATTGACGAACATACTCGTCCTTGGCACTCTACGTTACTAAACGAATTGACGAACATACTCGTCCTTGGCACTCAATGAGTTAAAGGGTTGGGTGGGCCGCCCCGGAAGATTTTCAGATTTGAAAGTGGGCCATGGCATTCTTAACTTTGAGAATCCCTGCCTTAGGTCTTTTAGTTTCATATGATACCAGTTTTCTTACACTATCTTTAAAAGTGAACCTGCTACACCCTCTGAAAAACAGTAATGTCGGCTGACATCCATGATTTTTGCTGGTTGTCCCTATGGAAATTCAGGGGAGAACAAGACCCAAGTCCACAACACCCACTTAAAAATGGTCAAACTGCCAAAATAAAACACTTACAGATGACTTTGAGTTGAATCTGTCTGTTCTCGTTGACGTTGTTGATCTGTGCTGTGTACAATCCACTGTCTCCTCTGGCCAATCCTCTGATCCTCATCTCTCCAGTTGAAGTGTTCAGGTCACCACGATCTTCAAATATGCAATAACATAGTTAGGGGTAGCTAGCTATTTCTGTATTTTTCAACCTGCATCATACATCCCTTTTTTCATATTTGTTTATGTATAACTAAGTCATGTGAGCAGAAATCTTTGAAATTGGTGCAGTATTGACCTAGATCGCTTTTCCCACAAGATAATGTTCACAAAAAATGAGTAGGCTACTTTCATGACTTTTGAAGTGTTTTCTTAAAAAATGCATTTATGCATCAAAGGTCATAAAAGTGGTCCTTATTTGTAAAGATTATCTTGCTGAACACAAACTTCACTGTTTCATACACTTTTCTTAACCACAGATGTGAAGTTCACACCATACGCCGAATCAACGCTCAACCTACACTGAACCCACAAGTTTAATTTAGAAAAACAGGCGAAGCCGTTCACATCAGCCGCACGCGTGCCTTGCTCAAGCCTTGCTCAAGCCTTGCTCATGCAATTGTTTAGAATTCAGTCCTATTTTCCAAGCGTAATTGGCTGTTCACACAGGACGCCGAAGCAACGCTCAACCTAAGCTCAACCTACGCTGAACCCACAAGTTTCATTTGTTAACAGGCGAAGCCGTTCACACCACCCACACACGCGCCACGCTTGGAAAATAGGACTGAATCCTGAACGATCGCGTGAGCAAGACTTGAGCATGGCATTAGTCTGACATGCGTGTGGCTGGTGTGAACGGCTTCGCCTGTTAACAAGGACGCCTAAATGAAACTTGTGGGTTCAGCGTAGGTTGAGCAGGTTGAGCGTTGCTTCGGCGTATAGTGTGAACGGACACTAATGCGTGAAGCTTGAAGCTGCCATGCAGGAAGTAAATGGAGGGGGCCGGTGGAGCAGCTCCGAGCCCGGCACTGAGGAAAGGAGAGTGTCTGGTGTGAACGGAGGCATGAGCTCACGTTCAGCGTGAGTCAAGCATCAACAAAGGTTTAGACTAATGTCAATCATGAAGGTTACCTCTGCAGCCAATTCCCTGCTCATCCACATCACACCATACTTTGTTATTCATGCCCCCTTTCATTCATAGCCTACTTTCCCCATCCATTCACAGTCACCCACGCTTCCCCCCTCTAGTAATAACCAATCAGCTCAAGCCAATCCCTTTCCCCCGCTTTTCTGCTGAGCCAATCACGGTTGAGTGTATTTGAAGTTATTGTTTTTACTCTGTTGTTAGGCTACCCACATTTGTGTTGTCGCCACAGTTGGCCGTGATTGCCTTGAAGCACTTGTTTCGCCCCACCTCCTCCCCTCCCACCACCATCATGACTCCTGAAGAATTCCCTATGGGGGAATTTTCTAAATTATGCACTGCTGATGCCCTCCTCTCGCCATCTCAGGAGGGGCGGAGTCAGGGAGTCATATGCCAAACCTTAAAATGTTTATTGTATCATTAAAGTGTATTTGAACCTTCTTAGTCTCTAATGATTGAACTTATTTCATGCATTCAACCGAAATCCCCATGCAAAAATCTCATTGCCTTTTACACCTACGAACCAGGAAGTGCAGTGACTTCTGGGTAAGTCTACAAAAATACATGATCCCTGCAGTACTCTATGGTCCCTTTTCCCTAGCCCCCACCACTGTGGGTGGGGTGTGGGTGGTGGGAGGAGGAGTGACTAGGCCCTAGCCACTTCTCCTACCCACCCCTCGAATCAAGGCTCTCTACAACTTTTCTATCCCTAGCTATGGCCCCTTTTACCTACCCCCCCCCCCCTTCCTTGATGGAACGGATGGACGTGAGGTCACAGTGACCTTGAACTTTGACCACCCAAATCCACTCAGTTCCTCCTTGATTCCAAGAGGATGTTTGAGCCAAATTGGAAGAAATTTCCATCAAGGCGTTCCTGAGATATTGCATTAACGAGCAAGGAACGGATGTACATACAGACAGACGTACGTACAACCTGAAAACATCATGCATCCAGCCATGGCCATCACCGGCGCAGGCATAAAAACCACAGCACCATTCAGCATACATCTTTACTTTACTTTACTTTATTGGTATTTAGCAGACGCCTTTATCCAAAGCGACTTACATCATGATCATATACAGCACACAATAACATGAATAGATCAAATAGAAAGACAGTAGTAAAAATATGAGAAGCCAATATAAAAGGGGAGATTAAAGGATGGGTTTTCCGTGGGGAATATGAATATATATTAAATCTCACGTCCCTAAGGTTTTCGAATCCGTTGAAATTTTTGAAATTGGAGGTTTACTCACAGAGATATCAACCGAAATCCACTCTGTGTGTGGGGGGGGGGTGGTGGGGGGGAGGTGCGGGTGCGGGGACTCGAAATACTACATTTCCCACAATGCACTGGGCTCGCGTGGCCTTCGTTTTTATGCCCACCCCTCAGGCATTTGGCTGATATCAAACTCCAGTAGGTGGCGGTAATGCACATATATGTTTGCCAACCGCCATAAAACTCAAAGAAGAAGAAGAAGAAGGCTTCGACAATAAAATATACAAAGAACAAGAAATAAATCGAAAATAAAATTGCCTCCAAATTGCACCAAATGTAAACGGTAGTATATATGTCGGGAGATGTCTTCATAAAAAAAATTTCATGCATTTTAAGGCATTTTCGTAGGAGTTACGCGCATCTGATGTTGTAACTATTTTCTGTAAAAATGTGTAAAAACGGGTACATTGCTCAGCGTTGATTTCGTTACTTCAACCCACCTACTACTAGATGTAAAATTTGACGAGCTTTCCAATGCCGCCAGTCCCGTGTCGATTAGTGCTTCCGTTCCCGAGATAATGGTCTCTTTGCAAGGAACTATGGGAAGCTAATATTAGCTACAGCAGGCTAGGCGGTTGAAAAGATGGCTGCGTTTTTGTTTTGGTCAAGGCCTCTGAAGGGGCGTGGAGGACCTCTAGAGGCGGGACCATGGCCAACAACAGTTGTAGTTCATAGGTGCACGACTTCCGCAAGGCGGACTTGGGCCAGATGACGCGAAACGCGTCGGCTGGCCCAAAAAATATGTGAGAGATGCTTGATATCTCTGGCAGTGAATATCCAATTTCAAAAATTTCAACGGATTCGAAAACCTTAGGGGCGTGAGATTTAATATATATTCATATTCCCCACGGAAAACCCATCCTTTAAAGGTGAGAACAGTTAAAGGAGCAATCATATAAGAAACAGAAAATTCAATTGAAAACACATGGAAAGCAGGCAGAGGGAAGGGAGGGAATTCAGGAAGAGTCAATATAAAGTCTGAAGAGATAAGTTTTAAGTTTTCTGCGGAAAATGGGGAGTGATGCAGCAGTCCTGATGTCCGGGGGAAGTTCATTCCACCATTTTGGGGCCAGGTAGGAGAAAAGTCTCGACCGAGAGCGGCTTCTGAGCCCACGTAGCAGGGGAGGGGCGAGACGTCCTGCACTAGTGGAGGGGCGGAGTGGGCGGTGAGAGGTTTGAAAAGTGACCATAGACTGTAAGTACGAGGGGGCTGTTTGGTGAACGGCCTTGAAAGCTAGTGCCAGAGTTTTGAATTTGATGCATGCTAGGATGGGAAGCCAGTGAAGCTCTCGGAAAAGGGGGGTGACATGGGAAAATCTAGGTAAATTGTAGACCAGACGGGCTGCTGTGTTCTGAATGAGCTGAAGAGGAAGTATTTCAGAGGCAGGGAGGCCTGCCAAAAGGACGTTGCAGTAGTCAATGCGTGACAATACCAGTGCCTGTACCAGAATTTGTGTTGCTTCTCTGGTGAGAAATGGGCGTATATGAATATTGAAGAGGGAGAACCGGCAGGAGCATGCTGTTGCGGCAATGTAGGCAGAGAAGGTGAGTTGGTGGTCAAGGATCACTCCCAGGTTTTTAGCTGTTTGAGATGGAGTTACGGTGTGGTTGTCAATGGATATGGAGAGGTCAGTCAGGGGGGATTCTTTGGCAGGGAGGAAGATGATCTCGGTTTTTCCAGGGTTGAGTTTGAGGTGGTGATCCGCCATCCAGACACCAACGTCTTTCAGGCAGGCAGAGATCCGTGACCCAATTGAAGTATCAGAGGGGGGGAAGGAAAGGTAAAGCTGTGTGTCGTCGGCATAGGAGTGATAGGAAAAACCGTGAGATGAAATGACGTGACCAAGTGAACCCATGTAGAGGAGGAACAGGAAAGGACCTAGAACAGAACCCTGAGGAACACGAGTGGAAAGGGTGCAAGGAGTAGAAAGGGAGCCTCTCCAAGAAACCCTGTAGGAGCGATCGGAAAGATAGGAGGAGAACCAGGAGAGTGCAGACCCGGTGACACCCAAGTCAGAAAGGGTGGAAAGAAGGATTTGGTGGTTAACAGTGTCGAAAGCAGCAGATAGATCCAGGAGTATGAGAACAGAGGAGAGGGATGAAGCCATGGCGGAGTGAAGTGCCTCAGTGACAGCGAGAAGAGCAGTTTCGGTTGAGTGAGCGGGTTTGAAACCAGATTGGAGAGGGTCAGACAGATTGTGATGGGAGAGATAAGTGGAAAGTTGACTGGAGACGGCACGTTCGATGGTTTTGGAGAGGAAAGAGAGGAGAGAGACAGGACGGTAGTTGTAGATGGCAGTAGGGTCGAGGGATGGTTTTTTAAGTAAAGGTTTTACAATGGCAGTCTTTAAGATGGTTGGGAATCGACCAGAGGAAAGAGAGGAGTTAATGAATGTGGTGAGGAATGGGGATAGGTCAGGGGAGATGGACTGTAGGAGGGCGGAAGGGATCGGGTCCAGGGGGCAGGAGGTGGCGCAGTTGGAAGTGATGAGTTGAAGTACATCTTCAGGGGAAAGGGGGGAGAAGGTGGACAGACCGGGAGTAGGGGGTGGATGAACTGGATTGGAGATAGGAGAGATGAGTGAGGGGAAGGAGGAACTGATGTCGTAAACCTTCTTGGTGAAGTGAGATAGAAAGTCATCGGCAGAAATGGCAGAGGGAGGGGGAGGGGGTGGGGGGTTAAGGAGGGAAGAGAAGGTGGAGAATAGTTTGCTGGGGTTGGAGGCGGAGGATTGGATTAAAGAAGTGAAAAAGGAGGTTTTTGAAGTAGAAACAGCAGAGGTGAAATTGGAGAGGATATGTTGATAAGTTGTGAGATCGTGGGGGTTGAGAGACTTTTTCCAAGTTCTTTCTGCAGCACGAAGTTCTGAGCGGTGGGTGCGGAGAGGTTCAGTGAGCCATGGAGCGGGGGGAGAGGGCCGGGCAGGTTTAGTGATGAGTGGACAGAGTGAATCAAGGGCAGAGGAGAGAGAGGATAGGAGGGTGTTGGAGGCATCATCCGTGGATAGGAGAGAGAATTGAGCAGGAGAGGGAAGGAGAGAGAGGGCAGCAGAGGAGAGGGACGTAGGTGGGAGAGTCTGAAGGTTGGGACGGGTGGTAATAGAATGAGTCGGAGATGGATGGACGGTGGGAAGGGAGATAGGGAGGGAGAACGTAATGAAGTAGTGATCTGATACAGGGAGGGGGGTAACAGAGAGGGTGGAGGTATGGCAGGAGCGGGTGAAAATGAGATCGAGCAGGTTTCCAGCATTGTGAGTGGGGGGAGAAGGAGAGAGGGAGAGGTCAAAGGATGCAAAGAAGTTAATGAAGGAGGGAGAATGCAGAGTTGCCGCCTGGACATTAAAATCGCCGACAAGTATGAGGGGGGAGCCGTCCTCGGGGTAGAGGGAGAGGAGAGTATCCATTTCCTCCAGGAACGAACCGAGCTGTCCAGGCGGGCGGTAGATAGTGATGATGGTGAGTTTGGTAGGTAGGGAAACAGTGACAGAGTGGGATTCAAAGGAGGAGATGGAAAGGTGTGAGGGAGGTGAAACTGTGTATGACCATTCAGAAGAAATGAGGAGACCCGTGCCACCGCCTCTCCCGGAGGTCCTAGGTGTGTGAGAGAAACTAAAGGCCGAAGAGAGAGCAGCAGGAGTGGCAGTGTTTTCTGGTAATATCCAAGTTTCAGTGAGGGCAAGGAAGTGGAGGGATTGAGAGAGAGCATGGGCGGAAATTATTTCAGTTTTGTTGACGGCTGACTGACAGTTCCATAGTCCTCCTGTTATATTGAAGAGAGAACAACTTGTCCCTCCCTCCCCCTGTTAAATCTGAGCTTAAATCACCCTGTGTCTCAGTTTACCTTTGAATTGACGGTAGGAATCTATCGGCTGATTCGGCCCATTCCACTGCATGGCGATGTCAGGTCCATGGTGCCACTCTACGGCAGCAATGGAGCTACTCACAGAGGACAAGTCTGGCTTGAGGACAACACTGCCCCCTAGTTTCCCGTAGAGTGTTTCTTCTGCAAAGACAAAACGAATGGAAGCTGTGAGATTTCAAATGTGAGCGTGTGTTTTGGCAGTGTCAGAGGGGGCGGAGCAGAACTAGTGATGTTAAAACAGGTTTACTTGCATTGGAAAAGTGAAGTCATCTCAACACATTGTAGATATTTCAAGGTATTAAAAAGATTATTTAATACTACTAATACATAATGCTATTTTGATACATAATACATCGGTATTTCTTAAGTGGTGTCTATTCTTTTCTGTTATGTTCTACTGTTTTCTATTTCCCTGTGAGTTATTGTCCTTTCCAGTACTCGACTATTGAATGAAGTTGTGCTGTACCACTTCATCCATTTTGCATTGTTCTGCTTCAATCATTAGCAAGTGCCACAGAACATCTGCAATTTGCCTTTGAAGTTATTCAGAATAATCTTCATCAATTGAGACTTGTGCTAAATTCTGACAAGACTAAAATTATGTGCTTTTCAAAATCAAAGAAGACAGAGGATGGCTGTCAGATTGTTACACTAAATAAGAGTTTCTGTCTACAAATACGTGGGTTTTTACTTGGAAGAAAATGTGTCTTTTAAACACCATATTGTGTCTTACAAAGAAACTCCGGGTGAAACTGGGTTTCTTTTATAGAAACAAGGGTTGTTTCTCCTTTAGTGCGAGAAAAAGTCTTATACAGGCAACGTTTCTGTCGATACTGGACTATCTTATACATGCATGCAAATCTTTCTTCTCTGAAAATGCTGGATTCAGTGTATGATGCAGCATTTAGATTTGTAACAGACTCAGGTTTTCGTACTCGTCATCACTGCATCACTCTCTCTTTCTAAAAAACAACAACTACTAACCTAAACTAAACTTGTACCACTGTTCCTTCAGAAGTTGTAGTTGTCATAGACTGTGCTCCATAGTTGATTGCTCTATTGCTGACAAAAATGTGTTATTGTAAGTCGCTTTGGATAAAAGCATCATTCTGTGTGACTTGCCTCCTTACTTATGTTCCCTCTTGATTCCTAAAATCACCACCAGGAGTAATCTCCGGTCCGATGGCCAGATTGTGTACGTCATTCCTCGGACGAGGACGTTTTTTGGTGAAAGTGCTTTTAAAGCATTTGCACCCTCGTCCTGGTCTAAATTACAGAGTGATTTTAAACTGGATTATCTACCAAGTATGGAGCAGTTTAAAACTAGAATTAAGGAGTATTTGAGTAGTCAATGCACATGTCCTAATACTGAACGGTGATGCTTATGATGTACTGATGTGGCTTGCACTCAGTTCTGTAACTGGTTTTATGTTGTTTTTGTTTTTGCTTTTTTTTCCCTCTCACATGTATATTATGTGAAACTATTTGTGCTGCTGTCCTGGCCAGGACCCCCTTGCAAAAGAGATTCTGAATCTCAATGGGTTTTTCTTCCTGGTTAAATAAAGGTCACTAACTGACTAACTAATCTCTGGTCTGAGCTTCATACAGTAGGCTACCTGCTGGTTTACTGTCTGTAGACCACTTCATCTCTGGTCTGAGCCTCCTATAGGAGGCTACCTGCTGGTTTACTGCCTGTAGACCACTTCATCTCTGGTCTGAGCCTCCTATAGGAGGCTACCTGCTGGTTTACCGCCTGTAGACCACTTCATCTCTGGTCTGAGCCTCCTACAGTAGGCTACCTGCTGGTTTACTGCCTGTAGACCACTTCATCTCTGGTCTGAGCCTCCTACAGTAGGCTACCTGCTGGTTTACTGCCTGTAGACCACTTCATCTCTGGTCTGAGCCTCCTACAGGAGGCTACCTGCTGGTTTACTGCTTGTAGACCACTTCATCTCTGGTCTGAGTCCTCCTACAGTAGTCTACCTGCTGGTTTACTGCCTGTAGACCACTTCATCTCTGGTCTGAGCCTCCTATAGGAGGCTACCCGCTGGTTTACTGCCTGTAGACTACTTCATCTCTGGTCTGAGCCTCCTATAGGAGGCTACCTGCTGGTTTACTGTCTGTAGGACTTCAGACCAGCTGTGGCAGCAACAGGAAAATGGACAATTATTAGGCTAAACTGCCACACTTCATATTGCATTCACCTGGGGGGAAATAGCCTTTTTTTATTTATTACTTTTCTCATAATTCATACTAAATGATGAGGATGTGTGCTTGTAGAGGCACATTTCACGTGCACACTAGTGGTCTATGAGTGTGTGAGGGGCAATTTAACATCATGCATGATTTTTAGTTGTGAGAAGTGCCTGACTGTGTCTTGAGTCACATGGACCAGCTTGAACACATTTCAGATGCAGAACCTGGAACAGTCTCAAATATGTTTGCAATGCTTTTGGAACATTGTTTGGTTGCAGTAACAGATTAGGTCACTGGGTGGTGCTGCTTGTTTATACTGAGACTGTTGCAGCAACAGGTTGAGTCAGTAATTCATGCATTTTGCCACAAAATGCAACCCAGTCTCCTTTTTTTTTTAAAGTAGAAACATTTGTCCACAGCCTAAAAACATTTCTATTTCACAATTTCGACTCTAAAATTGTTAAATGGAAAATGTTTTTTGTGTGGATTTTTGGTTAGGTTTAAGGTTAACTCATTCATGGCCAAAGACGTCTTTGACGTGTTATCAGGAATAGCCCAGAGGGCCAATGACGTGTTTGACGTGTTTTTGTTTTTATTAGTGCAGCGCGTAGTTCAAAGACTTCCCCAGCCTGTGACATGTTATCAGGTCCCTAGCCTCAAAGTCAAGCCGACAACACGCGATCAAACACATACCGCAGCTGTTGTTTGAAATGAGCAGGAGGAAAAACAGAGAAACGTGCTTCCTTGTGCAGAGGAGAAACGCCATTGAAACGCCCCTCGGCGCGCTGCACTGGTCGCCTTGCTGCAGGGCGAACCTGGATTGATTTGTTCGCGGTAGTCAAACCCGTGACGAACATGATCGATCCGGTTCCAGCGCCTGGTCCCAAAGCCAAGCCGGACCCGTTCCTGTGTCGCAGCATTCGTTCCAGCCCGAACGAGAGGAGGAAACCGATGCAGAGGCAGAGGAGGCTAGACGCTGATCTCAGACCAGATGGGTGTTCCCCTCCTATGCTAATTTGCGGGGGAAGGAGGTGCGATCCAGCAGCAGCTGTGGACAGAACTCTCTCTCTGTGTGTGTGTGTGTGTGTGTGTGTGTGTGTGTGTGTGTGTGTGTGTGTGTGTGTGTGTGTGTGTGTGTGTGTGTGTGTCTGTCTGTCTGTCTGTCTGTCTGTCTGTCTGCACACTCACTCACACTGAGTAAACTGTATTGTTGAATGTAAAAAAGCACTTCATGTATATATATATATATATTTTTTTTTTTCCGTCATAACGAATAATATTTACATGTCTGATGTCAATACAGTTCAAAATAAAAGAATTGAGAGCGAGTTCTGCCTGAGATTGTGTGCTTTACAAAAATGGCCTTTTCTCCTGTTTGTCTTCTCAGAGAGACCTTTTTGGTGAAAACAGGGTGTATATAAATGGCTATAAGTAGCGAATGTCTGGAAAGTGTGTCTATCTGGTTTTTCATCTGTCTTCTGTGTGAGAGTGAATCGTTTAGTTGGTAAGAATGACTTCTGCCTGTTATTTCGTAATCTTACCAACAATACCAATTATTTGTAAATCTACCAACCCAAAATGTAATCTCACCACGTTACTAATGACTAAGATGGCTATTCTGACTTTCTGTCATGTCATTAGGTTAGGCTTGTTCGCAAAAAAAAAAAAAAAAAATAGAAAGCAACTGGAGGTAAGATTGTGCAATCAATTCTTAAGGTCAATATAAGTCTTTTTGTGGCAAGTGACCCAGGTAAGTGTGGCCAGTGACTTCAAATTTATCTTGTTTATGCATAGGTTAACTTACTGAATAGACATGAATGTGTTAGTTATTTGGCCCCTGTTTTACTTGTGACTTTATGGCTTATTGGACAAGTCAATTAGGCCTGGTGTTGAGCTCATTTGCATATTTAAAATAGATTTTTCCAAGAAACTTGTAAAACAAAAAAGTTCCTTTTCATGTATACTTTCACTGTGTGAGGTTTGATTGTGATAGGCTTCATTTTTTCCTTTACTCCTATGCGGGTATATTTTGGGTAGCCTATATTCGATTAGTGTATAGCTCATTTGCATATTCAAATTAATTTTCAAAGAAACTTGTAATACAAAAGATTTTACTTTTCATGGATACTTTCATTGTATAAAGTTTTATTTTGATAGGAGTAAAGGAAAAAAATAGCCCCATTGGGGTGTATTGTTGTCTGGCCTTACTGGCACACATCTTGGATTGATGAGAATTAAACATATTTCCTCAACTAGGACTTCTTAGGACTTTTAGTATGTTGTTCTAGACACCTCATAGAAATGATCTAAGCTGCAAAAAATTATTTTACAATTAGTTTGTCGTAAAACGCTACTTTGCCTGGACTAACACCCCAGGACGGGAATGTGGCGGTGCTCCTTGGCTGTGTGTGAAAGCAATTTCTGTGGCAAGGCTGCCGGTTTTGCGGGCCTTTTGAACTGTCTGTCTCTCTGTCTGTCTCTCTGTCCTTTGCGTATCTCGAGAACCATTGGTTGGATCGACTTCAAACTTGGGGAGTGCGCTGAGGCGGACCTGACGGAGTGCAGTGCCCTGTTTTCGTGCAATTCGGACACGAAACACGTTCAATATTTGAACATTTGTGTTCAATTCTGCGCTCCTTCAACCCCCAGCTCATCTGGGTGGGTCGCTCTGTGACAGTAAGTGAGAAAAGTAAACATTGATGTAAGTAGGGTCATTGAGAGTGAATGGTGCTAATGGGGGGGGGGGGGGTTGGTGTAAAGTAAACATTGCTGCAGCGGAGAGAGGGCAGCATGAAAGGAGCAGAGAATAGTAGCTGAACATAATTTGTAAGCTGAATAAGCAGCATTAATATTCACGTGTCATCAAGTCTGTCATGAATAAAATCAAGGGGAAATAATCAGTAGAGCTCAGTGATTAGTTAAGTCAGATTTCTAAGAGATTTATATGTGGCTATAATGGTAGGTTATAATGAGTCACGCATTCAGAAATAAGTAAGTAGGGTTCCCACAGTAAAACCTGGCCATTTCCACCACTGCTTATGGATGAGCATCATCTGCTGCATGCCATCGAGAACCGTTGGTGGGATTGACTTCAAACTTTGGGAGTGTGCCCTATTGTGCAGTGCAGTGCCCCTATTTTCGTGCAATTGACCTATCGCTAAGCCCCACCCCCCGTGCTCACTCGGCCAAACACAGAGCACGCTGACTAGAATAAATGGACACCGTCACTGTCAAAGTTACAGTATATTCCAAGAGGCCTGATATTGTCTAGAAGCCACCATAAAGTACTTCACTATGCCATGGAGGGCGATGTACAACATTTAAAGCTATCGATAAAAATAAATATGATAAGTGCATGAAATGGCTTTAGCAAATCTTTAACCAAACATGTACTTTTAACGAAGGAAGACAGTGAGATAACCAGTGGGGATAACAGGCGACTGACATCCAGAATTTACATTTTATTTACTTGAGTAACCTCTCTATATATATGCTGAATTGAAGAGTGGCACCTGGCACTCTATTTTATGTACGTAGGCCTACCTCTGTATAATCAAGAAACGTTAAATTAATAGTGTTGATGTTTTTCATAGCGAGACAACAACACGCACGCATGGGTGTAGCAGATCAGGAGAGGCATCCTACAGCAGACCACTTTTTCCATCATGTTTTCTCTTTAGACTACCTCACATTTATTTGGGGAACAAGATTAATTCCCTCGTGTTAGGGTTTGACTGGTGTCTGGCTATGTTTTAATCACATCAATCAATGCGCCTCCTCTTCAACCAACTCCATTGTGTGCATAACGTAATGGCTGGAAACTTGCATAATTCAGCATTTATTTTGCTGACTGTCTGAATAGCATGATGATTCCATGATACCTTTGGATTACGGAAGACAAATGAGGGAGAAGACTCATCTAGCTGTCACCACGATTGCAGATATAACGTCCAAAACAGCAGCATCATTGTGGATGTGAGTGGATCTACGTTTACTAGTTACTTATTATCCATTGCCTGGCCTCCCAGGATACCTTGTAATGTTCCATTTATCCCCATGCACATCATTTGACCATTTTTTTCCTAACAAGGATTTTTTTTTCCCTAACCCTAACCCTAACTGTATGAAACATCATAAAACCAGGAGAATTGTTTCTTATGCTTCTCTATGCTTCTCTCGGCTCAGGTTGTCCGAGTGTATTGTGGAGCTACAGGCGCTGTGATTTGCTCATCTGCGTTCGGGGCGGGACAATAGCGATAGGTCAATTGGGCATAGCGCCACCTACTGGCAACAAAAGCGGTGTATCTAAAGAACAGTTTGCCCGATCGACTTCAAATTTGGGGAATGCGCTGCTGGGAACTCGACACAGTGCAGTGCCGAATTTTGTGCAATTTAGCATAGCGCCACCTACTGGCAACACAAAAAGTGTTTTTTCTTGAGAACCGTTCATCCAATCGACTTCAAACTCAGGGAGTACACTTAGGGGGACCCAACGGAGTGCAGGGAGTTGAATGCCGTGCAATTCAGCATAGCGCCACCTACTGGCAACACAAAAAGCGGTTTATCTCCATATAGCCATTCATCTGATCGACTTCAAACTTGGGGAGTGCGCTGCAAGGAATGCGGCATAGAGCAGTGTCGAATTCTGTGCCATTTGGCACAGCACCTCCTACTGGCAACACAAAGGCGGTTCATCTTGACAACCGTTCATCCGATTCACTTCAAACTTGGGAAGTGTGTTGCTGGCAACTCAACTTAGTGCAGTGCTGAATTTCTTGCAATTTTACATTGCGCCACCTACTGGCAACACAAAAAGCAATTTATCTCGAGTAACATTCATCCGATTGACTTCATTTAACTCGATAGCCATTCATTTGATCGACTTCCAACTTGGGGAGTGCGCTCCTGGGAACCCTACATATTTAATGATTAAACGAAACCTCCATGTCACCTATGGTGCCAACATTTTACAATGTAAAGCAATGTAGTTCACGTGGGTACAAACAAATGGTCGCCGGTGTTAACAAATAGTAGTTTCAGTTCCTAAAATGACCAAATTGTATTTGGTCGTGATCAAAAATGTTACGCTGAAAAATAAATCGTGACGGCCATTTCAACATCACACAAACTGGGCCTGTCTGATAAATGATAGCAGTTTGTTACAATGCCCCTAAACACAAAACAGTTTGAATTTCGTCATTTAATCAATTTGTGGGCTCGCAGACTCAGTCGTGACTGTTAGATGCATGAAACAGGAAGCGCGTTGCCTCACGGGCTGCTGTGGGTTGTTGCTACGCTGGAAATTAAGTCGTGAAAAAAAAACATTACAAAAGCCTACAAACTGGTCTATACTGATATGGCTAAAAAGAGGAAGTGCACTACACACGCAGCTGAATTTAGCCATTTTTGTACAAAAGCGATAAACACAGACAAATGAGGAAGTGTCCCATATTAGGCCACCTGAAATTTGGACTTTGTACAAAAGTTAGAAGCCACGCCCCCTTCGATTACGAGGTGTCCCAAACACGCCACCCTAATCCTGACATTTTTGACATAGAACTCAGGGGTACGTATCCTACATAACTACTCTGGTCAAAAAAGTCTGGACACGCCACTGACCGGTTGGTAAGGTTTAACAAGATACTTTATTTAGCAGATGGCAAGCATGGCAAGTACTTTGGCGCATGACTCCCTTGAAAGATGGCGCTCCTCTATAGGTGAGAGGGCGGCATCTATTTGGGCTAGAAGAGACCCCCCCCCCCCCCCCCCCCCCCCGTGGGGGATTCTTTGGGAGTCAAGACTCGTTGGTGGTGGACTAGGGAGGTGGGTGGGGTAAAATGACGCTTCAGAGGATGTTTCAAGGGGAATGAATGCTGCGATGTCAGCTGCTCCTATGATCCACCAGAGTGGGGGGTGATTTAGGACCCTCGCTATATATACTGAACTGACTGACGTCATGAACTGAGGACAACTGATGTCATGACTGACGTCACGCTTGGGCTTGACTGACGTCACGGGCTGATCAGGTAATACAGATATGCCGGCCTCTCTCTCAGCTTGAAATTCGGTATGGAAACCTCACTAGTATATTTTGTTGATAAAGATCTTCCACTTTGCCCTCCCCTCTGGCTTTTTGGTCATAACCCAAATATTATACTATCATGCGCAGTGAAACAAATGATTATTGCTGCCTCAACAGCTGCAAAAAAGACGAGTCTTAAAGCTGGTTTGAACCAAATATTGTTTTGAATAGAGTCTGGGCCATATTGTTTTATGATACAGTATTTGGCTTTTAGAAGAATCTGGTCTATTGGTATTGTCTATATTCCTAGGCTGTTCTAACACACAACTCAATGTAATAGCTTATTTCTCTTCTACTATTAAATGTATTATTGCTTGTAATATGTACAGTATCTTCATTACCATGGCATTTTCAATACCATGTAATCTGTGTAAACAGCACAAGGTTAACTCAAACAACTTTTTGACCCTTTATTTATTGTTTGTTTACTTTTTGTAAATTTTTGCTGCACCTGCACGAGGAATTAAAGGCTGACGGCGCTGTGCACGGGTCATCTACTTGTTAATGACTTTATGTAGCCTATACTGTATATATATATATATATATATATATATATATATGTTTATATATTTATATATACATAAATGTATAGAAATGTTTTCTTTGCACAAAATAGAATACAACAATGCAACGCAACACAACAACATGCGCCAACACAATCGAACAATGCACTACAGCCCAACAACACAATTCAACACACCACATGATGACCAATCTGGGTACCCAGTCTATTTCAGCATGTAAATAGACTCTGGGACAGCCGTACATTTTTTTTAGGCTTCCTGTACAGCGGCGATCTTCAGTGCGGGACTTCCACTTCCGCGCAGCGGTGCCTTTTAAAAACATACATTGCGTCGCTTTTATTTTGAATGCTAGATATTCACTAGCGTTCAGGACCACAACTCTTATATTCGCCGGTACAACACTGCGCGGAGGGAGAAGTCCCGGGCGGAAGGTACGGCTGTCCCAGAGTCTAAATAGACTCTGGGTTCCCAGATTGCATGATGACAAAACACATCCCAACAGGACAGGCACACGGCAACACACAACAGGACAACACTACGAGATGGCACAACGTGACAGTACAACAACAACAACACAACAACAAATCGATAAGAGAACTCAGCCACTAATCCAGTCAGTCATCACCGTACCTGCATCTGTTGTACGAGGTTCACGTGTAGGTCTACGAAGTTCAGGTGCAAACCTTTGACCTGCTATAACACCTGAGTGAGAGGAAGAGGGAGAGAGATACAGTTAAGCAGAGAGAGAGAGGTTTTTATTTCTCAACTAGAGTTCAGGCCTACTCTCCTTTTCTAAGCTGATTGTTTTATTTATGATTTAACATCACTGTTTTATGCAGCGTCCCATTGATTTAAACTAACTAAATATTTTTGCAGGGAAATAACAGAGACAAACCCTTCTCTGGAAATAACACATTTTTGTCTTTTGGTGTTTTTGTTATCAGTAACGGTGCATTGTTTCATATGTGTGAAGAAGAGGTGTGGCGTGTGGGGTCCACCCGCTATGCCGACCACCCGCAGTGAGGACAGCCCAACACATGTGGGAGAGGTTAGTTTAGACGGGGCACTGTAGTGTGTGTGTGGTTGGTTGGTTGGTTGGTTGGTTGTGAGAGGCCTTAGCGAGGCATTGTTCAAAATATCTGCTATTATTGGATAGCCACTCAATATGGAGGAGGCGTTGTTTTTACCATGTGATAGCACGCTGGTCAACACGCCACTTATTCAACGTCGTCAGTCATAGGAACGGAAAGGACGCTTTTCACTCTTGTGGACGCTCGATGAGTTTCACTCTCGTTTCCCGAAGGGGTGTGTTTCAATACGCCTGACCCTGCCCGCTTGGGACGCAGCGTGAATTACAAGCAGCGCACCTACATACACACACACACGGACCTGTAGAGTCGCCCCACTGCTAAACACCAAGGACTGAAAGAAAACCACTATTAATCAGCCATCGTAGTGGACAAATATGACATTGCGTAACGTTGCCCCCAGATGTCCGTCAATATTATTGTGCCTGTTGACGAGCGATTTAAACAGAGCGACAGAGTGATTCCAAAGGGTTGAATCGAGCGACAGAGAGAAAAATATCTCCGTGTGAACACAGCTTTACAGCAGCGCAGCTGCCACAGTGATTATGCACGGGGATCTGCCCACATATCCCCTGCATGCTCAAATTTAATCAGTCAATGCAAAGCACCACATTACGTTACAAACGAGCCATTGATTATCACTTCAAAAGTAAATTGAGAGTGGCAACATGTTGCTGGCTGCGGTGAATGCAGTGAGCGCGACAGAGGGCAAAGTAAAAAAAGTTGTCCGATTTGATTGGGGGGGGGCGAAAAGCGCCATTTGGTGTGACATTGCACCTGAAACATGTAGGCTACAGCTATTCATCGCTGTATTCACTTCCCAGTCTGCAGCACCGAGGCGTGCCCCATGATCCCCTCCTCTCCCACCTATGCCAAATGTGCACAGACGCATGCTTGTTTTAATTTAATTGTTTTTTTGTTTTTGTTTTTTACAAAAACGATAGCTGCCCCCCTCTATTCATCTTTCATTCATGCTATAAAGCCCTAAAAACTAGTAATAATGGTGATCAGAAACGCATGCAACCTATTGGGTAGGCTACCTGTGTGATCATCATTGAAGGGGGAGACTCTCACTCACACACACGCATGCACGCACGCACGCATGCACACACACACACACACACACACGCACACGCACACAATTAGACGCTACTTGAATATTGGCGGGATGTATCCTTTATCTCACCCTGTTGTATCTATGCTTTTGTCATGACACTATACAAGCAGTAACACAAATTACATGGAATAATAACAATTGCCACAATTTCACATCACTCCATCCGTGGCTGGACCCCATCTAGCCACAACCCACCCAGGGATGCCTGCCCCCACGGTTGCCACACGCCGCACGTGGTCTTGGCCCGAATTTGCCCTTGTTTGTACTCATGAAGGGTTACTGACCTGTGTGTGTGTGTGTGTGTGTGTGTGTGTGTGTGTGTGTGTGTGTGTGGTGTGACGACATGAGCAGAAGGCAGTAAACAAACAATGAGAACAATTTAAATGTACAGTGAATTTCTCATTCCAAATTGCACAGCTCAAATTGCACGTATTTTTTTCTATCTTTTTTTCTTATACTTCTTCACAAACATCTCTACAGGTAGGCTATATACATATTTGAATAACCAAACAATACGCTAACTAGTAACTTGTATAGGGGATAATCAACTCCTAGGTGTGCATGACGAGGAGGCGACGTGGTTGCCTCTGTGAACAGTGCGAAGTATAACTCCCGGTATCTAATTTACTGCTCAACACTGCTCCCTGGGCAGAGAGGCCTCAGGTAGACACTGACAGGTGAAATGTGATTCTGATTTTCACATCAGTCAGTGAGTTAAAGTCAACTTACCAAATAATGTGAAGAAGAGGCTGCAGATCTTCATCATGGGGTATCTCTCTCTCTCTCTCTCTCTCTCTCTCTACCTGTCTGTCTTCTCTCAAATTTACTTTCTCAAAGATGGTGGACGAACGCCTCATTCGTTCTCATCAAAATGTCTCTGCTCTCGTCTTCTCTTCCTCTCCCTCTCTACTCACTTCCTCTCTCTCTCTCTGCTCTTTTTGCTTCTCTCTCTCTCCCCCCACTCTTTCTCTGGTACTCTCTCTTTGCAGCTCTTTCACTCTTTTTCTTGCACTCTTTCTTGGTGTCTCTCTACCTTATTTGCTTGGCTCTGCCTATTCTTTCTCAGTATGTCAACCCTCCCCTCTCTCTCTTACAGTCTCTCTCTCTCTCTCTACCTCCACCGCTCTCTCCCTCTCCCTCAATTATACAATCTCTTGGTCTCTCTAAATTAAAATCAGGGACATTTCCAGTTCGGCAGTCAATAAATCATTAAAATATGCAATATTATTATATGAAATAAAAAAGGGGGACAATTCGTGTTTCATGTATTTTGACGGAAACTGTAGGCTACTTATTGGTGCAGGCCAACTGATATCCCTCCAAAATACCACAATACCAAGGGCTATATCTTCGCAAAAGCGGTAATAATAATAATCTCCACACTGCACAGCGCAGAAACATCATTACCACGGACGTGCCACCCCAGGACATCAAATTCTGCTGCTAAAATTGGGTAACCAGCAGATTATTCAGTGAGGCAATCAACTATAATTCACTGAGAAGCTTTTATCACATCACAAGGAGGGGTTATGGTGAATTGGTGAATTGGTGAATTGAGAAAACTTGTACCAATAGGCTATTCACCTTCACCTGCTATAACCCGGACGGTCGTTGGCATCACAGCCGATCTGGCACAAGCCTCGGCACGAGTCGTGTTTTAATTGAGTCCACTGTAAATCCTCCAATCTTTTATTTTGTCTCCGCCGTTTACCCGCTGCAAACACGTTTCTATTGTCCCACCCCAGTCAACAAATAACCTGAATTGCATCAAAACTCAGATGTTTTTAACAGGTATATGATGTGATGGTGTCGTTATGAGATGGGGATAATACATAGTCAATAGGCCTACACTTATCCAAATTACGCATGGGGAGAATTACAGCATGCCTCACGCAAATGGACAGCAAGACGGAAATCTGGTTTGATTGATGTAACACCCAGGCATTGCCAGGTCACACCTGTGAATAATTCTGGTGCACCACCCAAATCCCGTTTGCGCCGTGCATAAAAGATTTAATCTGCGCTTGTGCCCGTTGTTGTGATGAGTTATGCTTCCCCGCGAGTATTGCATCCTCACAATATTTTTGGGGCAGTTTTAACTTAAAATGGGGAGGTCACGTCTACCCAAACAATTATATAATTTTTAAACACTTATGTTTCTGTATTAATAATTACAATTATGCTCACGTGAGGTGGGGATGCGTTTACCTGCTGCCAGGCGGGGGTACAAAACTCGGCATAACAACTCGACAAATGCAAAAGGCGGACTGTTATCTTGTCTGTCTTAAGGCAGGCAAACAGGTGCACAAGCGCAAATAGGGGATGTAAACGACAGTAGGTCCTGTCGCTTTAAGAATGCCATAGCAACAACCAGTGTTGACGTAGCAACCAGTTGTCGCCACAGTGACGTCAGCGGAAGAGCGCGCTGTTGCAGAATTTGCGGGAAGCGAGATGGCCACGTCTTTTTGCCTTTCCTTCCCCTCTCTTCTCTTTTAACTGTTTTATAGTGCTGTCACCAAGAGTTTACAGAGTAAGTTTGCTTCCTTTGACTGTATTCTTGGCTGTGTGTTGTTGCATTGTGACCGATTGTGCCATTTGATTTATCTTACTAAAGAGATCTGCTATTGTTGTTGTTGGTTCATTCAGGCAAAGCTATACTGTCTCACAATACGCCGATATCAACGAGTTTCCTACATAATAGCACCCTTGGTAAAGTGGAGCAAGGTATGTTCCCTCAGTTTATGAGTCAAGCTTGAAGCATGTGGTTTTTTGGTTTGTTTTTGGAGTGTTGTTCAAAGAGAATGTTGCTTCTAATTAACTTGAGATCAGTAATTCTACATGTCATGGTCAAACAGCAGTAAATTGTCATGTGTCTGTATTTGGGCTAAAATGTGACTTTGTTTAGTAATGTCATGTTGTGGAGTGTGTTAAATATGCTTAAAATACTACACACTTAAAAACACTGAAACTGTACATTAAGACATGTTTATTTTTATTATGCATTTCATTGTGAAACTGTCAAATTTAAGCATTTGTCCTTTGTTCTGTATTTTCCATTTATAGTTTTCACGGTGCTCATCAGTGCAAAGAGACAATTAAAATAATTAAAGCACCCGTCAGAAACTCTCCTGCGTCGAATGATTCCAAGGGCAGCTACAGTGAAAACTTGACCCGACATCTGAGCCATCCAACACGTCTGTGCCATCGTCGCCTATGGTTGCAAGATCCTCTACCATCCCCCGGGAAGATTTGAAACGGACTGCACACCAAAGTACAGAGGTTACAGATGCAGTGAGGCTGGATAACATTAAAAAAAAATATATATATATATATATAGTAGCCTACATTGAGAGCACTTTAACACTTTCAGTGCCACGGCCCTTGGGCAAAAGGTTGCTTGCTGTGCCACATAGGCCGCAATGCATTTTAAAACAGTCATATAATTTTTTTAATAATTACTATGTAAACACTGAACACGCACAAATAACGATGAGACTCTCTTCTATCACCTGCAAAAAAAAGTTTATTGATCCCATTTTCCGTTCTTTAGTTATGAGCCGGAGAAGATAGCTTGATTGAACGAAAAACCTACCTTTTTTTCTACGAGCTGAGATAATGAGCCTTTTGTGAAATTAAACATTTCAAGCACATCTCTGACTCTGAAGCGAATTTTCTGATGTCTGGGTCTGTCTGGGTGAAGTGTATGCTGCTCTGCTGCTCTCCGTGCTCCCCCCCCCCCCCCCCCTCAACTGCACACGCCTCCTGGGTGTGTCTTATGTGTCTGGTGGCTCTCAGTCTCTGCTGAGTTTGCTGCGCACACACAGTGAATGGTGCGCGACATTCAGCTTTTTGGTTCCGCGTGTGTTTGTCACGGGCTGGCATGCTTCCAGTTCGGAATAATAATGCTGATTATGTGAATGTGCTGTTGCAGCGTACATGGAAGTGCTCAGTTGTGACAGCGGATGCTGCTGCTGGGGGCACAGCTGGCGTTGTGCTCGTTTATGGAGGCACGTCGATGCATACGGACGGATGCGATGCGATTTCCTCATTTTGCCCAGTGACTATTTCTGTGTGTTTGGCTCCTTTTTCTCTGATCAGGAGAGTGCTGTCGCCACCTAATGGGTTTGTAAAATAGGTTATCGACCTCCAATAGCTACAATATTGTTAGAGGCGACGTAAGAAGCTTAGATCGACACCCCCCCGTCAAAAAAACAATTTGGAGTTATGACGCCATTTGGCGTCGCTGGCACTGTACGGTAAATTTCTAATGACGCCATATGGCGTCGCTGGCACTGAACGTGTTAAGCATTTAAGACAGAGAAGAATATGATCTCATAAAGGCATATTTCCTGAACCTTGCTATATTGAAAACGTTTCACAAAGGGGAAATTGTCTGATTCTTGATAATTTACATGTTTTCTCTTCACAATTTTAATTTAACATCTCTGTTAAAATCTTTGAATATCCTAACCGTAAATTTCAGACTGAAATTGTGTTGCTCAGTGCTAAAGGTATTTACTGCTTACTGAAACTTGAAAATATAAAGCAGACGCACCGTTAATTAAGCAGTTACACAAACCAGTTAAAATGTCATTGCATGAGCATGAAACGAGCAACCCTGCCGACACTCAACAAACCGGATCAAGCTCCTGTGAGACATCTTTAACAGAGAAGAGCCAGGAGATACATGAACAGGAAGCTAAAGAACATGAGAAAGCCTTGGAAAAGCCATCGCACGAGCGTGAAACGAGCAACTCTGCCGACACACAACAAATCAGAGCAAGCTCCCGTGAGAGATCTTTAACACAGAAGGGCCTGGAGATGCATGAACAGGAAAATAAAAAACATGAGAAGGCCTTTAACAAGACTTACAATTCCTGGAAACAAATAGCAAGAGAATTCAGGACAAAATTAAAGGCATTTTGTTCACACAATGACCTCGTCGAAATCCAACATAACATTAAAGCCAAACATGACTTAGTGTATCAACATTATGAGTCCATTAAACGCAACCGTGCCACTGCCAACACTCCAGACATTGTAAAGAGAATGGATGCCTGTATCATCCTGACAGTAGAAATCTGTGATCTTGTGAGTAAACGGCTACAGTCGATTGAAGAGGCCTATAATGATCAACTCGAGAAAGAAAGGGTGAGGATGACACTAAATAAGAATGAGTACAGCTCCATCTTTGGATGCACAGATACTGAGACAATAATCTCAAACTCATCAAAGAAATCCGAAGCCCACTCAGAGTTATCAAAGAAATCCTCCACGGTCTCTGAGAAACGAGCAGACGCAGAAGCCGAACTTGCAGCAAAACTTGAACAGGCCAAAGCTATGCAGAAAATCCATGCTCAACAAGCAAAACTGTCTAAACTGGAGAATGAATGGAAACTAAGTGAAACAAAAATGATGGCGGAAATGAGGCAAAAGGAGGCCCAGATGCAACTAAGGCTGGAAGAGGAGAAGACAAGGTTACAAGTGCTACAAGCAGAAAAGGAGGTTGACATAGCTGCAGCCAGAGTACGGGTTTACAGCAGTCTTGAAGGTGATGATTGGAATTACGATAAAGAGACTGATCATGAGACTTACTCTGTTCACCAAAAGTCCAAATCCAAAATATCACTAAACCCAAAAGCTATGTCATTCCAGCCTCAACAAGTATTCCCTGAAATATCAACAAATCAGGATACAGTCAACCTAGCTCAGGCTATTGCAAGCTCTCTAAGCATAAGCCGGTTGTCTCCCCCAGAACCAACAACATTTACTGGTGACCCCTTAAAATTTATAGATTGGAAGATGTCCTTCATAGCCCTTATTGACAATAAACCCATCCCAGCTTGTGAAAAGATGCTCTATCTTAAAAATTATCTTGCTGGAGAGGCACGTAAAGCTGTGGAGGGATTCTTTTACAGAAACTCTGAAGATGCATACCAGGGCGCCTGGACAGTGCTTCAGGAGAGATATGGAAACCAGTTTGTCGTACAAAAGGCTTTCAGAGACAGACTTGTGAAATGGCCCAAGATCGGAGGAAATTATCCTCTTGCACTTCGGGAATTCTCAGACTTCCTAAAAGGCTGTGTTGAGGCTATGCCTCATGTCAAAGGATTAGCCATCCTAAACGACTGTGAGGAAAATCACAAGCTGCTTAAAAAGTTACCGGATTGGATTGTACACAGATGGAGCCGAATTGTTGTGGGAGAGCTAGATGCATCTGGAGACTACCCAAGCTTTGCACGCTTCACAGAGTTCATGCAAAAGGAAGCCCGGATAGCTTGTAACCCCATCGCCTCCCCACTCTTGTTGAACCTCAAGAGCACAGATGATAGGCTCCCCAAAAGAGCCAAGGCTCTAAACACAAGTACTCAAATAAAAAATCACACTTCAGGATCACAAACAAAAACAACCAACTTTAAGCCAAAATCACCCTGCCTAGCATGTCAAGATGAAATGCATGGTGTGGCTAGGTGCCCCACTTTTGCAGCAAAATCTATTGAAGACAAAAAGGCATTCATACATGAAAACCGTCTCTGCTTTGGCTGCTTGTGGAAGGGACATGTCACCAAAGACTGCAAAAGGCGTCACACTTGTGGCACATGTGGACGTCGTCATCCAACCTGTCTGCACGAAGAGAAAGGCAGTGCGTCTATGGAAGCATCTAAGAAAAGCCACACTCCCAAAGAAGACTGTGCAAAGCAAGAAGTCCACAAGGTAATGTCCCACGCAGTGAGTCAATTTAAATCCTCCACATCCAGTATTGTCCCAGTGTTTCTGTCATCAGTGGAAGAGCCACACAGAGAAATACTCACATATGCTCTACTCGACACACAGAGCGATTCTACATTTATTTTGGAAGATCTACTCAATGAGCTAAATGTGACTGCTCCACCTGTGCAACTGAAGCTTAGTACAATGACTGCTATTGGTACCATCATACCAAGTAAGATTGCCCGTGGCCTACAAGTCAGAGGAGCCAACTCTGAAACCCACATTCAGCTATGCCAAGCATACACTAGGGACTTCATCCCAGTTGACAAATCTCACATCCCAACTGACAAGACAGCATTGCAGTGGCCACACCTGAAACACTTGGCTGACAAGTTATCACCACTCCAAGACTGCGACGTGGGACTGCTGATCGGATATGACTGCCCGTCGGCACTAGCACCCTTGGAGGCCATTACAGGTGGTGAGAACAAACCGTTCGCACAAAGAACTGAGCTCGGCTGGAGCATAACTGGGTCATCTAATCCCCATCTTGATAGACAGGGAAGCCAGAGCTTTGTACATCGTGTTGCAGTGAAGCAAATACCAGCCCCATTAGCCACTGATGTCCTCAAAATCCTAGAGTCAGACTTCAATGAGAAGAGTTATGAGGACAATTATGTGTCACAAGACGATGTTCGTTTCATACAGCTCCTTAGTGACAACATCAAGCAGAAGGAGGATGGGCACTATGAGATGCCCCTCCCATTCAAAGGTAGCACTCCACCCTCACTACCTAATAACAAGAAATTGGCCACTATTCGCCTGCAACATCTGAAGAAGAAACTGAAAGCCAACAAACAGTATTACGATCACTATAAGACCTTCATGGAGGAAATGATCAAAAGAGGTGATGCAGAGCCAGTCCCCACAACACCTGACGGAGAGACTGTGTGGTATATTCCCCACCACGGTGTATACCACCCGCAAAAGCCAGACAAGCTAAGAGTTGTTTTCGATTGCTCAGCAAAGTTCTGTGGTGTTTCATTAAACGACACTCTTCTAACCGGCCCTGACCTAATTAACCCCCTAGTGGGAGTTCTTTGTCGTTTCCGGAAGGAAGATGTGGCTGTGATCTGCGACATTGAAAAGATGTTTCACCAGTTCTTTGTTTCGCCTGGAGCACGGAACTACCTGAGGTTTCTCTGGTGGGATGGCGCAGACTTGGAAACAGAGCCACAAGAATATCGCATGGCAGTTCACCTTTTTGGCGCTGCCTCATCCCCTGGATGTGCCAACTTTGGCCTTAAGTATCTGGCACAGCAACACAAATCTGACCACCCTTCAGCATCAGCCTTTGTGGAGAAGGACTTCTATGTAGACGACGGGCTCACCAGCGTGCCATCAGTCAATGAAGCCAAGAAATTGATCTTTGAAGCACAAAAACTGTGCAAAAAGGGAGGTCTACGTCTGCATAAGTTCAACTCGAACAAGGAAGAAGTGCTCAACTGTGTGGATCCTTCAGAAAGGGCAACAACTGCCAAACCTCTTGACCTCAGTCTGGATGCAGCACCTGTAGAGCGTGCACTTGGTATCCAATGGTCAATAAAAAATGATACCTTCAGCTTCAACGTCAACTTGAAGGACCAGCCTCCTACTCGCCGTGGCATTCTGTCGGTCATCGCCTCACTGTATGACCCACTGGGGTTTGTCTCCCCATTCACCCTGCGTGGGAAATTCATCCTACAGGAACTGTGTCGCATGGGCATTGGATGGGATGATCCACTTCCTGAGGATTTATACCCACGGTGGGAGGAGTGGAAAGATGGTCTCCAGAAACTGAAGGAAGTCACAATACCAAGATGCTACCACCCACAAGACTTCAACAACATCATGAGGACAGAACTGCACCACTTCTCGGATGCTAGTACTGTCGGCTATGGTACTTGTTCCTATATCAGGTACATAACTGACAATGATGAGGTCCACTGCAGCCTTGTGATGGCTAAGGCAAGAGTTGCTCCAACAAAAATCACAAGCATTCCAAGATTGGAACTTTCGGCGGCTGTAGTCTCTGCCAGAACAAGTGCTATGTTAAAAACTGAACTTGAAATGAAAATCGATGAGGAGTTCTTTTGGACAGACTCTCAGGTTGTGTTGGCATACATCAACAATGATGCAAGAAGGTTCCATGTATTTGTCGCAAATCGCCTTCAACTGATAAAAGAAATAACAAATCCCAGTCAGTGGCATTATGTTGACACAACAGAAAACCCAGCTGATCATGCCTCGAGAGGTCTTCATGCCTCAGATATCTCTTCAACAATCTGGATGTCAGGACCCAAGTTCCTGTGGGAGCGAGAAGTGAAACCAAGACCTACCTTCTCTACTGAACTACTGGTTGGTGATCCTGAAGTCCGAGCAGTTCAGGTAACTGCGACCACGACCAGTGACTGCATCGACATCCTCAGCTGTCTGAGTAGATTCTCCTCTTGGACAAGGCTCTTGAAGGTTGTTGCGAGAATTAAGAGGCTGGCATCCAAGCAAGAACATCACAGTGACCTTGTGAGTATCGAAGAACGCGAAAGAGCGGCTGAGGTGGTAATCAAGCTTGTCCAGCATGAAGCCTTTTCCCAAGAGCTGAAGACACTTCAAAAGGGAAGCAGTCTTCCATGCACTAGTCCTCTTTTTCGCCTTGATCCTTTTGTGGATAAGGGACTCCTTCGTGTTGGCGGGAGGCTAAAGCAGTCATCTCTGAGTCAAGAACTAAAACACCCGCTCATTCTTCCAAAAAGCTGTCACATCACCAAGCTCATTCTCTTACACTACCATGACAGAATTTGTCATCAAGGCCGAAGTCAGACTCAAATGGAGCTCAGAGCCAATGGATTTTGGATAATTGGTGGGAGCAAATCTGTTGCCAAGCTGATACACAACTGCGTGAGATGCAGAAAACTCCGACGACCAGCAGAGGAACAGCAAATGGCCGAGCTCCCGAAGGAACGGGTTGAAGCCTCAGCACCGTTCGCATACTGCGGTATGGATGTGTTTGGCCCATTTATCATCAAGAGAGCCCGTAAAGAATACAAGAGGTATGGATTAATCCTAACTTGCCTCTCCTCTCGAGCTGTTCACATCGAAATGCTCGACGATCTGTCAACAGACACCTTTATCAATGCCTTAAGGTGCTTCATTAGCCTCAGAGGGGCCGTTCGTCAACTCCACTGTGACCATGGCACAAACTTTGTGGGAGCGAGGAACGAGTTCAAAGCAGCACTCAAGCAATGTAACACCGAGGAACTTGAGGTTTTCCTGGCTGATAAACAATGTGAATTCATCTTTAATGCTCCCTCAGCAAGTCATGCTGGCGGCGTCTGGGAACGCCAAATCAGGACTGTGCGAAACGTGCTGAATGCCACCTTCTCTCAATGTCCAGGCAGACTTGATGACGCTTCACTTAGAACACTGTTCTACGAAGCTATGGCTATCGTTAACAGCCGTCCGCTAAATGTAGATGGAATCAACGATCCTAAATCACTGGAGCCTTTGACGCCCAACCATCTCATCCTGATGAAGTCTAAGGTTGCTCTACCACCTCCTGGGAAATTTGTGAAGGAAGATATGTATGCAACAAAATGATGGCGCCGGGTGCAAT
This sequence comes from Poromitra crassiceps, assembly GCF_964638095.1. Taxonomy (NCBI): domain Eukaryota; kingdom Metazoa; phylum Chordata; class Actinopteri; order Beryciformes; family Melamphaidae; genus Poromitra; species Poromitra crassiceps. The sequence goes on along the minus strand of NC_139628.1, from coordinate 22,386,204 downwards.
ATTTGATTGAACAGTTCTGGAGCCGCTGGAAGAGGGAATACCTCCTGAACATTTCTACACGGCAGAAGTGGCATGCACCCCGGCGCAACCTCAAAGTAAATGACATTGTCATCATCAAGGACGACACTCTTCCAAGAAACCAGTGGCAACTAGGGAGAGTGGTTGAAGCAGTCGAACAGGGTGATGGCCTAGTGCGCAGAGTCAAGGTACAAGTTGGAGAGCGGAAAGCACCAAGGAAAGTGGATAGACCCTCCAAGCCTTCCATCCTTGAACGGCCCATCCAAAAGTTAGTGCTCCTTCTCGAGAGTCCATGATTCTCTTATGTGATTCCCTTCTGCCAAACCTGTAAATATTTGCAAAATCAATAAGCAATAACATGTAGGCATTACAAACTAAACTAATTGTGCCGCCTTAAGACATTCATTATCATCTGGAAATCATGTATGATTCATGTAGTCTTTATGGTCATAACTACACTCATTCATCATAACATGATTGGTGGGAGTGTAAACGACAGTAGGTCCTGTCGCTTTAAGAATGCCATAGCAACAACCAGTGTTGACGTAGCAACCAGTTGTCGCCACAGTGACGTCAGCGGAAGAGCGCGCTGTTGCAGAATTTGCGGGAAGCGAGATGGCCACGTCTTTTTGCCTTTCCTTCCCCTCTCTTCTCTTTTAACTGTTTTATAGTGCTGTCACCAAGAGTTTACAGAGTAAGTTTGCTTCCTTTGACTGTATTCTTGGCTTTGTGTTGTTGCATTGTGACCGATTGTGCCATTTGATTTATCTTACTAAAGAGATCTGCTATTGTTGTTGTTGGTTCATTCAGGCAAAGCTACTGTCTCACAATACGCCGATATCAACGAGTTTCCTACATAATAGCACCCTTGGTAAAGTGGAGCAAGGTATGTTCCCTCAGTTTATGAGTCAAGCTTGAAGCATGTGGTTTTTTGGTTTGTTTTTGGAGTGTTGTTCAAAGAGAATGTTGCTTCTAATTAACTTGAGATCAGTAATTCTACATGTCATGGTCAAACAGCAGTAAATTGTCATGTGTCTGTATTTGGGCTAAAATGTGACTTTGTTTAGTAATGTCATGTTGTGGAGTGTGTTAAATATGCTTAAAATACTACACACTTAAAAAAACTGAAACTGTACATTAAGACATGTTTATTTTTATTATGCATTTCATTGTGAAACTGTCAAATTTAAGCATTTGTCCTTTGTTCTGTATTTTCCATTTATAGTTTTCACGGTGCTCATCAGTGCAAAGAGACAATTAAAATAATTAAAGCACCGGTCAGAAACTCTCCTGCGTCGAATGATTCCAAGGGCAGCTACAGGGGATATGGCCTGTACCAAGATATTGGGCCCCAAGACCTTGAGTAATACAATAGAAACATGCATGTCGTGATTGCTATCAAAAACTTTTGACATTTCTGGAAGAATTGCATTTTTACTTGTAAATATGAACAATAGCTTTTTTTGGTGTTTGGGTGGCAAGCACTTCTGTTCTGAAATTGCCCCTTATTGTCAATATACCTACAGTAGGAAAGCCATACTTCCCCAGAATGCCCTAGGTCTAGTCTGTGGTTGTAAACTTTCATGATATGATATAAGCATATTCACTCTATAGCTTTAAAAATGAACCCCATTCTCTCTCTCTCTCTCTCTCAGTCATCAGGAAGTGAGTCATCCACCGCAGCTCTGCAGGATGCTGTCTTAGCGCTCCAAATCTGCTGCTTCACATCAAAGGTAAAAAATTCTCAGCAGTGGAAACTCGAGCAGAAGTGGTGTGAAAATCATTGTCAGCTTTGATCTTTCCCATGTGCTTCTAACTACAACTAACAAGATTTAATAATAATAAGAGTGAGAACATGGGAAGGAGAAGCTTAACCTGACACTGCCAGATCTTTTGTTATCACATTACCATCAGGGAACGAGTTGTTGGGAAACCGTTTCAAAGGGCGGCCACTTTCAAAGTGATTGGATGAACCGTCTGTCTATCATGGGCTCGCTAGTGCTGTTGTCACACAAAAGCCCGCCCATAGCTGCTTCTGGATGCTGATTGGTGTTAACCACTGGTGGTGGTTCAAATTCAAACCAAAAGATTGAAGCGTGACAAGATGGATTTGTCGTGGGATCATGATTTCATGATCTCACGTGAATCCAGCTGCCTCTCAATGTTAGGGGAAGCTTGCCTAGGGAACCAAATGTGTTCAGTGAGGCCTGGTGTGACTGGAAAATGTGACGTTTGACTGCTACGTTTCCCTGGAGCAGATGGTCTCATCGGAGCCAGCTTCTTCTGTGATAAGAAGATTGTTTGCCTCTTCATTAGGTTATTTATTATTATTTTATTATTTATACGATCGGATCGAGGGCTGCGGTGGCGTCGGCGTCGGTGGGCGGGCGGGGGTGTCAGGCCAGTGAAGGACACCTGAGGAGGAGAGAGAGAGGGGGGAGAGCCACTACGGAGGAATCTGCGCAGAGGTGGAACTAAGTTGGATATAATCTCAAACTTTAAGAATGGTTCCTTGTTTATTTATTCCTAGTATTGGCTCCCATGCCGTTTGTTTACCCCCTATCAAAAGTACAAGTGCAAAATCTTAAGCTATGTTCTATCAATAAACTATATTTACCAATCAGCAGTAACACATTAAATTGCCAGATTTTAACGGAGCTTGGCGTAATAACCTCCACGCATGCAAGAAAAGGGCGTATCGGTGTTAACATCGACATAGACATATTATATCTCAATGGTGTTAACGGCCAATTTCTCAAGTAACAGCTCCAAAATATCAGACAGAAAGGACTACAATATGCTTGTGAGAGCTATATTCACACTTCACAGTATTGTAATAAAACCTTTAAATAGGGCAGTTAGGGGTCCTCTCGCCGAAGTGTCGGCATTCCGATCATTGACTTCTATGCTTTCGGAGAGGCGGCCCTTTTTTATCTCCAAAAAAGGTTTCTGTTAGGCATGCTGTGAGACTGGTGGATTTACGCGCGGATACCTGATGACCAAGACACACTTGGTAACTGAAGTCTCGATAACTAGGAACGCTGAAGCACTTGATAGCTGAGTCTGCAAGGTTCGAAAGCTGGGAACTGTTGCAGAGGGTTGTCGTGAGGTTAGTCTAGTCTATGAACAACTGCAGAGGACCTGCAGAACCGAACCTTTATAGGTCCCGAATATGACATCACCTTGTGTTATGACATCATCAGTGAGTGAACTATGACATCACAGTAGGAATGATGACATCATCCTAACAGTACCCTCCCCTCTACGGACGGCGTCCAATGAGACCCTCAAAGAAGACATCTGGAGAACAGAAATGCCACAGACTCCGGTGGAGGTGCTCTTCAGCAGGTGGTTAGATGCAGGCAGACAGTGGAGGTGCTCTTCAGCAGGTGGTTAGATGCAGGCAGACAGTGGAGGTGCTCTTCAGCAGGTGGTTAGATGCAGGCAGACAGTGGAGGTGCTCTTCAGCAGGTGGTTAGATGCAGGCAGACAGTGGAGGTGCTCTTCAGCAGGTGGTTAGATGCAGGCAGACAGTGGAGGTGCTCTTCAGCAGGTGGTTAGATGCAGGCAGACAGTGGAGGTGCTCTTCAGCAGGTGGTTAGATGCAGGGAAACAGTTGGTCCAATGAGACCATCAAGGATGATATCTGGAGAACAGAAATTCTGCAGACTCTGGTGGATCCTCTGGAGTTGGCCATCCCCCGGGGCACGATCCAAACATGGGAGACTGGAGACCATCAAAAGGGTCAATGTCACGGTCCGGTGGGGACCAACAAGAACTGTTCTCCTGATGCAACACCTCAAACTCCGCGGGCTCCGAAGGTGGGGCCCCAAACTTGGAAGAAGGATCCAAAGGAACTGCAGGGGGGGGGGGTGTCGCAAGCTCAGAGAGCGGAGCACCAGAAGGCTCCGCACAATCCAAAGGTTGAGCCCCAACCAATGCCGCCGTCTCCGAAGGCAGAGCCACAGGGGGATGGCGGCCTAGGCAAAAGGCCGGCAGGAGAACCGAATTCCTCCAAGGCCCGATAAGTCCCAGTGTTGAGCAGGACCCGAACGTCGACGCTTAGACCTGCATTTAGACTGCTGCTGAGGACCGGGCTCCAACTCAGCGAGGCCTACCCTCCCGACCTGTAGTTTGGGTAGGACACCCACAGTTTCCTTCTTTGAGGCTGCTCCTGACCGAAGGCTGACGACACTACGGGGACCTCCCAGCGTCAAACGGGAACCTACGTGCAGGTCAAGAACTGGAATTGGCTGCTGCTGGGGTTCGGGTTGGGACTCGGCGAGGGGAAGGCCCACAGGTCGGGCCTCAGGGCCAGCAGACTGGGAGGCCCCCTGCGGGGGGACGGGGCTGGTCGGACTGGGCTGCACAGTCAGGCAGTAGGCAGTGATCTCCAACTCCTTAACCCTCTTGGAGAGACTGCAGTAGGCAGTCTTCTCCAACTCCTTAACCCTCTTGGAGAGACACTGCCTCAGCCATGTGAACGCTGCCCACCCGTATGGGTTTCGGGGTTGAACTCTTAGAGCCTTGACCCGCTGAGAGTCTCATGGGCCGGCGAGTGGTGGACCCACTTACTGGACGCCGGGAGCAGGAGGAGAGGTAATGCCCAGCTCGACCACAGTACAGGCAGCTCCGGGTGTCCAAACGGCGCTGCCTCTCTTCTGGTGTGATGCGAACCCTGCCGGTCTGATCACGGTACAGATGGCTGCTGGTGTTCAGATGTGGCTGCCTTTGCTCTGGGATGACACAAACTCCCCCCCAGAGTATGCGCTTAGGAGCTGGAGGCGGCTGAGAGGCAGGGCTAGAAGCAACGGCCGCGGTAGCTGGGGGGGTAGCAGGTCTGGAAACCTCCGGAACGACGGTGCGCTCGGAAGCAGATGCAGTGGCAGAAGGAATAGGAGGCACGGGAGCAGTAGGGAATGACCTTCGGAGGTCATCCACCGTCATGCCTTCGGCCTGCAGGAAACCTGTGAGCCTCTCCTTGAAATCGTCTCCATACTCAGCAGCACCTAGCAGGGGTTCGTGCTGTGGCTCAACCAGCTGCTGCGAAGCAGGCACAGTGGGAGCAAGAGGCATGGCTGCACTGGGAACCTCCAGTGTTTGGGTTGTGGCAACGATCTGCTCAGGAGGAGGGGGAGCGGCCCCCTGTGGCTCTGCCTTCGGAGACGGCGGCCCCTGCAGTTCCTTTGGCTCCTTCTTCCCCACCTTCGGAGCCCGCGGAGTTTGAGGTGTTGCGTCAGGAGAACAGTTCTTGTTGGTCCCCACTGGACCGTGACATTGACCCTTTTGATGGTCTCCAGTCTCCCATGTTTGGATGGTGCCCTGGGGGATGGCCGACTCCAGAGGATCCACCGGAGTCTGCAGAATTTCTGTTCTCCAGATATCATCCTTGATAGTCTCATTGGACGCGTCCGTAGAGGGGAGGGTACTGTTAGGATGATGTCATCATTCCTACTGTGATGTCATAGTTCACTCACTGATGATGTCATAACACAAGGTGATGTCATATTCGGGACCTATAAAGGTTCGGGTCTGCAGGTCCTCTGCAGTTGTTCATAGACTAGACTAACCTCGCGACAACACTCTGCAACAGTTCCCAACCTTCTAACCTTGCAGACCCAGCTATCAAGTTCCACAGCGTTCCTACTTATCGAGACTTCAGTTCACCAAGTTTGTCTTGGCCATCAATTATCCGCACGTAAATCCACCAGTCTCACAGCGACCCTAACAGTATGAACAACTGCAGAGGACCTGCAGACCCAAACCTTTATAGGTCCCGAATATGACATCACCTTGTGTTATGACATCATCAGTGAGTGAACTATGACATCACGGTAGGAATGATGACATCATCCTAACAGTTTCGCCATTGCGAAAGATATTAGGTCCGCCATTCCGACATAGCATCTTGAGTTATTTAGCCTACAGGTGTGGGAGAGGTTAGGTTTAGGGTTAGGTTCTGGGGGAGGTTACGTTTAGGCGTGGGGGGTGGGAGAGGTTAGGGTTAGGGTCTGCAGGAGGTTAGGTTTAGGCATGGGGGGTGGGAGAGGTTAGGTTTAGACGTGGGGGCTGGGAGAGGTTAGCTCCAGCCGGTCCCCTGGGTTAGGGTTAGGGTTCTTTCGCAATGGCGAGACAGATCTCCATTCCGTCAATTTTGTCGGAATGCCGGTATTTCGGAGTGCCGACATTTCGGAATGCCGGGGTGTCCCCGGGCAGTTAAATGCTGCCGCCACCTGGATAAAACCAGTAATTGGCTCAATGTCACAATCAAAGAGGCTGAAAGAATCCCACACAGGAAACAGGGGGGCAATACAAAAAGGTCACTTTATTATCTAAAATAAGTTAAGGCAATTGCAACCAGGTCATGGTCAAAACAGGAGGAAAGCTGACACAGCCAATGGGCTGGGACCAGTGTTGGGAGTAACTAGTTACTAAGTAACTAGTTACTGTAACTTAACTACCTTTTTCAGTAACTAGTAATCTAACTAATTACTTTTTCAAATTCAGTAACTCAGTTACAGTTACTAAAATAGTAACTGGGCTAGTTACTAGTTACTTTAGGACATGAAAATAACGGACAACTTCAGAGGATTACCCAGTTTCTGATCCTCAGACCTAGTCCAGGGAGAGAGCTGCAGCCAGAGCCCCAGAGGCTAAGGACCTTGATAGGCTATAAGCCTCCCCAATAAGCGAATGTTCAATGCCACACTGTGGCACAGCAACACTAACATAATGTGTGCATTAATAACAATCGAACCGGACTTTTAAAAGTAACGCAAAAGTTACTTTCCCTAGTAACTAATTACTTTGAAGTAACTGGTAACTTTAAAGTAATTAAATTACCTTTTGAGAGAAGTAACTAGTAACTGTAACTAATTACCAATTTTCAGTAACTTTCCCAACACTGGCTGGGACGTTGTGGTCTATAGCACTGCACACTTTATAGCACTGCAAGCGTAGGCTAGATATACACCCGTTTAGCTTAGACACTGCACACTGGATAGTTGGTGCAACTGTAACACACCCCACACATTAGAGAGCTAGATATAGAATGGACTAGCTTTAAGCACTGCAAACACTGCACTGGAAACGCTGCAGACACACGTGACGTCACTGCACACTTTGGCTAATAGGAAGACCGCACACCCCAATCCCACCAACAGGCTGGCCCTCCCCACTACTTCCACTCATAGACAGCTGGCTGTGTATGCAATTCATAAAACCTTATTAAGAACCTAGCTAATACAAAATAATACAGAGACAGGACATAAACGTCAACATTGAAACAACATGTAGGTTAAAGTCTGTGGGCTACTCAACTCGCCGGGTGTGGCGAGACCCTCCCCGGGGTCTACGCTTGTGGCGCCGGCCGACTCCCCGCTTCAGCGGCGGCGCTGGGCAGAGTCAGATGAGTGGCATGGAAACAGCTAGCGGCGGTGTGCCACTGCTGAGGATCGGCTGGAGAGCGGCGGCCAGTGACACTCCTATAGCCCAGCCCTATCCCTAAACTACAGGAGGCGGCTGACCTCCCCTCCTACAGCAACCAAGCAGCAGACCTCCACCTCACTAGCTGTCTTCTGCGCCGGCAGCACTAACAGCTGCGAACGCTCCCTCCCCGTCCCGAGAGTCACCAGCCGTGAACAGGCAGAACGCTCCACCAGCAACATAGGAGTCAAAGGCTCACTGCCTTTTGAATGTCTCTCTCTCCTCTGGCCTCACAGGTGAAACTCATTGTCATCAGATGCGAGTCATTGTCTCTTGATTAGTTGATTGCAGGGAGACACTACAGTATCATTTATGCAAGCGTCATACGGGGGAACATATCAGATAAACTGATCTTTGCCGTTCTGTGTTGATTAGCTAATATTTCAGTGGCATTTTGATTAACGTTATGATTTATTTCCATTTGTTACAAAAATGTTGGTTTAACAGATTACATGTTTACTGGGCAATGGTGAGAAGGGCTTTGTGTTTGTGTGACTCTTGCGTGAATGGCTAACGGCTAGCCATTCTACTAGCCTTACAGCTAGCTGATGGCTGCTAAGTTCTGAAAATAGGTGTCTATTGTATTATTCCGGCTAACATTATCAGTTGCTTGTAATGCAGACCCTGAAAGACTAGCACTTGCAAGCTAACCGCCTGTTTATTGATCATTGCTATGAACCATCAGACGGTTAGCTAAGCTTGAACAAGCTGTTCGCTTGCACCCCTTAAAACCGATAAAGTTAGCTGGAGTAATGAAACACATATTTTCTGAACTTACTTCAGTTCTACGGAGTCCCATATTATGCACAACTCTTCTGCATTGTTCCTTCTGACATAAATCGAAGTTCTCCCAGCCTGGCAACGGTCTGAAGGCTATCTCCCCTAATTCTACAACAATGTCTTGTTTACTAACGTTCATAGTTGATAACATTACAGCGATACAGTTACGGTTTCATACTCACTGTAAGATCAAGTGTTTAACGTTTATGTTAGCTTATTGTTTTGAATAGAATGTTTGACCAGCCCACTGGAGCTAGCCTCGGTAGCCGCCGCCATGTTGAATAGTGAAAGAACTACAAGGCAGAGGCGTTTCTCGGTGGCGTCACACCCGGTCTCTGCCTACAGCCCGCCCGTAGCTGCCGCTGATTGGGTCGCCTGGGCGTGGGCGGGTGTAAACTCAAATCTTGAGCTGACATCAGATGGAGGTGGGATTGTGAATTTGTGAACTCAATACCGGCCCATCTGGTGGAGTCAGGTTCTATTGGTGCAGGCCAACTGATATCCCTCCAAAAGACCACATTAAAACACCAAGACCTTGAGGAATAGCATAGAAAAATTCATGGCGTGATTGCTATCAAAAGCTTTTGACATTTGTGATAGGGTCATGAGGGTGGGGTCGTGAGCACTTCTGTTCTGGAAATCCCCCCTTAATGTAGTTTGTGGTTGTAAACTTCCATGATATGATATAAGCATCAGGGGCGGTTCTAGGCCTTTTTCCCCACTCATGATCAATGAAACTGTGAGGTGAGCATTGAGCAGTCAGAGTCGTTAGTAGTTACTTAATTAGCGCATATTGATATGCAAATTAACGCGTAACGTTGTTTCGTAGGCAGGATTGTCTGTGCCTGCCAGACAAACAGGTGGACTGGAGGAAGGTAGGAAGGCTACCATGGCACCAGCCAGCCATGTCATGCTAGCTCGCAGTAAAGCGGGTGTAAATGGATGCGATGTTTTTTGAGAAACATATGGGCAGAAGTGACAAACATATTTTCAAATGGGTCCCATCAAATGGGTCTGAATGAAATTAAGCCCTTCAGAATCGAAACTCCTGCTTTAGTGCTTACAGTATATTATTATCTTGTCTGAATATTATTCCAGCCAATAAGTTAGGAAGTTCCCTTTTGATTTAATTTTACTTTTGTTTTGCCTACAAAGCAAAATGTTACTTTACTTGAAACTCCCCTGAAGTGATTTTGGTATTATTTATGCAAGCATAATTCTACCATATAGTAACCTGTATGCAGAATATATATAGTATATATAGGGAAACAATTATTTTTTCATTGCTGTAAAACCACAGAACGGTAAAGAAGATATTGATGTGTGTAGTTCTTCATAGATCTAGTCTCTTCATTTTGATCTCAAAGTGCGCCAGTTTGATCCATTTTTACTTGAAACTGTACAAAATTTTCTTCCGGGGCACGCCCCCGGACCCCGCTAGGGGTTCAGTGGTCCATGACCAAAGCTCTGATGCTAAAACCGCCCCTGATAAGCATATTCACTCTATAATGAACCTGCTGGAGCCTCTGGAAGACAGTAATATCGGCCGTGACTTTTTTCCTTTTTTGAGGGGGGGGGGTATTTTCAATATCTCTCTATCTCATCTCTCTCTCTCTCTCTCTCTCTCAGTACCTCTCAGTCATCAGGAAGTGAGTCATCCACCGCAGCTCTACAGGATGCTGTCTTAGCGCTCCAAATCTGCTGCTTCACATCAAAGGTAAAAAAATCTCAGCAGTGGAAACTCGAGCAGAAGTGGTGTGAAAATCATTGTCAGCTTTGATCTTTCCCATGTGCTTCTAACAGTACAACTAACAAGATTTAATAATAATAAGAGTGAGAACATGGGAAGGAGACGCTCAACCTGACACTGCCAGATCATTTGTTTTCACATTACCATCAGGGAACGAGTTGTTGGGAAACCGTTTCAAAGGGCGGCCACTTTCAAAGTGGTTGGATGAACCGCTGTTGTCACACAAAAGCCCGCCCATAGCTGCCTCTGGATGCTGATTGGTGCAAACCACTGGTGGTGGTTCAAATTCAAACCAATAGATTGGAGCGTGACAAGATGGATTTGTCGTGGGATCATGATTTCATGATCTCACGTGAATCCAGCTGCCTCTCAATGTTAGGGGAAGCTTGCCTAGGGAACCAAATGTGTTCAGTGAGGCCTGGTGTGACTGGAAAATGTGACATTTGACTGCTACGTTTCCCTGGAGCAGATGGTCTCATCAGGACCAGCTTCTTCTGTGATAAGAAGATTGTTTGCAGCCTCTTCATTAGGTTATTTATTATTATTTTATTATTTATACGATCGGATCGAGGGCTGCGGTGGTGGTCGGCGGGCGGGCGGGGGGGTGTAAGTCAGGCCACTGAAGAACACCTGAGGAGGAGAGAGAGAAGGGGGTGAGCCACTACGGAGGAATCTGCGCAGAGGTGGAACTAAGTTTGGCAGCTAATAATTTCCTGTCTATACTGCTGCATGGGACAACTGATACTATACTACAAAATCAAGTCTAGATTTATACTGATACTGCTTGCTTGAGACAGCCCGCTCAGCAGTTCAGGACTAAGTTTATTCAGCGGATATTAGATATTGTGTGCATGCTACTAGGATGACTAATACTATACTGCTAATTCAGGTCTAGGTAGTCTATGTCTAAGTTTAGACTGATACTGCTGGCTTGTGATAGCCCGCTCAGCAGTTCAGGACTAAGTTTATTCACCAGCTATTAGATTTTCTATCTAAGCTACTGGGTCAACTGATGCCATATTATTAATAGTCAGGGATCCAGTCACCCAAAATTTGAGAGGACCTGACATGGCATGCTATACTTTTTGTTTGTGTTTTATCTATTCATTTGGACATTAAGGTCCACTGAATGAGAGGTCTGCTCTGCTGGAAACCTCGCGAAAAAAAGTTGTGGCCATTTTTGTATATGAAGCCTTTATTTTTTGACCGAAAAATGTGAAAGAGTTTTTTTTCCTCAAAGTCCTCAGTGGGTTGCGTAGGCTGTCAATAAATTCATCCCAGGTACACAGAACATGTGTGTTGACAACACCAAGTTAAGAAATACACTTACAAAACCTTTCCAAATGATTTATAGCCATTTTCTATTACAAAAAAGCACTCGTTTTTTGAATTTTCTCCATTATTTTCATCTTTACTTTGTTAGTAAGCAATTATATCCTGAAATATGACATCAGCCAATGTGTCATTCTTTTCAGCAGATATTATAGTCATTCCACACTAAAGATGATTAAAATCAACTCAAAATCAATGGATCTGTGGTGATTTTATTACCTTTATGCTCGAAATTCCTAGAGACATGTTTTTAGTTTTAACAAAACCCTGTACGCCAAAGACAATACTTGTAACACAAGAAATTCAAAACAACAAAATGATTTTAATCACAAAATGTACACTGGATGACAGGCCAACAAAACAAGTATTGTTATACAGCTTAATTTGGATAGATTGTGACCAGTATCTAGAAAACATTAAATTAAACATTAGCTGAACAAAATTATTGAACACAACACATTAAAAAAAGAAAGAAAAAAGACTGGCAACAAGGTCTATAATATAACAAAATTAACTTTGCAATGAACAAAATAACTAAATCACTGTCACTGTCTTCAAGTGTGAGTTCAATCCTTGAACATTTGTTGGGGTCCCCAGTGCAGAGACATGCGATGACACACTTGACATTAGCTCTCACACAAGAGCATCCTCGGGCACACATGCTTTTCTTGCAGTGACAGTATTTCCTGTGTTTGAATTCTGCAGGTTTTGCCTCCTTCAGCATCATGGTTGCCATCAGCTTACAAGCTCTCTGCCGAAGTCAGTGGCAACAGGGTAGGTTGGTTGAGACATGTGTGCTCGCTTGCATACAGCCAACTGATGCAGGGCTCGGCGAAGGTGTAACTGGAACGAAGGCATCTTCGGTAGGTGGAAGGCAACGCATGTCTCCTTTGATATTGCCAAAGAGATGGGCTCGCAGTGCATCCAAATTACCACTGAAGTCACTCCTCTCATACAGTGACACCATGTACCGCCTAGCCGCTGTCACAACATCTTCTTTAACATCCAGGCTTTCCCCAGGGTTACCGTATCTGCACAGGGGCAGAAGGTCTTCCAGGTGATCAACGGCAGTTTTGTAGGCGTGCTTTTTTCCTCTTCTGTAGAGCTAGCTGTAGAGATAGCTCACTGTGTCACAGCACAAGCTCAAGGTCCTGGGACTAAACACAGCAATGTGTGACTGGATCCTGGACTTTCTGACAGACCGCCGCCAGGTGGTGAGAGTGGGCAACCTCACCTCCTCCCCACTGACCATCAGCATAGGAGTGCCCCAGGGATGCGTCTCCAGCCCCTTCTGGTACGACCTCTACACCCACGACTGCGTGGCGACTCAAACCTCGAACACCATCGTGAAGTTTGCAGACTATACAGCAGTCGTGGGGCTGATCTCCAGGAGCGACGAGATGGCCTACAGAAAGGAGGTGGAGGCCCTGGAACAATGGTGCCAGGACAACCACCTCTCTCTAAATGTCTCCAAGACCAAGGAGATCATTGTAGACTACAGGAGGGGGGGGGGGGGGGGCGCACACCCCCCAATCACCATCAATGGCACAGTGGTGGAAAAGGTGGACAGCTTCAAGTACCTGGGAGTCAACATCCACCAGGACCTGACATGGGCCAGCCACACCGACACTGTTGTCAAAAAGGCCCAACAGCGACTACACGGACTCAGACGCCTGAAGAAATTTGGGCTAAGGCCAAAAATCCTCAGGGACTTCTACAGAGGCATCATTGAAAGCCTTCTGACTGGCTGCTTCACCACCTGGTACGGGAACTGTACCACCATGGACCGCAGGGCACTAAGAAGAGTGAGGCGCGCGGCCCAGCACGTAACAGGATGTGAGCTACCAGAACTGCAGTAACTGTACAATCAGCGGTGCCTCAGGAGGTCCCTGAAGATCATCAAGGACACATACCACCCCCACAACAGCCTGTTCTCCCTGTTACCCTCAGGGAGGAGATACAGGGTCCCAAAAGCAGGAACAAATCACCTGAGGCACAGTTTCTTCCCGCAGGCCACGAGACTCCTTAACACACACAAATAAACAATCATGTAGCAGCTGATACCATTACATATGATAATTATGCCTATGTTATTTGCACCTGTGCAAACAGAATGTTTATTTATGTTTTAAGGTGTCTACGCTAGAAAAGAAAAGGAAAAGTTTACTGTTATTGCTTGCATCTATATGCCCTGTTTTTGCACTGTTATACTGCACTATGTTGTAACGGAGCCTACAGCACAAGAATTTCACACGTGATACTTGTACTACGGAGTGACAATAAGAATCTTGAATCTTGACTCTTGAATCCAGTCACTATGTAGGTGCTGAGGAGCATGGAGGAAAGATCTGCAGCTTGAACATCATAGTTCACTGCCAGGGCGTCTGCGATTGCATCTTCTTTACCCACAGCTCCTGCAGGCTATCCATGTAATTTTCCGTGATCCTGGTCGCACTGTTCTGTTAAAAGCAGATTGTCAGGTTGAGCTTCCAGAACTATCCTGTGAGAAGCATGAGGAGGCAGATACCAGGATGTTTGCCCACATTGCATACTCATTACAACATCTGCACCACAAACGGGCTGTAGTGGTGGCTACTGACACAGACGTGATCATGATGTGCATATACTACATTGCACACATGGATGGCCTGCAGGAGCTGTGGGTAAAGAAGATGGATATCTACCTGCTCATGCAATCGCAGACGCCCTGGCAGTGAACAATGATGTTCAAGCTGCAGATCTTTCCTCCATGCTCCTCAGCACCTACTGACTGGATGTGACACAGTGAGCTATCTCTACAGAAGAGGAAAAAAGCACGCCTACAAAACTGCCGTTGATCACCTGGAAGACCTTCTGCCCCTGTGCAGATATGGTAACCCTGGGGAAAGCCTGGATGTTAAAGAAGATGTTGTGACAGCGGCTAGGCGGTACATGGTGTCACTGTATGAGAGGAGTGACTTCAGTGGTAATTTGGATGCACTGCGAGCCCATCTCTTTGGCAATATCAAAGGAGACATGCGTTGCCTTCCACCTACCGAAGATGCCTTCGTTCCAGTTACCCCTTCGCCGAGCCCTGCATCAGTTGGCTGTATGCAAGCGAGCACACATGTCTCAACCAACCTACCCTGTTGCCACTGACTTCGGCAGAGAGCTTGTCAGTGGTAAGCTGATGGCAACCATGATGCTGAAGGAGGCAAAACCTGCAGAATTCAAACACACCAAATACTGTCACTGCAAGAAAAGCATGTGTGCCCGAGGATGCTCTTGTGTGAGAGCCAATTTCAAGTGTGTCATCGCATGTCTCTGCACTGGGGACCCCAACAAATGTTCAAGGACTGAACTCACACTTGAAGACAGTGACAGTGATTGAGTTATTTCTCACACTTGAAGACAGTGACAGTGATTGAGTTATTTTGTTCATTGCAAAGTTAATTTTGACCTTGTTGCCAGTCTTTTTTTTTTGTCTTTTTTTAATGTGTTGTGTTCAATAATTTTGTTCAGCTAATGTTTAATTTAATGTTTTCTAGATACTGGTCACAATCTATCCAAAGCTGTATAACAATAATTGTTTTCTTGGCTTGTCATGCAGTGTACATTTTGTGATTAAAATCATTTTGTTGTTTTGAATTTCTTGTGTTACAAGTATTGTCTTTGGGGTACAGGGTTTTGTTAAAACTAAAAACATGTCTCGAGGAATTTCGAGCATAAAGGTAATAAAATCACCACAGATCCATTGATTTTGGGTTGATTTTAATCATCTTTAGTGTGGAATGACTATAATATCTGCTGAAAAGAATGACACATTGGCTGATGTCATATTTCACGATATAATTGCTTACTAACAAAGTAAAGATGAAAATAATGGAGAAAATTCAAAAAACGAGTGATTTTTTGTAATAGAAAATGGCTATAAATCATTTGGAAAGGTTTTGTAAGTGTATTTCTTAACTTGGTGTTGTCAACACACATGTTCTGTGTACCTGGGATTAATTTATTGACAGCTTACGCAACCCACTGAGGACTTTGAGGAAAAAAAACTCTTTCACATTTTTCGGTAAAAAAATAAAGGCTTCATATCCAAAAATGGCCACAACTTTTTTTCGCGAGGTTTCCGGCAGAGCAGACCTCTCATTCAGTGGACCTTAATGTCCAAATGAATAGATAAAACACAAAAAAAAAGTATAGCATGCCATGTCAGGTTCAACCCATTTTCTTGAGCTTTTGGGCCTGTGGATCCCTGACTATAAATTATAGGTCTAAGTCTAAGTTTGTACTGATATTGCTGGCTTGCGACAGCCTGCTCAGCAATTCAGGATTATATATACTCAACAGCTAATAAATGTTTCCAGAGATTGAACCTCCTGTTGTTACCTTCAAGAGGGCACCCACTTTGAAAGATAGTTGTCTCATAGCCATTTACCAGCTGCCCGTCCCAACAACTGGCTTAAATCTACACTTAAGGGTTGTTATAGGTGTGGCCATTGTCCTCATTGTAATAATATTGTTAAATCTAAAACCTTTGAAGTCAGAAATGAAACCTATCATATTCATCATTTCATGAATTGTAAAACCACTTTTGTGATTTACAAACTTGAATGTCCTGTATGCCAATTTTTTTTACATAGGCCGCACTAAACGCAGGCTACAAGATAGACTTGCAGAACATAAGTATGCTATCAGGATAGGTAACAAGGACTATCCTATGGCTAAACATTTTAATGAACATCATGGCAATGACCCCTCCTCTTTGTTGGCTATGGGTATTGACCATATCCCTGAGTCGGATAGAAGAGGGGATAGACAGAAACGCCTCAATCAAAAAGAGGCGGAATGGATTTTCAAATTAAAGGCTACTGTACCTCCAGAAATCAATGAGGACTTTGACCTTACTCCTTTTTTGTAAATTTATCCTCCCTGTGTAAAGTTTTGTAAATGTATCCTCCCTGTGTCAAGTTTTGTAAATGTATCCTCCCTGTGTAAAATTTTGTAAATTTATCCTCCCTGTGTAAAGTTTTGTAAATGTATCCTCCCTGTGTAAAGTTTTGTAAATGTATCCTCCCTGTGTAAAGTTTTGTAAATTTATCCTCCCTGTGTAAAGTTTTGTAAATGTATCCTCCCTGTGTAAAGTTTTGTAAATTTATCCTCCCTGTGTAAAGTTGTCTGGTATATATGATGATTGGCTCCTCCCATGTCAGAGTGAGGCCTCATTTAGGCCACCTGTGAATTGTTTGAGCTATACACCCTGATGAAGGCCAGATCTGGGCCGAAACATGTTGGTGTTTTTAAACGTTCATTATGAACTAACCATTTAATTAAATAATTTTTTTTTTTACTTTTATACCAGAGAAGAGCTGCCTTGGTCCCTTTTTTGTCTAAACAATGAGAACAATTTAAAAGTACAGAAGTAAATTTCTCATTCCAGGTCATTCAAGCTAATTCATCTGTTGACCAAATTGCACTTATTTTTTCTATTATGCTTACCTGTATTTACAAACATCTATACCGCTATATCCATATTAGTAAAACATAGCCTATTTAAATAACCAAACAATACACTAAGGCCCCTATTCTCCCACAGGCCTTTGGCGCTAAAACGGGCCTTCGGCGCTAAAAAACGTGCCTTGCGCCTGCCTCGGGAAGATATCAATATGGCTTTACGCTGCCAAATGCGCTTTAGGCCGAATGGGCGTGGCACACTCCCTGAATGGGCGAGAATGGGCGTTTCGGCGTTAAATATCGGCCTAATGATATCTTCCCACCTGGCGTAAATTTAGCGCTTTGCGCTTTTGAAAACCAGGCCTATTCAGTGCGCTGGTTGCGTGGAGCGCTCCCCTCTGGCTCCCCTCTGTCACCCTTCTCTGTGTCACTCTCTCCCTCTCTCCTCAGTCTGACAGGCACAATACACTGTCTCTCTCTGACTCCCTCGCACAGACAGACACAACACACTTCCCATAGGAAAAAGCAGTTGTAGTTCACTGCCTGTGAATGTCCCAGCATGCAATGGGCTTCTCCATTTCGCTACTAAATAGCAACCAAATGAGCCGAAATAGATATAAAGGTTGATTTAAATAATGTTTAATGGTAACACAACCTGCAAGTGTAGAACATTTCAATATTGGACCAAATAAAACATCGAAATGAAAACACCACCCTATGTGAAACATCTATGTCATATTGGGGCTATATATATCTCTTGTCGATTTAACGTGATTTAGATAAGTGATAGCGTAACGCGCTTCTGTCCGCTCCAATAAATTGGCTCTACTTCACATTTTAGTTTTACAATAAAAACACATTTATGCAATGACTTTACATAATGTAGGCTATATTTATGTGCATATCCTACCATCCTAGCAGGGGAGAGAAAACGATATATTTCTGGACAAACTTTCACCAATCTATTAATCTCATCATATAGGGATAGGCTATATTTTTCTAGCTGATGCCTTTAGAACATTCTTTTCACTTTGATCTTGCTATAGTGTAGCGTATTTACATGCTTGCAGTATTTAAACTGCAGTTAGATTGGTTTGAGAAGCATAATAATATGGAATAATAGCCTATATATGGAGACAGACAGACTGGATGAAGGGAGGGGAGGGGGGGGGGCGCAGAGCGCTTGGCTTTTGTCTGGTTTTGCTGGACCACTGGAATTGGAGCTTAAAAGGCAAGCGTGCGATTCGTTTATTGCACTTATCCAATGAGCATGACGGTGCATAATTTTACGCTTAAAAGGCGTGGTTGTAATGGTTGAGGCTGCGTGTAGCGCCGATACCAAGATAGCGAGTGCGCTGGTCCACACCCACTTACTGCGCTAGGCGGCCTAGCGCTAGGCCTTAAATGCAGTTTCTACGCCGATTGCAACGATAGGGCCCTAAAACTTGTTTGTTTATTTATTTAAGAAAAGGGACAATGCACATTAATTAACTCATTCATGGCCAAAGACGTCTTTGACGTGTTATCAGGAATAGCCCTCCCAGCCAATGACGTGTTTGACGTGTTTTTGTTTTTATTAGTGCAGCGCGTAGTTCAAACACTTCCCCAGCCTGTGACATGTTATCAGGTCCATGGCATCTAAGACAAGCCGACAACACGTGAACAAACACATACCGCAGCTGTTGTTTTGAAATTGAGCAGGAGGAAAAACAGAAAACGGATAAACGCTTTTTGTGCAGAGAGGAGAAACGCCATTGAAACGCCCCTCGGCGCGCTGCACGAGCTGGTCGCCTTCCTGTGTGCCAGCCGGGAGAAAACGGGAGAAAGTAATCCAGAGATGTGTTTGATCATCGGAGGAATGAGGAAATGATCGATCAGTTTGACGGGTAATCCAGAGGGCGGTGAGGACGTGTTGAATAGCCGAGGGGAGAACGGGAATGATCAAACAGCAGGGAGTATAGGACAGGGAGACATGGACGAGGACGGGTGGACCAGAACAAAACAAAATAAACACACGAACAGCTAACAAGGCAGAAGCGGCAGTCACAGCAGCAGACGCCAGCAGTACTCAGACCCGGAAACAACGTAACGAAGATAAAAGGGGGATCGTGTGTGTGTGTGTGTGTGTGTGTGTGTGTGTCTGTCTGTCTGTCTGTCTGTGTGTCTGTCTGTCTGTCTGTCTGTCTGTCTGTCTGTCTGTCTGCACACTCACTCACACTGAGTAAACTGTATTGTTGAATGTAAAAAAAGCACTTGTATATGTATGTACATGTATATATATATATATATATATATATATATTTGTCATTTGTGTCATAACGAATAATATTTACATGTCTGATGTCAATACAGTTCAAAATAAAAGAATTGAGAGCGAGTTCTGCCTGAGATTGTATGCTTTACAAAAATCGCCTTTTGTCCTGTTTTTCTTCTCAGAGAGACCTTTTGGGTGAAAACAGGGTGTATATAAATGGCTATAAGCTCACTTTTTTTATAAGCTCACTTTTTTTTCCCTGGTGAACCCAGAGACGTACATCTTCATTTTGAGGTATTGCAAATCACTTTGGTGC
Organism: Poromitra crassiceps; assembly: GCF_964638095.1. Classification (NCBI taxonomy): domain Eukaryota; kingdom Metazoa; phylum Chordata; class Actinopteri; order Beryciformes; family Melamphaidae; genus Poromitra; species Poromitra crassiceps. The sequence goes on along the minus strand of NC_139628.1, from coordinate 22,366,833 downwards.
TAATAGATAATTTACTGTGGGTCTTGAAAGATGACCAACAATTATGAAAATCTTTGGCCTGTGCTAAATATTGGCAGTCCTAAACTGGCCATGAATGAGTTAACATGAGCACGTGAGTCCATCATGTAAATGTGCCAGATTTAGCCATACAGGCTAATTTTCATCTGCAGTCCCTGGCAGGTTGATGTTATATGTGAAACATTAACAAACACATGCAATAGTACAGAAGACATAAGTAGACAAAAGCATATAAAAGAAGAAAAGCACAAGCAGATTAATAGCATATAAAAAGAACATGCATGAGCACATATAAAAAGAACATGCAAGATGACATTAGCATAGATACAATACATGCCAGAGCAACAGCACATAAGCACATAAAAACAGACAAAAGCATATAAGCACAATTATGCAGCCCCTGGTTTGCTGTAAAGCACGGACAAAAGCACAGACAAAAACACATGCCCTACAAAGCAGACAAACAATGACAAACAACAAAAAATGCTATCCTGGAGTATGGATGCATGTTTGATTGTTCAATAGCCAATGTTTTATGGAGTTGGAGAAGGAGTTGAGAGATGTGATGTTTCTCAGTTCTACGGGTATAGTGTTCCAGGTATGTGCTGCTCTGTAGGAGAAGGCTGACTGCCCAAAGCTACTTGTCCTATGTGGAATTTTACAGTCTCCTCTGGTAGAGGCTCTGGTAGATGAATTTTGGATTTGTGAAATGAATTCCTTGAGCGGAGGGGGGGCCAGACCATGAAAATTTTTATACACAAGTAAAATATCTGCAAATTTGATCATGTTTTCCCAATTTAAAAAGTCATATTTAGTTAAGATTTTACAGTGGTGATATGAGTTAGATTTTTTGTCCAGTGTTTTCAGGGCTCGCTTATAGAGTGTTTCTACTGATTTTAAAGTAGTTTTACCTGTCTGTGTCCAACTAGTGAGACAGTAATTAACTCATTCTCTGCCAGGGTCATTTCGGTCTGTGTGCTCCCAGTGCCAGGATTTTGAGCATATTTCCTGATCTTCCAGGACCCACAGAATATTCTGTGCTAGGAATAAAATTACACAACATATCTCACAATAAAGCAGAGACTCTCTTCTTACCCCTTGTAAAAAACTGAAACTCGACCATGTTTCCTTGTTTAGAAGCAGTGGAAGTTAGCTTGTTTTCACTGAAAATGCCCTCCTTTGTAACAGAAATAGGAGAAAAATAGGTTTTTAGTGAACGACACCGTTTCAAGCAGAACTCTCTTTTGAGCCTTTTATTTTTTGCCTCAGTGACACATCAGACATATACAGTATTTGTTTTCCCCAAAAAATAAAAATAAAAATAAAAAAAAGTTTTTACTGACTTTTACTTCCTGGAACTTATTTACCAGATAGTCCAAGACTGGACGGACCAAATGAACCCTTATGCTCGCTCTCGCTCTCTCTCTCTCTCTCTCTCTCTCTCTCTCTCTCTCTCTCTCTCTCTCTCTCTCTCTCTCTCTCTCGCGTCTCACACACACGCACACAGGAATCACAGGCAGCTGCTCAATGGCCGCAAATGCTGCTCAATGCACAAATGGCCGCTCATGATCGACACTCACTAACGGACTCTGTTTACTGCTAAATGGGTGACTATACTATAAATACTAAACGTGATTTAGCGCTTCCTTTCATCAGTTTGACTTGAAACAATGTCACAGGCTGGGAAAGGGTCTGATCTAATGTAAACAAGCAAAACATGAAAGTACGTCCGAGTACGTCCTTGGCACAGAACGCCATTGTAAAAAGTACGTCCGAGTACGTCTTTGGCAGAGAATGAGTTAATATGGGAAAAAATCATAGCATTGGCATACAATTTTGAAGCCTCAGTAGTCAGATTGTTCCTGATATATTTGAAATTTGCCAGGTTGAATTTGATTCGGTTGGCAACTTTTTTAACTTGTTTTTTAACACGTTGAGTGCCAAGGACGAGATATCTCGGCTTACATAATCCAACCGTTGAGTGCCAAGGACGAGATATCTCGGCTTACATCTTTTTCAGTGGTTTCCACTAGGTGAGGCCCTTGGGCAATATGTGAATGTGGATCCGACCTCTCCCGCTGCCCCGGAAGTACTCTAACAAAGATTTCTATATAAGGAAGGCGGGCTCCTTTGATCGCGTGGGTTGAAGTAGGTTGGTAATAGATTGAGACAGACAGCATTACATAGCGATTTATACATAGAGAATTTCAGCAATTTAGCGTCAGATTTAGAGAGAGTTGGTTAGCGTAGTTGATTTAGTTTGTAGTTGTTAGTACAGTAGTAGTGTTTAGTATAGTCTTCATAGTAGACTTAGTTTAGATACTTAGTTAGCGCGTAGTTACAGTTAGTGTTCATTGTAGTTAGCTTAGCACATTTAGCGTTAGCGTCAGTTCATTTTAGTATTTAGCCTTAGTTCAGTTTATTCTAGTTCAGTTTGATCGAGTTGGTAGCCGGTAGATTAGCCTTATTTCAGTTCAGTTTGAGCTAGTCGTAGCAGTAGTTGTTTTATTTCAGTTTAGTTGGGAGCGGGTGGCGTGTTTGTGCCATGCCGGCCAAACGCAAGCGGTCTTCGGCGGCTGCACGCAAGCGATCGGCGGATCAGAGATCACTGCTGGATTTATTTTCCGTCCGAAACGAGCTTGTGCCGGAGACCGATTCCGAGGTCTCGGATGACGAACGGGGTGAGCCCATGCACGTCGCGGCTGCTGCTGCTGGGCTGACTGATGAGTCCGAGTCGAGTGAGCTCACGTCTTCTCCAGACGTGGATTCTGAAGAAGAATGGGAGCCATCCAGGAGCGAAGCTCCAGAGAGCAGTGGTAAGACGATGTTTGAGATGACTTGTAAATGTAATTACTATGACTGTACAAAAGCCAGCAGTCAGTCAATTCATTTTACTTTATTTCAGACTCTGAAGATGAGCCTGTAGCTGTAGCAGCCAGCTGTAGCGGTACTGGTGCCACATCCTCTGGTGCCAGGAAAATGGGTAAGAGCCATTGATAGTACATATAGATCTGGATAAAGTCAGCGTGACGTCACCCATTGGGTTTTGATAGCAGAAAATGAGGCTTGAATCTCCCGCTTCCTGCTCATCGTTGATTGGTTGAATGGATTAACTTTACACGGAAGTACGGGGAGAGAGGGCTGTTAAAACACTAGTAGAAGAAGAAGAAGGAGGAGGGGGCGGCTGCCCCTAGCGGCTGCCGGGGGAGTTTCCGAATTTGTCTCACAGGCTTGAACGACTGCCATCTTGTTGTTCGCTTCTGTTTGCTAGCTTGCTCGCTGGCTGGCTGGTTGCAGTGGTGAAATGGTCCAGGACAACAAATATAATAAGTTTTAGTCCGAAGGTATGGGCGAGTAGGAGTCCAGCCAGCCAACCACCGTCTTGTCCGGGGCCTGGCCAAGAGACCATGGTGTGGTGTGATCCTGGTGCATTGTGCCTGGTGTGAGTCTCCAGCCTGCTAGCTGCTGCTAAGCCTCCACAAGGTAAACTGCTATTATACTTATCTCTGGGCAAACTCTAAAATTTATAACTGAGGTGGATTTGGTCGCGCACTTGGTGCTCTGCTATGTTGGACTCGTTGGACTGTTTGAGTGATGCTCATGTTTGTAAGCTAACGCTAGCTCGATTAGCATCGTGTGCTAACGTGTGAGCACCGTTATAGCCTACTTTAACTGAAATTTGGTGGCGTTATGTTATAGTAATTAATATAACACGGTGTCGTTTGTTTCTTCAAGGGATGACCGTCGGAGTACCATGGTGGAGCAGGAACAGCACAACAGAACAGAGGCACATTGTCCCTTGGTCAAATTATTTGTGAAAATGAATGCTACGTTTTGATTCCCATGTGCATATTACTGTGAGAATATTGCTGATCATCAGTTGTTCAACCTAAGATATTGCAATAACATAAGCTAAATGCTGACAGATTTGAGACTTTTGATATATTTACTTTGAACCATTTGGTATGTATCTGCCAGTGTGTTTTTGTCAATAAACATTGCCAACAAAGAACCTTGTTGTGTAGGCTATGTGCTAATTAAATCATGTACCCGAATGTACCGCAAATCTCATAGAACAAGCCCATTATAGTTGTCTGGTCAGAGCAGGCAGGTTGTTAATAAGATGTGATATAAAGATATTTGATGTCGAGTGAACCAGCTTCGACCAAATGACCAGGAAGAAGAATGAAGATGGAGAACCAACCGACTGCTTCAAATCAATGAATGATTTATATTTATTGAAATATGGTTAGCTGTAACAATTCGACATAAACAAAGGCTACACCATGCAACATATATTTTGATATCATTCAAACTTAAAGAATGGTTAATTTTCCACCATGGTAGGCTGTACTGCTGTGAAATGGTTACCTATATTTGTATCAAGTGTTGCTTGGTAGATTATCTATATATGCCTAATTTACCAGTAGACATATTAGTGCAAGACCTTAGGCTATGTTGAGTTCTATCGATCTGATAAAGTATGTTTTAAAATAAGGATAACAAATTGCTGAGCTTGGCGGATGCCTCAAGACAAGTATGTATCATTTTTAAATGTCCAATACCATACAGAAAAGCAAATTGAACAAACGACCAACAGCATTCATGTCTGCAAAAACTTGTGATGTTATGTCACTTTGACATATAACCTTATGACGCTTACTGTATAACATGGACAGACCATTTAACGTTAGGCTACTTTACATACCGTTAGATAACGTTAAATGGTCCGCCATGTTATGAGCGTCACGTTACATGTATGCCATCTATACAGTTACGTGTGTCTACTAACATTATTAAAATATCATAAAGTAGCGCTATTTTCTGATAATTTGCTAAAGTATGACTTGCTATCTGCTAGCCATACTAGCCTTGTTTTGCTAGGTTTTCTTATTCGTGTACTTTCCGCAGACTAGATGCCTTTGCGGCACATTGCTGCCTCTAACGGGCGGAAGTATTACTGTTTCCCAATATCCAAAGTATATCGCCTATTTTCCTCGGAATGGGGCTATAATAAAAAAAACTGGGGCCTTGAGAGCATGAAAAATACTTGAAATTGTTTTTTCAGACCATAAACTCATTTGTAAAGTGTTTATTTAAGACAGAGACCGAGAGAGAAGTTGGCTCGTTTCACATAGAGTTGAATGGACGTTCAGGGATGATGTTACACAAGCTGCGCCCCCCACTGGCCATTTGAGAGTATGGCAACTTCCGCATTGGCCTCAAAAAGAGACTGGCTGTAATGGGGACTGGTAAGAGCACACTTCAGAATCAGGTTTATTTTCACATCACAGGTTCCAGCCAGAATTCAGTACCACACATAAAAAAAACACTATTTTATGGTAATTATGTATTTCTATAATTTGCAGATTGTGGCAGTGGAGCTGGAAGTGGGAAACGGCCTGCAGGTGCCTGGTGTGACGTTGACTGGGAGCCAACCCACATCCCCTTCACAGCAGAACCGGGTCCTCATAGTGGTGATGCTGCTGCTAAACCAGTTGACTTCTTCCAGCTCTTCCTGGACGATGAGCTGCTCCAGGCCATTGTAGTCCAAACTAACTTGTATGCACACCAGTGCATCAGTCAGGTCAGTGAGGCTCTGCCACATTCAAGGCTTGGGAGGTGGAAGGACACTGATGTGGCAGAACTCAAGAGCTTCTTGGGACTATACTTCCTCACTGGGATCGTCCAGAAGCCTAAACTGGCCATGTACTGGTCCACAAATGAACTGTATGCTACCCCCCACTTCAACAAAACCATGTCTCGCAACCGCTTTCAACTGCTAACACGATTCCTCCATTTCAGTAACAATTTTGATGTTGATGGTGCAGACAAGTTGTTCAAGGTCCGGCCAGTTTTGAACGACCTGTTAGAAAAGTTCAGAGCAATGTTCACACCGAGTCAAAACATCAGTATTGATGAGGGGATGCTCCTGTGGCGTGGGCGGTTGGCATTCAAAGTGTACAACCCACAGAAACCCATAAAGTATGGGATAAAGTCCTACATACTCTGTGACTCCCAGACAGGTTACTGCTACAGTATGAAGCCGTACTGTGGTGAGCGGTCCACCCTAGGCGAGACGGTGGAGTTCCTCCTCGGGGACTTGGCAGGGCAGGGTTACCACCTATACATGGACAACTACTATAACTCTGTTTCAATGTGTGCACAGCTGCTGGAGTGTCAGACCCATGTCTGTGGCACTCTGAGGAGGAACAGGGGCGAGCCACCTGCTACCATGGTCACCAACCACACCGTGAAGCTGGGGGAAACGGTCATGCGCCACAATGGTGGCACCATGATTCTGGCCTGGCGAGACAAAAGGATCGTGAAAATGGTTTCCACTCTGCACGACGACACGATGGAGACAGTGCAGGTCAGGCAGAAAGGCAGCAGAGAGAGGGTCCCACACACAAAACCCAAGTGTGTTGTAGACTACAACAAGTACATGAATGGGGTCGACAGATTGGACCAGAACATCGCATACTATCCGTTTGCCAGGAAGACATCCAGGTGGCCCTTCAAATTTGTCATGTACATGTTTCAGATGTCTTTTTATAACGCCTTTGTTCTGTACAAAGCTAAACACCCAGCTAAACGCCAGAGAAAGTGTAAAACATTGCTGGATTTCATCCTGAGTGTTGTCGGTGCATGGACCAGACCTGTGGTGGGGGGTGGCGGGGAGGAGGTGGGCGCTGGCGGGGAGGAGGTGGGGGGTGGCGGGGAGGAGGTGGGGGGTGGCGGGGAGGAGGTGGGGGCTGGCGGGGAGGAGGTGGGGGGTGGCGGGGAGGAGGTGGGGGCTGGCTGGGAGGAGGTGGGGGGTGGCGGGGAGGAGGTGGGGGCGGGGGGCAGTGACCAACCTGCAACCATGCCCCGGCGACCATACCTGGACCCTCAATGCAGGCTGGAGGTAAATCTAGCGGGCCATGTAATGGTCCCCATACCAGCCACACCCAAAAAAGATGCCCCAACGAGGAGGTGTAGCATTTGTGCAAAGAAAGATCTTAGAAGAGAGACACGCTACATGTGTGTCAAATGTAGGGTCGCATTACACAGGGGTAGCTGCTATGAGGAGTACCACTCAGACAAGAACCTTCCTCAGCGGCGCTGGCGCTGAGTAGGCATGGGTCGTAAAAAAAAAAAACCTGCCAGGGATTGTTTTTGCTCTTTGTTTGATTGTTTGCTAGCTACCAGGAATACATAAAAAGTACCTGCCGATTTTCATGTAACTTTGTGGATGGGTGTAACATGGGTCAAGGAAGTACCCATTACATTTTGGAGCAGTTCTGGATTCGGTGTACGAGCCCAAACCGGTTTGATCACTAACTGAAAAAACCTATAAAAAAAAAAAAAACTATAAAAAAAAAAAAAAGCTGAGTGACCTGTGGTCTGCTCTTGTTTTGTATTTATTTTGACATTTATTTATTTTATTATTGTATTATTCCTCCATTATTGAAAACAACTATTGTTCAGATGTCTGATGTCTCACTGATGCCAAAAATAAATGGTTAAAGTGACTGTTCTGCCTGTTTGATTGAATTTCACAAAACTGCATTTTTCTCAGCTTTCCTTCTCAGACGCTGAAACCATGCTGTATTCAACGGCTAATATCTACATAACTACTAACTCTAAGAACTAACTCTTTTAGACAGAGAAAGCACACATTCTATTAGTTCTTTTTAGATGATTGGTGTTCACAAAGTCCTAACAGAAAATAATCCTCGGCTCTTGTAAAATGAGCCAGAATCCTCAAAAAAAAAAACTGGCACAACCTACCTACAGCATTGAAAAAACGGCTGGCACTCAATGTGTTAAATGTTAGCTGGGAGTCTATATGTCTAGGTATTTAAATTCTTGCACAACTGCAAGACTGCTCCCTGCTACCAAGACATCTGGGTCTGGATCTCTGTTTGCAGACTTGGAAAAAAACATACATACAGTTTTGCTTACATTGAGGTGTAGACATGACTCAGTTAACCAGTTTGATATATTGACCATTGCAGCTGACAGATCTGCTGCAGCTTGTGCCTTATTTTTTGCATGTAGATATATGATCGTATCGTCACCATACATCTGACAGGTTACATTTGGTGGACAAACATCAGGGAGGTCATTTACATATAACATAAATAATAATGGACCAAATATTGATCCTTGGGGCACACCCACATTATTATCAACCATTTGAGACGTTGTATGGCCTACACGAACACACTGTTTTCTGTCAGCAAGGTAAGACTTTATCCAATTAATAACATTAGGTGAAAAATAAAAATTTGATAGCTTGGCAATTAAAACATCATGGTTCACCGTATCAAAAGCCTTCTTCAAATCAAGAAAGACAGCCCCCACTACACCTCCCCGATCCAGTTTAGCCCTAACATTTTCCAAAAGAAAACAGTTTGCTGTTTCAGTCGAATGGTGTTTTTGAAACCCAAATTGCATGGGATGTAATGAGAAGGGCGTGGCATTCAGGTGTGATATGATTTGTTCAGAGATCCATTTTTCTGCTATTTTTGAGACAGCCGGAAGAATACTGATGGGTCTGTAATTAGTGATAGCGGTGTGTTCCCCTGATTTAAACACTGGAGTGATTATTGCACTTTTCCAGGCACTTGGGAACACGCCTTCCTTGATGGACTGATTAATAATTTTTTACGATTGGAGGAATAAGTGCCTCCTTATGCGTTTTAATGAACACTGTCCATCCCATAAACATCCCTTGCCCTTGAGCTACGAAGACAGGAAATAATATTTTCAACTTTGGAGTCGGACACTTCTCTAAAAGTGAGAATGGGAGCATCAATATTAAGAGGCGTGACAGAAAGATTTGATCCATGAGAATTCTGAGTCAGAGTATTTATAGAATCAATGAAATACGTGTTAAATGCTATTGCTACTTTACCTGTATCATTTGTCATATTTCCCTCGATATTTAATTCGATTTGTTTATTGGTTGTAGTGAGGTCTCTAGACCATATTTCAAGCTGAAGGCCATTCGTGCATAATCTAATCCGATCACCCCCTGACGTCAGTCAAGTTCTAGTATGACGTGGTCAGTCAAAGTCTTAGTATGACGTCTGTAATGACGTCAGATATGACGTCAGTTAATTCTCATATATATAGCAAGGGTTCTACGTAGAGAGCTGCAAACCCGAGGGTACCCTCGCGGGCCCCTCGGGCCTGCCAATACGGGCCAAGGCCGGGCTCGTTTTTTCTTTTTTTTTAATTAATAGGTCCGGGCCGGGCCGGGGTCGGGCCGTTTTTCAATAATTAAATAAAATAACGTTGTATTACTCGCTTGATTTTACACAGCAGAGCAGTCAGACAAAGAGGAGGAGCGCACACTGCACAGACACTCGCCCAGCCACAGCCACACACACACAGACACACACACCCTCACCGTGACGTTAGTCTGCCACTCCAGTCCACAATTCACCGTTCAGTCAGCATGCTGTCACTGTCAGCGTAAAAAACAACAACAAAACAAGCTGCGTGTGTCCGTGTCCATGTCGTGAGAGAGAGAAATAAGATCGATGGACGTAAAACAAAGTTTGCGATGGGAGAGTTAAACAGTCCCCACTGCAGTAGGGAAAGCTCATTTCAACCTGTTCAAAACGAACCCATCTACCATACATTGTGAGGACACTAATGTGACGTTATTCAATGCAGCTATAAACGGTAAGTCTGCTGTTTTAATTTCGATATGCTTGAGTGACATAATGTTTCAGTTTGTGGGCATTGTTGCTGTTGGCAATTAAACGATCTAACGTTCTCTTTCTCGAGACAATATGTGTGGATTTTGATAGGCCACGGTAGCGTGTGTGAGAGGGGGAGAGAGAGACAGAGAGAAAGCTGCGGTGGTTGTCTTTAGGCAACACAGTCTAGCAACGTTTTGGACCAATGAGTTCAGCGGCGCGGCAGCATGCACAGAGAGGGAGAGAGAGATGTGTCGTCATATCGTGATATTGATGTCGGGCCTCGCAACGGGCTCGGGCCAATTAATTTCATGACTCATCCAGGCCGGGTCGGGCACGGGCCTGCATGTCACGGGCCGGGGAGGGCTCGGGCGGAGATTTCAGGCCCGCGCAGCTCTCTAGTTCTACGTCACCTCTCTCTCTCTGGCCGATCATAGCAGCAGCAGCTTCACGGCAGTCCATCTCCCCTGAGCCGTCCTCCGAAGCGTTGTTTTGCACCATATCTGGAGACCGAATCAGCACCCTCAAGCCTTCTCTACCCGTGGAAATCCCCCGCAGATATTCCCCGCAGATTCCTCAACGCTTCCCACTCCATTTCTGGCATGTCGAGCTCCGAGCCAGAGCAGTCCATGGACAGCGACGACAGCTTAGCCAACGAGACCCTGTTCCAGATCGGCCACGGCGCGTACTTGCTTTCCGAGACGTCTGATGAAGACGTCGGCGAAGCGGCCGGACCACAGGCCGCCAACGCAGCCACGATGAAAAGGCCCGGCGCGCGTTCCCGTGGCACGGGGCGCGCCACTGCGACGGCCCGTGGAAGCAGAGCAGATGACGAAGTGCCGCGTGCGCCCGGACGCCCAAGAACGCGTGCGAGCGTGCCGGAGGGGGAGGCCGCTCGGCGTGGACGTGCGAGAGGCCGCGGACGAAGATCAGCAGAGGCAGCCGCTCCGAGAGCGGGGAGACGCCGGGGAAATACAGGCCGCGGGGCCACCGCGAGACGCCATGTCCTTCCTGGTCGCACTGACCTCCAGGCCGCCGCCCCGGAAGCGGAAACGGCCCCATTCGCAGCTCCGCCGAGCCGACAGGGGTCGTCAAGAGCCATTCTGCTGTCCCTGCTAGATGCTAGCAGATCAGTAGATGCTCGTCTCAGGGCCCTGGAAACCCCCCCCCCCCCTTTCCCCCCACGTTCGCCGCAGCCCAGCCGGCGCAGCAGCCGATCCTGCCCCCGCCCACGCAGCAAGCCGACGTGCTCCTCACCACCGCCCAACCCGCCCAGATGAACACCCTGGCATCCGCCACGCCCGCCATCTCATTTGGTATGCCTTTTGTTTCTCCCTGTGCCAATGTGTCTCCTAGGTTGAGATCCCAGATTTTGAAGGGCAGAGACATTAATTTAGTTAGCATACTCCTGCCATCCCCTGAGTGCAAAAGGAAGGTCGCGGGTGACCCAGATGGCCCTGTGTATTTAAAGTCGTCCGACCCCCGCCTGTCCAAAGACCTCTCCCTATGTGACTTCCTGAACACGTTCGGCGTCTACCGCGACGTGATCTGTGAGGTGTACCCAGAGCGCTGCTACGAGCTAGATTTATATATAGCGCTAATAGTGGACCTCTACTCCAACCACGGTAAATTATTCTACCAGTATCATAAAGCATTCTCCGCAAAAGCCGCCCTGATGATCACCCGGGCTAATACGCGGCTTAACTGGTCCATTATGGACATGCAGATCTTCACGTCGCTGGTTAGCGGGCGGCCGGCGAACACCTGCTACTCGTGCGGCGAACCGGGGCACTCTGCACAATTCTGCCCAAAGGCGGCCTTTCAGTCCGGCGCCGCCCCCACCCCCGCCCCCTCCTGGGCGCCCGACACCAGCGGGTCCTCCCAGGTGCATGCCCATTCCCCCGACTCCCTTTGCAGATATTTCAATGAAAACGTGTGCACATATCCCAAATGTAATTTCCTGCACGCATGTAGCACCTGCGGGGACGCCCACCCCCGCTCCCGCTGCCCGCAAAGGACCCGCCCCCCACCAAACAAGAAATATTGATTTAGATTGCTTTGAAAACACCACATGTACTGTAGGTGTCCCTTGTGTTTGATTAAATAAAGCGAGTTGATTGACAATCTACCTGGTCTGTGATCCGATCATCCTATCATTAAACGCCCACTAATAACAATAGTAATAACACAACTAAGAGGGGGAAAAAAAAAACCATACATGTTAAAAGCCGACAACCTCTGGGGGGAAGATCCGGATCCGGATTCGGATTCCGGACCCCTCATCGTACAATTCGGTTCAGCACTAAGTCACCGAGGCCAAGCCGGGAACCCCTAAGCCACTAAGTCACCAACCCCTAAGTCATCCCCTAAGCCACCAAGTCACCAACCCCTAAGTCATCCCCTAAGCCACTAAGTCACCAACCCCTAAGTCATCCCCTAAGCCACTAAGTCACCAACCCTAAGTCATCCAAGTCCAGCGCCAAGTCGGGAAGTCACTAAGTCACCGAGGCCAAGTTGGGAACCCCTAAGCCACTAAGTCACCAACCCCTAAGCCATCCCCTAAGCCATCAAGTCACCAACCCCTAAGTCATCCCCTAAGCCACTAAGTCACCAACCCCTAAGGGGAAGATCCGGATCCGGATTCGGATTCCGGACCCCTCATCGTACAATTCGGTTCAGCACTAAGTCACCGAGGCCAAGCCGGGAACCCCTAAGCCACTAAGTCACCAACCCCTAAGTCATCCCCTAAGCCACCGAGTCACCAACCCCTAAGTCATCCCCTAAGCCACTAAGTCACCAACCCCTAAGCCATCCCCTAAGCCACCAAGTCACCAACCCCTAAGTCATCCCCTAAGCCACTAAGTCACCAACCCCTAAGTCACCCCCTAAGCCACTAAGTCTCCAACCCCTAAGTCACCCCCTAAGCCACTAAGTCACCAACCCCTAAGTCATCCCCTAAGCCACTAAGTCACAAACCCCTAAGGGAACCCCTAAGCCACTAAGTCACCAACCCCTAAGCCATCCCCCAAGCCACCAAGTCACCAACCCATAAGCCATCCCCTAAGCCACTAAGTCACCAACCCCTAAGTCACCCCTAAGCCACTAAGTCACCAACCCCTAAGTCATCCCCTAAGCCACTAAGTCACCAACCCCTAAGTCATCCCCTAAGCCACTAAGTCACCAACCCCTAAGTCATCCCCTAAGTCACTAAGTCACCAACCCCTAAGTCATCCCCTAAGTCACTAAGTCACCTACCCCTAAGTCACTAAGTCACCAACCCCTAAGTCATCCTAACTCCTGGAAACAATCTACTCCCCATGGCTCGCTACATCAGGCTCAGGCCTCAGACTGGCCCCAGCGCCAAGTTGGGAAGCCACTAAGTCACCCAGGCCAAGTTGGGAACCCCGTCACCAACCCCTAAGTCTTCCAAGTCCAGCGCCAAGTCGGGATATCACTAAGTCACCCAGGCCAAGTCGGGAACCCCTAAGTCACTAAGTCACCAACCCCTAAGTCATCCTAGTCCACCGCCCAGTCGGGAAATCACTAAGTCACCCAGGCCAAGTTGGGAACCCCTAAGTCACTAAGTCACCAACCCCTAAGTCATCCAGCACCTCAAGCGGACGCTCCAGCTGGTCTTCATCAGCTCTCCAGCTACACCCGCCCGGAGCAGGCGGCCATACCGTGGCCCAAAGAACCCTCCTCCCTCAATCGGCGAGCATGGCAACAAACAGTGTCCCGGGCTCCGTGCCAAAATGTCTCGTTGGTGGTGGCTCCCCGAAAAGCACAGCGCCCAGTAGGCGCGGTAAATCTCCCGGATCATTTTTGGGGGAGAGAGAGAGTCGAGAGAGAGAGTCAGGGTCAGTCAGAAGGCCAAGTCGTGCGGCGCGCAAGGCCAGACCGAGCTGGGAAGCGCCAGCCGCAACGCAAGTAGGGGGGTCAAGATCGAAGGCCCGACCGAGTTGGGAAGCCCCAGCCGCAAGTAGCCATAAGTCGTTAAAAAGGTCGAAGGCCAGAAAAGTACAATCAACTACCGGTGCCCGCAGATCTCAATTAACCTCCGGTAATCAGATCTTCCTTTTGGGGGATCTCCTAGCCTACGCAGATGCCCTCCTCTTGCCTCAAGAGCAGCGCCACTGGCTAATGGAGTCATGCGCCAAAGTATTTGCCATGCATGCCGATTGCTAAATAAAGTTTGTTAAATCCTACCAACTGGCCTCTCATGATTGAAGTGAGGTCTCTAGACCATATTTCAAGCTGAAGGCCATTCGTGCATAATCTAATCCGATCACCCCCTGACGTCAGTCAAGTTCTAGTATGACGTGGTCAGTCAAAGTCTTAGTATGACGTCTGTAATGACGTCAGTTAATTCTCATATATATAGCAAGGGTTCTACGTCACCTCTCTCTCTCTGGCCGATCATAGCAGCAGCAGCTTCACGGCAGTCCATCTCCCCTGAGCCGTCCTCCGAAGCGTTGTTTTGCCCCACCCACCTCCCCAGTCCGCCACCAACGAGTCGTGACTCCTGATCCCCCACTGGGGGGGGATCTCCTAGCCTACGCAGATGCCCTCCTCTTGCCTCAAGAGCAGCGCCACTGGCTAATGGAGTCATGCGCCAAAGTATTTGCCATGCATGCCGATTGCTAAATAAAGTTTGTTAAATCCTACCAACTGGCCTCTCATGATTGAATTAGATTTCCCAAGTAATTTCTTTAGATTCTTCCATATTTCTTTGGCGTTTCCCTTAGCTTCACTAATGGTATTAATAAAAAATGTTGCTTTTGCCCTTCTGAGCTCTTTTACAACCCTGTTTCTCAGTGTGGTAAACAAAAGCCTCTCATGTTCCATCTTACTCTTGAGAGCTGTCTTGAGAGCATGGTCCCTTTGCTTCATGAGTAACCGTATTCCCTCACTTAACCATGGTAGATAGTCACTTTGACCTGGTTTGCGTTTCAGTTTCCTCATAAAGCTGTGTATGGTTGTTTGAAGTTCAGTCATGAAAGAATTACAGTTTTCATCCGAAGTTGTATGTACGAGGTGCTCATTCCACTTTATTTCTTTGATTGCATTTTCAAGACTGGCTAGCTGACTACCGGTATTTGGAATTTTATACTGTTCTGGCTTTTTGTGAGATGATGAATCAAATCTCCTTTTAGTGAGCTTTCTTACAATCAGAATCATATTGTGGTCAGACAATCCTGTAATCAGATTGTAGCACTTCTTTATTCTGTCTGGTCTATTTGTGAAATCAATAAGCGTTTCTGAGGAATTAGTTATCCTAGTCGGTCCTTCAATAACCTGCTGAAAATCCAGATTGCCTGTTACACGTTTTAGCTCTTTCCTTTTTGCTTTATCATTCCAATGTATATTCAAATCTCCTAATAAAATTATCTCATTGTTAGTACCACATTCTTTAAGAAGAGTATTCAACTTGTCATAAAAAACACTTTTTGTAGCTGGTGGTCTGTAGATACCAATAATAATGAAGGACATCTGGGCAGAGAGAGTCAATTTAAGACCAATACATTCAAGTTCGGTAACACACGTCCATTTAATTTGCGTGCAGTTTATACTGTCTTTTACATAAAACAGCACACCTCCGCCCCGGCCAACAGTTCTATCTTGTCGAAATGTATTGTATCCATGCACATTTAATATGTCAGCAGGAGAGTTTTCATGCAGCCATGTCTCTGATAGACAGAGAAAGTCCAGATTTGATTCATACAGCAGATGTTGTAGTTGATCGCTTTTAGGAATAGTGCTTCGGATATTCAGATGTCCACCTAATAATCCGCTTGGTTTAGCCCGAGGGTCCCACAGGATGCGAGCCTGGGTGACTGTTCGAAAAAGTTTGAAGCGGCGGCGCTTCACAATTGCGGGATTTATCCTTCATTTGACTGGTAATGCAGAGTTTATCCTACATGTATGCACATTTGCCATAGAGAATGGCACAACAGTGGACTCACCCAGATTGATGGCTTCTCTGGTAAGCAGATTGTTGTTAATGGCAGTGAAATCATACCCCGGTGTAATGTTGTCCACGTCCGGAGGATAATGATGTGTATTCACTGCGTGTGCTGCTGCTGGATGGTATCGGCTCTGGTCCTCTGTTGGCCCAGGATTAAGTTGCACGTCCCCCGCAAGCATCAGTGTGAAGAGTAGATATCCGGAAAGTTTCCACAGCAGTTTGGGAGACTTGCGTGTGGTTGCATTGGTTTTAGAAGTAGTACATGGGATGGTAGCTTTTCCATTGTTAACGGCGAAAACGTTAAGTAGAACTTCTTTCTAGCAACATACCGTTGAAATAATTTATTTTAGTTGTGTCTTTGATTTACCAGAGTCGGGGAAAGGACGCTACCGCTGGCGTCTTAACTGGAAGCTGCTCTTGTCCTGTTACGGACAGCTCACTCTGCGGCTCTGCTGGTTAGCAAGCCAGTAATAGCAAAGAACTTTTATGGAAAGAAATGACAGCTCCATATTGCCCCATTGCAACATCAGCGCCCAGCAGCCTCCGCCATTTTTTATTTTTGGAAGCGTGACAGCGCCAAAAGAACCTCGCACAGGCTCGCAGTGGTCAGCTGCGGTAGCGCGGGCCCCTATAATCAGCCTCTCTAAACAGTAACTCAACGGGAGAACACTCTAAATTTCGTGGATTCACATCTTTTCTGGGCGTACTGCAAATCTTGATTGAAGTGGTGTAGTGCAGGGATGTAAAACAACAACCATATTGTGGAAACTAAGCAAAATTTTTCGTTTTTTTCTTTTAGTTTTTTCAAGATAAATAGTAAATGCAAAGGACCCGAGGTTAAAACCACGGCAACGCACTTCTGACGGAGTGGACGACAGCCTCGGGTCCTTTTCATTAGGTATTTATCTTGAAAAAACTAAACAAAGAAAATGAAAAATTTTGCTTAGTTTCCACAATATGGTTGTTGTTTTACATCCCTGCACTACACCACTTCAATCAAGATTTGCAGTACGCCCAGAAAAGATGTGAATCCACGAAATTTAGAGTGTTCTCCCATTGAGTTACTGTTTAGAGAGGCTGATTATAGGGGCCCGCGCTAGCCTGGGTAAACCCATCCCCCACGTGACCTGCTCTCAGACCTGTTCTCAGTCACTATGGTCTGGAATCCCACCATTGTTAAACGATTTCCTGCGGTTGTTGGGCCCCCCCCCCCGATAGACCGCTCCATTACGCAACCATCATCCAACCAGTTTAGTGCACAGAGCACATGCGCAGTGCAGCAGATGGCGTCATCACTCTGCGACCTTTGTTGTTAGCGCATTAGCTAACACTTTTCATTTCAGTACTGCTAACACGCAAATGGTTACAACCAGCTACAACCAACCAAGCCCCCCTCCGCCCGAAATGTAAACAGACTCAGAGCTGGCCTACGGATCGATGTGTGATTTCCAGGTAAGAATATGTTATTCACAGGTATATGCCACCACACTATATATTATCTCAGAAACTAGCGTAATTGTGTTTGGTAAGAAAGACATTCGATAAATGACTGACTTTTCCTCATCGGCTGTGTGGGGGTTAGCTAGATTACGGGAGCATTTAACGATCTAATGAATTCTAGAAAAACATGTCAGAAGCTAGCTAACGTTAGCCACGTGTAACATACAGTAACTGCTACGTTTTATATTATTAGAGCTTCCAAGAAGAGAGAACATCGCCTCTGCCAATGACTCCTGTGACGGTGGTCAGGGAATGAACAGGACAACTGTCTACACGGACCCAAACCTCGATCCCTGCTGCAGATGGCCGCAGATCTGGAGAGATATTTGTGGCTGTGAAGAACAGTCATCATCTATACAGTTATCAGGGACACGCTGTCTTATCTGCATAAATCATATTGAATAGTACCAGACAAAACCTTCAAAACAAATCAAGCTCATGCAGGGTGTCGGGCAGGCAGCAGTGCATCGCGCACCCCCTCTGGAGCTCACAGAGCTCCAGGCTGCCTCCGGGGCTCGACTCTGCTGCAGCCCGGAAATGATCGTGGACTTAATGTTAATCAAAAACGGCCACACTCATAACGGTAAGGTGTGTTTGACCTAGCTAGAAATAACGTTAATGCACTCGCATTTCAGCGTGGTTACAGATGTAGCTGACGCTAGCTAGCTACAGTAGATTTTTGGAGGCTATAGCGTTAACGTGAATGTCATGATAGTGAGCGTAGTGTTATACTGTATATTATACATAATCCAGATCATATTCCAGATGCAACCTAGCTAGATGTTAAGCTCCACACTGCTGTATGAGTACAATCAAATCTATCAAGCCTTGATATCATATTCCAACGTGAATTCAGCTGAGGGGTTCGCTCCAGAACGAGACTGTTGCATTCAATATTTGTACACGTGTTTCTGACTTGGATTGATTAATCAAAATTTTCAAAATCTTTACTACTGTACTGTCCATTAATAATGACATCAGGTGACAAGCTGAAATGTCAATTCGTATAGCAAATCTAGGTAAATTTCAGACTTTAACGTAGTGTCTTGTCTGAAGTGAATACAAGTGACCTATATTTTTCAATCCTGTCTTTGAATAAAAGTTGTACATTGTGTTATACTTGAAAACCATGTCTTTGCTCCCTTTGTGTTCACAATTACAACAAATCTGTATGGTTTATCTGTTGGCATTAAACCGTGGTATTTCCTTGGGTGATATTCCATATTTGTCATTAAACCTAGCTGTTCACATCTGCATTTTATACAAATTGGGCTAAATTTGCAATGATGAATCAAAGCCACGTGAGATATTAAGTAGCCTACTTTTATTAAAAAACAAAATAAAATGCAGAGAGGTTTCCTTCTCTAACTATTGGTGCGTTCACAAAATATTTACACAATGAGATTTTTTTTATAAATAATCTTTAATAACGTGGATAATGATGACATCTGCAGCTGCTGGACGAGAGACAGAAGAAACTACGAAACCGAAGATTGGAGCAGAGGACATGACTACAGAGAAACTTAACCGACCAGCACTCTGCTTCAATCAATGAATGCTTATAAATAAACCATACACATGAGAATTACCGTTAACGTTACAGCATTTAATAACATAAATATGGTGATATCTGGTGGTCTGAAATTACTCTCTCTATCTACAGTAGGGTAACTGGCTCCTATTGTGTCTTATTATTGTAACGTTTGAATCAGCGTTTCATAGCTATAATAGCCTAATGTTACTGTAGCCTGGATGACGTTAGCTAATGCTACCCAGCCTTCCAGCATTTATCTTCCATAATGCATTAAATCATAATCACAATGCTATGAAGACATTAGCTGATCACCACAGAGCTGCACAGACAAGTTTATCAGATAATTTTGCCGTAAAATGTGTCCAGGTGATCAGCTCTGAAGCCCCGGCTTGTATGGTCCGCTAAAATCCGATTTCGATATAGGTGTTATTTTGATCAACAGACCTAGCATCACATTATTCAGTTTAAGGATCCTTATGTGGAAACATTTTGAGAACCACTGTTTTGAAGTACTATTACTATAGCTGTTTTCATTCTCACATGACA
The DNA here is from genome assembly GCF_964638095.1 of Poromitra crassiceps. NCBI lineage: Eukaryota > Metazoa > Chordata > Actinopteri > Beryciformes > Melamphaidae > Poromitra > Poromitra crassiceps. The sequence goes on along the minus strand of NC_139628.1, from coordinate 22,347,575 downwards.
ATACAACAGAAGAGTATCGAACAAAAACATTTTTATTCAGTTCCATTCAAAAAAGTACAATTTGAGTATGAACAGTACAACATGCAGTACAACATGCAGTACAGTATGGAAAGAATATGAAGTTCTGTTGGCTGCCATTAACCTCACAAATCAACCATTGCAGCCGGACTGGTCATTTGGTTCAGCATCAACATGGGCTGAGAGATTGAGTAGGCTAAATAAACAATACACATGAGAATTACAGTTAACGTTACAGCATTTAATAACGTTAATTTTCGTGTACCCGATGCCAGGATATTTTGTCACTTTGTTTTCATCAAGTTCTCTGGACTTATATACACAAGCTCACAGCGTCCTAACAGGTTAACGTTATAATCTCAGAAGAGATTGAGTAGGCTAAATAAACCATACACATGAGAATTACCGTTAACGTTACAGCATTTAATAACGTTAATTTTCGTGTAGCCGGTGCCAGCATATTTCGCCACTTTTTCTTCATCAAGGCCTCTGGACTTGCATACACAAGCTTGCAGCGTCATGTCCTTGTCTTTATCATTCACCCCACCGATCTGCAACGCCTTGATTCCCAGATTAGAAGCCTCGCGTATCTGGTCCTCCATTAGCGCATTTAACTGCGACACAACAATACGTAGCTGTAGCTGTTCATAGCCATAGCTAGTAGCTAGCTCGGGAGCTATGCTTTGGAAAGACCAAAAGCTAATGGCTAGCCGCTGCAGCTGTTATACGTCATTGACAAAGACGCACTCTCTGATTGGCCGATCACGGCAGGACTGATGTTGGCAGTCACGCCGTCACTCATTGGCTGCGGGGTGGCTGCGGGTCTGCGGGAGTCTTTCAACCGCCGCGGAAATCGATTTGAATGGCCCGTTCGCTAGACGATAGTGACTGGGAACTGAGAGAGCAGGTCACGTGGTGGCTGGGTTTACCTAGGCTAGGCCCGCGCTACCGCAGCTGACCACTGCGAGGCGCATTCTGTTTCCAAAAATGGCCGGAGTGTCTTCTCTTTCCTTCCATGCTCTTTGGTAATAGTCAACAAAGAGAGTGGCTTGTAGTGGTCGCTGAGTCCCATTTTGCTGCATTATTGCCACCTGCTGGCCTGGATGTGTTTTAGACAAAGCTAGCGTTAGCTAGCTAGCAAGCTAGCAACTTTATTAACTGCAAAAACAGAAGCGGTAAAGATCAGTAACTCTCGTCGCCCAAGCACGTCTTATGGCTTTCTGTCATCAAAGTCACTTTCCTAAAGTAATTTGACATGTTACCATGCACATGGTATTCATATGAAATTCCACATATTGACACATATAGATGTATAAATTAGTTCCACTTTCACAAAGCGGCGATCTAGCATCTGAAATGCCCGCTAAAGTATCGGAAACCACGTCAGAGACCTCTGACCCAGACGTGACGAAACAGGCAAAGAGGAGTCCGATGCAGGACACGGTGACGCTATGCCAATACTCAGAGGCGGATTATGACATGATGGGCCCCTGGGCCTACATACTGTAAAGGGCCGCCCTCACAGCGCACAATTAAGGCCAGAATAATAACTAAGACTCTGTGCCAGGTTCATCCATATATTGTATCGGGCGAGTGCCCGGTGGCAGCAGCCAATTTGCCTTGTTGGGCACCACACATTCAAATTCAATTTTTTATAAGCTTCGTCATATTTTCTTTATATATGAGGCCTACTCTGCAGCCAAAATTAATCTTCAATAGTTAAAGAATATATGCATAATGAGAAAGAATTTTGATTGGTGTGTAGGTGCCCCCCCCCCCCCACCCCCTCCATCACATTTGAATGTATCTAGTTCAAGCATTTTTTTGTGGTGAGAGAAAACATGTTCACCAGAAGAACTGCTAAGAAAAGGTAGGCTGAAAACTACTTCCCCAAGTCTGACATGTTCACCACAGTCAGGCTTTTCTTAACCCTGCCTGTTAACTGTGGGTGAGAGATCTTCACAATTTAAAGATCTGTGTCTCACCCTGTCACTAACTGTAGACTAAGGGGTGAGAGGTCGTTTTCACACCTTAAAAGAGTGAAGAACGAACTGGTTGAGTTGATGCTTCTTGAAAGGTTTTCTCTTTGAACTGGATGCGCGTTTGTGATGCGTATAACAACCATATAATAACGGATAGCCGATGCATTGCAATATATTCAGTTGGGCGCGCTATCTGATGACGGACTGAAAAAATTAATTACAGAGCAATACGAATTTGGTGGCTTAAACCAGAGGTTCTCAAATGTTTTTCAGCCAAGGACCCCTTACAAGATAGAAAATATACCGGGGACCCCCTCATTCTGATTTGTGATTTTGGGCTAAGCTTAATTGTTTCCACGGTAACGTGCTTGACTTTTAATTTGATAGGTTTGTTATTAGAATGTAATCCATGAACCATTTTAGATTTAAAGCATAAACTATTTTCGTTGAACTATGAAGATTTTGCACAATTTTTTTTTTTTTTTTTTTTTATTACATTACATTTACATTACGTCATTTAGCAGACGCTTTTGTTTTGTCCCAAGCGACTTACAATATCACAATTTGTCAACAGTACAGAAAACCACTATGCAACACAATCAATGACAGCCAAGATATTTTGATAGACTAGCACCATGTAGGAAGTAGTTTGAGAAGGAATAAGTAACATGTAGCATTTTTTTTTTACTTGAAAACTTTTCGCGGACCCCCTGGCAAAGACCCCTGGGGGTCCGCGGACCCCCATTTGAGAACCACTGGCTTAAACAACCGAGTTGGTTATTTTTACACCAACCTTTCCGGCTGGCGGTGTTCGGACCTTCGAGCGAATCACAGTGCTTAAAAAAGTTAGGCCCACCCAATAAGCAAGACGGGTCGGGAACAGTTTAGTCTGAGCCATGGAGCTGACAGAATGTGTTATCTCAAGAATTTACACACAGAATAGTGTGAAAACGCTAACTTTGGTCAGCAGAAAAATATCTCAGAGTGCAACACGTCAGACCTTAAAGCGGATGTCACTTTTGTAGCCGGTTGACACTGAGCTGAAAGCTGCTACCTACCCAGTACATTAGTAAGATGTTCCTAATAAAGTCCTCAGTGACTAGTTATAATGTCAAGGCAGCTTCTGTTTTGCCCATGCACATTCATTCCAGTGGACTCCATTGTGTACCTATATTGAGTTGAGGTTTGCCAAAGTGAAAGGGGTTTGAGTTATTCAAACAGCATTACATTTTTCATTTGCTAAAAAATATTTTGCGGTGTAAAAACTCAGGTTATTTGGTCAAACAATGCAATATTTAGAAACAAGAGAGAGCATAATGCATTTTACTCAGACACATTTTTTTCTCTTTCTCCCTTTCTCCCCCTGGTTGGTGCTAACCTGGCCTTGGCCCCTCATATCCTTCATTCACTGCCCTCTGTGGGGCAATGTCACGCCCCTTTTGGCCAATAGGAGTGGAAAGTTAATCTCTTCTGAGCAACCTTTCTACAAAGTGTTGTCGTGTTATGTGAATCTGTTTAGGCGTTAGAAGTTAGACGCCTTTTTTAGTTTAGTTTAGCACATAGAAAAATGAAAAAGAACAATCAAACAATCAAATACAGAAAACAGTGGATAGTGCACTAGGAGAGAACGGAAGCCCCGGCCCCGGCTCTCTCTCTCTCTCTCTCTGTTTCTCTCTCTCTCTCTCTCTCTCTCTCTCTCTCTCTCTCTCACACACACACACACACTTTTGAATCGACAGTTCAAAAGCAGTTACAACTGGCAGTTACAATTGGCAGTTACAACTGTATTTATATTTAGTTTTATGGTCTATCGTTTCCCCCAGGTGTTCATGTCACACACCAGTGCTCAAGCGTGCCTGCTCAAGGCAGGCACGCACGTGCACGCACGCACACACACACACACACACACACACACACACACACACACACACACACACACACACACACACACACACACACACACACACACACACACACACACACACACAATAAAATTTAATTCAAAGGGGCTTTATTAGCATGAGAAACATACATTGCCAAAGCAAGTGTAAGATAAAAACTCTTTTTTGGATACAGTTAAAGATATAGAAGAGTAAAGAAGTGTGTAAACAACTCTGCCTGTGAAACATTGCAACATTGTAGTCAAATATAATGCACATAAGAGTAGGTAAAATTGACTAAAAAGGTACAAAGAGAAAGATGGTGCTTAAATGGCTGTTGAGTCAAAATATATACAGGTAATAATAACTTAGAATGAAAATAGACGGTAGAAAAACAATTTGACATTACACTTAAAAATACAAATAAGTTGGAACTGTGTAAACACTGCAATGTTTGATCTTTTTACAAGTGTATTTAAAGCTATGTGTTGTGTTTGTACAGTATGACTGAGGAGACTCTCTCTCTCTCTCTCTCTCCTCAGGTCGTACGGTCCTCGGTCGTCCCAACAAGATGTATTTTGGCACCACGGCCCGGCCCGAACACACCGAGCACACCGGCCTCCTCTCGTCAACCTCCCAGGACCCCGTCTCCACGGCGACCGCCTCCATGCCCTCCTCTCCTACCTCTAGGGGGCGGTAACAAGGCCTAGGCCACACCCCCCAGCTCCACCCCACATTCCATACAATACAATCGGAAGTTCCGATTGTATTTACACTTCCTGTGACTCATAAACCTAGTCTGACTCATAATGTGAGTCAAACTAGGTTTGACCTAGTCTCACGTAGTCAGACCCACCGTCGACGTCATCAAGCTTCCAGCGACGGAGGGTCTGAATCACCATGCCTCCCATATTACAGTCTGTTCAGTGGAACTCCGTGAAGGGAGAAGCGATAAAAGGAGCGACCAAAAAGTAGATAGACTGTCTTGCAGCATCGTAGTTTATCTCTATTGTCTGAACTGAATGATTTGGAGCAAAGAAGGCAGCCAAAGTTTGCAGTTTTAGTCGGCGTGGTGGTGAAGTTGATGTTTTCACCCAGGGTCTATTTAGCTGTTGCACACATTCTGAACGCACCGCCCACGAGGTCCGTGGTTGGTCAATTCATGCGCCTGTCACGCATGTGTCTTGGGGGCGGGCGTTAAACACCTTTGAGAGTTGTGCTCCAGGCGTAGATATCGGGCCCTATCGTTGCAATCGGCATAGAAACTGCGTTTAAGGCCTGGCGCAGCGCAGATTAGTGGGTGTGGACCAGCGCACTCGATATCTTGGTGTCGGCGCTACACGCGGCCTCAACCATTATAACCACGCCTTTTAAGCGTAAAATTATGCACCATCAGCTCATTGGTGAAGTCCAGTAAAGAGTCACAAGCTTGCCTTTTAAGCTCCAATTCCATGGATTAGTCCAGTAAAACCAGACAAAGCCAAGCGCTCTCCTCCCCCCCTCCCTTTCATCCCCGTCTATCTGTCTCCATATATAGGCTATTATTCCATATTATTATGCTTCTCAAACCAATAAACTGCAGTTTAAATACTGCAAGCATGTAAATACCCTACACTATAGCAAGATCAAAGTGAAAAGAATGTTCTAAATGCATCAGCTAGAAAAATATAGCCTATCCCTATATGATGAGATTAATTAGATTGGTGAAAGTTTGTCCAGAAAGATATCGTTTTCTCTCCCCTGCTGCAGGTAGGATGATGCACATAAATATAGCCTACATTATGTAAAGTCATTGCATAAATGTGTTTTTATTGTAAAACTAAAATGTGAAGTAGAGCCAATTTATTGGAGCGGACATCACAGTAGGACATGACAGTAGAAGCGCGTTACGCTGTCACTTATCTAAATCACGTTAAATCAACGAGGGACATATATATAGCCCCAATATGACATATATGTTTCACATAGGGTGGTGTTTTCATGTCGATGTTTTATTTGGTCCAATATTGAAATGTTCTACAATTGCAGGTTGTGTTACCATTACACATTATTTAGATCTACCTTTATATCTATTTCGGCTCATTTGGTTGCTATTTAGTAGCGAAATGGAGTAGCACAATGCATGCTGGGACATTTCACAGGCAGTGAACTTACAACTTCTTTTTCCTATGGGACGTGTGTTGTGTCTGTCTGAGCGAGGGAGTCAGAGAGACAGAGAAGGGTGACAGAGAAGAGGCAGAGGAGCGCTCCTCGCAACTGGCGCACTGAATAGGCCTGGTTTCAGAGAGAGACAGAGAAGGGTGACAGGGGAGAGGCAGAGGAGCGCCCCGCTCAACTGGCGCACTGAATAGGCCTGGTTTTCAAAAGCGCAAAGCGCAAAATTTACGCCAGTTGGGAAGATATCATTAGGCCGGCATTTAAGGCCGAAACGCCCATTCTCGCCCATTCAGGGAGTGCGCCACGCCCATTCAGCGTAAAGCGCATTTGCCCGCCTAAAGCCATGTTGATATCTTCCCGAGACAGGCGCAAGGCACGTTTTTTTGCGTTTAAGGCCCGTTTTAGTGCCGAAGGCCTGTGGGAGAATAGGGGCCATCATCTACGGCTGGCACTGCGAGACTACCCATACGGAAGAGGCATATATACACATATATGGACATACATCCGACACAAGGTCCACATATATGTCACCATACATGTACATGTATGCACTTTGCATACAAACCCACCTGAGATATATGCATATATATGTGAGGATCATATATGTGATCCAAATATAAATTGACATATATGATCATATAGGCAATTAACATATATGAGTACTCCCATACATGTGATCATATATGCTCATGTACGTAATGGACATATAGGATTATTCTAGCATATGTTTAGATATATGTACATATAAGCAATTAACATATAAGAATATTTCTACATATTTCCGCATATATGCAAATACAAGCAACACACATATATGTTATTCTCTTGCATATCAATATATGTGTGCATATGAGCATTAAACATACATGATTATTATTACGTATGTCAACATATATGCTCATATAATCAATTAACATATGCGGATGTTCGCATACATGTAATCATATATGTTTGTGTAAGCATTGAACATATAGGGTTAAACTTACATATGTCTACACATATGTGCATATCAGCAATTAACATATAAGAATTTACTTACATATGTAAGCATGTATGCTCATATAAGCAATTAACATATATGAGTATTCTCATACATGTGATCATATATGTTAATGCAAGTAATGGACATACAGGGTTATTCTTGCATATGTTTAGATATATGTACATATAAGCAATTAACATATAAGAATATTTCTACATATTTCCGCATATATGCAAATGCAAGCAACACACATATATGTTATTCTCTTGCATATCAAAATATGTGTGCATATGAGCATTAAACATATATGATTATTATTACGTATGTCAACATATATGCTCATATAATCAATTCACATATGCGGATGTTCGCATACATGTAATCATATATGTTTGTGTAAGCATTGAACATATAGGGTTAAACTTACATATGTCTACATATATGTGCATATCAGCAATTAACATATAAGAATTTACTTACATATGTAAGCATGTATGCTCATATAAGCAATTAACATATATGAGTACTCCCATACATGTGATCATATATGCTCATGTAAGTAATGGACATATAGGGTTATTCTTGCATATGTTTAGATATATGTACATATAAGCAATTAACATATAAGAATATTTCTACATATTTCCGCATATATGCAGATACAAGCAACACACATATATGTTATTCTCTTGCATATCAATATATGTGTGCATATAAGCATTAAACATATATGATTATTATTACGTATGTCAACATATATGCTCATATAATCAATTCACATATGCGGATGTTCGCATACATGTAATCATATATGTTTGTGTAAGCATTGAACATATAGGGTTAAACTTACATATGTCTACATATATGTGCATATCAGCAATTACCATATAAGAATGTACTTACATATGTAAGCATGTATGCTCATATAAGCAATTAACATAGATGAGTCCTCCCATACATGTGATCATATATGCTCATGTAAGTAATGGACATATAGGGTTATTCTTGCATATGTTTAGATATATGTACATATAAGCAATTAACATATAAGAATATTTCTACATATTTCCGCATATATGCAAATACAAGCAACACACATATATGTTATTCTCTTGCATATCAAAATATGTGTGCATATAAGCATTACACATATATGATTATTATTACGTATGCTCATATAATCAATTAACATATGCATATGTTCGCATACATGTAATCATATATGTTTGTGTAAGCATTGAACATATAGGGTTAAACTTACATATGTCTACACATATGTGCATATCAGCAATTAACATATAGGGTTAAACTTACATATGTCTACACATATGTGCATATCAGCAATTACCATATAAGAATTTACTTATTATGTAAGCATGCATGCTCATATAAGCAATTAACATATATGAGTATTGTCATACATGTGATCATATATGTGCATGCAAGTAATGGACATACAGGGTTATTCTTGCATATGTTTAGATATATGTACATATAAGCAATTAACATATACGAATATTTCTACATATTTCCGCATATATGCAAATGCAAGCAACACACATATATGTTATTCTCTTGCATATCAAAATATGTGTGCATATAAGCATTACACATATATGATTATTATTACGTATGCTCATATAATCAATTAACATATGCGTATGTTCGCATACATGTAATCATATATGTTTGTGTAAGCATTGAACATATAGGGTTAAACTTACATATGTCTACATATATGTGCATATCAGCAATTACCATACAAGAATTTACTTACATATGTAAGCATGTATGCTCATATAAGCAATTAACATATATGAGTATTGTCATACATGTGATCATATATGTTCATGCAGGTAATGGACATACAGGGTTATTCTATTATGTTTAGATATATGTACATATAAGCAATTAACATATAAGAATGTTTCTACATATTTCTGCGTATATGCAAATACAAGCAACACACATATATGTTATTCTCTTGCATATCAAAATATGTGTGCATTTAAGCATTAAACATATATGATTATTATTACGTATGTCAACATATATGCTCATATAATCAATTAACATATGCAGATGTTTGCATACATGTAATCATATATGTTTGTGTAAGCATTAAACATATATGGTTAAACTTACATATGTCTACACATATGTGCATATCAGCAATTAACATATAAGAATTTACTTACATATGTAAGCATGTATGCTCATATAAGCAATTAACATATGAGTATTCTCATACAAGTGATCATATATGTCCATGCAAGTAATGGACATACAGGGTTATTCTTGCATATGTTTATATATATGTACATATAAGCAATTAACATGTAAGAATATTTCTACATATTTCCGCATATATGCAAATACAAGCAACACACATATATGTTATTCTCTTGCATATCAAAATATGTGTGCATATAAGCATTAAACATATATGATCATTATTACGTATGTCAACATATATGCTCATATAATCGATTAACATATGCGGATGTTCGCATACATGTAATCATATATGTTTGTGTACGCATTGAACATATAGGGTTAAACTTACATATGTCTACATATATGTGTATATCAGCAATTAACATAGAAGACTTTACTTACATATGTCATTAGGTATGCTCATATAAGCAATTAACATATATGAGTATTCTCATACATGTGATCATCTATGTTCATGTAAGTAATCCAGGGTGCAGCAGAGAGACTGGTTGGAGGGGGCGTGAACATTTCTCCAGAATTTGCATGGAAGTCCCATGATGCATTTGGGGCAGAGATTAGGGATCTAATATGGTTAATAACTCCACAGGATTTAAGTTATGAAGCTTTTAAATTATATATTTGGAATCAGCTTTACGATGAGCTTCTAAATCATATATAATATATAATGTTTACACTAAAACCATAATATAGACTATGGGGCATTTTAATGACTCCACTGTCAAAAAACCCTTATTTTTCAATCTCATGCACACTGGACTAACCTTGAAAATATCCAGTAGTGCTGGAAGTCTTGCACAAAACTAACCATTTTTATGGTGGGTTTCACTTCTGAGATGTTGTTCAATCAAAAATAATTTGGAAAATTATATTTCTTTTAATTAAGAGATATGTGTTTTCATTCCAATTCCATACATGTTCATATATTGTGATATATATATGCACATATATCCTGGATATATATGTGGATATATGTCGAATACAGATAAATACATACAGTTATACACAGGTAATAGTCATATATGTTCATATAAAATAAAACATATATGTATGTATAGTTATTATTCATATATAGTTTTATATGTATTAACCATATATCCCCGTATAGTATTAATGCATACAAATGTACATATAACTAATTGCCATATGTGTCCATATACAATCTATACATGTATGCACATATATAATTATATAGGACAAACATATATGGACCATATATGAAACGTTCCAATTCCATACATGTTCATATATTGTGATATATATGCACATATATGCACATCTATCCTGGATATATAGGTGGATATATGTCGAATACAGATAAATACATACAGTTATACACAGGTAATAGTCATATATGTTCATATAAAATAAAACATATATGTATGTATAGTTATTATTCATATATAGTTTTATATGTATTAAGCATATATGTCCGTATAGTGTCAATGCATACAAATGTACATATAATTAATTGCCATATGTGTCCATATACAATCTATACATGTATGCACATATATAATTATATAGGACAAACATATATGGACCATATATGAAACGTTCCAATTCCATACATGTTCATATATTGTGATATATATGCACATATATGCACGCATATCCTGGATATATAGGTGGATATATGTTGAATACAGGTAAATACATACAGTTATACACAGGTAATAGTCCTATATGTTCATGTAAAATAAAACATATATGTATGTATAGTTATTATTCATATATAGTTTTATAAGTATTAAACATATATGTCCGTATAGTGTCAATGCATACAAATGTACATATAATTAATTGCCATATATGTCCATATACAATCTATACATGTATGCACATATATAATTATATAGGACTAACATATATGGACCATATATGAAACGTTCCAATTCCATACATGTTCATATATTGTGATACATATGCACATATATGCACATATATCCTGGATATATATGTGGATATATGTCGAATACTTATATGAACATATACTACATGTATGTTTACTACATATATGTGTATATATGCCTCTTCCGTATGGGTAGGTTTGACCAGGTAAGTCAGACTAGTTTGAGCAGGTAAAACATTAAAACAGTTTTGAACAGGAAGTTGTGATACAATGGGTCAAGTGGGCGGGGCTACATAAGGATGGTGAATACTTCCTTCTGTCTTTTCCTTGTCTCCTCCCACCTCCCTCCCCTGCTTTGTGGTCATGGACAAAGAAAGTACAGTAGGCTATACACTTCTGCCAGTCACCTATCGAGGGAAGCACCTTGCTTCCTCTCAGATAATGACCTTCAAAAAGAAAAGCCACTTTCATGGCTTCTCTGCATGATAGGCTTTTTGACTTAGATATTTTTATGGGGGTTTAATATTATACTAGTATATAGTATAGTTAGTATATACTATACTATACAATACTATGTTTCTATATTCCGAACTCTTCTTCCCAGTTTATGACAAAGAAGAAATCAAAACAGGCATCTGCATATGTTCACATATAACGTAAAGGAATAAGGGTAAGGGCATTTAATAAGCTAGCTAGCTTCAGCCCTAAAACCCTTTCGGTCAGCCTTATGTATCTTTTGTTTTTTTTCTGTGTTTTTTTTCTATTCTGTGAATATTCTTTTCTTTCTGATCGAAATAAACTAACTAACTAGAACTAGAACTAGAAATAAACAACAACAAAAATGATTCACTTCACAAAAAACAAGTGAATGAAATCTCCTCATTCAAACCGTTGGGAATGAGGGTATTAAGAGAGTGAATCCAATAGGTCTCCCTCTGAAGGAGGATTTTTTTTAAATCTCTGTTGCTCTATGTGGCATATTCACTGTTTCAATGACCATATAATGCAGGTCACACAAACTGTGTTTCAGGCTATTCACATGTCTAGCAACTGATGATTTCTCATCATGGTTGCATAGAACATTTGTGATATCACAGATTCTGCTTTTTAACTCACATTTTGTTTTGCCTACATAGTATAAATTACATGGACATTTCAACAGGTAAACAACATGTCAGCATGGTGTTACAAGTGATCCTGCCTCTAACCAAAATGTCAGCAGCAGACTTAGGATGAGTGAAATGATTTCCCTTGAGCATGGCATAACAATATGTACGCAATTATGACAAGGACAATTACCACTATAGGCATATTAGAATGAGAAAGAAAATGGGTGGGCCTTTAGGGCAAATCTGACTTCACTAGAAAGTCCCATAAATTAGAAGACCTCTTATAGAAAAATCTGTTTTGAAAAGCATTGGTAATTTGAAAGTCACTTTCCAATCAGGGGCGTAGGCAGAAATTCAATTATGGGTGGGCCTGGATAAAATTGGGTGGGCCTGGATAAAATTGGTGGGGCAATTGCATGATGAAATTTTGCGCCGGAAGCGCGCAAAATTCCTAGATGTCATGAAGTCGTCATGCATTAGACTCTGGAGATGATGTGCCCTGCGTTTTTAAGCTACAAAACCATTAGCTAGCAAGGCAGCAGTAAGTTTGCCTCTAGAAAACAACCAATTCATTTTTTATAAATAATTTATTTAAATAATAAATAAATATATATATATAATATTAATATTTATTTAATTTATTTTTGTATTTCGATCAGTTTCCTCGACCTCCTTGACTTTGGTGTGTAAAGCAGTTCCAAGTTTTTTTCACCAAAACCGCCAGAAAAGAAATCCGTTCCAAATCATAACACAATGTAAATCTGATGATTCCATTTTTGAAAGCATGACATTCTTCACGCTCAGCATCTGACACCTAATATTGCCACAATTGTGAAGGCTAAGGTTTCAGGAGCAAGTTACAATGTCAAGTACCCTATTCATGTTTTCTTATTCATTACTAAATAAATGTAAAACAATTTTCATTACTGAGCATGCTATATTGTTTTGTCTTGATTTTAGATTAGCTTTTTATTATTTTTTCTTTTTCTTTCTTTGATTCTTATTTTGTATTTTGTTTCATTGCTTGTCTGTTGTGTTACAGTACGTGTATTGTTGTGGTGCACCCCAGGAAGACTAGCTGTCGTCTAGCCATCAGCTAATGGGGAGCCATTATAATAAACAAATAAACAAATTACCCTAGAATATAGAGAAGAATTGCACAGTTGCCGTCAATTGTAATGCACAGTTACAGACAGTAGATGTTATACGATAGGCCTATACTGCCCTGCAAAGCTAAAAGGGGGTAACTCGCCAGAGTGTAGAACTGAGAAAAATGACTTTAAAGTTTTGTTGTTGTCCAGCCAAATGTATTGTAGGAAGAAAACTGGACATGTGTAATTATATGTTGTTTTAATGTAGTTATTTATCTACATAATTGTTTTTAGCTCAAACTTGACCTTTGACCCTTATTTGGAAGTTACCTTACTCTGGCTTTGCATTGTCTGCAAAATAATAAGGGGTGATGCCAAGCAAAAAGACAGTAACTTCAATTTGATCCTTCATTTGGTTGCTTATCACTATATAAAACCAGTATATATGATAATAATGATAACATAGACATGAAGTCTCATGTTCATGGCACAATTACGCTTAATATAATATACGTATAAATATAATATAACTAGATTATCAGGCTGCTACACATCCTTAAAGCCTAGTTTGGTGGGACTCTTGTTGGCCCGTTGTGTGTCTGTGTGTTGGCGCCTCGTGGGTTAATGTCGTATGAGCTGGTACCTCAGGGGTTAATGTCATATGAACTGGTGCCTCGGGGGTTAATGTTGTATGAGCTGGTAGCTCAGGGGTTAATGTCATATGAGCTGGTGCCTCGGGGGTTAATGTCATATGAGCTGGCACCTCTGGGGTTAATTTCATAGGCACGGCACCTCAGGGTTAATGTTGTATGAGCTGGTACCTCGGGGGTTAATGTTGTATTAGCTGGTACCTCGAGGGTTAATGTTGTATGAGCTGGCACCTCGGGGGTAAATTATATATGAGCGGCGCCTCGGGGGTTAATGTGGTATGAGCTGGCGCCTCGGGGGTTACTGTTGTATGAGCTGGTACCTCAGGGGTTAATGTTGTATGAGCTGGCGCCTCAGGGGTTAATGCCATATGAGCTGGCACCTCTGGGGTTAATTTCATATAAGCGGTGCCTCTGGGGTTAATGTGGTATGAGCTGACGCCTCGGGGGTTAATGTCATATAAGCTGGCACCTCCGGGGTTAATTTCATATGCGCGGTGCCTCGGGGTTAATGTGGTATGAGCTGGCGCCTCTGGGGTTAATGTCATATGAGCTGGCACCTCAGCAGTTAATGTTGTATGAGCTGGCGCCTCTGGGGTTAATGTCGTATGAGCTGGCGCCTCAGGGGTTAATGTCATATGAGTTGGCGTCTCTGGGGTTAATGTTGTACGAGCTGGAGCCTCGGGGGTAAATGTGGTATGATCTGGTGCCTCGGGGGTTAATGTCATATGAGGTGCCTCGCAGGTTAATGTATAAGCGTTAGGGGGTTAATGCCGTATGAGCTGGCAACCTTGGGAGTTATTGTGGGTGGTGTGGGTGTCTGTGTGGGGGGGGAGGTGGTAATTGGTCCGATGTCACAATCATGACATTAGGCCTGCCCAGTAATGTAACTCATCAACTCAACCTGAGCATTCTGGTGAGTTACCCCCTTTTTGCGTTGCAGGGCAGAGCATTCAGAGTGCAGTCAAACCAAACCAAACAACCGTAACTGATGTTACCTCAGTCTTGCTTGGCTTTTCTAGGGCTTTTGGAAGTTACTGTAAATATGACCCCCTATTTTCTCCAAAAAACAACACAATTGACTCAAGATATTTTTCCACATGATAAAGCAGATCTTCAATGTTCCAAAAATGACAAAAACTCATTTTTGACAAAAATTGAGTTACCCCCTTTTAGCTTTGCAGGGCAGTATAGCCTAGTAGCTGAGACAACCTTATTTAAAAACATGTTCTTAAAATACCTGTAGGCCTAATCTTTACACTACATACTGTAGGTTATTACACTTGATAAGTTAAAGTTATTAGACTTTATAAGTTATTATGGATTGCTTTTCTTTGTCTGGCGCACTTCAGACCAAATTGGATCCGATGTGGCCCGTGGACTAAAATGTCTTTGACACCCCTGCCTTAAAGGTTAAATGGCGGCCTGGAAAGAGCCTGACTGCCTGCTTGAATAAAACAGCTTTTCTCTTCTATGTTAAACATGTATTTTCTCTTCTCCTCTGCTGTCTATTCTGTTGTCTCTCTCTGTCTGCTGCAGCCGGATAAACCTGGATGTGGTTTGGATACGTCTCCCTTGCAGTTTCGCATAGCCAGAGCGATCGCCACACCTTTTTAGCGCTGGAGAAAGTAACTCTAATTACTTTTGTAAGTTGTAATCCCTTACATTACTAGTTATTGGGGAAAAAGTAATACAATTACAGATGTAACTGTAATACGTTCCTGTAAGTTACTGCTCAACACTGCTGCTCCTAGGGCAGCGAGGCATCAGGTGTGAGAGACACTGACAGGTGAAATGATTCAGGGTTTCATATCAGCTGCCGCGAATTAAAGTCAACTTACCAAAGGATGTGAAGAAGAGGAGGAGGCTGCAGATCGTCATCGTGGGGTCTCTCTATCACTCTACCTGTGTCTCTTTCTCTCTCAAATTTACTTTCTCAAAGATGGTGGACGAGCATCCATCCAACTTTCTCTACTCTCGTCTTCTCTTCCTCTCCCTCTGACTCACTTCCTCTCTCTCTCTGCTCTTTTTGCTGCTCTCTCTCTCACGCCACTCTTTCTCAGTATCTCTCGACCTCCCAACCACTCTCTCTCTAGCCCTCCCTCCCTCATATATATATTTTGACCTCTTCTCTCTCTCTCTCTCTCTACAGCTCTTTCTCTCTTTTTCTTGCACTCTTTCTTGGTGTCTCTCTACCTTATTTGCTTGGCTCTCCCTTTTCTTTATCAGTAGGCTATGTCAACCCTAACCCCCCCCCCCCCCTCTCTCCCCAGTCCCCACTCTCAGTCTCCCTTTCTCTACCTCCACCTCTCTCTCCCTCTCCCTCAATTATACAATTCTCTTGGTCTCTCTACCCTCACTTCTCCCTTGCTCCCTGCTCTTTTTCAATATCTCTTTACCTCCATCTATCTCTCTCTCTCAATACCTCTCTCTTTTCTCTCTTTTCTCTCTCTGTCCTCTCTTCTCTCTCTCTCTCTTTCTCTCAGTCTTCAGGAAGTGAGTCACCCACTGCAGCTCTACAGGATGCTGTCTTAGCGCTCCAAATCTGCTGCTTCACATCAAAGGTAAAAAAATCTCAGCAGTGGAAACTCGAGCAGAAGTGGTGTGAAAATCATTGTCAGCTTTGATCTTTCCCATGTGCTTCTAACAGTACAACTAACAAGATTTAATAATAATAAGAATGAGAACATGGGAAGGAGAAGCTTAACCTGACACTGCCAGATCGTTTGTTTTCACATTAGCATCAGGGAATGAGTTGTCGGGAAACCGTTTCAAAGGGCGGCCACTTTCAAAGTGATTGGATGAACCGTCTGTCTATCATGGGCTCGCTAGTGCTGTTGTCACACAAAAGCCCGCCCATAGCTGCCTCTGGATGCTGATTGGTGCAAACCACTGGTGGTGGTTCAAATTCAAACCAATAGATTGGAGCGTGACAAGATGGATTTGTCGTGTGATCATGATTTCATGATCTCACGTGAATCCAGCTGCCTCTCAATGTTAGGGGAAGCTTGCCTAGCGAACCAAATGTGTTCAGTGAGGCCTGGTGTCACTGGAAAATGTGACGTTTGACTGCTACGTTTCCCTGGAGCAGATGGTCTCATCGGAGCCAGCTTCTTCTGTGATAAGAAGATTGTTTGCAGCCTCTTCATTAGGTTATTTATTATTATTTTATTATTTATGCGATCGGATCGAGGGCTGCGGTGGCGTCGGCGGGCGGGCGGGTGGGGGGGTGTAAGTCAGGCCAGTGAAGGACACCTGAGGAGGAGAGTGAGCCACTACGGAGGAATCTGCGCAGAGGTGGAACTAAGTTTGGCAGCTAATAATTTCCTGTCTATACTGCTGCATGGGACAACTGATACTATACTACAAAATCGAGTCTAGATTTATACTGATACTGCTTGCTTGAGACAGCCCGCTCAGCAGTTCAGGACTAAGTTTATTCAGCGGATATTAGATATTGTGTGCATGCTACTAGGATGACTAATACTATACTGCTAATTCAGGTCTAGGTAGTCTATGTCTAAGTTTAGACTGATACTGGCTTGAGATAGTCCTCCGCTCAGCAGTTCAGGACTAAGTTTATTCACCAGCTATTCGATTTTCTATCTAAGCTACTGGGTCAACTGATGCCATATTATTAAATTAGGTCTAAGTCTAAGTTTGTACTGATATTGCTGGCTTGAGACAGCCTGCTCAGCAATTCAGGATTGTATGTACTCAACAGGTAATAAATGTTTCCAGAGAATGACACCATCAAACAAAACCATCAAACACAACCATATAATTGGGAAAATAAATGGGTTTTGAGTCTAGTTTTAAAGATTTCAATAGAGCCAGCTTCCCTAACTGACGGAGAAAGCTTCCATTTTAGTTTCTTCCACCAACAAATTCTGTAGAGGCCAGCAATTGCTGGTTAAATTAAAACATCTATAGCCTGTTTGCTGGCTATTTATAGTTAAACATATTGTAACGAAGTGGGTATTTGTCCAAGGAACTGGAGACTTGAAGTTGGTACAGGCTTTTTATTCTTGTCCAGAACAACATAGCTCCTAGCAGCTAGCTTCGCTGCTAGCTCTGCAACCACCCGGTCAGCTCCCTCACATAGCCTGACTGGCCTCCGCCCCGGCCGCTGGTCACATATATCCCCTTCCCCCTAGGAACACACCCACACATATCAGTTCCTAGCCAAGCACGGAAACACCCCAATACACGTAATTACCCGATACGCTACATTTCCCCCACACAAATTTAATGTCGCTTCCACGCGACATGCACAACCCACACACATCCCCCTGTACCAAAACACACCCAACACAATATTTTTTTCCCATCACCACATCAAATTCTAATTCCCCAACAAACAGTCTTTTCTTTTCAGCACCCCCGTCATAATGTCCAGTTTGCATCAGGTACTCCGTAATGTCTAGTTTTCCATTAGGTACCCCCATAATGTATAGTTTCCCATTAGGCACTCCATAATGTCTAGTTTCCCCATTATTTCCTTTCTTTTTCACACATTTAAATTCAACCCACATTTCCCATTCAACAATAACCCCCACATCTCAATTAAACACAAGCCCCCACATTTTCCTTAACTTTTCTTTTAAACCCCATTTCCATCCCCCCCTTTTCCCAGCTTCTGTCCCACCTGAAGCACTCTTTCCGGTCCCCCCTTTTGTTTGTTCCAGTAGCCAAATGCACGAACGAGCACCGGATCG
This sequence comes from Poromitra crassiceps, assembly GCF_964638095.1. Taxonomy (NCBI): domain Eukaryota; kingdom Metazoa; phylum Chordata; class Actinopteri; order Beryciformes; family Melamphaidae; genus Poromitra; species Poromitra crassiceps. The sequence continues at coordinate 22,328,904 of NC_139628.1, read as the reverse complement.
ACATCCTCGTCCTCCGGTCTCCACTCGCGCCCGTCGACTCTCCAGATGACCCTGGCGTCGTCCTCCCGGCCTCGCACTCGCTCGTTTTTCCGTCCCCCTCCTCCAGGGTTGAGGACAGCAGAGCGAACACCACCGGCGTCGATCTTCCCCTCGGCTCTCCGCTCGTTTTTCCGTCCCCCTCCTCCAGGGTTGAGGACAGCAGAGCGAACACCACCGGCGTCGATCTTCCCCTCGGCTCTCCGCAGTGCAACGTTAGGGGGTGTATAGCGGTTAGGCTGGGCCGGTTCCCCCGGCGGTAACCCCTCTCGCTCACTCGGAGACACGAGCGTCGCTCTCCCGACTGTAACAACGCTGCAGACGATGTCCCTCTCTTCCCTCTGGCTGTTCCCCTGCAGCACCGTTCTCCTATCCGTCACCACGTTCTCTTCTCCCTGGCTGCTCACGCTCTTCCCAGCCTGCGTCTCACCTCCGGCCTCCACACTCTCAGTGCAGTCCCTGGCCAAGTGCTCCGGTGACTGGCAAGTCCAGCAGAGTCTCACCTGTCCGCCGCCTGCACGTCTCTCTTCTCCCGCTGCCCCCCGATCTCCGACAGCCTCTGGACCCTCTCTGGCTAGATGTCCGATCGCGCTACATGCCCAGCAGGCTCCCTGCTGTCCATGTCGTTGTCCCGCATACCCGGTCCGTCTCCCGGGACCGCCTCGGCACCACCTCGCCACGTGGCCCGGCTCTCTGCAGGTCCAACACAGTCTCTTCCGTGGCTCCTCCAGCCGCTCTCCCCGCTGCATTACGTCCGCGCTCATCAAGTCCACCCGCTGCATGACTTCTCGCAGCGCCCGCATCACCTCTACTGCCCAGGCAGGAGTCTCTTCCACCAGCCGTCCGACCTCTCTCAACACACGGGCCTCCATGCCCGCCAGCATCGAGCTGATCCCCGCCGTCAGCTCTCCTTTCCTCCCGTTCACCGATGGCCATTCTCCGCGCACCATCGCACGTGGTTTTAGCAGCTAGCAGTTAGCAGTTAGCACCCCTGGTAGCTAACTTACTAGCGCTAGATCTAGAGCCAAAAAGCCGCACCACCCGTCTCTTTTGCCGTTCCTTCTCACCCTCTCCCCTCTCGGCCGAATCAGAGGCGTTACCGCTTTACTGTCTGACACCAATGTAACGAAGTGGGTATTTGTCCAAGGAACTGGAGACTTGAAGTTGGTACAGGCTTTTTATTCTTGTCCAGAACAACATAGCTCCTAGCAGCTAGCTTCGCTGCTAGCTCTGCAACCACCCGGTCAGCTCCCTCACATAGCCTGACTGGCCTCCGCCCCGGCCGCTGGTCACATATATCCCCTTCCCCCTAGGAACACACCCACACATATCAGTTCCTAGCCAAGCACGGAAACACCCCAATACACGTAATTACCCGATACGCTACAATATTTACTTTGTAACATTGTGGATGTTAACACATTGAGTGCCAAGGACGTCTGTGCACGTCCTAAAAAAAAGTAACAAGGAGTGCCAAGGACGTCTGTGGACGTCCTAAAATCATAATTCATATTATTCCATAATTCTGCTGTTTAAGGTCGTACCTAGCCAGTGAGCATGAATCCCTTCAAGGGATCACACGGCGCCACCTTAAACATCGTCACAGGAGCTGCTCCACCCACCTCAGATCCTTTACTTTGTACAGGAGACAGCGGAGAAAGCCGTGATCAAAGTGGAAACCGATGCATGCTTCACCCAGAGCCGTATATATTGCTCTGTCTACAGCGTAGAGTGGGCTCGGCTGCATCCGCGCTCACAACTGAGCTCTTATGCTTCTATCTATCTCCACACGATTTCCTGCCAGAAGCCAGCATCCGAAGCCGAACGGCCAAGCCTTTTCGTTCAGTCGCGTTTGCCAGCGCGCATCATTTCCTTGATGGGCGCTGGGATCTGTCCGGGGCAAAAACGGAGTCGATAAAACAAACTCTGTGCGTGTGGGAGGAGCCCGCAGCTCAGAGGTGGAGAGGGGGGGGGGGGGGGGAGAGGGGTGTGTGGCACACAGGCTGCACAGAAACCACACCACACGCCACCACATCAGAAAACACCAGCCAGAGTCAGTGAATGTGCTCGAAATTAGAGTGCAAAAGGTATTCATAAAAGGGACTATATCTTGGAAAGTAAAAAAAAACGACAGAAAACCCTTGAAAGTGCACTTTTTTGAGAGGCTGTCATTTCATAATGGAACTGTCTAGAAACAAAATTTCTTCTTTGGAAGAAGCAGGAGTGTTCATTAAAGTCCAGCCCCGTTAATATAGCCATAATAGAAAAAATTCTATAGCTGTTTTCAACTGAATGGAAGTGAATCTGGCACAGGCTGCAGACAATTTTACTGAAGCGCTGTGGCACTCAATGTGTTAATAGAGATGTTCTTATATAACTGCTTAATTCTAAAATATGGGGAATAGAGTACTGCAGGAATGAGTCCGGAAGTAGTGCTTGGGTTCATCAGGGGAAAAGTCAATGGGGTTTTAGAATTCACTTAAATGCACAAAATAAGGTCTGTGGTTACCAAAAGTTTAAGGGAGCGCCAATTTGGGTTCAGCAGGAGAATCTTCACAAACGTGAATAACTTTTATGACTTTTGGAACGTGTTTTTAGACGTGATTTTATTAGAAAATGCTTCAAAAGGCATAGATACTAAGTGTTGAAGAAGAAGAGGATTATGCATTTATTTGGGTTTTGTCCAGTTGTTGCATCCTTTTGGCAGCGCAGGTGGCAAACTTGTTGTCTGACAAGCTGTGCTTTTACCATTACCCATCTTAATATTATTTGGGCTTATCAAGATGATAAAAATATGTTATTGAATATCGTTGTGCTGCTTGGCAAAGTTTATATATTTTACACTCCAAAATTAAGTTTGAAGTCCTTTATATCATTTCTCAAACATTATTATTTACAGGAGAGGATGATTATGAACAGGGCCGGCTCGTCCTACAGGCGAAGCAGTTTCTTGCCTGGGGCGCCAGGTCTGCTTAGGGTGCCGCTGGTAGCCCTCACAAAAAAAAAAATAATAATAATAATAATAATAATAATAATAATAATAATAATAATAATAATAATAATAATAATAATAATAATAAATCGCTGGTGGGCGCCCAGGCGCCCCCCTCCTTTTCTGCACAATGAACAAATACACAAGAATAAATACACTTTGCACCCCTGTTCACAATGTTTCATCTGGCCTGGCTGCTGCATTTGAACAGAGACATGATGATGCTGCTGCTTGCTTTGTGGGGCATATCTGCACAACTGGCAACCCAACCAAGACATGCTGTCGGAAGAAAAACACGCATAGTGACACTGGTTGGCGCATAGCAGGCGGACTATCACGTTCACAGATGACAGTCACATGCTTGAAAAATGAAAAGGCACAACAAACCCTCAGGTGCACAGGGTAGAAAACGGAGGAAAGAGGAGGAGGAAAGGAAAGCCCAATTAAGAGGTAAGCTATGTCAACAAAATGCGTTTTGCGTTTCTGTGTTATAGGCGGCTAGGCGCTAATGCTAGCATTAGCTAAGTAATAAAGCTAAAGCTAGCTAGATAATGCGATGATGCTATGAGTTACTGCTAGATTCATACAGATTGAGATGAATGCTCAACCCTCATGTTTGGGCTTAGTAGTTTTATTACCAAAACTAGGTTACTACTACACCTGAATTGCAGAGTTGCAAAACCCAAACCCTCATCATGCTTGCCTAACTTGCCTCTCAAAATTAGTAGCAGGCTACAGCATTAGCGTTATATCAGTGATGATGTGGCTACAGCTATCCATAAAAAAATTATTTAAATTGTTTGTCCTCTGCAGCTACATGCTTTTGCTAGGCTAATAACTGTACCTGTGTCTGTACAGATACACTCAGCAAATTCTTATCAAAGCCCCCAGCTCCTGGAGGAGAAGGGACATCTACACCACTCTCTTAAGCATGTAAGTAACTTGAGCCAATTATTTGTGGTCTCAGTGTCATTGATAAGTTGTTGTTGTTTACAGTTACACCTTGCTATTACATGTAGGACTTAGTCAAATTTAATAAAATGTATTTGTTGTGTTTATGTGCAGTAACATTACACAAAAGACTTAATGCAGTGGTGTAAAGAGTATGAATGTACTTTGTTTACAGCTGCACCTCCAGCTCCAACATCCCCAACATCCAGCACCTCCTCCACTGACACACAGAGTGTTTTTTCTTATGTGCAGACGCTAATTTTTCCATTCATTATATTCTTATATGCTTAAACAACAGTGACCTGAACTGATGGAAAGGAGAGCTCCATGCAGAGAGTCACTCTGGCCCTGGTCCCAGCCTTTAGTAGGCAGATAAAAAAACTTCGCCCTGTGGGTGTTTATTTATTTGGTCATTTATCTAATGAAAAATATGATTGGTTGAAAAACACTTGCAATTCACAGAAACCTGACAGAAACACATGAGAGTGATGTGTTTTCCCACCAATCACATTGAGCTGGAGGTTCGCACGCCCTTACCCTGGTTAAACCAGGTGAAATCTAATTGGTTGTTGGTTGGATAGATGGCTGACAGTGATTGACATTCTGTATTGTCCAATGCTGAATAGCCTACGTCTGAAAATCTTGTTGAATCCGCAGCGCTCCATTGGAAATACAGGAAATGAAGACCTGACAGGCTAATAGATAGATTTACAGACAGTAGCACCTATATTTTCCCCTTTCTCTTTTCCTATGTTTTATATTATCAAGCAGTAAGTTAGCTCACAAGCCAGACAGTCGTTGCATTGTATTACGCGGAGTTTAGAGAGGGCAGCGTGGTTCACACGGAGGACAGAGGCTCACAAGCAAACACTGGGATAATTTAACCTCATCGGCTGCACTCGCACCGGCTACAGACTGCATGGATATTCAAGTAAGTCAATTCAGTTCGAGTTATCCGGGTCTTCTACTAAATTCGGCGTCCCCCAAGCAGTGCTACTTTTTCGTATTATATTGTTTTATGCTGAATAGCCCGCCATTTGGCGATCTTAAACTCGCACATTTTTTAACTGAATTTGGCAGCGCGGAACCAGCGTGGAACGAAACAGCAATTTGCATAGCAAATTGCAACGAAACATGCAATTTGCATGTTTCGTTATGAAACGAATCTTGTAGCCTATGTTGGACGTAGTGAAGTGTTTTTGATTGATTTGTTCATCCATCAAGCCTTTTACTGACAGACTAACTAACTAACTTAAGTTTGATGTTGCCTGCTGTAACAGTGTGGATCTATAAAGCGGTCTGTAGCCTAATAATTTAGAAGAAATAAGGAATCGATTGGGACGAAGCATGTCAACCTAGGATGTCGGGAAGGGGGGGGGGTAAATAACGCTCCAAAGTTGATGAATTGGAATGTAACTAACATGTTGATGCAGCAGCACTGTTGAGAGTGTGTCCCCCTGTACTGATAATGATGTTATCTATCACATCCGCTAACCTGTTGCTCGTTGAACAAGTCGGCATTTATCAGCTCAGCTGCACCGTCAAGCTAGACGTAAGGGGGAAGAGGACAGCAGAGAGAGAGAGAGAGAGAGAGAGAGAGAGAGAGAGAGAGAGAGAGAGAGAGAGAGAGAGACAGAGAGAGAGAGAGACAGAGAGAGAAAGAGAGACAGAGAGAGGTACACAGAGTGAAGAAAAATTGCCCACCCAGTGCCCAATTCGGTGTCTGTTCTTTTATTCCTGGTGGGAATCTTTTGCTTTGGATAAGGATTTCGGTAACACTTTACAATACTGGTGCAAACATGTGCATGAATGCATGCTTAACTCATGATGAATTAAGCCATTAATTGATGCTTACCGCATCATCAACTAATGAAAGGTATGTTTGATGAACACACCGAGTCATATATGAATTACTATTAATTACTATTATCATCATAGTTAATTCCTCATCAACACATACATTAACACACTGTGTTCAATAATACCGTAATTCATGTGTTAATTACCACTATTAATGTCACTTTTCCCCAACCAATCTGCATTTTCCTTCCTTCTTAGCTATGGTTTATTCCTGCTGTAATTTGCCCCGTTTTTAATATGTAGGCCTATTTATGTTCTTATTACGTGAACTGTAAGGCGACCTTGGGTGTTCTGAAAGGCGCCTCCAAATAAAATTTATTATTATTATTATTACTATCGACATCCAGCTCCCTGCAACAGGAACTTTAGCGTTACCAGACCGCAATGCCGATAGCCCACATCAGAACCAGCTGAGCGAGGCGGTGTGCAGCGTGTCAGGGACCGGCTGGATCTAACCTCTCCCAGCCATTAGCTCGTTCATCATGGGCATTCCTTCCTCTTCGAAGCTTGGTCCACTGCAGGGACACAGAACATGTGGCCGGTGTTTTGTGCCTATCTTACCGGGTGTCTACCACGTTGATACCAGCGGTGGAAATGGGCCATGCACGACCCAGCAGGCCAGCCACCCCCTACCACTACCCAGGCTAAGAGCCTCTCTCCCGGCCCGACACCCAGGGCAGCCCCCCTACTACCACCACCCATCCAGTCGCCTGCAACCGGGAAATCGATTGAGTTTCCCCCGTTGCATAACGAAGACGGGATGCGCTCCAAATGAAATGTGAGTTCACGTGACGGGCTGGTTTACCAGGCTATGTCCGAGCGACATCTCATGGGAAACATATGTCAAAGAGGTGGGTGTTACAATAAATTTGATCTTGTAATAACCATAAACAACTCCACCTCTCAGACCTGGTTCGTACGATCCCCAACAAACCACACACAACAAGAGCGCTTCCAAAATATAACAAGTTTTATTACAAATAAATTATAACACTTTATGCCACAAATAACTGTCACTATAAAAATCACGACAAGATGGCCATCAATGAGCTGAGAATGGTTGAATTTGACAGTTGAAAAATAAGATAAAACAGCGATGGATAGCGGGAAAATAACGGACCTGGCAACCCACCCGTTTTGCTGGCAACCCTCCCAAAATGAACCCAAAATAACAAATTCACTGCAAGCAATACACCTCCATAAATCACTTCAAAGAATATATTCGTTTCACTGCAAGCAACACACCTATATAAGTCGTTTCAGGAATATATTCGTTTCACAGCAAACCGGTATACGTTATACAATACAGTATTCGTGATAAAGATCAAGCCCACTGCAACCAATCAAACCAAGCCCTAAGGCAGTGTGGAAAAAGGGGTTTAGACTGGGGGATCACAGTAGCACGGTGCGGCAGAGCAAATCCAATCCCAATCACATGCTATTTTCAGGAACAGAATGCTGCAATGTAATTAATTATGAAACTACTAAAATTATTACATTGATGGCCAGCTAATTAAAATGGCAAGCAACAGGACATATAATTATAACAAGCCTAAAATAAATAGCTATAGCTATTATATATATATATATATATATATGATTAAGAATAATATTTGGTCCGGCCCTCAGGGCTCCCCCTCCCTCTCCCCCCACCTGTCCCAGAGTCCAATGTACAGACTGTCCGCCTCCAGAGTAGGCACTCACGTGACCAGCAATATGTGACTGTCCATCCAAGAGGGAACGAATGTTCGATACGGGGGGGGGGGGAACTGGCAGGGTGTGTCCAGGTGGCAAGCCGAACACGCCCAGCGGCGTACCGGACAGCAGCGGCCGTCAGCAGTCCTGTAGTCCCGTCCCCACACACACGAGCAGTCACTGGAGAAGAAAAGGCGAGCAGGATCAGTACAGCAACTTAATTGAAACTAGCCCACTCACGCTGAATGCTGGAGACAAGGTTAGACCGTTCCTTTTGGGTCGGCCTAGCGAGCGTTGTCTCCACACCCGGGAGTCAGCTGTAGCGGCGGTGCTTCTGTAGAATGGCGAGCCGTCAGAGGTGCGCCTCGGCGGAGAACACACAGGCCAGAGCTGCTGGAGGAGAAAGGCGAACAGGATCAGAGCCGAAACTCTTAATGAAACTAGCCACTCACTCTGATGATGCTGGAGACAAGGTTAGACCGTTCCTTTTGGGTCGGCCTAGCGAGCGTTGTCTCCACACCCGGGAGTCGGCTGTAGCGGCGGTGCTTCTGTAGAATGGCGAGCCGTCAGAGGTACGTCTCGGCCGTGGAGAGGAGGAGGACGGAGGACGTCGGGACCACCAGGCGGAGAAGACAGTGGCTGCTTTGCGGTGTGGATCGGCGTGCGTCTCGGCGGAGACCAGACGATCCGGTTCGGTGTGTCGTGGAGAGCGAAGAGATCAAACCAAACAAAGAGGACGCGCCCTTGCTGACTTCCAGTATTTATGCCCACGGCTGCCAATCTCGTTTGCCGCCATTCTGACAGCCTTCCGGGTCATGGCACCTGTACAGGTAAGAAACACAAGAAACATCCTCCCCTAGTGGCACCCTCCCCAAGTCCAAGTCCATAAGTCTGCCACAGCCACTCTGATCGCTCATTGCAGTCTAAAGCATACAGTATGTCCACCTTAATGTCAGTTCAACACAGCACGCAATATAAATATTTGTTCTCCCCATCCCAACAGTACCAAGTCATAATAATAATTATATACATGTTGCCCCGCGACATATTCCCCCCCACTTTAAGGGTGGTCGTCCCGACCACTATAACTGGCGGAAACGTAATGGGCGCATCCCGAAATTACTGCGGCCAGAACGGCGTAGACCCACAGCTGCCGTAGGGTTCTGACTTTCGGCCGACCCAATTTCAATGATTGGATCAGTTTCACATTCTGGTACAACATCAACATCAAGGTCTATGCTAGTGGCGGGCCCAGGTGCTCCAGCATCATCTAAAATTTCAAGCTGCTCAGTGTCCGAGGCAACAGGAGCACACTCTGGGGTCACTAGGACCGAAGTGGGAGTTTTTGGGACAGAGTTGCTATCCAAAAGGGGGTCAGCGTCCAAGGGGGCAGGTGCAGAGTAAAAGGGAGCAGCAGAGAAGTCTTGTAAAGCGGGCACACCATCCGGTGCAGTCGGCAAGGGCAAAGCAGTACTTGCGGGCAGCAGCATAAACGGAAAGCCAGGTACGGCTGGGGGGCAACGATCAGGCAGGGGCCCCTCGCTTGGCGCTTGAGGGGGAAGTTCGGGTTCGACAGAACATGGCCGAAGGTTGTTGCGGTGCACAGTACGGGTAGGTCCCTCACTACCTTCTGGCCGAATGAGATACACAGGGTGATCAGGGGCGGTTTGGGCAATGACGACAAATGGCTTTGGGACCCACCTCGGTGCCAACTTCCCTTGAGCCCGTCTGCGGAAATTTCGCACAAGTACCCTCTCCCCAGGAAGGAACGGAAGTGCTTGGGCTCCTTTATTATAGCGGGCCTGATCCCAGGCTTGTCGACGGGAAGCATGAGTTAGCACAGTACTATAGGCGTCCTTGAGGGCGCGGTGATGGTCTTGAACCCACCCGTCTAAAGTGTCCCTCCGCTGGGGCGGGGAGACATGATGGATCAAATCGACGGGCAGTCGAGCATGACGGCCAAACATGACATAGTGAGGGGTCATCCCAGTGCTGGCATGAACAGAGTTATTGTAGGCTTGGATCAGGAAAGAGAGCTTTGCAGGCCACTGTGCATGTACCTGAGGATCTAATGAGTTCAATAACCCCAGTAGAGTCTGATTATACCGCTCACAAGCTCCGTTCCCCTGGGGATGGTATGGGGTGGTGCGGACCTTGGTGCACCCATACAGCTCGCACAGTTGTCTCACCAAAGATGATTCGAACGCAGCACCACGGTCGGTCAAGATACGCTCTGGGCACCCGAAAGGCTGGATTAAGGAAGTCCACAGGGCCTTAACGGTCGTCACTGCAGTCTGGTCTTTCGTAGGAACAGCGAGGGCGTAGCGGGAGAACAGATCGGTAAGGACAAGGACGTATGGATACGTGTCCCCCGGTCGACCCAACGATAGGTAGTCCACCCCTACCATCTCAAGGGGGTAACTAGTTATGATTGACTTTAAGGGCGCACGAGGTTCTGGCCCAGCCTTGTTGACACGGCAGCTTGAACAGTCTTTGGTCCAGGCATGCACATCCTTACACATGCCAGGCCAGTAAAAGCGTCGCCGCAAGATGGACAACACCTTCTCTGCACTTGAGTGACCGGCGGCCTGGTGGTAGTCCTCCCATAACCCTTGGGCCCAACCGAGGGGAACAAGCAGCTGTTGTGTTGGGATCCCAGTGTCGGGTTCCTCCAGGCATCGGACCAGCAAGCCATCATGGTCCTTCAGCCGGCCCCATTCCTGTAACAGACGACGGAGTTTAATGGACAAGGTGCATCGGACTTCATGTGGGGGCAGCTCACCCACCTGTAACCAGCGACGCAATCGCCCTAGATCAGGATCTTGCAGCTGCCGCTCCCTCCATGGGTCCTGAGGCGGTTGGCTGCCTGAGGGCCTATCCAGGGCGGTGGTAGTGCTGGTACTCGGCTCTGTTTCAGACCTCCTAGCAGGCCCAGATGTAGCCTGGACAGCAGCGGCTGTGGCCCCAGGTAGCCTGGACAAAGAATCAGCATTTTGGTTAGAAGACCCTGGGCGGTACTTTATCTCAAATGAGAAGTTTGCAAGTTCTGCGGCCCACCTCTGCTCAACGGCCCCGAGTCGGGCTGAGTCCAGATGGACCAAGGGGTTGTTGTCGGTGAACACGGTCAGCTGGGCCCCCCACAAGTAATCCTTAAATTTCTCCGTCACAGCCCATTTAAGGGCCAAGAACTCTAGTTTAAAGGAGCTGTAATTCTGATCATTACGCTCGGAGGGGATCAAGCTGCGGCTAGCATAAGCGATAACTCTTTCCTGTCCATCCTGTACCTGAGACAATACTGCTCCCAGGCCCTCCAAACTGGCGTCAGTGTACAGCCGGAAGGGAAGTGAAAAATCGGCGTACGCCAGAACAGGTGCTACCAGGAGAGCTCGTTTCAATTGTTCAAAAGCTTCCTGGCAATCGGGGGCCCATGTCACTGAAGCCGTGGAGCGACCGGTAGTGCCCTGGGTCAACCTATTTAGGGGGGCAGCGACTCTAGAAAACCCAGGCACAAACCGTCGGTAGTAGCCCACGAACCCAAGAAATGAACGGACTTGCCTTACGGTGGTGGGTACTGGCCAATCGCTAACTGCCGATGTCTTCTCCGGGTCAGTCGAGATTCCTCCACTGCTGACCACATGACCCAAGTACTTGACCTCCCGCTGAAAGAGCCTGCACTTACGGGGTTGGAGCTTCAACCCGTGGTCATGTAAGCGCTTAAAAACCTCTTCGAGATGATAAAGATGTGTCGGGAAGTCTGGCGAGTAAACGATTATGTCGTCCAGATAGATGAGTAGATAGTCGTGGACTTGCCCCCCCAGGACACGTTGCATAAGTCTCTGGAAGGTGGCAGGAGCATTACAGAGTCCAAATGGCATACGCGAGAACTGGTATAACCCCACTGGGGTGGCGAAGGCAGTCTTTTCCTGGTCTTCTGGGGCCACCTCTACCTGCCAGTACCCACAGGCCAAGTCCAGGGTTGAATACCAGGCTGCCCTTTTCAAACAGGTCAGTGACTCTTCGATCCGAGGTAGTGGGAATGCGTCTTTATGAGTAGCTGCGTTTAACTTACGATAGTCTACGCAGAAACGTAGGGAGCCATCTTTTTTTCGTACTAAGACTACCGGGGCGGCCCAAGGGCTAGAACTCTCAGTAACGACCCCACTATCCAGCATCCCCTGCAACAAAAGTCTCAACTCAGAGTACATTTTAGGTGGAACTGGCCTATATCGTTCTCGGGTCGGGGGTGCAGACCCAGTAGGGATATGATGGTGGACAGCCTCGGTGCAACCAAAGTCCTCCTCATGGGCCGCAAAAACACAGGTCCACTTACTGAGGAGGGCCTTGAGCTGTTGCTGCTCCTCCGGGGTCAGCCCATCTCCCTGTAACTCAAATGCGGGATGCCCAGAAACAGTGGAGTCCACCAGAGATACCCCCTGGACTCTATGCACATCAACCTCCTCCCTCCGCTCTACCGTAACCTCTACCTCCTGGGGGCCGGTTGGCGTGAGCACCAACCTATTCTGTGTCTGTACGTCAAGGGGGTCTATTTGAGATACCACGGCCAAAGCCCGCCTCTGAGGCAGCTCGACCGGGAACGGGTGTGGATTACAGACTCTCAAGGGGACCCTACCACGGTGGACCTGGCAGATGGACCTAGCTACTCGCCACTCTTGCTCACTATCATACTCTCCCGAAAGGTCCTCCACTAACACCAGAAACTCTGACGAGCACATGGCCTGAGGAACATACGCCCAGACTATCATCTCTGACCCTGCTGGGACCACAACTGGAGCCTGCTTGGAAAGTTTAGCAGTGCTACGGGCCGGAGCCCGGGGGCTTATGGCCTGGACCCGCCTACAAACTGCAAAAGCTTTCCCCCATTGTTTCCCCGCTGTTGGAGAGAGGGCAGAGCGAAAGGCTCGTTGGCCTGGGTGGCCCTTCTGGAAAAGAGTCTCCCAACATCCGGTGATCACATTCATACCGAGCAAACCATACTCTGTGCTCATACAGTCATCCTGAACAATAATTACTCCCATGCCTGGCACTTCAACGCCACCAACGGTGATATCAACAACGGCATATCCCACATAGGGGATTCCCAGGCCGTTCGCAGCTTTGAGTGCCAGCCATGACAGTTCCCCAGCATCTCGTAATGGTTCCCCCCCAAAATGGCGCTGAAAAAGAGACTGGCTAAATAGGGTCACCTGGGAACCTGTGTCTAAAATGCAGGGGATGCTCTTACCCAAAATCGTAACATCTAGTTCGGGGCACTTCCCTACAAATGAAGATCTCCCTGGAACCTCCGCTATCAGCTCTGCCCCAGTCACTTGCCCTACAGTGGCCGGGGTGCCTAAAAATCCGATGAGGGGGCTTGTCTTCTAGGGCAGAACCGCTGGATATGTCCAGCGCCGCCACAGTCCCTGCAAATAGGGCGCCCCTGATCGTCCCACTGGAAGCTTCGCGTATCTCGATTAACAGCACGTTTTTGGAAGCGGGGTTGTTGGTATGAGGGGCGACTTTCTAAATTTGGAGCTGGGGGCGCTACAAAGGATTGGCTCCGGATCTCCTCCACTATTGATTTACTCAGCAGAGTCATCTGTTCCTTCACTTCCTGTCGCATCTCCGCTCTCAGAGATTCCTTCAACTGCTCCACATCGATTGTCTGGGGTGCTGGTAAAGTCGAGGGCATGGCAGCACGGGTCTGGTAGGCCAAGGCATCGTCCCTCCTTGCGTTTTCCCGCTCTAGGGCCAAAGCCTCACTGCAAGCAGCCTCAAAGGACATTTCAGGAGAAGCCCGTCTGAGCTCCCGTTGTAATTCTTGCTTTAGGGAACCTTCCCCCAGCCCTCGGGAAAACTGAGAGCGTAGCACTCTATCAGTCGGGGTCCGCCACTTGCCATCTATTAAAAGACTCCCGCAGTCGAATAATAAAATCTTCAATGTCTTCCCCCTTGGCCTGCTTGCAGTCGAAAAATGTTGCTCTCAAATGATCAGGTGAGTTAATACCCCTGTAGTGACTATCCCAAAAAATCCAAACTTAATTAGTCACTTCTGTAGGTGTGTAAGGAATGTTCTTCACTCGTATCCATGTATGAAAAAGTATAATGTCCAGAGTCCAGATTTCCAGTTGGGTGACGACGCCACAGGCGCTCCCATTTATTAATCACCAGGTTGCAGCAGAAAAAGAGTACATTACCAAATGATATGTTGAGAATGAGTTGAAATGCTGGGTTTGACCAAGTCAGTTTTACGGCTTTACGGCTTTACGGCTTTACGGTAAGAACCGTGTGCTCCCACCACCTACAGAGACAAAACTGAATCTCCTAGTAATTACTGCTAGTTTAAAACACCTGTTGCCAATTGTGCTACCTGAATCACATGGAAAAATGATATACTGCCATCTTGTGGCCAGAATAAATCCCTTCACCACAGAGTGAACCACAAACAGACAATTCTTATAAGCAAACATAATTATTGTAATTTCAGAATTTCAGAAATACATTTTAAGTTAGCTGTTAAAGTTAGCTATGAATAAACGGCTCCTACACACCGGCCCCATAATTGTGTTGGTGTGCACTTAACAATTATATAAATCAAAAGGAGCCAAAAAATAATATGTGCGTGTGTGTAAATCTTCTTCCTTCATTGGTCAGAGGTAGGGCTGTCAATCTCCCTCTATAATCAAATTCGAATTTCAGTGCTTTATACATTTTAATATTCGAATTATATTCGAATATTTTAATTAATTTTTAATTGAATTAAAAAAAAAAAAAAAAAAAAAAATTTGGTCTGAGTGAATTGTTGTTTTCTCTTATGTTGTGTTCTGATTCTAAATATAGCTGAATCTTTGGGTTTGACCAAGTAAAACTTTTTCTAAGCATTTTACCAAATGTAGATGGAAAAGTGAATGGTGGATGAATATTCAAAATAATATTAGGCTTATCACAAATAGTCCAGCAATGATGTTTATTTAAGAAAACATGTTCCTTGTACAATGTACATACCGTACATTCATTGCATTAGAAAATAGGTCAGATAACCAGAGCTTAGTTAATATTCATCAGTGATGTATTGGTGCTGTCTGAAATGCTAAAATAAAATAATTGATAATAAAAAAAGACACAGCCTTTGTTTGAGCTCCTTATCAATAAACAAATAAGTAAACTTTGCCAAAACAACAATGAGCCATGAACAACAAAAAAATCAGTCACGTATTGCACTTAAGAGCTATAGGTTTACATTCAGTATAGCAGCTTCAACAGTCAACTTCAGTTAACAATGAATGAACATACATTTTAAGAGCTACAGGTAGGTTTACATCAGTATAGCAGCTTCAACAGTCAACTTCAGTTAACACTCTTTTCTTCAAGTATGTTGTCAGAACTTGTCACTGTTCTAGTGTTCTAAAAAAAAAAAAAAAAAAAAATTTTTTTTTTTTTTTAAATAAAAAAATATTCGTTTTTAAAAAATAATAATAATCGAATTTCGTTCATAATTATTAAATTCGAATAATATTCGAATATCAAAATTCGTTTCAACAGCCCTAGTCAGAGGTTACTAGCACGTAGCCAACATGTTAAGGGACACTAGCCCTTAACTACATGCTTCCAACAGCATGCAAAGCTTTGTGATAGGTCTTTCAAGATAGCCCGTCTTGGTTTTTAGTTGAACAGATCGGACTGTTCCTTTCCTATCTGGAAAGGTTTTGGTCACTTTGCCCAACAGCCAGGAAATGCATAGAGTGGAGGGGTCCAAGATAACAACAATGTCATCAACAAAGAAGTTCCTGCGTGGGTTTATCAATTTTTTTTTTCTTTTTTCTTGGAGCAGTGGAAGATATTCTCATACCCAAGTGTTTCCAGAATACATCTGAAAGATACTGGATCTGTTTCCATCTTCGTTTGATGTACAAATCATGAGCCTCAAAAAGTCCAGGAGTAAGGAGTGGTTTGGTTTTCAACAGCAGAATGATTATGTCCAGCATGCCAGACTTGCCTGTGAATGTTTTGTAGGATGCTTAGATATGAATTGATATTTTGACCAAATGAGAGGGGTCTTTGTCTCCTCGGGCATGGATGACTTCTTTTTTTTTTTTTTCTTTTTAGGGTGATACACCCCATGCTGTGGAATACACCAGATGTTGCCATCAATGCTATTCAGTTGTTCTTTAGGCACCTGTTCAGCATAGCCATTTTTGATGACATCATCACGGAAATGCACATACTCCTGATGATGGTACTCTTGGTTTTTCTGAAACTTTCTTTTCATGCTCAGGACACGTTCTTCAGCAATGCATCGATGGTTTGGCATGATGACATTGTCAACACAGTAGTTATCGTTTCCAAGATGAGTTGTTTTCCCCATTTCTTCCCTTGACAGTACAGTTTCCTCACATGACCTTTCATCAAAGTCTTGATTGTACTGTGCGATCAACAGCTTTTCCACTTTGTCAATGGAAATCCTATTTGCAGTGACAGTCGGGCAGCCAATCTCCCCTGCGTCACTTCCACCTCTTCTAAGTGGTCCATTCTCTGCGTCACTTCCACCTCCTCTAAGTGGTCCATTCACAACCCATCCCAATAGGGTTCGGACGGCATATGGTCCATTGGCTTGGCTGTTGATTATTTCCCAAGGTTCTAGAAGCTTTGGGGCATTTGCGCCAATCAGCAAATCCACTTCTGCATTAAGCTTGGGAATCTTAATTCTCTGTAGATACGGCCACTTTTTGAGATCTTCTTGGCTGACAATATTGTCTCTGGTAACTGGCATGCTTGGTTGAGTATACACCTCAGGTAAGTCCAGAAACCTGTTGACATCATATGCAGACACTTGCAGGCCAGTCAGTACATGAGTCTTGACAGTGTTTGCTTGTCCCATAGTTTGGAGAAAAATGTGAGTTGTAGTGCTCTCTTTGTTGAGCCGTCTCATCAAGCGTTCTGTGCAGAAGGTGGCTGAACTTCCTGGATCCAAGAAAGCATAAGTTGTCAAAATGTTGTTTCCGTTCTTCGCCTTTATTTGCACTGGAACAATTGAAAGGGCACATTCCTGTTTACCGGCCCCAGTGCGAGCACAGGTCTGATGAGGGACAACAGTATTGCTTATTGGCTGTTCTTCAGATGGTTTAGGCTTGGCTGTAATATGAAGTAATGTAGGGTGGTTCAAGCTGCATACATTACATGTTAGACGATTTTTGCAGGTTTTGCTGATATGACCGGGTTTCAGACAGCCAAAGCAAATACCGCTCTGTCGTAAAAGATCAAGTCTTTCCTGATGTGTCATCTTCTTAAGTTGTGCACAATTGTCTGTTGTGTGATTACCTTTGCATATGCAACATGACACTGTCTTGCTCTTTGATAAGGCAGATGTAGCTTTGAGATCTGTTGAGGTATTTACAGCTGCCACAATTGCAACATTTTTGTTATTGCTCCAAGATTTTGAGGGCACTTTCCCTTTAAAGGCAACAGTCTGCATGTCCTGTATATTTCCAAAAATGGGGTCAGAGAGAATCTTGACTTGCTGTTCAAGAAAGTGGACAAAATCAGGGAACTGCACCCTAAATCCGCTTCTCTCCTGTATGCCACACGCAGCTGTTCTCCATCTTTCTCGTAACTTGTATGGAAGTTTCATCACAAGATGTTTAAGGTTTGATGGCACATTTATCTCCTCCATGTATTGTAGGCTTCCCATCATATTACAGCAGCTTCTCAAGAACAGTACAAATGTTTGAAGCGAGCCACCATCTTCTGACTTTATTGTTGGCCAACTTAAAGCCTTTTCCATATAAGCTGCTCCAATCCTCATTTCATTGCCAAAATGTTCTTTTAACAAATGCTTGGCTCTTTCATAGCCTTGATTGCCTGGCATATGATAGCAGCTTCTGACCAATTCTCTTGGCTGCCCTCTGGTGTATTGCTCTAGGTAGTACAAGCAGTCTTGGAGATCAGTGAGTTTGCTTTCAATCCCTTGTTCAAATGCCATGATAAAAGAGCCATACTGCAGAGGGTCACCATCAAATGTTGATATTATTCTTGGAGGAAGAGATGCAGAGTTTTGTTGATGAAGCAAACGAGCTACAATATCTGCCTGCTGTTGAACAATGTTGCTCATGCTCTGAGTTCCATCTTGAGTTGAGGTCTGAGTTACACCAACATTGCCTGTCCTTAATGTTTGAGAAGACTGAACTTGCTGCATTGGAAGAAAGTGAGAAGACTGAGGCTGCTGCATTGGAACAAAGTGAGAAGGTTGAGGCTGCTGCATTGAAGGTAAGTTGTCCTTTAGTTGTGTTTGTGCCAGTTTCTTGTCTTTAGGACGTACAACAAGTGGGTTTGATAAGAGCTGTTGTGGTGGTGAATTTGACTTATGTACAACAGCTCGTGATTTCTTGAAATATGAGTTCATTCCATCAGAGAGGACACCTCCCACTTCATTGTTTTCCAGAATGGCTAATTTAGCTGTAGTAGCAGCCAATTCTGTTTCCATTTCCAACTGTTCCTTTTGTCTTTTCAGTTTTATCTGCTCCCTGTGCAGCTTTTCCTGTTCCCTGTGCAGCTTTTCCTCTTCATCCTCCAAAGCATGTTTCTTTTCCAGAGCAGCCATGCGTTGTGTTAGTGCTGCCTTTTCAGCCCTTGCTCTTCGTGCTGAACTTGTGGTAGAAGAGTGGGGGGTTTGACTTTTCTGTGAAGCACTGTCTGTTGGTTTTATGTCATCCTCCTCTACATTAATTTCTTCCTCTTCATGCATTTCATTCAAATTTTCATTTTCCATTTCAAATGTTTTAGCCTCCAACAACCATTTACTGACATCCTCCATGAACATTTCATTTGCTTTATATTTAGGTTCAAACCAAGTTTGTTGCCTTTCATATTCTTCCTCAGGCAGTGGCATTTCCATCAATGAGTTGTGGGTTTCAGCAGCAACATCACACAACTTTTTAAACTCCTTAAAAAGAGTTTCAACATCACAGATAATTTCATTGGTTGCTTTGTGGAATGTCAGGTTATCAATCTGCTTCTTAACTTTAGAGGCTTGACTTAAGTTTAACTTCCGATTTTTTTGTAGATTTTCAATCAGATACATGAAACCTTTTGCAGTCAATTTTCGTTCTCTTTTTTCTTCTTCCATGTCACTTTTTACAGCACCAGGATTTTCATTTATTTCCACGTCCTCATTTACAGCACTTTTTACAGCACCATCATTTTCAATATCCACTCCAGGCAATGATGACATGACGTCACGTCGTCAGCATAAATCCATTCAATCACAGAGCATCAATTGATCCAATTTCCATTCCTTTTATGCGCACGTCCACTGACATTGATATCCAATGGCACAGTCCAAACATTCAACATGCGCAGTCCAATTTCCTTATAAACCAGCCATCGCCATCATTTAAAGGGGCGCATTTTTTCCTCTTCAGCCAAACAGCGTTAGGCACTGAAAAAACACTGGCTTATCCAATGTGTCTCCTTTAACTTGCCTTCCTTGATGTGCTGCGCACTGAAGAGAAGAGTTGTTCACAGCTTGATCCCACAAACAGCTCCTTCCAAGTCCAAGCGCCACTCATTCCTCCATTCAGGAACGGTTCTTACTTGTGTAGTGACTATCCCAAAAAATCCAAACTTAATTAGTCACTTCTGTAGGTGTGTAAGGAATGTTCTTCACTCGTATCCATGTATGAAAAAGTATAATGTCCAGAGTCCAGATTTCCAGTTGGGTGACGACGCCACAGGCGCTCCCATTTATTAATCACCAGGTTGCAGCAGAAAAAGAGTACATTACCAAATGATATGTTGAGAATGAGTTGAAATGCCGGGTTTGACCAAGTCAGTTTTACGGCTTTACGGCTTTACGGCTTTACGGTAAGAACCGTGTGCTCCCACCACCTACAGAGACAAAACTGAATCTCCTAGTAATTACTGCTAGTTTAAAACACCTGTTGCCAATTGTGCTACCTGAATCACATGGAAAAATGATATACTGCCATCTTGTGGCCAGAATAAATCCCTTCACCACAGAGTGAACCACAAACAGACAATTCTTATAAGCAAACATAATTATTGTAATTTCAGAATTTCAGAAATACATTTTAAGTTAGCTGTTAAAGTTAGCTATGAATAAACGGCTCCTACAACCCCCATATTTTTTTGTCAGTACATCAAGAATTTTCTTGTCAGTGTCTCGATCCGTTGAGGGTAACAACAAAATTTGTCGATGTGCCTTACCATCCAATGAATTCAGCACAAAATCTACCCTCTGTTCCGCGTTCAAACCTTGGGCCCTTAAAAATGCTTCGACCTGGGCCCGCCACTTTACAAAGTTTTCACAACCCCCTTCCCCGCAAAACTTTGAAACCCAAGACGCTCCCATAAACCAAGGTAACATTGCTGTATACGCCGGCTGCGAACCAGCCCCCTCCTGCTGGCTAGAGCCTGGAGGCGCATCGGTGTTCATGCTGCTGTACTCTGTTGGGGATCCTGCCGACCAACGCCAGAAAAGAAATGTCAAAGAGGTGGGTGTTACAATAAATTTGATCTTGTAATAACCATAAACAACTCCACCTCTCAGACCTGGTTCGTACGATCCCCAACAAACCACACACAACAAGAGCGCTTCCAAAATATAACAAGTTTTATTACAAATAAATTATAACACTTTATGCCACAAATAACTGTCACTATAAAAATCACGACAAGATGGCCATCAATGAGCTGAGAATGGTTGAATTTGACAGTTGAAAAATAAGATAAAACAGCGATGGATAGCGGGAAAATAACGGACCTGGCAACCCACCCGTTTTGCTGGCAACCCTCCCAAAATGAACCCAAAATAACAAATTCACTGCAAGCAATACACCTCCATAAATCACTTCAAAGAATATATTCGTTTCACTGCAAGCAACACACCTATATAAGTCGTTTCAGGAATATATTCGTTTCACAGCAAACCGGTATACGTTATACAATACAGTATTCGTGATAAAGATCAAGCCCACTGCAACCAATCAAACCAAGCCCTAAGGCAGTGTGGAAAAAGGGGTTTAGACTGGGGGATCACAGTAGCACGGTGCGGCAGAGCAAATCCAATCCCAATCACATGCTATTTTCAGGAACAGAATGCTGCAATGTAATTAATTATGAAACTACTAAAATTATTACATTGATGGCCAGCTAATTAAAATGGCAAGCAACAGGACATATAATTATAACAAGCCTAAAATAAATAGCTATAGCTATTATATATATATATATATATATATGATTAAGAATAATATTTGGTCCGGCCCTCAGGGCTCCCCCTCCCTCTCCCCCCACCTGTCCCAGAGTCCAATGTACAGACTGTCCGCCTCCAGAGTAGGCACTCACGTGACCAGCAATATGTGACTGTCCATCCAAGAGGGAACGAATGTTCGATACGGGGGGGGGGGAACTGGCAGGGTGTGTCCAGGTGGCAAGCCGAACACGCCCAGCGGCGTACCGGACAGCAGCGGCCGTCAGCAGTCCTGTAGTCCCGTCCCCACACACACGAGCAGTCACTGGAGAAGAAAAGGCGAGCAGGATCAGTACAGCAACTTAATTGAAACTAGCCCACTCACGCTGAATGCTGGAGACAAGGTTAGACCGTTCCTTTTGGGTCGGCCTAGCGAGCGTTGTCTCCACACCCGGGAGTCAGCTGTAGCGGCGGTGCTTCTGTAGAATGGCGAGCCGTCAGAGGTGCGCCTCGGCGGAGAACACACAGGCCAGAGCTGCTGGAGGAGAAAGGCGAACAGGATCAGAGCCGAAACTCTTAATGAAACTAGCCACTCACTCTGATGATGCTGGAGACAAGGTTAGACCGTTCCTTTTGGGTCGGCCTAGCGAGCGTTGTCTCCACACCCGGGAGTCGGCTGTAGCGGCGGTGCTTCTGTAGAATGGCGAGCCGTCAGAGGTACGTCTCGGCCGTGGAGAGGAGGAGGACGGAGGACGTCGGGACCACCAGGCGGAGAAGACAGTGGCTGCTTTGCGGTGTGGATCGGCGTGCGTCTCGGCGGAGACCAGACGATCCGGTTCGGTGTGTCGTGGAGAGCGAAGAGATCAAACCAAACAAAGAGGACGCGCCCTTGCTGACTTCCAGTATTTATGCCCACGGCTGCCAATCTCGTTTGCCGCCATTCTGACAGCCTTCCGGGTCATGGCACCTGTACAGGTAAGAAACACAAGAAACATCCTCCCCTAGTGGCACCCTCCCCAAGTCCAAGTCCATAAGTCTGCCACAGCCACTCTGATCGCTCATTGCAGTCTAAAGCATACAGTATGTCCACCTTAATGTCAGTTCAACACAGCACGCAATATAAATATTTGTTCTCCCCATCCCAACAGTACCAAGTCATAATAATAATTATATACATGTTGCCCCGCGACACATACTCGACTTCGGGGAAAGAGAGTTCTCTTTGTTTGACCGGTGCCTAGCTGGCTGTAAAGAGAGGCGTTCGGGGTGCAGCGGAGTCGCCTCTGCTGTTTACGGTAGTTTGTCAGTGGTGGTGGCCTGGCTGGGATTAGCGTGTGTGTATGGGTTCAGTGCGCGCCCCGGCCGGCCGGCTACGGCGATTTCAGCAGCTGTGCTGTAGTCTATCAGTAGGCTATCATTCTGATTACTTGTTACTAGTGTAGTAGTGTAGGCTACGCTATTTTATGGAGGTTAATTCCTCTCGTGGCTCAGGCTGATCGAGTGATTGATGCTTGGTGCTCACGGGTAAACTCAAATTGACAGTAGCCTAAAAGAGGCTTGCCCATGGGTTTACCCAATCTGGCATCCGCTGCATGTATCTTTGGGACTTGCACTGCGCCACTGTCAAGGTAGCCACGAGAAAACATGTTGTTTCCGGCCAAGACTTTCAGAATAAAAGTCGAAATTCATGTTGTAACCAGCTACGCAGTACTGAGCTCTGCGTGCTTTTATTTTTGATTGCAGGCTGAGGCAACGGAAGTAATTGTTTGTGTGCCATGTCTTTCTTGACACTTATTCTCGTGGTTGCACAACGTGCGTGGTGCAGTCGTTTGCCCGAATATCAACAGCATACAGCAGCCTCCGTGTTCTTATTCTACGAAGAGTACAAACTGCAAAGAGAGTCGGTCACAGTGGTGGTGGCAGTGTCGAATGGATACCAATCGCAAGAGGAACGAGCGGGTTTGTTAGGGTTTCAGGTAGCTAGCCGTAGCAATTTAGCTTTAGCAATTTAGCTAGCTTGTGGCTATTAGCTAGCTTGCTTGTTGTGTGCGTGCGTGCATGGTGGAGACCTGTCGCTACAGTCACGTTGGTTCGGGAAGTGAAGAGCAACACAAGTGAAAAAGGACGAGAGCTGGAAGTTGGAGGTGGACCCGCTGGAGAGATCGAGCAACGCGGGCCGTGGGAAGGAGAGGGGAGAGGCCAGACTGTTTCCCCCCAGCTGATACAGACAAAATGGGCACCGGAGAGCGAGTCCTTGCTCTAGGGCAGAATTTGGGGACATGTTCACAAACTTGATAAATAAATGTGCTTTTATAACTCCAATGATGGTCTTCACTGATTACCTATATATTTTGAATTGTTCTCATGACTGGAATGCATGCAATTGTGTTGCTATACTGTATAAAAGTGATTTCATGATCAGCATTAGCTAATGATTTGTGAGGATATCATTATGTCGTGACTTTACAATATGTGGCACAAAACTATTAATTAATACATAAGTATGTCGTGACTTTACTATATGTGGCACAAAACTATTAATTAATACATAAGTATGTTGTGACTTTACTATATGTGGCACATAACTATTAATTCATACATAATGATATAGGCACTTGTGAGGCACAACACTTAACTCATACATATATATGTGGTTCTTGGCATATAGAGCCTACAAGACATACATCCAGTGTTTGATGTCTGTTGGAGATGCACAGTGGATACAACGTCAGAGAATGTGTTGGAGTTGGTCTGGTTCAGGGCTACCAAGGCGGGCTACTACACGCATAGCCTATATCAGAGCAGCAACATCGGAATGATATAGCTACAGCTGCTGAAATAGCCGTCCCCGTCTAAGAGGTTCTGAAGGGCTCTCGGCCGGAGGTGTGGGACCCAGGCAAGGTGAGGAGCAGGTCACGTGGGGCTGGGTTTACCCGTGGTAGTAGGGGGGCTGCCCTGGGTGTCGGGCCGGGAGAGAGGCTCTTAGCCTGGGTAGTGGTAGGGGGTGGCTGGCCTCCTGGGTCGTGCATTTAGACACCCGGTAAGATAGTCACAAAACACCGGCCACATGTTCCCTGTGTCCCTGCAGTGGACCAAGCTTCGAAGAGGAAGGAATGCCCATGATGAACGAGGTAATGGCTGGGAGAGGTTAGATCCAGCCGGTCCCTGACACGCTGCACACCGCCTCGCTCAGCTGGTTCTGATGTGGGCTATCGGCATTGCGGTCTGGTAACGCTAAAGTTCCGATTGCAGGGAGCTGGATGTCGATAGTAATAATAATAATACATTTTATTTGGAGGCGCCTTTCAGAACACCCAAGGTCGCCTTACAGTGCACATAAAAACAGTTTCACGAACATATAGGTACATATTAAAAACAGGGCAAATTACAGCAGGAATAAAACATAGCTAAGAAGGAAGGAAAATGCAGATTGGTTGGGGAAAAGTGACATTAATAGTGGTAATTAACACATGAATTACGGTATTATTGAAGACAGTGTGTTAATGTATGTGTTGATGAGGAATTAACTATGATGATATAGGCATAGCCTACTTAATTAATAGTAATTCATATATGACTCGGTGTGTTCATCAAACATACCTTTCATTAGTTGATGATGCGGTAAGCATCAATTAATGGCTTAATTCATCATGAGTTAAGCATGCATTCATGCACATGTTTGCACCAGTATTGTAAAGTGTTACCAGGATTTCTCTGCTGACTGCATGGATTTCTTTTGTGCACAATCTAATGTGCTTTTCGCTTAGGTTACTGTAGGCTACATCACCTTCCAGACGGCTTCTAGAAGAAAAAAATGCTTTTAAATGAGCTGTTTGATAAAACTATTTATAAACCTTATTAATAAAAATGCTTATAAATGAGCCATTTAAATTAAATTAATTAATTTGACAAATGAAAGACTGATGCTGATTTGCAAAATGCAATTTAAAATGTGCATTTTTTAATCCATTTTCATATTCTTGCCTATTCGTTTTCATATTATTTGTCCTTTGCATAATTCATTTCGCCTTTACTTTACCATTAGACAACTGTTTTACTTAAAGCACAATTATGCCACACTGTATACATGTATGGCGCGCACACACCTTCGGTCGCCGCACTAGCTTCCTCCCCTGTTTCCAAGGTCAACAGCCACCACTGATATATATATATATATATACACAATCGCAATATATACTGTATATGTATGTATATATGTGTATATGTATATATATACAATCGCAATCAAACAAATCGATACCATCAATACTCCACTATACTTTTGGCCTTGTCCCGCCTGAGAACAATGGATTTTTTTAACTACTACATTTTTATTATATTTTTACTTACAAACTTACAAACTGCCAAAAATGAGCCAACGAGATACAGCGGTGATACATGTGTCTGTATATGAAGAGATCGCGGCATCTCTGTCTATGTGAGACCGCTGTGTTTGAAAAAGTTACTGTATGGATTTTTAAAGTCAATGACATTCCTTTACTTTATATGTATACTGTATTCATGTAATGTCAATTAGATGGTAATCAGCATGAGAAATAAAGAAAAAGAAAAAAATCTGTTATAATGATCAACCGCTTATAGTGATCAATTTGACCCGTCCCAAAGTGATCACTATAAGAGGAGTGCACTGTACTCAGATGCAGGAGATCTTAGGCTATGAGATTCCCAATGAAGCCCAGATTGTGTACCTGGGTTTGATAACAGATGAGGAGGACCTACCTCTTCAAAATCATGATACTTGCTGGGAAAAAGCTGCCATCACAAGGAACTGGTTGAAAAATGACTCTGCAGGAGCAGGTCAGTTGATGGACATTGTAGAAGAAATATACTCCATGGAGAAGCTGATCTATTATCTAAGAACGAAGGCGAAGACCCATGACTGCCGTTGGGCAAAATGGACTGCTTACAAGTCAAAAGACGAGTAGTATTCTTTACTGGCCTGGTTAGAATTGACAGAAGTATTTTCTATTTTACTACGTACATTATGCCGTGTGTTTGTCCAACTGTGTCTTTGTTGATTTTGTTAACTCAAAATAAAGAGTTAAAAAAATAAGAGTATAAACCCATGACCCATTTAAAGTTTGAATGGAGTGTCTAGCTGAGGTCTGATACCCTCTTAAAGGGGGCATGGTTTGAACAGTTCTCCCATAGACTTACTGTACAGTCTAGTTTAGCCACATGCCAAGCTTGCTCAACTGTTATTGGAGCACAGAGCAAAAAGGGGCGGGCCTTGGGAAAGTTCTGGAAACAAGTTAAAATCACTGGACAGCTTGTGTCATGATTTGCACGTCAGATAATAGAGAGGATATTAAAGATAATTCAGAAAGGAACATGTTGAATGTTAAGGTTGGCTCAGCGGTTTCACAGTAATGTCTTGTTTGCACTGTTCTTCCTGCATATAAAGTGTTGCATAGAGACACTGCATGAAAGAGGCCACGCCCATCACGGGGGAAAGCGCTCCATTCACTCCCACACACCAGCGTAATTTTCCTTGAATTAAACATACTGTAGCTAAAAGCTGTTGTGTAGTGGGGCTGTGCAGACAACAAATGTAAAAAATCACCAATTAAAGTTTGTTTGTAGATGTATTAAACGAGAAATGGTCTCCGGTAATAGTACAGATAGAGAGACTGAGTGATGATAATAGTGCTTCTCTGGGTTGATTGTATGTTAAGTTGAGTTGTGAGCCTTGTCTGTGAAGCCTGCATGAATTGAATGAGTGAAAAAGGGGATGCTTTGATGTTACATGTACTATGAGATTTTAGTTTCCTGTGTTTTTCAGTTCTATTGTCTGTGATAATAAAAAAATAAAAAAATAATTTTTTTGTACTCCCGAGCAAAACCAGCAAGCCATTGAGATTGGCGAGAAGAAAATGTGGATTTAGCTGTCAAGGAAGTAAGTTGGAGTGTTCATGTTCCGTATATATGATCTTTGTGTGCAACACCCGACCATGCACGCGACATAGGAGCACACCAGGATTGGGGGGCAGAGTTTTTGTTTCCCCCCGTTTTGGGCGTGTTTTCTGAATGATGACGCGCTCCGCAGTGTCTCTATAATTGCTGCCGCCACATATTGTTGTAAGATGTTAAAATAATAAATGTGTATCGATGCTTAGTAACAGATTCACACACAGCAGATGTTTCAAGATGTCATTGCATTTGTTTTATTTTCACAGTTGAACGCATCTTTCGTCTTCATACAAATCAGGGTGCGTTTGTTTTATTCTCTCAGGATGCCCCGGGCGCCCCGGTCCCCACAAACATACATGTTTCATATCAACACACGTCACGTTTACACATCATCGTTAGCATTAAAACATGTCTACACAGCGTGTCTTCACAACACTGCTGCTCCTTCACCAAAAACACTGACCTGACTTTCCTAAAACCATCTAAAGGGAGAGGCAGCCAGCGGAGGTTTCAATATGAAGGATTTACACTTGACAGCTTCTGAGACTGGATGGTGAGAACGATCACAGTGCCAGAGAGCTTCAAGAAAAACATCCAAGGTCAAAGGTCAAAGGCCTTTTTTCCTAATAAAAGGCTTTCAAGCATTGAACATAAGAGCAATTATTCAATTAGAGCTGCAACTAACAATTATTTTCATTATCGATTAATCTGTCGATTATTTCCTCAGTTAATCAATTAGTTGTTTGGTCTATAAAATGTCAGAAAATGCTGTTCAATGTTTCCCAAAGAGCCTATATGACATCTTCAAAATGTCTTGTTTTGCCCACAATCTAAATATATTCAGTTTACTGTCATAGAGGAGTATAGAAACCAGAAAATATTCACTTTTGGAAGCTGGAATCAGAGAATTTTGACCTTAAAAAATAAAAATACTCAAAACGATTATCAAAGTAGTTGTCGATTAATTTCCGATCGACTAATCAACTAATCATTGTAATCAATGTAGATTACCAAGTCAAGACCATGTCATTGATGTCAAGTCTCAAGTCTAAATATAGAACAGCAAGTCCAGTCAGAGCAAATCAAGAGTCCAGTATCAATTGAATATCTTGAAGAAAACTCAATGTTTTTTTTTGACTTTTCAATGCAATAATGGTTTTAATAGGATAAAAACTTGCTCAGAGCATCATGAGTTTGATTTTCAGTTTCAACTTCAATTAATTCAGTCATTCCATACAAATTCAGAAAACATTATTTAAATTCAGTCGTTTGCTGGAACAAATCTCATCACAGTTTGTTGACTTTTCCAGTGAACTGAACTGACAGTGAACTGAACTGACAGTGAACTGAACTGACAGTGAATGCACCCCGGCTGTCTTCAGTACATCTTCCCTCAGATGCCTTTTAGGAAAGCAGCCCAGTTTGGTTCAAAAACCTACTTTGTCTACTCAGCACTTAAGATTCACTTCCTGTCTAAAATGAGGCATGATGAGAAATGATCACACACACACACACACACACACACACACACACACACACACAGCGTTTGATAAGAAAACACACAAAGGGCCTAGAAACCACAACCTGGGTCCAATTGAAATTGATCCAATTACATTTTGTGGGATTGATTGATCTGGTCGGACGCGGGGGAACCAAAAGGATCGTCCCCAAAGTGCTAAACTCCGCCCACCTGTCGCTCCCGGCCAATCAGTGCTGCGTTCAGGTCATAAGTAAATCCGTATCAGAACGACTTTGAACACACAAAGCTACTGGTGATTTATCTAAATGACTGCAAATCAAACAGTGAACAATCTCGCAGGTAGTCTGTGTCTGCTCAGCTGTGAACAGTCTAGCAGGTAGTCTGTGTCTGCTCAGCTGTGAACAGGACTTGTGTGATGAAAACGGATTTGTTTGATTTGAAAACATCATTCTCTCCACTTTCCTTTCCTTGTTGTTTCTGAAATCAGTAAGTCAAAGAAATCAGAGTCCATCGCCAAAGCTCAAATCTGAACAGTATTTTCTAGTAGGAATCTTGTGTGGAACGTCTTTCCCGTGAGAAGTGAATGCAGCATAAGGCAGTGATACACTGAAGGCAGCAAATTGCGCACCGGACGTGAAGCGGGCAGGAAAAATAACTTGCAGGATGTGGACAGCTGCTTCTGATTGTTTTGACTTATAAGCCATGTTTACGTGACGTAACTCCTGACGTGTTGGCAGTTTGTCTGAAGCCTTCATCTATCGGTCTGACGACGACTAGACTCTGGAGGCGACGCCCAATATTTCTGGGTTTCCAGTGTCGCCAGTGAACATCTACAATTATTACACAAGTCTTAATATTCTTCTCCACACTCATTCATTACGAAGGATTTACACTTGACAGCTTCTGAGACTGCATGTTGAGAACAATCATAGTCCCAGAGAGCTTCAAGAAATGATATCCAAGGGCAAAGTTCACAAGATGTAATCAAAGGCTTTCAAGCACTGGACATAACTATTCCCCTTTGTTTATTTGTTGCAGAGCTGTGACCAGGTCAACTTCACTCAAGTCCCAAGTCAGTCTTAAGTCTTGAGGCTCAAATCAAGTCCCAAGTCTAAATGTAGGTTACCAAGTCAAGTCCAAGTCATCAATGTCAAGTCTAAATGTAGGTTACCAAGTCAAGTCCAAGTCATCAATGTCAAGTCTAAATGTAGGCTACCAAGTCAAGTCCAAGTCATCAATGTCAAGTCTAAATGTAGGTTACCAAGTCAAGTCCAAGTCATCAATGTCAAGTCTAAATGTAGATTACCGAGTCATGTCCAAGTCATCAATGTCAAGTCTAAATGTAGATTACCGAGTCAAGTCCAAGTCATCAATGTCAAGTCTAAATGTAGATTACCGAGTCAAGTCCAAGTCATCAATGTCAAGTCTAAATGTAGATTACCGAGTCAAGTCCAAGTCATCAATGTCAAGTCTAAATGTAGATTACCGAGTCAAGTCCAAGTCATCAATGTCAAGTCTAAATGTAGATTACCAAGTCAAGTCCAAGTCATCAATGTAAAGTCTAAATGTAGGTTACCAAGTCAAGTCCAAGTCATCAATGTCAAGTCTAAATAGATTACAAAGTCAAGTCCAAGTCATCAATGTCGTCTAAATGTAGAACAGCAAGTCAAGTCCAAGTCATCAATGTCAAGTCTAAATAGATTACAAAGTCAAGTCTAAGTCATCAAAGTCAAGTCTAAATGTAGAACAGCAAGTCAAGTCAGAGCAAATCAAGAGTCCAGTATAAAATCCAACAAATAATAGAACAGCTAACAGTCAACAGGAAAAGACAACACTTATGCCGTATCACGGTATTACGATATCCCAAATCTAAGGTGATTTACATCACGATATTGATATAATATCGATATATTTCCCAGCCCTACAATTAAGTTTAAACTTTCAAAACAAGCATTTAAAACTAATACCTTTTAATGATTCCTGACACTTCCCTCTTATTTTCCAGTACCAGTGTTTGGTGGCGGTCTGTGGACAGAAGTTCAGGACAAGTAAAGAGAGCAAAGATCATCTAATAAGAATTCACAAGTATCCTCTGGACTTCAGATTTGACAGACTAAAGGTAAGACGTGCCTGCCTCCATTTTGTCCACTAGATAGCAGCAAAAACACCATTAGAGATGGGACTCGAATGGAGCATTTTGATCTTGGAGAGCTGAGGTCCATTAGTAAAAAAGGGGGGGGGGGGGGGGGTTACAGTATGTGTGACTTTGTGAAATCCCAAAGGTAGTCTCAAATGAGAGGAGTGAGAAATAAATAACATGAACATCCACAACGGAAAAACAGAATCCACCAGGAAATGGAAGGTCGGTGCACTCCGCCTCCTCTGGTCGGTCGGGGCTACGTCCTGCCGGTGACGCTGCCTGCTGTCAGGTGAGAAGAAGCGTCTGGCAACTTCACATGTATCTGAGGAAGCATGGTGCTAGTCTACGGCTCTCCACAGATCAGCAGAGGGGGTGGGGAAGCGACCGGGACAGCAGGGGGAATTGGCCAATTAAGTGCAATTGGGGAGAAAATGGTTGGGAAATCAGAAAAAGAAAAGAAAAGCATGCAACATTATAGTAAGTTGCTGTAAAGCCAATGTCAAACTAATGCTTATTCTAAATTACTTGCAAATATATGTTTAACAACTTGCCTTAACACATTCAGTGCCAAGGACGTCTGTGGACGTCCTAAAAAAAAGTAACGAGGAGTGCCAAGGACGTCTGTGGACGTCCTAAAATCATAATTCATATTATTCCATAATTCTGCTGTTTAAGGTCGTACCTAGCCGGTGAGCATGAATCCCTTCAAGGGATCACACGGCGCCACCTTAAACATCGTCACAGGAGCTGCTCCACCCACCTCAGATCCTTTACTTTGTACAGGAGACAGCGGAGAAAGTGGAAACCGATGCATGCTTTCTGCCAGCGCCGTATATATTGCTCTGCCTACAGCGGAGAGTGGGCTCGGCTGCATCCGCGCTCACAACTGAGCTCTTATGCTTCTATCTATCTCCACATGATTTCCTATAAAGCCAGCATCCGAAGCCGAACGGCCAAGCCTTTTCGTTCAGTCGCGTTTGCCAGCGCGCATCATTTCCTTCTTGATGGGCGCTGGGATCTGTCCGGGGCAAAAACGAGAAAACAAACTCTGTGCGTGTGGGAGGAGCCCGCAGCTCAGAGGTGGAGAGGGGAGAGGGGGGAGGGGGGGGGGGGGGGGGGGAGAGGGGTGTGTGGCACACAGGCTTCACAGAAACCACACCACACGCCACCACATCAGAAAACACCAGCCAGAGTCAGTGAATGTGCTCGAAATTAGAGTGCAAAAGGTATTCATAAAAGGGCCTATATCTTGGAAACTAAAAAAAAACGACAGAAAACCCTTGAAAGTGCACTTTTTTGAGAGGCTGTAATTTCATAATGGAACTGTCTAGAAACAAAATTTCTTCTTTGGAAGAAGCAGGAGTGTTCAATGTTTCATTAAAGTCCAGCCCCGTTAATATAGCCATAATAGAAAAAATTCTATAGCTGTTTTCAACTGAATGGAAGTGAATCTGGCACAGGCTCCAGACAATTTTACTGAAGCGCTGTGGCACTGAATGTGTTAAGGGAAGGCATTAAGAAAGACATGCTGAACATGAATGATCTGTAGCCTATAAATCAGGGTTCTTTAAAGTCTGAGACTGTGGGCCTCCCCCCAGACAGAGCAATTCCTCAATTCCTGGATGCCTATGTTGTCATGATTATGTTATTTGATCCCATAGACACTCAACAATTGAGCCAAGAGAGCCTGATATTGCTGTTTGACATACTTCAGACTACACCAAATACATAAATTCATACCAAATGTATGAGCCATTTTATGGTTTTCCTATGCATGTTCAAAGTTGAGCACTAGGTGGCACCCTTGGGTCATTGGTTGCTTGGAGTCACCGGTTACTTAGGGAGGTGGGTAGCAATCATGCTCCAGGTGTGTTGCTAGACGGGGAAGCTAAACAGTTTTTGTCCGCCACCGTATGCCACGGTTGGTGCTGTATGTGTATGGAATAATTGTTTGTTATGGTGAAGGACGCTGCATCGGTATGGATTCTTGCCTATCTTGATAGTTGAAGACCATTAAACGGTGGGCACATTCATCAAACCAAGAAACTAGAGTCGGAATCTTATTTATTTACAGACACTGCTGTTGGCTGGCGCGTCAACTAGGTCACCGTCTATGTAGCCCCCTCAGTGGCTTAAAGTTCTAGGCTTAGCCGCTACACCAAATAGAGGTTATAGAAAGGTGTGTCTGAAGACATTTATTTGTTTATGACTGGGAAAGTGGGGACAACTGTCAAATTCCACAAAACTACTGTATCTCTTATAACCAGATCACACACATCATTAAGCCTATTCTATGTTATCTCTTATTTCTTCACTTCCATTCACTGAGCCTGCCCTGAAACTGCTTGGAGTCCCCCTGGGGAGGCCTGCCTCCTACTTTGGACATCCCTGCTATAAATAACGATATAGATTTTTTTTCCTTGATTTGTCTTTCATCATAAGATAAGGAATTCAGACCAAATTTAGCTACAACGTGGCAGTTGGTTATGATGAGCCAAGGTTGTGTCCATCATGGAAAACCCTGAGAAAATGAATATTTACCCACGTGAAAAAAAGAAAAACTTTGTATTTCATTAAAGGAACACTCCGCCCATTTTCAACCAGCTTTGTATCATTAGAACATCAGTAGTATATCAGAAAACTGTAAACGGTTTTGAAGTCTGTCATTTAATTTGACAGTTATTGAGTGTTAAAGTGTGGACCAGTGACATCACTGGTCCACACTAACTCAAATGAATAACTCATTAACTCAAATCAACTCTCAATAACTGTCAAACTATTCATCATTCATCTAGTTTGACAGTTATTGAGAGTTGATTTGAGTTAATGAGTTATTAATTTGAGTTAGTGTGGACCAGTGATGTCACTGGTCCACACTTTAACACTCAATAACTGTCAAATTAAATGACAGACTTCAAAATCGTTTACAGTTTTCTGATATACTACTGATGTTCTAATGATACAAAGCTGGTTGAAAATGGGCGGAGTGTTCCTTTAACATTGCATTATCATATCACTACTTTACTATTAACATTACCCAGCAAACATCGTCACAAAGTGACAAATGTGATTGATGTCCCATTTTTAAATATAAAAACACGTTTATGCCATAAATTACATGTAAGTAAATATTTCTGTCTCATCATTTAAGTACCTGTGGCATACAGAGGCGGTAGTTAAATAATGACACTTGTTGCTGAAAACAGCAGAGCAGCAATATATTTAAGGTGCAGATAGTAACTTCAGCAAAGAGATAGCCCATCCAGTAAATTACAGTGTTGCTGTGTGGGAGGTCTGTGTTCAACTATGGGTTGTGGAGAACTTTTGTTTTCAAATCTAACATAAATAGTTAAATCTGGACAGAACACTGCCATATACGGTTCAAGGAAGTTTCAGAAAGTCATATTAACATATAAAAATGAAATGGCCTGTATAGGACTGTTACGGCCCTCTGCCTTATTTATTTTTATAGTATTACACTTCTGGCTTATGCCTATTGTAACATTCTATTGACTGTTTTACTTATGTGAATTGTAATGGGAGGGGGTTACAGCCTCTGTCAAAGCCGCGTGATTTCTAACCCCACATAGGATAAGCAATAACCACACCCTGTGGCGCCGGGATTGGCCAGGCCATTATTACTATGCTAAGGAAGGTAGGTGACCATAATTCATTTCAATGTCCGCTCTCGAAATCGCTGTCTGTTCTCAAGAGCTATTCAGTTGGTTCATGAAATCGCTGGGCTGCGTGCCCTCCAGTGTTGCTCCTGGCCAATCCCGGCGCCACAGGGCGTGGTCATTGCTTATCCTATGTGGGGTTAGAAATCACACTGTCCTGCCATGGTCACTCTGGTTGTGTTTGAAACCCTGTTTCTTACATAGCCATGTGCAGCTCTTTTTGATTAGCTTTTTGCTACTTTCAGCTAACTTTACTAGCTCTCTTTTTGGTTAGTTATTTTCATGTGCCCTTTGACCACCTGACAGCCAGCACTTGTTTATTGTGTGTGTTTTGAAGCTATAGCTATTTCCATTAGCTCATTGGCCTTGCTTTAGCCTATGCCTATGGCCTTTTGTTAGATGTAGCCTAACTATTTTTCATGCTTACACTCACTGCTCCTTAGCTACTGTTGTTATTGATTTTTGTTCATTGATTCATTGTTGATTCCTGTTTACTGATTGTTAATATTAAGGAAGCCCTGTAGGGGTGTGTTGCCCTTTTCTTCACTCCTACTTCTCTCATGATTTTTTTGTAGGTTTAAGGAGGAGGAGTCTTGTCTTTTTGTTTGTCTAGTTTATTTTATTTGTAGGTTAACTGATTGGGCTTTGGCGCATGGATGTATTAAAAGAACTGTATAGGGGACGTGCCACGCCCACCCATGCATTCGGACGGAAGTTGCTCATTGGCGCATGATGCCAACATGGGGGGGTTTTCTTCCGGGTTTTACTTCCTGACGATGCGGCCCCAGGCCATGACGTGTTCTATGACGTCTCCCACCCCTCCCACCCATGGATTGTATTACAAGAAGAAAATACCCCCGTATACGGCTCTTAGTGGCTTCTGAAGAAAAAAATGCCCCATAAAAAATGTGTTGATAATTAAAAGAGTTTAACAGCTGCCGGAGTCCCCATGCAAGTGGATGGGAATTTTCCTTTCTGGGCTGCATGGCGTCACGTGACTTGCAATACAGAGCTTTGCCAGCATGTTCAAATGGCTTCAAAGCCCAGCGCTATTCCTGGGGGCTTGCTTTGGCCACCCTGACGTCTTTGTGCTTCCTTATTTGTTTACAACCAACTTATGTTAAAATCAATCATTGTTTTTAACTTTAATTCAGTTTCACTCGCTTTTTTCCTGGACTCCTTATGTTTCACCCTAGATACTCATTTAAGAGACCTAACAAGGACTGTTTAAATTACAACTTTGGGGCAACGTGATGCTATCTGATATCTATATCTGGGTGATGTTATCTGGGTAACAGCTTTCCTTCTTTAATAAACCTTACAGAAATTCAGCAGCCATGTTCTCTTGTTTCAGGGTACCGGCAACTCTGTCATTTAAAAGAGTGGTCTCTGTTGCCTCTTGCTGCTAACAATAAGTCCACACAGGGTTTGTAACCTTAACTACAATACTTTACATTGCTTGTGTAAGTGATGTTAGATGCTTTTGAGTGTCCACTTGGATGTATTAGCTAACACCATTGCCATACAGCCATAGTAGCCCACAGAAAGCCAATATACCATGCAAAGCGGCTGGGGTATATGCTCTACATTCACCTTATGTGGCCCCGCCCACTTCACCCGTTTGTGTTACGACTTCCTGTTCAAAACCCCGGCTGTTTTACCTGCTCAAACCAGAGATCCGTCTCTCTGGTCAAAGCTAGTGACTCACTAGTCTCACGTGGTCAGACCCAACGTCAACGTTAGCAAGCTTCCATCTACACGGCTACTGTGAGAATAGTGAATCACTGGAAACAGGCTGCGGGGATAAGCTCTGCAGGAAGTGTAAACAGTCACAATCAGCTCAACACAAATTGTGTTTACACTTCCTGTTAAGTCTCTCAAGCCAGACTGTCTTCTGTATAATGTGAATACCACGGCTGTGATCAGATCAATTATCATAATACTGTAATAATAATAGCTATTCTGGTAAGTTCAAATGGCATCACTTTACTGTAATGCAGCCTTTCAAATCAGGACCGTAGTGATGAAAATACTGTTCCTTAAGCTGCGTTCACACCGACCTATTAAAGTTTTTCGCTGGCATCGAGTTTACATACAAAGTCAATGCAAACGAGCGATTGAGCGTATATTCGCCCGGGAGAAAAATCGCTGGGCGTCCGCGTGACAGAGACAGAGCGATAGGGAGAAAATACGCTCGTCGCTCGAGATGAAATATCCCAACTCGAGCGAAATTACGCTGGCATCAATCGCTCGCTGTTCAACGCTGATTGGCTGCCGTGTGAGAGTGAGTCAAGGATCACACTGGCTTGGAACAAACCGCTGGTTTATTGTGTGGCAACAAACCGCATTGACAGGCTGACAGCTGACATGAAGTGAAGTCTGTACTACCGGTATGGATCTCGCGTTACGAGCACGCTGATAGGCTTAGCTTGTAAACAACGACGGTGGCTCGTAGTGGACAAAACATCATGACATTGCGTAACGTTATAGTCCCCACATGTCCGTCAATTGATGTGCCTGTTGATGAGAGATTTAAACAGAGCGACAGAGCGATTCCAAAGGGTTGAATCAAGCGACAGAGCGAAAAATAAATATCTCGGTGTGAACACAGCTTTAGAGTTTAATGCAGTTTATATTAATTGAGTCAGGTCTGCATTGGACTTATGAATAAATCTAAACCATCAATTACCACCGTTATGTTATGTCAATAGAGCACCGCAGGAATGAGTCCGGAAGTAGCATGGAAGGCGGAAGTCCCAGACTTCCTGGATCTTACGGGGGAAAGTCAATGGGGTTTTAGAATGGGGATTTCACTTAAATGCATAAAAGGTCTAACGTGAATCACTGAATCGCCTTTTAAAGCGTTTTTCTACGCATATACGTTTCAAAAGTCATAAAAGTGATTTACATTTGTGAAGAATTATCCTGCTGAACCCAAATTACCGCTCCCAGAACCTTTTGTTAACCACAGACCTTATTTTATGCATTTAAGTGAAATCCCCATTCTAAAACCCCATTGACTTTCCCCCGTAAGATCCAGGAAGTCCGGGACTTCCGCCTTCCGACTACAAAAATACGTCACTATACGACTCCATTGCAATTAAAATAAAGAATATATGGCAATACAAAAAAATTGGTATATTGTGCACTAATAGTCTCAATAATATTCAATCAGTTGATGTTGGGTTTTAAAGACAGAATTGTTTATGAACATTTATCATCATCATCATTCATGGACAAAGATTGCAAAACAGGAGTGAGTAAGGTAATGATTTAAAACAGTTGCAACTCTTGTTGAGAACATGCACAATCAAATCCTCATTTGTGTTTTTAAAGCCGTTCCGTGACAAATCGGGACAGTTGCCCAAAATTTGTTTGAGAGCTTTGCATGAAAATACCAAATGCAGCAGGACAGTGTTGAAAACAACAATAAGCTGAAACAATGAATCAAAGTTGTATATAAATGGAGGAATTTTTTTTAACAGTCAGGAACACTTTACGTTTTAGACTCAACAGAATGTTTTGCAGACATTATTGTGTCTTCATATAATTTGTAGCCTGAAGGTCTGAGACCACAGCTGAGTGGTGTGCGTTGCCTTCAGGGAACTATATGCTGAAATGGCATATTGGTTTGGCAAATTTATAGACCAAAACAACAGTGAGGAGAGAGGTTCATTAACACAAAACCTGCATATTGATGTAGATGATGATTGTAGATAAGAGCAGGTCCACTCAGACAGACAGAACGATATTGTATTACCCCCCAAGGGGAAATTGGGATGTCATCATCATTAGCATAATAAAGTATGGATCTGCCCATTGACATCTAAATGTTTATCATTGTAACACATAGGCCTAATATTGACATAAAAATGGATTAGAAATTCAGGTTCAGTGCCTTGCTCAAGGACACTTTGCCAGTCAGGTGAAAAGAAGTGGCTGGCAACTGTGCATGTGTCAGAGGAAGCATGGTGCTAGTCTACGGCTCTCCCCAGATCAGCAGAGGGTGAAGCAGTGACCTGCAGGGCAGCAGGAGGAAATTGGCCAAGTACAATTGGGGAGACAATGGGGGGGAGGACACTTTGTCAGGTGGAATATATTTACTGTTGCGAGGGGAAAACCCTGACAAACTTCCAGTTACACATTTTCTCTCATCAGATCAAGAAAGAGGCAACTGTCTACTTCGCGGAGTATCGCTATCATCTTTGTACTTGCATCTTCTCCTTTATTCCTTACTGTGTCAATGAGAAAACGAGCCTTGTCACTTCTCGATTGCATCTCGGCTGCTGACTCCCTCTCACAGTCAGTGATCATGGGGAGCTCGTCCAGCAGGCTGCTGAGCACAGGTGCTGATACCCTCTTGACGAAATTGGTCCGGATGCGTGACAACAGCCTCCTGTTTGACGAGAGACTTGAACCATGATCCTGGGTGTTTCTTATGGCATCTGACAAAAAACAAATGTGCCCTTCCCATACACACTGGGAGTCGTTACTGTGTGTTAGAACCAGTTTAATCTTTTTCAGGATTTGTTCTAAAACCACTTGAAATGTGGTGATGTAGTTTTCAAATGATTCACAGTCAAACTCTGCCTCTTTTGGCTCTATTATAATTGAGTCATCTTCAGGAGAAGGGGACAGTGTGTACTTGTGCTCTGGTTGTAGTTTACAGTTTGAGGACACCTCTATGTACCTCTCATCTCCAACTCTGTTCTTCCTTTTGTGCAGCACATTATCGATCACAATGTTTCTAGGAAGCAACAACACTTTAAGCACAGATCTGAGATCAGGTTCAACTGGGGGGTTGTAGAACAACAACACCAATGCCCGGATTGGGCCAGGGGTTGAGTTTTCATCCTTGACAATACCACCACCAGAAATTCCAGTGATATTGTTTATAATAACATGAGTTTCTGTTATCTTATTGGGAAGGATGAAGGCAATTCCCTTGTCTGTCAGATGGGCAACTGACAAGAATTCATGTGCACCTGCAGAGTGGATCTCACAGTGTGGGAGATGAAGTTGAGAGACCAACTGCTGGTGGCATTTTATATCAAACAGCGGTCCTGCAGGCTTCTTACTATGGCAGGCTAGTAGCCTCCGGTTCCAAGGGATAACCGTGTACACCACATCTCCTTCTCTCTCCATGTTAAACACTAGGCCTGTCACACTGCACTGGTACAGGCCTTGGTTGCTGCATTGAAACCTGTAGGTTTCCTCATTTGCATCAGCAGTAATATCAGGCTCAAACTTCTCATAGCTGTCTTGTAAAATGATATCAGCTTTGGCCTGTTGTAACATTTCCTCTGGAGCATCAGAGTTGCTTGCTGGCTCCATTTCTGACATACGTTTCTTGCATGCATCTTCTGCTGGGCTTTCTTCAGTGCTACTAGGGGAGCTCTGTATGTGAGAATGGCCTGGTGGGGTGTCTGTGGTTGAGGGGTTGTCGGCTGAGTCCTGTGGCAACATTTTCTCTGGGGCATCATGTCTTTCTCCTGACTCACTTACTGAGTCAAAACGCACATACCTGCATGGATCTTTCAGTGTCTCTACTTCAGTGCTGATGGGAGAGCCCTGCAGATCCACTGGGCTGATTGGTGGACATGGAAGGCTAGCAACAACTGGGTTCCAACTTTCAAATGCATCTTCTGCTGGGCTTTCTCTTTTTTCAGTGCTGATGGGGGAGTCCTGGAGGTGGAGAGAATGGGCTGGCGCGGTGTCTGTGGTTGACAGGTGGCGAGCTCTGACCTGTCTCTGCTGTTCGTAACCATGTTCCATCTCCTGCAGAGAAGAGATCTGTTGAATTGTTCTGGAAGGGGGAGAATTGTCCTGGTAGACGATGATATTGCTGAAATCATGATCAATTAGCCTCCCAGAATGAGGGTCAAAGTGCTGATACATGCCTAAGGGCCCAACTTTTTCAGGAAGTGGCACCTCCTTGTTTAACCTCTGGTCTTTCTTTAGATTATTGTCTTTCACATCCTCCCCATTGTTATCACTCTTTAACTGCTTATCTTTCTCATCTAGATCTGTCTCCATTTTTGTCTCCTGCTCCGTCACCTTTGTAGTTTCAGTACCACTATGTGCTTCTTCCTCATATTTTTCCTGTGCAGCGATTTCACTTTCAGTAGTTTTGACTCGCTCTTCTTCATCCTCACTCAGCCTCTCTTCACCTGGTTCCTCTTCATTTGGGCCTGACTGGGCCTCGTGTTTCTCATCAGCAGGTTGTAGCTCATGCTGGCTCACACCTTCAACTGGTTCTGCTTCTGCGGTGTAGAAATCAGTCTGTGAATGACCCCCAGACTCATCTGAGTCACTCTTGGTTTCGCTCTTTTGTTCATGATGTGTCATGTTTGGGTCACGGCTATCCAAAGAGGGTTCTTCTGAGTTTGAAACTGCCTGCATTGGAAAGGTGTTGGTGTTGTTGGTGTTGTCTGGTATCATCTGTGTGGGGCTCTGAGGCTGCTGGGTGGAGTGTAGAGGCAGATTTGACAACTCACTTACTCCCTCCAAGTCACTTTCTGTGTCTGACTGATGTTCAGAAAATCGTCTGTCCATTTCTCGCTGGTTAGATTCTGTAGCATCTGGCTGAGCGTTTGCTTCCTCCTTTGATGACTTTGAATCTGGTTCAGGTGGTGTCACTTTCAAAGCACATTGTTCAGGAGTGGAGGACAACTGCAGATCTGACTCTTTCTCCTCACTAGATCCCTCTGATTCACCAACTGAGACTGTTTCATTTATCTTCTCAAAGCTTGGTGAATCAGTTTGTGGGAGCTCTTCCTCTGTAGGTGTTACTGCGGCCTGGTCTGAGTCTGCATCGGCTTCTTCTTGTTCGCTGGTGTTGTCCTCAGCCGTATTCTGACCATGTTGGGCCAGAGGGCCCAAAGACTGAGGCCTGGGAAGGGTGTCAAGAAGAGACTCTTCCCCATCTGACCTGTCCTCCAAACCTGAAATATAAAATGATAATTATATGTAAATGATAAAACACTCAACTACCAGTCTGCTTAAGAGTGCTGAAAGAGGATAAATCATTCAGTCAGGCTTAGTTTGAAATCATTCTGAATCTTAATGGAACAGTCCAGTAAAGATCAACGTGAATATAGCCTCCTGCTTTCAACACACGGTTTCTAAACTATCCAGAATTAAGAAATGTGGTGGTTGTGGGTCCTCTTTAACCTTTATTAGCAATACAATACTTAAATATGAAGATGTATTTATTATTCAGTCTTACCTTAACTCATTGAGTGCCAATGACGACTTTAGTCGTCAATTCATTTAGTGACGTAGAGTGCCATTGACGACTAAAGTCGTCAATTGCGTTTTTTGACGGGGGGATGTCGATCTAAGCCTCTTACATCGCCTCTTACAATATGGGAGCTATTGAATGTGTCTAACCTATTTTACAGAACCCTTAGGTGGCGACAGTGCTCTCCAGATTAGAGAAATGTCCGAAATATAGCCTGAAAAAGCCCCCTGATGAAAGAGAAAGCGCTCATGCTGCAGCCCAGAGCCATGTAAATTGCTCTGGCTGCAACTGACGGTGCCTGGCAACAGCAGTCAATCCGCGCACACAACTGAGCTCCTCTGCCTCTGTCTGTCTGTCTGCATAGTTTCTTCACACGATTAGCCGCCAGAAAGGCAGCACCCGACGCCGAAGTGCCAACCCTTATCCCTGCAGTCCGGCTTGGCATTTCCTTGTCGTTGTCGCGCTGCCTGGGAGGCGGCGCACAAAAAGCACCCCGAAAATAGACGCTGGGTGCGTGAGGCTGTGTGTTACTAGTGTGGGGAGGAGTTTGTAGCTTAGGGGGGGAGAGGGGGGTCGGGCACCCAGGGCAGCACACAACTACACCACGTCACTACATCAGAAAATATTAGCTAGAGTCAGTGAATGTGCTTGAAATGCTGCATTTCACAAAAGGCTGAATATCTCAGCTTCTAGATAGAAATGCCTGTATTTGCTGTTTTTGACCTATCTTCTCCGGCTGATAACTAAAGAACGGAAAATGGTATCAATAAACTTTTTTTTGCTGATGATACAATAGAGTCTCCTTGTTCTTTTTGCGTGTTCGGTGTTTACATAGTAATATCACACAATATTCTGTGGGCCTCGAGAAATCACTGAAAACGCTCTGAAACTCTGGCACTGGGAGCGTCCGTTCTCCAAAAGTGGCTGGCACTCAATGAGTTAATATCAATGTGTTTCATTGGTGTTAAGTTATCTACAGTGAGAGACAAACAAACCTGACCTGTCTGTGTGTCTGCTGGTTTTTTCTTTGCTGGGTGAATGTTTGGTAAAACTGAAGCCTGTGCTTGCCTCGATTCAATGACAACCATCCTTTCACCTATCACAATATCTGTAAAGAATGAACA
Source organism: Poromitra crassiceps (assembly GCF_964638095.1). NCBI lineage: Eukaryota > Metazoa > Chordata > Actinopteri > Beryciformes > Melamphaidae > Poromitra > Poromitra crassiceps. Next base: position 22,286,571 of record NC_139628.1, on the reverse strand, counting down.
GTCATGACCAGTAAAATGAAACTGCTGCACCCTTTATATTTTTACATCAGTTATAATAATATCAGTATGCATAACTTGGTCATATTTGGACTTCATCAACCAGTGAATCTATATTTTCTGTTTGTTTAGTGCAATGTGTTGTTTTCTCGACGATACCCCCATGATGGAGACTTGGTTATCTAGAAGAGTTATATTACTCATGTTCGCAAATATTTATGGAAAGATTATTGGAATACCCTGGGTGAGTTTGTTTCTGGGTGATTTTTTCCCATAAATGACAAATCTACAAATGTACAATATACAGAAAATGCATTAGTAAAATATTGCATAACCTGATAATATTTGGACTTCGTCATCATCCAGTGAATCTATATTTTATGTAGAATGAAAAAAGTGAAATGAAAATCAGGTTTATAATCTCACATGTTCTCAGCTTGCTTATCAATCTGCACAGCAGGGTAGGAAATTAATTCCTCTTTTAACTCATTGAGTGCCAGCCACTTTTGGAGAACGGACGCTCCCAGTGCCAGAGTTTCAGAGCGTTGTCAGTGATTTCTCGAGGCCCACAGAATATTGTGTGATATTACTATGTAAACACCGAACACGCACAAAGAACGAGGAGACTCTCTTCTATCATCTGCAAAAAAAAGTTTATTGATCCCATTTTCCGTTCTTTAGTTATGAGCCGGAGAAGATAGCTTGATTTAGCCAAAAACAGCATTTTTTTTCTAGAAGCTGAGATATTGAGCCTTTTGTGAAATTAAACATTTCAAGCACATCATTGACTCTGAAGCTAATATTTTCTGATATAATGACACCTCAAAAATAATTTCCTTCAATAAAAGAGTGAAAACAAAGGAATTTTGTTTGGCCAAATAATATGTTTTAGCTGCAACCAGCAGCGCTGGCCCCTGCGTGCGCAGACCCTACACCTTCTTGCTGGTCTTGATTTAATGCTGGTGGGCATCAGATAGCCTATTCTAGCTTGTTTGCTCTCTATGCATCGAGCCTGCTGCCTGGGTGTGTGTGTACTGTCAATGGTTGTATACTGTAGTGCCCTGCGTGCCCCACCCCCCTCCTCCTCCTCCTCCGTGGTGGGAGGAGTTTCTCTGCTGCGGTTTGCTCTGAGTTTGATCTGCACTGAAAAGTCTGCTGCCTGCATCCCCCCGCTTTTTTACAGCGTGTCCCCGGCTCCCAGCTGAGAATAATGTAACTTTTCAGAAAGACGCTGGTGTCGCTGTGTCGGCAACTAAATCATATGGATGGACTATCGCAGCCATGGCCGTAACTAACTATGAGGACGGGGAGGTCCGGACCTCCCCTAATATTTCAGAGGAATTTTTTTTTTTATTATTTTTTATAAAACAATCTGCATGGAAAAGCATGAAAAACACGGGATCGCTTTTATTTTGAAACGAAAGGCAGGTCAGGCAGGAAGTCATCTGACGCCGTGTCCGCGGTAACTTGATTCCGAGAGAGCAGCAGCATGGTGGTGAGTGATGACTGTCTGTCTGCCTGGCGAGATAATTGAAGGTGAGCGAGCTGCGAGACACTGAGCGAGTGAACGACAGACAGTGAGTGACACTGACAGATTTTTTAGCAACAACCAAGAAAGTAAGTGTCTAGTCTGTCTCTTAAGTAATGTTACCTGTGTGACACGTTGGGATGCTACTGGCTAATCATGCATGATGCCAATTGCCAAGCTCCCGAAGTCAGGTATGCAGGTGGCTATATGCATGGTTTCAGTTTCATGACCCAATAAGTAACAAAAAGAGGTGGTGTATAGTTAAAAACAACATAATATATTTTATTTTATTTTTCAATCGTTCCTATCAGGAATAAATAAATGTCCCTCTGTATGTTTTTTTTAATTATCGATGATGACTTTGTGTGTTGTGTACGGCTTGGGTTGTGTACCTGTGTTTGTAGGTGTCATTTTGATATGAATTTGGCTAAAACAGTTTGTGTTTGTTAGTTACAATTATGTTGACAGGAGAGCTGAGCAGGTGGTGACATGAAAGAGAATATACTGAATAATGACATCACAACAGTATAATCCTAATGTTGATTTAAAATGATATATTACTCTAAATATGGCTAAAAAAGGGGGAAAAAAACCCTCAAATTTTTGCGCCTCCCCTTGCTGGACCTCCCCTATTTCGGAACCCTGGTTACGGCCCTGATCGCAGCGGACACGGATGGGGCTCAATTGTGGCAGCAGATGACTGCTGTTTGTTCACAGGCACAGCTAACGTTATGCTTCAAGCATATCGAGGCGATTTCCGTTTCCTCATGACTTCTTCTCTCTTTTCTCCTGGCCTTTGTCTAATCGGGAGGGCACTGTCGCCACCTAAGGGTTCTGTAAAATAGGTTAGACACATTCAATAGCTCCCATATTGTAAGAGGCGATGTAAGAGGCTTAGATCGACATCCCCCCGTCAAAAAACGCAATTGACGAACATGTCAGTCCTTGGCACTCTACGTTACTATTTGAAATGACGAACATGTTCGTCCATGGCACTCAATGAGTTAACAAAGGCTTTGTTTGCCCTTGTGATATTATGTTTCAGCGGCATTTCGGATCATTTCCAGGGCAATACCTTAGTCCAGTGATACTCAACTTGCGGCCCACGATTGAATTGCAAAAAAAACAAAAACAAAAAAACAGTGCACCTGAACGCACCTGAACGCAACATACAAGATACCCGCTGAATAAGTGTCCAAATGTTCATGTCATTCTGGCCAATACTCCACTTCTGTTATAGCATTTCAGTCTGGAATATGGAATATCTTTCAATAATCTATGATTTAGCTGCTAAATTGTCAAATACTACCATCTGCTCGCTACCAAGGCACTTATGTATGTACTTAACCTAACTAACTTAACCTAACTAACTATCTGGTGTGCACAACATTGTCAGACTAAACTCCGGCTGATACCCCAAAAACCTACAATCCGCTACAGAAAAATGTATATTGTTTGTTTATTAACTGGCCCCTGGTCTATCATTTCATGTCATTACATGTTACATGACAGACCAATATTTAACGACTCTTATCCAAGCATATTTTATTTCTAAAAGTTCATTAACAATCACAGTTAAAAATCCTAATTTCCTATAATCTCAACAACACTGTCTGGGATGTTATGTAATGTTGGCCAAATCCTTTATGTAGACCAACAGACAGTACATAGATACATAGAGTACTGTAGTGCTATCCAGTCCATCCTCCAACCCCATAGACTCTTTGACAGCTTTTTTAGGCCCTGCCTGGCAAGAGAGGGTCAGCGACTGTTTCTATTTCATTTCAATGTTTCCAGTCCTGACTCAATGTTTCCAGTCCTGACTCAATGTTTCCAGTCCTGACTCAATGTTTCCAGTCCTGACTCAATGTTTCCAGTCCTGACTCAATGTTTCCAGTCCTGACTCAATGTTAGTCCTGACTCAATGTTTCCAGTCCTGACTCAATGTTTCCAGTCCTCCTGACTCAATGTTTCCAGTCCTGACTCAATATTTCCAGTCCTGACTCAATGTTAGTCCTGACTCAATGTTTCCAGTCCTGACTCAATGTTTCCAGTCCTGACTCAATGTTTCCAGTCCTGACTCAATGTTTCCAGTCCTGACTCAATGTTTCCAGTCCTGACTCAGCGGGTGGTTTGCTTATCCAAAACCTAGTGGGCTAGTGAACAAGCTGGCCAGCTACAGTAGCTTTGCGCTACCTGTCACTGAGGTAAATAACGCTAGGAGGGGATGGGGGAGAGGGTTGTGCAGGTATGGATGCCTAGCTGGCCACTTTCTAGTCACACTTTGCAAATACAGGACAAAATCCGGATACGCTTCGCAAATACAGAAAGTTATGTTTATTTTATACGGGGGCGTTAAAAAAAAATCTCAATTCCAATGGTAATTATATATTTTTACGTGCAATTTCCCCCAAGACCCCGCTAATTTCTTAGCCTGCTGCACAGATATGAACAAAACACACACACAAAAAACAAAATGTAAGCAGGAATAATGGATATGTTATATTAACACTTCTACACATAAAAACCACTAAATCAAGAGACTGCCCAACAATCGATAAATTAACGTGTCTTAAAGTGAAAACTTACATACCTTTTCTTTTCTGCTGGATAAATGTCACACGTTCTGCTGGACCATGTGCTGGGCTTTCTCTTTTTTCAGTGCTGATGGGGGAGTCCTGGAGGTGGTGAGAATGGGCTGGCGCGGTGTCTGTGGTTGACAGGTGGCGAGCTCTGACCTGTCTCTGCTGTTCGTAGCCATGTTCCATCTCCTGCAGAGAAGAGATCTGTTGAATTGTTCTGGAAGGGGGAGAATTGTCCTGGTAGGCGATGATATTGCTGAAATCATGATCAATTAGCCTCCCAGAATGAGGGTCAAAGTGCTGATACATGCCTGAGGGCCCAACTTTTTCAGGAAGTGGCACCTCCTTGTTTAACCTCTGGTCTTTCTTTAGATTGTCTTTCACATCCTCCCCATTGTTATCAATCTTTAACTGCTTATCTTTCTCATCTAGATCTGTCTCCATTTTTGTCTCCTGCTCCGTCACCTTTGCAGTTTCAGTACCACTATGTGCTTCTTCCTCATATTTTTCCTGTGCAGCGATTTCACTTTCAGTAGTTTTGACTCGCTCTTCTTCATCCTCACTCAGGCTCTCTTCACCTGATTCCTCTTCATTTGGGCCTGACTGGGCCTTGTGTTTCTCATCAGCAGGTTGTAGCTCATGCTGGCTCGCACCTTCAACTGGTCCTGCTTCTGCGGTGTAGAAGTCAGTCTGTGAATGACCCCCAGACTCATCTGAGTCACTCTTGGTTTCGCTCTTTTGTTCAGGATGTGTCATGTTTGGGTCACGGCTATCCAAAGTGGGTTCTTCTGAGTTTGAAACTGCCTGCATTGGAAAGGTGTTGGTGTTGTTGGTGTTGTCTGGTATCATCTGTGTGGGGCTCTGAGGCTGCTGGGTGGAGTGTAGAGGCAGATTTGACAACTCACTTACTCCCTCCAAGTCACTTTCTGTGTCTGACTGATGTTCAGAAAATCGTCTGTCCATTTCTCGCTGGTTAGATTCTGTAGCATCTGGCTGAGCGTTTGCTTCCTCCTGTGATGACTTTGAATCTGGTTCAGGTGGTGTCACTTTCAAAGCACGTTGTTCAGGAGTGGAGGACAACTGCAGATCTGACTCTTTCTCCTCACTAGATCCCTCTGATTCACCAACTGAGACTGTTTCATTTATCTTCTCAAAGCTTGGTGAATCAGTTTGTGGGAGCTCTTCCTCTGTAGGTGTTACTGCGGCCTGGTCTGAGTCTGCATCTGCTTCTTCTTGTTCGCTGGTGTTGTCCTCAGCCGTATTCTGACCATGTTGGGCCAGAGGGCCCAAAGACTGAGGCCTGGGAAGGGTGTCAAGAAGAGACTCTTCCCCATCTGACCTGTCCTCCAAACCTGAAATATAGAATGATAATTATATGTAAATGATAAAAGACTCAACTACCAGTCTGCTTAAGAGTGCTGAAAGAGGATAAATCATTCAGTCAGGCTTAGTTTGAAATCATTCTGAATCTGAATGGAACAGTCCAGTAAAGATCAACGTGAATATAGCCTCCTGCTTTCAATTCAATCATGAGAGGCCAGTTGGTAGGATTTTACGAACTTTATTTAGCGATCGGCATGCATGGCAAATACTTTGGCGCATGACTCCATTAGCCAGTGGCGCTGCTCTTGAGGCAAGAGGAGGGCATCTGCATAGGCTAGGAGATCCCCCCCCAGTGGGGGATCAGGAGTCACGACTCGTTGGTGGCGGACTGGGGAGGTGGGTGGGTCAAAACAACGCTTCGGAGGACGGCTCAGGGGAGATGGACTGCCGTGAAGCTGCTGCTGCTATGATCGGCCAGAGAGAGAGAGGTGACGTAGAACCCTTGCTATATATATGAGAATTAACTGATGTCATATCTGACATCATTACGGACGTCATACTAAGACTTTGACTGACCACGTCATACTAGAACTTGACTGACGTCAGGGGGTGATCGGATTAGATTATGCACGAATGGCCTTCAGCTTGAAATATGGTCTAGAGACCTCACTTCAATCATGAGAGGCCAGTTGGTAGGATTTAACTAACTTTATTTAGCGATCGGCATGCATGGCAAATACTTTGGCGCATGACTCCATTAGCCAGTGGCGCTGCTCTTGAGGCAAGAGGAGGGCATCTGCATATAGGCTAGGAGATCCCCCAAAAGGAAGATCTGATTACCGGAGGTTAATTGAGATCTGCGGGCACCGGTAGTTGATTGAACTTTTCTGGCCTTCGACCTTTTAGCGACTTACAGCTATTTGCGGCTGGCGCTCCCAACTCGGTCGGGCCTTCGATCTTGGTACATTAGTAGTTGATTGTACTTTTCTGGCCTTTTCTGGCCTTCATCCTTTTTTAACGACTTACGGCTACTCGCGGCTGGCGCTTCCCAAACCCGGACGGGCCTTCGATCTTGATCCCCCTACTTGCGGCTGGCGCTTCCCAACTCGGTCGGGCCTTGCGCGCCGCACGACTTGGCCTTCTGACTGACCCTGACTCTCTCTCTCGACTCTCTCTCTCTTCCCGGTACATTAATGTTTAGCTTGGCGCTTCCCGGCTTGGCCTACTTGGCTGCCTTGGCGCAACTACCCTGACTTTCTCCGGCTCTCTCTTTCTCTATCCCCCCCCCTTGGCGCAACTACCCTGACTTTCTCCGGCTCTCTCTTTCTCTATCCCCCCAAAAAATTGTACTTTTCCGGCCTTCGACCTTTTTAGCGACTTACAGCTATTTGCGGCTGGCGCTCCCAACTCGGTCGGGCACCTCGCGATAGCGCTTCCCAGCTTGGCCTACCTGGCCGCCTTGGCGCCTCGTGATTGTACTTTTCCGGCCTTCAACCTTTTTAGCGACTTACAGCTATTTGCGGCTGGCGCTCCCAACTCGGTCGGGCTTACCTGACTTAAGGCGCTTCCCGGCTTGGCCTTCCTGGCCGCCATGGCGCCTTACCTGACTTAAGGCGCTTCCCGGCTTGGCCTTCCTGGCCGCCATGGCGCCTTACCTGACTTAAGGCGCTTCCCGGCTTGGCCTTCCTGGCCACCATGGCGCCTTACCTGACTTAAGGCGCTTCCCGGCTTGGCCTTCCTGACCGCCATGTCGCCTTACCTGACTTGGCGCTTCCCGGCTTGGCCTTCCTGGCCGCCATGGTGCCTCACATTTATTTTACCTGACTTGGCGCTTCCCAGCTTGGCCTACTTGGCCGCCTTGGCGCCTCACCATTTTAACTTGGCCTTCTTGGCCCCCTGACTTGGCCTTCTGACTGACCCTGACTTTCTCTGGCTCTCTCTCTTTCCCCCCTGACTTTCTCTGGCTCTCTCTCTTTCCCCCAAAAAATAACCGGGAGATTTACTGCGCCTTACTGGGCGCCGTGCTTTTCGGGGAGCCACCACCAACGAGACATTATTTGGCACGGACGTCCGGGACACTGTTCGTTGCCATGCTTGCCGATGAAGGGAGGAGGGTCCTTTGGGCCACCGGTATGGCCACCCGCTCCGGGCGGATGTAGCTGGAGAATGCTGATGAAGACCGGCAGCCCGTTTGCTGGAGGGAGGTGGAGGACACTCCTTGCACGGCGGCTGAGGTGGCCGCTCTGATCCTGAAGGAGTGGCTGGAGAAGTTCTTCGTCGGGAGGTTGCACTTCTGGAGCGTCCGCTTGAGGTGCAGGACGAACCAGGATCTTGTCATGTGGTGACGAGGTGCGGTGAGGAACAGGGGAGCCGGGGGCCGGTCTGGGGCCTGATCGGTCTTTCCCCTGATTTTGGGCTTAGCTGCGATGCTGTATGGGTCAGCAGCTCACGTGATGAGATTGATGAGCTGAAAATAAACGATATGATACATGGACAGGATCGCTAGCTGGAGAGGCAGACAGAATTCACCCGATGCAAGATTCTTATGATAATAGCTTCAACGCTCTCAGCCCTTTCAGGGACAATTATTTCAGAATTACGAGCCAATAATTCATGGGAATGCAAGCATTATTAGTAGCTATTTGAATGAAAAGATACGGTGCCGGCCGGTGATGATGTCCTCAGATGGCGACCATCTTTTCCCCCCATGGGGAAGTCTGGGCAGATTCACGGTGATTGACGGGACCCGGCCTGGAGACGCACTGATGCTGAAGTGCCATAGCATCTCTGGCACTCTGGACGGACCGAAAGATCCATGGGGCAAACGGTTCATTCTGGCGGCAACCCTATACAGCTGAAATGTAACGCTTAATGCATGGGATATAAAGAAACTGGTTAATAAACAAGTAAAAGAAAAACAGTGGTTTCACCGCCTTGCAAGTGCACCATAGACTGCTAGTTGCAACCATGGACCCATCATAAGATGGACTGGGCATCACACTAGTTCAGTGAAGCCGCTGCATGTTAGATCGCCGCTCTGGCGGTTTAATCCAGTATTGTGTCACGAGGCCCGCCTCCTCATGTTAGTGGATGGGAAAATCAAAACCGAAATAATCACAGTATACGTCGGATGATTTTTTTTTTTTTTTTAAGGTGGTTTGTATCATTTTTAGATAGTCATTATCATGCTAATGCCTGTGCAAGTGGTCATTTTTCTGATCAGTTTGTTTTTTAAGTAGTTATTTGACGTATAGAAAGGGATAAAAATGGGTGATTGGCAGCTGTGGCAGCCAGTCTCAAGCCGTCATTGGCTGGACAGGCTCTTCACATTATAGATCTATCGTGATAGACAAGACACGCGGCTTCATTGTTATGTAGTGCTGCCTGGAGGTCGGGTGGCTCTGCTGGGTGTGTGGGGCCGGGAGATGGGCTCTTAGCCTGGGTAGTGCAGGCCTGGATGTCGGGGTGGCTCATGGGATGAGGCCTAGTAGTACACACGCACCGTTAGCTCATCGCTAGCGGATTAGCATCACGTACGAATGGACGTTTCATTTTTGTAGGCTATTAAAGCAACAAACGTTTTTATATGCATATCTGGGGGAAATGCTTTGACTGTGGGGATGTTCGTTCTTCACAAGCTCCTCTCTTAGTAACGATATACCAGGCGATAGACCGGGCAGCCTGGCTCGCGCACTCACTGGGCTAACGTTAAACCCAGGTGGAGCAGTGCTAGTGACCCGTTCTGTAAGGCGGGGGTGGCCACTTTCCAGGCGCTCCTGAGAAATCTGAGGTACAGGTTCATCTGTAGATTGAACGTGTCTCAGAATGTTATTATTAAGTTGCTCACTGACCTTGGGCTAAGCACTGTGAGATACCAGTCACATATGTGGAAATTCTGGTATGACTCTCTTTTATAATGTACTTTGTTCTTTTATTGTGCCCTTATGTGCTTTTTTGTAATTGTGTATGTGTCATCTATGGACCGAGCATCTGCCAATAAAGGTTTGATTGATTGATTGATTGATTGATTGATAACAATGGGATTTGCAGCCTCTTGTTACATGACTAGCGTGACACTGTATTAATTATTTTAGCTTTGGTATTATTTATGGTTATGTGGTGACCCACATCGAGACACTAGGAGAGACATTCACCAAAGGAGACTTGTGCCTTTAAGAGCGGGGGGTTAAGGTTACCGTACTTCCGGTTCCGGGTTAGGTTTGTTATTGCTGGTTGCTAACCGCGGTGAATGTAAACATTTATATGGATAGAAGTAAACTACCTCGACCAACCTACGTCTACTGTCTCACTGTTTCCTAATTCCCACAGTTAAAAGAAACGCCAGGGCATTTTACTTTGAAACTTGTTAAGAACAGGAAGTGGTGTATTAAGACTGGGTAGCTTGACACGGAAAAAGACGTCAGCATTCCCTGGGCCGTCTGACTTCGGTCTATACAGTAAACACTCATTCTAACTGATGCTCGGACATGCTCCATGGTGAAATATGCAATGTGCGGTGATAACGTCACCGTCATCAGGCAGCGACGTGACATCTTTTACTCACGCAACCTCCCGTTTATTTACGGTTAAAGTAAAGACTTAACTGCCCAGTGAGAGGGATCCGCGCCTGCCGTGCAACTGACCACAAGCGACGTGGAATGGAACGGCCTGTGATGCCTGCTTGGAGAAGCCTGGGTGCGGACGCAGCTGAACACCCGGGACAGGATCGGCTGCTGAGCTGTGGCGCGGCCCGTCGCAGTGGCGCGCCCCGTGCCTTCTCGTCGTGGCGTACGTCGGCGGCCTGTGGCATGGCCGCTTCGCCGGTGTCGTCAGGCGTCTCGGAGGGCAAATACGCTCCGTGGCTGATCCGGAACAGGGTATCGTTGTTTAAGCTGTCGTCACTGTCCATGGACTGCTCTGGCTCGGGATCCGACATGCCAGGAGTGGTTGCCAGGAGCGTTGAGAGATCCGCAGGGATTATCCACGGGGACTTGGGGGTGCTGATTCGGTCTGCAGATGTGGTGCAAAACAGCCGCAAAACAACGCTTCGGAGGACGGCTCAGGGGAGATGGACTGCCGTGAAGCTGCTGCTGCTATGATCGGCCAGAGAGAGAGAGGTGACGTAGAACCCTTGCTATATATATGAGAATTAACTGACGTCATATCTGACGTCATTACGGACGTCATACTAAGACTTTGACTGACCACGTCATACTAGAACTTGACTGACGTCAGGGGGTGATCGGATTAGATTATGCACGAATGGCCTTCAGCTTGAAATATGGTCTAGAGACCTCACCACACGGTTTCTAAACTATCCAGAATTAAGAAATGTGGTGGTTGTGGGTCCTCTTTAACCTTTATTAGCAATACAATACTTAAATATGAAGATGTATTTATTATTCAGTCTTAATATCAATGTGTTTCATTGGTGTTAAGTTATCTACAGTGAGAGACAAACAAACCTGACCTGTCTGTGTGTCTGCTGGTTTTTTCTTTGCTGGGTGAATGTTTGGTAGAACTGAAGCCTGTGCTTGCCTCGATTCAATGACCACCATCCTTTCACCTATCACAATATCTGTAAAGAATGAACAGTCATGACCAGTAAAATGAAACTGCTGCACCCTTTATATTTTTACATCAGTTATAATAATATCAGTATGCATAACTTGGTCATATTTGGACTTCATCAACCAGTGAATCTATATTTTCTGTTTGTTTAGCCCCCATGATGGAGACTTGGTTATCTAGAAGAGTTATATTACTCATGTTCGCAAATATTTATGGAAATATTATTGGAATACCCTGGGTGAGTTTGTTTCTGGGTGATTTTTTCCCATAAATGACAAATCTACAAATGTACAATATACAGAAAATGCATTAGTAAAATATTGCATAACCTGATAATATTTGGACTTCGTCATCATCCAGTGAATCTATATTTTCTGTAGAATGAAAAAAGTGAAATAAATATCAGGTTTATAATCTCACATGTTCTCAGCTTGTTTATCAATCTGCACAGCAGGGTAGGAAATTAATTCCTCTTTTAACAAAGGCTTTGTTTGCCCTTGTGATATTATGTTTCAGCGGCATTTCGGATAATTTCCAGGGCAATACCTTAGTCCAGTGATACTCAACTTGCGGCCCACGATGGAATTGCAAAAAAAACAAAAACAAAAAAACAGTGCACCTGAACGCACCTGAACGCAACATGGAAGATACCCGCTGAATAAGTGTCCAAATGTTCATGTCATTCTGGCCAATACTCCACTTCTGTTATAGCATTTCAGTCTGGAATATGGAATATCTTTCAATAATCTATGATTTAGCTGCTAAATTGTCAAATACTACCATCTGCTCGCTACCCAGGCACTTATGTATGTACTTAACCTAACTAACTTAACCTAACTAACTATCTGGTGTGCACAACATTGTCAGACTAAACTCCGGCTGATACCCCAAAAACCTACAATCCGCTACAGAAAAATGTATATTGTTTGTTTATTAACTCATTCATGGCCAGTTTAAGACTGCCAATATTTAGCACAGGCCAAAGATTTTCATAATTGTTGGTCATCTTTCAAGACCCACAGTAAATTATCTATTAGCACCAGAGTGATTTGCAATACCTCAAAATGAAGATGTACGTCTCTGGGTTCACCAGGAAAAAAAAGTGAGCTTTTAGCATGTTCTGTACTCTACTTATAGCCATTTATATACACCCTGTTTTCACCAAAAAGGTCTCTCTGAGAAAAGAAATTGCAGAAAATGGCATTTTTGTACAGCACACAATCTCAGGCAGAACTCGCTCTCAATTCTTTTATTTTGAACTGTATTGACATCAGACATGTAAATATTATTCGTTATGACACAAATGACAAAAATAAATAAATATATATATATATATATATATATATATACATGAAGTGCTTTACATTCAACAATACAGTTTACTCAGTGTGAGTGAGTGTGCAGACAGACACACAGACAGACAGACAGACAGACAGACAGACAGACACACAGACACACACACACACACACACACACACACACACACACACAGAGAGAGAGAGGGAGTTCTGTCCATCGCACCTCCTTCCAAGGGAACACTATTGATCGCCCCGCAAAATTAGCATAGGAGAGGAACACCCATCTGGTCTGAGATCAGCGTCTAGCCTCCTCTGCCTCGCATCGTTTTCCTCCTCTCGTTCGAGCTGGGACGAATGCTGCGACACAGGAACGGGTCCGGCTTGGCTTTGGGACCAGGCGCTGGAACCGGATCGATCATGTTCGTCACGGGTTTGACTACTGCGAACAACTCAATCCAGGTTCGCCCTGCAGCAAGGCGAGCAGTGCAGCGCGCCGAGGGGCGTTTCAATGGCGTTTCTCCTCTCTACAAGGAAGCGCGTTTCTCTGTTTTTCCTCCTGCTCATTTCAAAACAACAGCTGCGGTATGTGTTTGATAACGTGCTGTCGGCTTGACTTTGAGGCAGGGACCTGATACCATGTCACAGGCTGGGGAAGTGTTTGAACTACGCGCTGCACTAATAAAAACAAAAACACGTCAAACACGTCATTGGCGGGGAGGGCTATTTCTGATAACACGTCAAAGACGTCTTTGGCGGTGAATGAGTTAACTGACCCCTGGTCTATCATTTCATGTCATTATATGTTACATGACAGACCAATATTTAACAACTCTTATCCAAGCATATTTTATGTCTAAAAGTTCATTAACAATCACAGTTAAAAATCCTAATTTCCTATAATCTCAACAACACTGTCTGGGATGTTATGTAATGTTGGCCAAATCCTTTATGTAGACCAACAGACAGTACATAGAAACATAGAGTACTGTAGTGCTATCCAGTCCATCCTCCAACCCCATAGACTCTTTGACAGCTTTTTATAGGCCCTGCCTGGCAAGAGAGGGTCAGCGACTGTTTCTATTTAATTTCAATGTTTCCAGTCCTGACTCAATGTTTCCAGTCCTGACTCAATGTTTCCAGTCCTGACTCAATGTTTCCAGTCTTGACTCAGCGGGTGGTTTGCTTATCCAAAACCTAGTGGGCTAGTGAACAAGCTGGCCAGCTACAGTAGCTTTGCGCTACCTGTCACTGAGGTAAATAACGCTAGGAGGGGATGGGGGAGAGGGTTGTGCAGGTATGGATGCCTAGCTGGCCACTTTCTAGTCACACTTTGCAAATACAGGACAAAATCCGGATACGCTTCGCAAATACAGAAAGTTATCTTTATTTTATACGGGGGCGTTAAAAAAAATCTCAATTCCAATGGTAATTATATATTTTTACGTGCAATTTCCCCCAAGCCCCCGCTAATTTCTTAGCCTGCTGCACAGATATGAACAAAACACACACACACAAAACAAAATGTAAGCAGGAATAATGGATATGTTATATTAACACTTCTACACATAAAAACCACTAAATCAAGAGACTGCCCAACAATCGATAAATTAACGTGTCTTAAAGTGAAAACTTACATACCTTTTCTTTTCTGCTGGATAAATGTCACACGTTCTGCTGGACCATGTGCTAGGCTTTCTCTTTTTTCAGTGCTGATGGGGGAGTCCTGGAGGTGGTGAGAATGGGCTGGCGCGGTGTCTGTGGTTGACAGGTGGCGAGCTCTGACCTGTCTCTGCTGTTCGTAACCATGTTCCATCTCCTGCAGAGAAGCGATCTGTTGAATTGTTCTGGAAGGGGGAGAATTGTCCTGGTAGACGATGATATTGCTGAAATCATGATCAATTAGCCTCCCAGAATGAGGGTCAATGTGCTGATACATGCCTGAGGGCCCAACATTTTCAGGAAGTGGCACCTCCTTGTTTAACCTCTGGTCTTTCTTTAGATTGTCTTTCACATCCTCCCCATTGTTATCACTCTTTAACTGCTTATCTTTCTCATCTAGATCTGTCTCCATTTTTGTCTCCTGCTCTGTCACCTTTGCAGTTTCAGTACGACTATGTGCTTCTTCCTCATATTTTTCCTGTGCAGCGATTTCACTTTCAGTAGTTTTGACTCGCTCTTCTTCATCCTCACTCAGGCTCTCTTCACCTGGTTCCTCTTCATTTGGGCCTGATTGGGCCTTGTGTTTCTCATCAGCAGGTTGTAGCTCATGCTGGCTCGCACCTTCAACTGGTTCTGCTTCTGTCGTGTAGAAGTCAGTCTGTGAATGACCCCCAGACTCATCTGAGTCACTCTTGGTTTCGCTCTTTTGTTCAGGATGTGTCATGTTTGGGTCACGGCTATCCAAAGTGGGTTCTTCTGAGTTTGAAACTGCCTGCATTGGAAAGGTGTTGGTGTTGTTGGTGTTGTCTGGTATCATCTGTGTGGGGCTCTGAGGCTGCTGGGTGGAGTATAGAGGCAGATTTGACAACTCACTTACTCCCTCCAAGTCACTTTCTGTGTCTGACTGATGTTCAGAAAATCGTCTGTCCATTTCTTGCTGGTTAGATTCTGTAGCATCTGGCTGAGCGTTTGCTTCCTCCTGTGATGACTTTGAATCTGGTTCAGGTGGTGTCACTTTCAAAGCAGGTTGTTCAGGAGTGGAGGACAACTGCAGATCTGACTCTTTCTCCTCACTAGATCCCTCTGATTCACCAACTGAGACTGTTTCATTTATCTTCTCAAAGCTTGGTGAATCAGTTTGTGGGAGCTCTTCCTCTGTAGGTGTTACTGCGGCCTGGTCTGAGTCTGCATCTGCTTCTTCTTGTTCGCTGGTGTTGTCCTCAGCCGTATTCTGACCATGTTGGGCCAGAGGGCCCAAAGACTGACGCCTGGGAAGGGTGTCAAGAAGAGACTCTTCCCCATCTGACCTGTCCTCCAAACCTGAAATATAGAATGATAATTATATGTAAATGATAAAAGACTCAACTACCAGTCTGCTTAAGAGTGCTGAAAGAGGATAAATCATTCAGTCAGGCTTAGTTTGAAATCATTCTGAATCTGAATGGAACAGTCCAGTAAAGATCAACGTGAATATAGCCTCCTGCTTTCAACACACGGTTTCTAAACTATCCAGAATTAAGAAATGTGGTGGTTGTGGGTCCTCTTTAACCTTTATTAGCAATACAATACTTAAATATGAAGATGTATTTATTATTCAGTCTTAATATCAATGTGTTTCATTGGTGTTAAGTTATCTACAGTGAGAGACAAACAAACCTGACCTGTCTGTGTGTCTGCTGGTTTTTTCTTTGCTGGGTGAATGTTTGGTAGAACTGAAGCCTGTGCTTGCCTCGATTCAATGACCACCATCCTTTCACCTATCACAATATCTGTAAAGAATGAACAGTCATGACCAGTAAAATGAAACTGCTGCACCCTTTATATTTTTACATCAGTTATAATAATATCAGTATGCATAACTTGGTCATATTTGGACTTCATCAACCAGTGAATCTATATTTTCTGTTTGTTTAGTGCAATGTGTTGTTTTCTCGACGATACCCCCATGATGGAGACTTGGTTATCTAGAAGAGTTATATTACTCATGTTGGCAAATATTTATGGAAATATTATTGGAATACCCTGCGTGAGTTTGTTTCTGGGTGATTTTTTCCCATAAATGACAAATCTACAAATGTACAATATACAGAAAATGCATTAGTAAAATATTGCATAACCTGATAATATTTGGACTTCGTCATCATCCAGTGAATCTATATTTTCTGTAGAATGAAAAAAGTGAAATGAAAATCAGGTTTATAATCTCACATGTTCTCAGCTTGCTTATCAATCTGCACAGCAGGGTAGGAAATTAATTCCTCTTTTAACAAAGGCTTTGTTTGCCCTTGTGATATTATGTTTCAGCGGCATTTCAGATCATTTCCAGGGCAATACCTTAGTTCAGTGATACTCAACTTGCGGCCCGCGATGGAATTGCAAAAAAAACAAAAACAAAAAAACAGTGCACCTGAACGCAACATGCAAGATACCCGCTGAATAAGTGTCCAAACGTTCATGTCATTCTGGCCAATACTCCACTTCTGTTATAGCATTTCAGTCTGGAATATGGAATATCTTTCAATAATCTATGATTTAGCTGCTAAATTGTCAAATACTACCGTCTGCTTGCTACCCAGGCACTTATGTATGTACTTAACCTAACTAACTTAACCTAACTAACTATCTGGTGTGCACAACATTGTCAGACTAAACTCCGGCTGATACCCCAAAAACCTACAATCCGCTACAGAAAAATGTATATTGTTTGTTTATTAACTGGCCCCTGGTCTATCATTTCATGTCATTACATGTTACATGACAGACCAATATTTAACGACTCTTATCCAAGCATATTTTATTTCTAAAAGTTCATTAACAATCACAGTAAAAATCCTAATTTCCTATAATCTCAACAACACTGTCTGGGATGTTATGTAATGTTGGCCAAATCCTTTCAAATAACATGTAGACCAACAGACAGTACATAGATACATAGAGCAGAGGTTCTCAAATGTTTTTCAGCCAAGGACCCCTTACAAGATAGAAAATATACCGGGGACCCCCCATTCTGATTTGTGATTTTGGGCTAAGCTTAATTGTTTCCACGGTATCGTGCTTGACTTTTAATTTGATAGGTTTGTTATTAGAATGTAATCCATGAACCATTTTAGATTTAAAGCATAAACTATTTTCGTTGAACTATGACGATTTTGCAAAAAAAAATATATATATTTTTTTGTATTACATTACATTTACATTACGTCATTTAGCAGACGCTTTTGTTTTGTCCAAAGCGACTTACAATATCACAATTTGTCAACAGTAGGCCTACAGAAAACCACTATGCAACACAATCAATGACAGCCAAGATATTTTGATAGACTAGCACCATGTAGGAAGTAGTTTGAGAAGGAAGAATTAACATGTAGCATTAAAAAAAAAAAAAAAAAAACTGAAAACTTTTCGCGGACCCCCTGGCAAAGTGCCACGGACCCCTGGGGGTCCGCGGACCCCCATTTGAGAACCACTGACATAGAGTACTGTAGCGCTATCCAGTCCATCCTCCAACCCCATAGATTCTTTGACAGCTTTTTTAGGCCCTGCCTGGCAAGAGAGGGTCAGCGACTGTTTCTATTTCATTTCAATGTTTCCAGTCCTGACTCAATGTTTCCAGTCCTGACTCAATGTTAGTCCTGACTCAATGTTTCCAGTCCTGACTCAATGTTAGTGCTGACTCAATGTTTCCAGTCCTGACTCAATGTTTCCAGTCCTGACTCAATGTTAGTCCTGACTCAATGTTTCCAGTCCTGACTCAATGTTTCCAGTCCTGACTCAATGTTTCCAGTCCTGACTCAATGTTAGTCCTGACTCTATGGGCTCTATCGTTGCAGCGGCGCAGTTTCTAGGCCGAGCGCCAGCCACAGCGCAAAGCAGTGGGCGTGGAAAGGCGCACTTGATATCTTGGTATCGGCGCTAAACTCAGCCTCAACCATTATAACCACGCCTTTTAAGCGTAAAATTATGCATTGTCCGCTCATTGGAGAATTGCAGGGAAGAGACACACGCTTGCCTTTTAAGCTCCAATTCCTGGACAAATCCGGTAAAACCAGACAAAGCCAAGGGCTCCGCCGCCCCCCCCTCCCTTCATCCGGTCTGTCTATCTCCATATATAGGCTATTATTCCATATTATTATGCTTCTCAAAGCAATCTAACTGCAGTTAAAATACTGCAAGCATGTAAATACCGTAAAATACCAATTATTAGCCCGGCGTTAATTGACAAAATATGTAGCCAGACCCCGCGTCAATATGGGACCTGCGGCAGTTTGGGACCTGCTTTAATTATTTTTGTACAAAAATATTGCTCAGCAAAGATTGTAAATAGTATGAAATTGTTTATTTAAACTATTTATTTTAATGAGTTGGCTACAGTCAGCACCCCACACGATTGCTTGTCTATGGGGAGAGCCGCGCCTCCCTCTCAGCGCAGCAGAGCACATTGCATGCCAGTTCTGGCCTGTACATGAAATCAAATAAAATTTGAGCTGAACTGTGACCTACCGGTATTTACCACTAAACTTTCTCCGCTGAAGGTGAGAGAACATGATCATCATGTGAGCAGATTATTTGTTGCATGCGCTGCCTCCTCCGCTGTTCATCACTCACGGAGCACCCTCTTCAGTAGCGCACATGTGAAAGAGCGGTGAAATACCAATTAGAAGCGGACTTCTATGCCCGCTGGCAGGGAAATATACCATAGGCACATTTCTCAAAATAATTATTACACCAGAGATGTCGGTTTTAGTGTATAAAAATCTTCAGGAAATGCCTACACAATTTTCAGAATCATCAGATGTTGAGGGAAAACGAATTTTGATCAGCAAGTTTCGTGCATGTGTTTTTTTTCCTCGTTGTTCCCGTTTCCTCGTTGTTCGTATTCTTCATCCGATTTTTCTTCTTCGTTGTGTTTGGGAGATGCATTCAACAGGATGTCGCAAAGGTAAAAAGAAAACATTGAAAAAACTAACCGGGCGTCAAATTGGGACCTGCTTTTATGTACAAAATATGTATCCAGACCCCGCTTATATATGGGA